>NC_073309.1:59209440-59840828 GCF_027595985.1 Sorex araneus | reverse complement strand
CTTCCCTTTCCTTCCTTTCCTTCTTTCTTTCTTTCTTTCCTTTCCTTCCTTTCCTCCCTTTCTTTTTTCTTTCTTTCTTTCTTTCTTTCTTTCTTTCTTTCTTTCTTTCTTTCTTTCTTTCTTTCTTTCTTTCTTTCTTTCTTTTTCTTTTTTTCTTTTTTTTCTTTCTTTCTTACAGTAAGAGTTGTGGAGAGATATTGGCATGCTGGTCATAGGTACAGTAATATTTCAAACCCCAAACATTTAGAATACTGTAAAATAGGATGTCTTACTTTAAAAATTAAAAGGTACATATTGTGACTTATTTAGATATATAAACCATATCTTGTGAAATTCTAAGTCTATCAAGATGAAGTTGCATACTATTATTGTAGATTTATGATTTCACTTAATTATAACCAGACTAAAATTTTCATAAAGTTGACCTATTTCAGATTTTTGGAATTTTTTGTGATCTATTAAGTAGTCATAAAGAGAATATATATCTTTTCAAATAAAAATTAATATTTGTCTTTAAATATTTTATGCCGAGCTGGAGTGATAGCACAGCTGCAGGGCATTCACCTTTCATGTGGCCAACCTGTGTTCTATTCCTCTGCCCCTCTCGGAGAGCCCAGCAAGCTACCGAGAGTATCGAGCCCACACACGGCAGAGCCTGGCAAGCTACCCGTGGTGTATTTGATATGCCAAAAACAGTAACAACAAGTGTCACAGTGGAGACTTTACTACTGCCCGCTTGAGCAAATTGATGTGAACGGGAAGAAAGTGAATGTTTTACACACAGATACACAAAACTAAGTTTGTATCATCTTACTAATATTATAAAACTAACAAATAATTAGTTTCTACTTTTTTACAAATATCTTATTACTCTGTCATTTAAATAATTTCATCTGTCAGTTTTTTTATATACACAAAAATCTGTGATTCTGTTTGTGGAGTTCCTAATTTTCCTTGTAGGTATTAAAATTATTAATTTTTTCTAGTAGTAAATGCAATAGTTATATTTTACATTTTTGCCATTATAAATATTTGATTTGTTTTTTTTACTTGTGATCACTGGGGAGATTGCTCTGGGAGGTAGTGTGAAGCATGGTCCTGGGAAGAAGCCTGTTGGGGAAACTGTGTAATAGATGATAGCCTTTGCCCAGACTATTTGGCTAACCTGGAGTGAACAACGGGAAGGATGCTATCAACCTGCTTTAGAGAAAAGTCAAACCGGGCAAGGAATTAGAGTTGGGTTTTAATTATGTGGCTTCTGAAGGCAACTATTCTCTTAAATTTTTGTTAATAGATCTGTTAGTATTTGCAAAGTATACATAGTCCATCTCCTATTTTGGCATATTCTAGGTAATTTGGCTTTATGAGTATCTTTAAGGAACACACTGGAATTTTTTAAAAGAGTTATATTTGTCATACAATATTGTATGAGTTTAAAGTGTTGGACATATTGTTTGCGACATTACACTGTAGTATGATTACTGTTGCAGCTTTAATGCTTCTATTGAGTCACATAATTATCATTTTTTCAAGTACTGGGAACAATTAGCAACTAATCTCTTGGCAGTTTAATGTGTACAATATAGTTTTCTCATCTATAATCACTTTAATATGCATAAGGTCTCTCTAGAGTTAGCCTACAAGTTGCAAGTCTCTATCTTTAAATAGCACTGCTCCCCAACTTCTTGCTGGCACCATCTCTCTCTCTTTATATATATGTGTATATATATATATACACACATATATATTACTGTATCACTGTCATCCCATTGTTTGTCGATTTACTCAAGCGGGCACCAGTAATGTCTCTATTCCTCCCATCCCTGAGATTTTAGCAGCCTCTCCTTACTCGTCTTTCCCAACAGTTGGAGCCTTTTTCAGGGTCAGGGGGACAACTGTCATTGTTATTGTTTTTGGCTTATAGAATACATCACGGGTAGCTTGCCAGGTTCAGCCCATGCGGGTGGGATACTCTCAGTAGCTTGCCAGGCTCTCCTAGAGTGTATGTATCATTACTCTCTGATTTGTTGCCTACTGTCTGAACTAAGTCAAATTTGGTGTGGTAATTATGGAAAATGGGTAGGAAGTATCTTATAATGTGTCCAGAAAGCGGCCTGGAGTATGGCAGTGGGTGGGTAGTGGAGGTCGACTGCCAAAGCTGGGTCCCTTGGGGCGGGAAGGGTTCTCTCCCGCCTCCCTCTGGGGTGCCCCGAGTGAAAACAGCCTGGTGCAGAGTCCACAGAAATTTACATATGCAGTTTATAGGACATGACAAGCACACAACCATAGTCATTTGTGCCAAGACTGAAATCTTACTCAGATCTTGTCATACCACAACACACCCTAATCCAAAATCTAATATAGAGGCAAAAGTCCAGAGTTTTTGCACTGAAGTACTACTGTAGCTATGGCACAGTCCTCTATCACAGGGAAGCCAAACCTAAAGTTACCTTAATCTAGAATGAGTCTAGGACACACAGAGAAAGAAAATGTGACCAGAATGGAAGGCAGGCTACAGAGAGAAAGGGAACCAGGCTTCCCCACCCACTGGAAAATTTGGGGGCTTTGTAGAAAGAGATCCTTGAGCCTAATCTACAATCCCCTGAACTAGCAGTTTTCCTTGTCCACACACTAGTACCACACTTTTGGGTACAGTGTCTCTAGACCCTTCTGTCGGGATTTTCTGTTCTGACACTACTTTATTGGGTTTAGAAGCTTACATGGACTGGAGCGATAGCACAGCAGGTAGGGCATTTGCCTTGAATGAGGCCAACATGGGTATGATTCCTCTGTCCCTCTCAGGGAGCCTGGCAAGCTCCGAGAGTATTCCGCCTGCATGGCAGATCCTGGCAAGCTCCCCATGGCATATTCGATATGCCAAAAGCAGTAACAACAAGTCTCACAATGGAGACGTTACTGGTGCCCAATTGAGCAAATTGATGAACAACGGGACAACAGACAGTGACAATGACAGAAGCTTCCAAAAGAAAAGAAGCTGCGAATATGCATCTAAGTGTTGCCTTAATCTAAGCCTCCTTGATAATAAGGCATAACACGAAGTCCAACTATCACTTAACGGCATCTGAAATTATCCTTGAAATTAATGCTTATGCTCTGTCTTGAACCCTCTCGAAATTTCAATGAGCTTGGTCACCGTGTGGATATGTCAATTGTGCTGAATCCTTTTTGCTACCTGGCTTGCTTGCATGGTTATCCTTTGTTTAGTGTTCTGCCAATCTTATTCAGGATGACTCAAATTAATAACTTGTAGACAATGGAAAACAGGCAGATCAGATGAATGTTTCCCATGCTGTGATTGTCTCCCTTCTTGTACAGCAGAACATTCCTGCTGGTTTCCATTGGGACAGAACTTTGCATTTGGACAGGTAGCATGCGAAGAGCAGAGCCATTGTATTGATGAGTACTGGCAGCAGATTCATCAGGTGTTCGGGTTTGATCTTCTCTGGACCAGGTGCTGTACATGTCTATACCAATGAAATGGCATGTCGGGTTTTGGAAGGGAGGATGTTGGGAATGGCATAGCCATCCTTCGGAATTTGGTATGTGGGAGGTGGACATGGCTATCAAAGAGATCCGAGTAGAAGTCGTGAATAATACTCTCCATTTCCTTTCTGGAAGATGGGATAGATCCATCAGGACATCGGAGGGCAGTCATCTTGGCCTTGTAGTTGGTGAAGGACAAGCGAGTGTTGAGATTACTTTTCCTGCTTCTGCCACATTAGCCAACACTGCTGATCTTCTCTCTTTGAGGTCTTCCTTTATGGCTTCTCTGCACAGCTTTGTGAGCATTAGCTTGTGATTACCTGAAGCTCTTGCCAAACCACATTGATGAATGAGTTTCCAAAGACAGGTGTCTTTTTGTGGCTTTCCCACTCTCAGCATTCTTCATGCAGTCATGGAGGTGCTGAACCAATCAATCGTATTCCTTGTCAATGCTGTCAAGGACAACATCTTCCCATATTGCCGCAATAGTGCCAAAGAGCTCCCAGTTGGTGGTAATTCTGGGAATTCTCTTATTAAACTTAAACTCTGCAGACCTTTCTCCCCGCTCAGGAAGTAGAATTTTGCATGACGGAATCGGTGGTCTGATCCCATTTGGAATTTTGGGACAACAACGACATCGGTCAGGCAAAAACTTCAATTGAATATGATGTGGTCAATTTCACTGTGGAACTGTCCACCGGGAGACTCCCATGTCTAACGTTTAGATTCGGCCTACTGGAACTGTGAGTTACCATGGATGGTCTTGGTCAACATGATGAACTCAAATAGTCTCTCACTCTGTTCTTTCTATTCTAGGCCATGGATCCCGATGTAGAGTTCTCTGAATGATCTTCTCGGTCCAATCTTGGCATTGAAATCCCTGAATATGATTTTGTAGAAGGTGTGGTCTTCTTTATAGAACTTCTCCATCTCCATGTAGACCTTCTCAATTTCTTCTTCATCTTCAGTGATGTTGATGCTTCGGTGACTGCTTCAGTCTCAACAGAATTGAATGCCTTCTTTAAATCGATGAACGTTGATGCATAGACGAGGAAGATAGAAAATGCCGGCAGTGAGCCACATCTATTCAAGCATAATTGTCCAATCTGGATTGTTAGGCATTCGAATGAATCAATGCTCATGGCCAAGTTCATGTTGATAAGGACACGATGCCACCAATGCCTCCGTTGTCGCATGTTCTGAGGAGCAGTTCTTCTCCAGTGTCAAAAATGGCGTGATGTGATTGATGCCGTGTTGTTTTGGTTAGACCATTGATGTCATACTTGATCTTCTGCAGTGGTACATCAGGTCCTCGATGGATGCTTCTGATGTCAGCATACATGCGTTGAAATTACAGTCATTTTAGTCCTTTATTTTGCAAGTCTAGTTCATTCCTAAGATTTTATCAGCCTCTCCTTGTTCATCTTTTTTAATGCTGTCATGTTGTGCGCTCTTTCGGTAACAGGTGAATGAGGCCAGCCCATTATTGTTACTGTTTTTGTCATACCCAACATGCCATGGTTAGCTTGCCAGGCTCCTCCATGCGGGTGGGGTACTTTTGGTAGATTGCCAGGTTCTCCGAGAGGGTTGGAGGTTTTTAGGGCAGCCTCTAATCACCTTTACAGGTGTTCCCATGGTTCACACCATATTTGAACCCCGTCAAATCACGAATCATGAATCACGAAGTCCCATTGATTGTCGAGTTGCTCTAGTGGTCTCAGTAACCTCTCCACTTATCCTATACCTGAGATTTTAGAAGCCTCTCTCTACTCAGCCTTCCTAATGATGCTGTATTGGATGCTCTCTCAGAGTCAGGGTAATGAGATCCAGCTTGTTACTGTTTTTGGCATATGAGTACACCATGGGGAGTTTTCGAGGCTGTCCTATGTGGGCAGGAAACTCTCAGTAGCTTGCTAGTTTCTCCCAGAGGGAGAAATAGGCTACAAGATATCGCTTCTGGGAGCTTGGTTTTAAGTCTCTGGATGTTGGTCGTTGATGGGATTACACACACCTGGGTTCCTCTGCTGGTACCTTCATGCGTGAGGATTGTCCGAATGTGTGGAGAGGGGCCTTGAGCACGGTTGTGGCTAGGTTCCGGTGTTCTTCGGCTGCCAGGAGCTCAGCTCAGGTTGGGGAGGGAAGCTGGAGCCCATCCCCTCTGAGGGACCCCTGGGAAGACAGCCAGGTGTGCAGGCAAGAGACTCTGCCCGCATCGACTTTTACCCATCAAATATGGTGCAGAAATTATGAAAAATTGGTTTTAAGTGTCTTATGGTGTGTTGCACGGCCACAAAGCCTGGAGTGTGGTCAGGGCTTGGTAGTGGAGGTAGTTGAGGTTGGCCGGTGAGGTTTTTATCTGGCCTAGGTAGGGTGGGGCATCAGGGTTTGGTCTTTAGGGTGCTGGACATTGGAGGAGACAGACAGAGGATCTTGTTTCCAGGTCTTGTTTAGCCTGTAGTCCAAGGTAGCAAAGTTCTGCTTTACCTGGTTCTGAGGGGTTTCATTCATGCATGAGGTTCGGTCCGAGTGTCCAGAAAGCAATCAGAATCAGTGACGCTGTCTCATTTGCCAAGGTGTCAAAAATCAGATGGGCTGGACTTGTAATGTGATTTAGAAATGACCACTGGACTAGAGCTGTTACCAACTAGATTCCACTCGACGTCAAAAGACCGAGTGGCCACCCACCCATGAGAAGGTCAAACTTCTTAGTTAAAATTCTAAAGGAATGGTTTGAGGCTCTTTGTGTTTTTGAAGCAGATACCATTGGGCTACACTAGCACATTACAGGGACAAATGGAGACGTTATTGGCGTCCGCTCGAGCAAATCGAAGATCAATGGGATGACAAGTGATAGTATTTATACAATTTTCAAGGAAACAGCTGTATACAACGTTTCTGGAATGATGATTAGCTTCTAGACAGTGTTTAGGATTAGTTTATTTTCTCCACTGAATTTCTTCTACAACTAATATGTGAATTTTAAACACATATGTGCAGAGAAATATATATGTTCATATTTTTTTTGTAGAAAATAAACTAAGAGTTTAGACTCTTTGTATTCAAATTGTGATCCAATATTAGAGGTACCTCACTTATGACCTGTGCCAAGTCTCTGTATGACCTTGGGAATCTGGTGAATTCCCAGTGGAATTGATGCTATTTGCTTCCTCTAGGATTCAGCAGTTAGAATCATTTGAAAGTAAGTCTAGTGTTGTTTACTTTAGTCTACTGCTCTTTGTTAAAGGGGTACAGTATTAGAATTACAAAATTTTTTTAGTGTTTTAATCTCACAAGCAACTCACTTTCAAAGGGAATAAATAAGTAAATGCTTAGATTACCATTGTTAATTTTATCCAGAAGCTTAGTTTAGAAAGGCTCTTTTGTACTCATAAAAAGCAATCATAACTAGCTTATGCAAAATACAATTGAGAGGACCAGACAGACAATACAGTAGTAATGACTCTTGCCTTGAGTGTGGCCAACCTGGGTTTAATTCTCAGCACCCCATATGGTCCCTGGAGCCCACTACCAATGACCCCTGAGGACCGAGCCAGGAGTAAGTCCTGAACAAGCCAAGTGTGGCCTCAAACACACATATAAAATGTGTATACTCTTCAACAATATATCTTTATATATGTATGTATGTTTATATAAATACATATATATAATTTTTGATATTACGGGCTATAAGATATTCCATGGTGATTCCTAACCAACACCATGTTTTCTTGAGCATCTCCAAATATATCTTTGAAGGCTCCCCAACTGGAGGCCCAGTCGTCCCTACACCCAAGGACCAAGGTCATCCCTACATCCAGGACCCAGGTCACCCCTACACCCAGGACCATAGCAACACCACATATTTGACTTTAATATTGAACCACTATCCAGTTGACCCTCAACCTTGTGATCAGTCTTAGTATCGGGAGTTCCTCTCTGCAAAAAAATAAATACATATAATCAAGTTTACTTGATGATTCAAGAATAGGATATAAAACCAGAGAAAAGACAATTCTTAGCATCAGTGGTTTCTGTTTTTCAGAGGTTCTTCATTATGCACTGACTTTTTTTGTTTTCTGATTCACATAACAGGTCTTTTACATGTGTCTTTTTTGAAAGGGTACCATCATTATAAATTTGATAGCTAGAGTTATGACTATAGAGCACAGAAATCCTTAAATCAGTATACTACACACATTACTATTTTGTTTCTTGAAACTCACAAAATAAAACATTCATGTTGGAAGAAATATAGCAAAGAACTACTCATCTCAGCTAGTAACAAAAATCCAGAGTAGGATTTTTAAAAGAATAACCAATGTACCTGTATGTGCATGCTATTTGGGCTATTCTACCTAGAAACTTCTTTCAGGATCTTGTAACAAATAAGTTCTTAAATACTAGTGAACTATTAATATGCTTAAGCTACATTCCTATGACTGAAGTGAAAGGTAATTTATTTTCCTTGGGAAAACATAAAAGTACATGGATATAAATTATGACTTACATCATTGTCTCTAAGTCATGTCAATTCCTAAAGTTATGTAGGAAACCTGTAACATGCATATGAACAATTTTCTATGAAATGACCTATAATAGAATTTTCTGACTTCCTTAAAATAATTGCAATTTACAGTAAAAATAAATATCATTTGATATTAAACAATATCAGCTATTAAACAATAAAAGCTATTAGAAAATAGCTTTTCCATTAATTGAAATACATTCAAAAATAAGTTGTTTATGACCTTTTATGAAAAGCAACTATATTTCCTTTTCTATTGGTTTCTTCTTGCCACTAATGTATAATATCCCGGTTGTCCTTTCTGTCTTAAAAATCATATTGAAGCACCACTCCATTCTTCAACAAGGGTATTGCCTCTGATCTTTGTGCTGGTATAGTATCATGTTAAACATTACATTTTCCCAATAAAATCAACTTTAAAATACTTTTATAAAATGTTAATTCAGCCACACTATTGTAATATTTTCCAGGTCTACAATGGAAGGTCCAGAAAATAAAGAATTTATAAATAGTTATACATATTTATTTATTTATTTATTTATTTATTTATTTAAACTTTTTATTAAATCACCATGTGGAAAGTTACAAAGTTCTCAGGTTTATATGTCAGTTATATAATATTCAAAGACCCATCCCTTCGCCAGTGCCCATATTCCACCACCAAAAACCCCAGTATACCCCCGCCCCCACCCCCTACCCCCTACTGTATAACTAATGAATTTCACTTCATTTTTTCTTTACCTTGATTACATTCCATAATTCAACACAAAACTCACTATAGTTGTTGGAGTTTCCAACCAAGAGAGACAGACCTACTACATTTGATAATTAGTTTTTCATTGCTGGAAATGAAGAGATATGTAGCCCCACTGCTACAAGTACATAACTCTCTCTCTCTTTTTTTTTCCTTTTTCCTTTTCCCTTTTTTTTTTTCTTTTTCCCCCTCATCCTCCTTCCCGCGCCTCATAGTATGGTGTACGCCACGCCGCATCGACCAGCGTGGGGCTTTTACTTAGTTCACAGTCCAGAGAGGTGGCTGCTACATTAAAAACCTTCAATATTTCAACAAAAACTTACTGTTATTATTTGGAGTTTCCCCCCCAAGTCAGACCTGTTCAAAAGGAACCGTTTCACCTTGCTGACAATTATAAATGTTAAGTAGGTTTTGGATTTCCGTATAAAGTCCAGGGAAAATTCTGCCAGATATTACATAGCCCAACTCACAGTTCCAGTGCATTGCTGTAAGAAGTCTCTGAATTCAAAGTCTTTAGGCGCAGAGGGTCCGATTTGCGCTCAGCGGCTCCGGATTTATCTGGGCCGAGGGCGTGCTGGTTACGCCCCCTTCCCATGAGTTCCTGGGAGCCCCAAAAGTAAAACCCGAATACCTGTGGGTTTGGAGTCACAGAAGATGGCGCCTGCCACGTGGGTGCCGCCAGGCGGCCGCTTTCCCTGCAGGAAGGCAGGGTGGGGAGGAAAAAAATCCACCCCCGGCAGCACAGAGTTGTAGCCCAGTTCGCAGTCCCAATGTATCGCTATCGGATGCTGCGCTGGATGCCCGAATGTGTTACATCTCTGGAGTCAAAGTCTTTAGGCGCAGAGGGTAGTTATACATATTTAAAGCAATTAAAAGTAATTCAAGACGTATGATTTATTTGGCAAAAGTCATTCATTGAGTTTCATATTTTGAATCACATTTTATTGAATCCAATATACAGCTAGAAACTTGAACAATTGCACATAATGTAATTTTATTATAAATGCCATATTTTATATATTTAAGTATGCAAAAATTAAAAATCAGAGATTATAGAATAATGTGCATGCATGCAACATCAGAATAGAAAATGTGATTTTTTTAAATGCCATGTTAACATTATTGACAAGATATGATCCATCGTACATATTGTCTGATATCTGCTCACATTTTCACAATTTCATAGGTGCTTATCAGACTTCCTGTTACATTCATGAAAATATCAGAGGCCTTAGTTTTTGTTGTATAACAGCATAAGATATATTTTGGTGATGAAATCAACTGTGTTTAATAGTCAACAGCATTTGGAGAGATTTATTTTTATATTAAAATGCTCTAATCACATATACATGTATGTATATATATATATATATAGTATTGAATATTCTTAGATTGGAGCACATGAGAAAATACTAATTAGACTATTTTGTGGAGGGGCTAGAGTTGTGAAGTAGGGTGCTTGTCTTGCATTGAGACAACCTAGGTTTGATCTCTGGTCCCTCAGATAGCCCCCTGAGCAACACCAGGAGTAATTCCTGAGTTCAAAGCCAGGACTACACCACCAGTTGTAGTACAAAAAATGTAATGGAAAAAGAAAGAAAAGAAACAAAAACATGATAAAAAGAATATTTGTGACACTCCAAAGCATATCTTATTTATAGACATTTAATTTATTTAAAATACATCTAACTCCTAAATTTTCCTTTATAGCAATAAATGCAGAGAATAAGTATACATATTTTTAAAATAAAAAAATCTTAGTTATCTATAAATATTTACAATACAACACAGTTTTATTATCAAATTATGATTTAGACCTAAGTCTTGTTATTTTTTTCCTACAAAATTGCAAATAGCTCCATCATTTAATCAAACAATTTAATTTGTTTCTGTGAATGCGGTACTACATAATTAGCACAAGTCAACATGTTTTCTCTACTTAGAAAGTAAATTTATACTCACAAAGAAACTGTGAGCCCTCATTACTAAGCTAGTTATACATTCAATGAGTTCGTTATTGAGGAAAATACAATTATTTCTATTATAACTATAGTTCTAGCAATTTATGTGGGTTCAGTTACAGAATTGAGGACACTCAAAACCTTTTTACAAGAATGTCAAAAAAACATTCTAAGCATAAAAATCTTTTTTATTCTAAACATAAGAAGTGTTTTCTAAAACGAAAGAATCCCTCTCCTTTATTGGTGTTGGGGCAGCCACAGGGGAACTCTTATTTTTCCACCTGAAATACATCTCTCTCTCTTTTTTTTTTTACTTGAATGATATGGTTTTTAAAAAGGAATGATTTTAAATCACCACTATCTTACTTTGGCAAGAACCTTTTCTTTTCTTTTTCTTTTCTTTTTTTTTTTTTTTGCTTTTTGGGTCACACCTGGCGATACACAGGGGATACTCCTCGCTTTGCACTCAAGAGTTACTCCTGGCGGTGCTCAGGGGACCATATGGGATGCTGGGAATCGAACCCGGGTCGGCCGCGTGCAAGGCAAATGCCCTACCCGCTGTGCTATCACTCCAGCCCCAGAACCTTTTCTATTTTATCAGAAAGTGAGATAAACTTCAGAGATATCAATAATTTTTATTTTATGACTAGGTGTTTTAAGACATTTTAAAGATTTATTTTAAGTGGCCATTCAGCAGGTGGCACATAATTAGTAAGCACATTAGGTGTAAGGATACAGCTACTTTCAAGTTTAGATTTCATGATATAATATAGATTTTAGTAATTGTTCAGTACACTTAAATTAAAGTAATTATGGTACAAGATAAAATATACTTCTTTAGGGCCGGAGCAATAGTACAGTGGGTAGGGCATTTGCCTTGCAAGTGGCCAATCCGGGTTCAATATATATATACACGCATATGCATATATATGTATATAATTCTTTAAACTGTAATCTTGGCTGTTTCATACTAATAGTATTCCTAGCAAATTTTACAGATAAGTTGTTTGGTTATCATCTATAAGTGACAATTTAATAGAAATATAACTAATAAACTAGTAGTCCATGAATAGTTTTTAATTGATCTTCCAATTAATTTTAGCTTTCTGGTGAAACTATAGAAATTCAAAAATTGGTGTATGGGGGAGAGTAAAATATATATAAAAAGATGTATTTCTTTACCTTTTGTTTGAAAACCAGGATTTCATTTTGAAGAAAGAGCCTCATCAAGGTTTTGACCCTAAACAAGTAATAAGGGCAGTAAGAAAACACATATTCAGGGATTCTTCCTGGTCTCGTTAGTGAGGAAGGAATATCTATGTCATAAACCCAGTTGAGCTACATCAGCAACACTACATTAAGCAGCATATACAATTTGCACATTTTTAGACTGATATGCTTAGCATTTACAAAGACTCATTTTTCTATTGCCTCAAAAGAAACAATACTAGTAGTGTGTGCAATTAAGAGCTCCCAAGAATAATAGAAAAATTGGTGACCTGTAACCGCTTAGAGTACTATGTGCTGCCTTGAAAGCATAATGAATTCCTCTATTCTTTTCATGAACACCAATGCAGATAAGTAATCTACAAGAATAACACAGGCATGATGAAAGGAATGGTGACCTGGCCGGGGGGCGGTGGTGGGAGAAAGAGCATAGGGGTTAACAGGCCTTGCACACAGTCTATGCCAAATTACATCTTAAGCACCACATTTCCTGAGCGTACCTGAGAGCATCCTTGGAGGTCCCTGAGCATTGCTTAGGTGTCCCAGGGAGTGCCAGGAACAAAAGGGCCAGAGCAGCATCACATCATTGGGCCATTGTAGTAAACCATTGACTGAGCTGGTCAAGAATTAATGGGAGGGATCTTCAGTCAAGGACTCATAAGACTTTCTCGACAGATCAACACACAGACACACAGAGAAATCCAAAAGAATAATGATCCAGGTTGCATCTGAAGATACAGACATACTTATTTTCCTGTATTTATTTCCGCCCTGCCCCCCCATTCCCCAACTTATGGATGCCTCCTCTTTATGATTATTCTAAAAGCATTTATTCATAGCAATCTTCTCTGATTAGAACTAAACGAAGTGTTTCTTTTTTTTTAACCTGGAATAATGAGGCACATTAAAAAAGTGATAAAAGATCAATAATAATATAATTACAGACTTAAGGAGAAAAAGCAAATGAGTGTTGAGAATGACACTTGAATAATTTGAAATGTTCTAGTTAGACGTGTAATTGTTCACACAGAGCGTCAGTGTATGTAGTTTTAGTACTCAGATATAAAACTGATGGAAAATACTAAAAATGATCATGAATGTAAGAGTTGTCCTGACCTCACTGTGAGGTCATTTTATTTCTAAGTTTAGATGTCTGAGTTATTTTCAGACATCTGAAAAAAATGAGGTTAAAAAATAGTGTTCACACATTATTAACCAACAAATGTTATGTCATAGTGAATATAGTGAACAGGGAAAACACAGATATTTTCTTTCAGAGATTATAAAATAAAATTCTCCAAGCATCTATCAGTCTGGGAACTGCACTTTTCCCAAGTTTATAAACACTTTATTATGTTACTTCTATCTCAGTATCTCTATCTCACAGAGAGGATAAAATTCTAGTAGAAGAGTTGTAAAGATGATTAAAGGCTATAAATTTTTGCACCAATTATTGGAATGCATACTGTCAATACAGGAAAAATTATCTCGTGTGTGGCAATTTGATATCACAACCCTAATTTACTATCCGTGAGAATGACTTCTTTCCTTACAAGCTCTACCAACTCCCTTATTTCCATGTAAGCCTCTTATCTTATTCCAACCTCCTTTATGTTCTATTTCCGTCTGATTTGTAAGTACTTCTACAATTTATATTCCTCCTTATATAATTATATTCCTCCTTATAAATCATGAATATTGGTTTATTTTAAATTTTTTTGTCCCATACAATTTCTCAAGTACTTCGGTTCTTTTTCTTTTTGTGTATACAATATTGAACTTATCCAGAAATTTAGCTTCCTCATATGTAAGCAGGAGAGAAATATGAACATAGAGAAAAACCAAAATGTCACATTACATCATATAGATGGTATTAAATTTTAAATGGACTCTCAACATTTGGACATATACTCAGAGACAACCCACTTTTGTCTTCCAAATATCATAATAAAAGTGCATTTTTCTGAATAGTTTACTTTAGATCGGTTACTATATAATTAGCACAGTGAGTAGGGTGTTTGTCTTGCACGTGGCCGACCCAGGTTCGATTCCTCTGCCCCTCTCGGAGAGCCCGGCAAGCTACTGAGAGTATCCCGCCCGCACGACAGAGCCTGGCAAGCTAACCATGGTGTAAGCGATATGCCAAAAACAGTAACAAGTCTCACAATCGAGATGTCACTGGTGCCCACTGGAGCAAAGGGATGATAGTGCTACAGTGTTACTGTATAACTCCTTTTTTTTCGGTGGGGGGACAACCTGACTCCTCAGGGTTTATTCCTGATTGTGCACTCAGGGGTTACTCCTGCAATGCCTGGGGAACCATACTGGGTGATAGAGATCAAATCCAGTTGGGACACATGCAAGGCACAGGCCCTTCCTGTTGTCTTATCACTCTGGTTCACTATATAACTCTTTAGTAAACTGCATACCATTTTCCTTAATTGTTTTATGTTTAAGTTGCCTTAAAATGTGTGGGATATTATTGTAACTTTTATAGTTAATCTGATTTGGCACTGTTATGTAGGAAACAACTTTCTCAAGGAAATAAATCTACCTATTAAATAAAATATAACCAAATA
The DNA here is from genome assembly GCF_027595985.1 of Sorex araneus. Taxonomy (NCBI): domain Eukaryota; kingdom Metazoa; phylum Chordata; class Mammalia; order Eulipotyphla; family Soricidae; genus Sorex; species Sorex araneus. The sequence continues at coordinate 59,826,278 of NC_073309.1, read as the reverse complement.
ATAAATAAAATAATAATAAAATCACTGTCACTGTCACTGTCATCCCATTGCTCATAGATTTGTTCAAGCGGGCACCTTTAATGTCTCTCATTGTGAGACTTAATGTTACTGTTTCTGGTATATCGAATAAACCACAGGTAGCTTGTCAGGCTCTGCTGTGCAGGCGCAATACTCTCAGTAGCTTTCCGGGCTCTCCGAGAGGGGTGGAGGAATCGAATACAGGTCAGCCACGTGAAAGGCGAATGCCCTACTGCTGTGCTATTGTTCCAGCCCAATCATAAAATAATAAAAATAAATAATAAAATAATAATTAATAATAATGAATAAAAAATATTAGGAGGAAATAAAACTACCTAGCAAAGCAAAGATTGAATCAAAGACATGTATGTATCTCAGATATACTGACTCACAAAATTTTATACACACTCAAACACGGCCATGTGAGTAATTAGCTGTTGAAAAATTTCAAGTTAAGACCTGAGTGAGACAAAGCTCAGTGAACTGTGGGAGATCTATATTTGATTCCTGCACTGCATTATCTTGAGAACCAAATAGCTTCCTACACAGACCCGGATTAACCACTGAGCACAGAGACTAGAATGGCCCCTAAGATTACTGGTAGTGAATCTAGACAACAAATAATCTTTTTTTTGCCTAAAATCAACCAATACTGCATTTAAAAAAGGCCATTGGCATAGCACACTGAAAAATATCTTTTCACATTAACATATATGTGTTTTATTACTTTTACCAAAGATGTAATAGTGTTATCATTTTTCTCAGATTATTATTGATCAACTGATTAACCTGAAGGACATATGTAGGCCATATAAATATGGAAAGCTATTCAGAGATATTTATATGAGCTACTAGAAATAAATATTCATGTAAAATATAGAAGATTGATATATACTAATATATATAAAATACATCTACATTTTTTAATTTAAAATTATTGAATCACTGTGAGCTACAGTTAGAGAACTTTTATGTTTGAGTTTAGTCATGCAATAATCAAACACCCATTCCTCCACCAGTGTACATTTTCCATTATTAATCTCCCCAGTATCCACCCCTGTCCCACCCCTCCTCCTGCCTCTCTGGCAGACAATTTCTCTCTTACTCTCTGTCTACTTATGGGTATTATGGTTTGCAATACAGATAACAAGAGGCTATCATGTTTGGTTTTTTATCTACTTTCAGAACACATCTTTTCTTTGAGTAAACACTTGCCTAACATTGATTTTAGGTTAGTTAAGCCTCAGTGAAATCAGATGTTCATTGCATTCTATGAACAGTGATTCTATAGTAATATTAAATTATTTTACTATTATTATTATTCATTATATTAATGATACACACTGTTCTGGGCACATAGTATAATATCTGACTATTATTAGTCTTCATAAAAACATTACATTTGATAAAATATATACATAAAATTAGATGAAAAAGTTGCCTGTATAGATATACTACACTTTTTACACTATAAAGACAGAATATTTTATCTAGTAAAGCAACATACCACAGCGTGTAATCCACAGTCTTTGGGAGCTATTTTACTACAGAGGCATTTCATATTATAATCACTGTCATCCCGTTCTTCATTGATTTTCTCGAATGGGCACCAGTAACGTCTCTATTACTCCCAGCCCTGAGATTTTAGCAGCCTCTCCTTTCTCGTCTTTCCCAACAATTGGAGGCTCTTTCGGAATCAGGGAATGAGACCTATCATTAATGTTTTTGGCATATCAAATATGCCATGGGTAGCTTACCCGGCTCTGCTCATACAGGCAGGATACTCTCTGTAGCTTGCTGGGCTCTCTGAGAGGTGTATATATATATATATATATATATATATATTACTGTTACTGTCATCCTGTTGCGGGAGCTTGCCAGGCTCTGCCATGTAAGCAGGATACTCTTGGTAGCTTGCTGGGTTCTCCAACAGGGAAGGAAGATTCAAACCCAAGTCGGCTGCATGCAAGACAAATGCCCTACAGGTGTGCTACCGCTCCAGTCCATATATATATATATATATATATATATGTATATATATATATGTATATATATGTGTGTGTGTGTGTACACATATACATATATATAACTCTCTATGATTTGTTGCTTATTGTCTGAACTCCATTAAATATGGTGTGGTAATTATGAAAAATGGGTAGGAAGTGTCTTATAATGTGTCCCAGGTGTAACCCAAAAAAGCAAAAATAAATAAATAGATAAATAAAATCTGTAAAATAAAATTGGGACTGGAGCGATAGCACAGTGGACAGGGTGTTTACCTTGCAGGTGGTCTTATTATAATATATTTTATATTATAATATATAATATAATTTATATTATTATATATGGTCCAAATACGGGGAAAGTTATAGCAGGTAATGACACTAACCAAGACAGTATAAAAATGTCTCATCCTGAATTCAATTGTGTTTATACTCCCCCTTCAGAGGGCTAATGTAAATATCAGATTGATTGTGAGTTCTTAGAAGGTGAATGGAAATGTTTTAAATACATCTATGTGTTTGCCCTTAAAAATATCCAGAACGTTCCTATATTTAGCAGGATTCCAAGATCTGCTAATTTTGAAACCTGGATATGAAAATGATTGATTCACATTATGGATGAAGTCAGAACATCTAAGTAACCATTTGACTTGCTATACAGATTTAATAAATCATTACTCAAGGAAAGTTAAAGTACTAACCATTAAGGTATATTTGTTATAGCAACTGATATTTTACACACTTAACTTCTATAACAAACAGGTCTCCTTAAAGTTTCACTTCTACATTTTCATTTTCAAAATTAATGATAATTGAACACTTAAAATATTTTACATAAGCCCTTACAGATATTGAAATTAAAAGAAAACACAATAATCAGAAGTTTCCATTGAATGAAGTTTAGTGGAGCTGTTTTGGAAATAAAACTTAGTAACTTTATGAAGTCTAAGTAATTAGTATTATACAAAATACTAATTTTGTATAATTAGAACAATAAAATATAACAGTAAGGTAAAAATAGGAAATTTGCAAAATATTAGAATTTTAAGTATATTAGTCATAGAAATTTTATTCAGTAAACAGATGAAAATTACTTGGCTATTTAGTTAAAAAAGATTTAAATCTATTGCATGCCAGGATAAACTTTCTAAAGATAATGAGAGTCTGCCATGTTCAGTAGAAGCAAAGTATGTGGAGACAGAGTATGTCAGAATGAGAGCAGTTAGGAAATTTAAGAACAGCATGAGGGCTAGATTGAAAACAAATCTGTTAAACCATTGTAAATTAATAGACCATTCATCTTAACCTGAGGAAAATAGAAAACCATTAGAATATTTTGAGAAACTGCATATACATGAAGTTAAAATGATTTACAATAATACTATGAAGACTTTACTGAAACTAAGCCATATTAGTATAGAAAGATAAGCCAATATACTATCCTAATTAAAAATAGAGCAGAATATGATAATGACATGAATTGTGATCTTTAGAGCAATTTCATTGTCATAGTTTGAGTGAATTTGTAGACAGAGCTGAAAGGAGTTTTCCAATAGAAAACCTTAGTTATTTGAAGAAAATAATTTTATTGTACTGAGATTCAAAATGAGGAACAATAAAGCTTGAGAAAAGAAAATTGGAAGTTAAATTTTAGATTTAACATTGGATCATCTATAAGATAGACAGTTGATGCAGTAGAAAGCAATCAAGATGATAAAAATATAGTACTCTTTTTTACTTTAGAAATAATTTGGGTAGGTATCAAGGAGAGTGATTGATTACTGGATCATATGGAATGGTTATAAGAGTAAGATTCATTTTGTGATAGATTGTCAAGCGACCATTCAAGTAGTTGTACCTTGTATGTCTACCAACAATGAATGAATTTCTTTTATATCACTACATACAACATTTTGTGTTGCTAATAAAATGAGTATTGATAATTGAACAGATGGTTAATAAAATTTTGTTTTAATTTTATGTATAAAATTATTTATAGCACAGACTTTTTATATTCTTACATGCTTATGTATATCTTCTTTAGTGAGGAGTCTCAAGGTTCTTCTCTTTTTAAATCATGTTGTTTGGTTTTCTTGTTGAGTTTTGAGTTATTGCGTATGTTTGGCTAACAATCTTTTATTAGATGATCCCCTTTACTTTATTCAAATACGTGGCTTATATATTAATTCCCTTGACATTTTCACAGTGCTGTAAAAGATATTTAATGATATTCAGAATATTCATTATTTATATCAGGGTAGAGGGATAGTACAAAGGGTGATATGCTTACCTTGCTGATCCTGGTTCAATGCTAGCCCTGCATATGTGACATCTGCACCATCAGGAGTGATTCCTGAGCATACAGCAAGGACTAAGCCCTGATCACAGTCAAGTATAGAACCCAAAAATAACATATATATATACACACATATATATCTGTATATATGTGTGTGATGTGGGTATATATACATATATATATTTCTTTCATGGATTATGCTTTTGGCTATTGTATCTGAGAAGACATCATTCAACATGGTTATAAAGGATTTATCCTATATTATATTTTAGAGGTTTCATAATTTTTCACTTTACATTTCTATATGCAGTCTATTTTGTATCATTTATTTTGTGAAGTCTGTTGTATTTGTCTAGATTTATACTTTTCATTTGTTTGTGCAGTTATTATTACCCTATTTGCTGAAGAGTAATCTTTGCTCCATTATACTGCATTGTATAAACCTCTGTGAAAGGTCAGTTGTATAAATTAATGTCAAAGAGAAAAAAAACAAATGCATAGATTAAAACAAAAACTAATAGTGCTTATCAGAAATTAAGGGGCCAATGAATTGGGAAAATGAAATAAGATAACTATATCATGATGGGTGCAAATGAGACTTTTTATGCCAAAAACAATCCAGTATTTTACACACAAATATAGTATATGAACTTACAAGTCTGCCTACCTGATATCTATAGAAACAATGCATATAAATTTTTTTTTTAAAAGTGGGCTGGAGCAATAGCACAGCAGGTAGGGTGTTTGCCTTGCACGTGGCCGACCCAGGTTTGATTCCCAGCATCCCATATGGTTCCCTGAGCACTGTCAGGAGTGATTCCTGAGTGCAGAGCCAGGAGTCGGACCTAATCATCACGGGGTGTCTCTCTTGTTTTCCAACAAGTTTCTTTGTCTTTTTTGATGTATGGCTTGCTCGGGTCGGGTGGCAGACAGAGCTCCGCCCCGAGCAGAGCTCTCGCTGCGGAAGACCTCCAGAGCCTGGCCACAGCCATGCTCAAGGCCCCTCTAAACACGTTCCTATGAGCCTCACACATAAAGGTACTGGCAGAGGAACCCAGGTGTGTGGGATTCGGAGCTGAGACCTCCAAGGCTGCTTGGACTGGGACTGGGCCTCTTCCACCCAGATATCCCATTTTCCAGTAGCTAGGCGGTCACACCCAGAGACTGCCCCCTGCGCCGTTTAATCCCACCAACAGCCAACATCCAGAGACTTAAAATCAAGCTCCCAGAAGTGAGAATTTCTACCCTAGTTCTCCCTCTGGGAGAACCTGGCAAGCTGCCGAGAGTATCTTGCCCAAATGGGAAAGCCTCGCAAACTCCCCATGGCGTATTCATATGCCAAATCCAGTAACAATGCTGGGTCTCACTCCCCTGATCCTGAAAGAGCCTCCAATGTGGCATCGTTGGGAAGGATGAGTGAAGAGATGCTTCTAAAAATCTCAGGGCTAGGACGAATGGAGACGTTACTGAGACCGCTCAGAAATTCGACGATCAATGGGATGATGATGATGATGATAATGATGATGATGATGATGATGATGATGATGATGTGTGCCTTATTTTGTGTCTTTTACCTCTCCTTATATACTTTAGAACCAGTTGAAACAACAAGGTTTTCCACTAAGATCAAGAATAAGGCAAAGATGCCTCCTCTCACTGCCCTTTCAAAGCATTACTAGAAGTTCTTGATAATGCAATAAGGCAAGAAAATTACATAAAATATAAGATCTTAGTAAGGAACACTTAAAACTATATATTTGGAGTCTGAAACATAGTACAGAAGGCCAGATGCTAACCAGCATATGATTGACCTGAGTTCTATTCTTGGAACCCTGTATGATCCCTCAAGCCCTGTCAAGGGTGATCCCTGAGTACAGAGCCAGTAGTAAGTCCTAAGCCCCACTGTTTGTGTCCCCCCCAACAACAAAAATAAACATGTAAATAACGCTCCCTAAAGAAACCTCTTATATTTGTATGCAGATACATGCCTTCTGCCAAGGGAAAAGACAGTTAATTATAAGCCAAGAATAAAGGCTTACCTGAGATCAATATTTGCCTCACAGTCATGCAAAGAACACATTCAGTCTGATATCTTGATTTTGGACTCCTATAAGCAATGCGTTTTTATTGCTTCATTAGTGGATTTTATTGAAAAGTAAAACAAAATAATTTTATTGTACAATTATTAAGTTTGACTAGCTAAATTAATGGGTTTTGAGGAAAGGCAGATTGGTCTATAATAATAATTTATAATGCTACAATATGTATCTTTTCAATTCATTTTTTATCTTTGAAGCAAATTTCAATGTAAACCTATTATTAAATTATTAGATTATCTAATTTATGATTTAAACTTATGTATATTACATAATCATCAGATTGAAGTTTGCTGACTATTTAACTGTTTTAAATTATACATAGATGAAAAAAATCTAGAGTGGCATGAAATAACAAAATTGAAAGTCTCATGACCTATTTCTTCATTTTTACAGTCGCTGGTGCATCAATCTATTTCAAATTCATTGCTTAAATGTGGATCTGGAAGACTCAGAGATATGAAAGAAACTGGAGAGACATTGAAACAATTCTCAATTGTCACAAAATTACTCCAAGAAGAGGAATTTCATCTGAGTTTGCATTGAATCAGTCTGAAAAGTTTTCAGCTTAAGATTAAATAAATTACTAAATCACCACAGAGGTTCCAGAAGTTATTAAACATCAGCATTTTAAAGGACCATTTAAGCAGAAAGAAAAATATTGGTGATTTTTGACAGCAAACTAAAAGCATTTTAGTAAGCTGAGCACTTTAACCTTCATATAGAAAGTGAATGTGTTGTTTTAACTGCAGCTGGACACACACCGCAAAAATAAAAATATGTTTTAAAGTTGTGGTAACAATGCGCATTGTAAAATACTGCTGATTATGAAGGTGACCTTGATTATTGCTATAAGCCAAACATCTACCAAAGAAGATTCGATGATATATGAAGAAACAGAACAGGATTCAGAGAACTCTGGGGAGCTTTTGCTCTAATGAGGGAAAAATAAATTAAAGCCTGAAGAATGTAATGTTGAATACTATTACATGGAAATAGGAGAGAGAGCTTATTTCCATGTTTCTGGTAAAACATTTAAAATAAAAAGCAAGGCAAATGGGATAAGACAAAGACCCAGAGAGAAAATGAGAGAGAATAAAATTATATATCAAGCGATTGATCAGAAAATTGGATTAGAAAATTAGCAAAGTTAGATTCAACAAAGGTTTGATTTTACCAATTTAGGTAATTGGATAAAAGAGGTGAGAGAGTTAAAGGTGTGTTTTTGAAAAGACTGATAAAAGAATAAAGACAGTCACAGCAAACAATACAGGAAAAGTAATATAACTTACAAATAAATATATTTGTCCTAACACTTGTACAACTATTTTATATATTTGATGATTAATTACTGGTGACGATAAAGTTTTCAAAAACTAAGAAGGGCTGGAGCAATAGCACAGTGGGTAGGGTATTTGCCTTGTACTCAGCAGACCGGGGTTCGATTCCTCCATCCCTCTTGGAGAGCTTGGCAAGCTACTGAGAATATCCCGCCCGCACATCAGAGCCTGGCAAGCTACCTGTGCCATACTCGAGATGCCAAAAACAGTAACAACAAGTCTCATTCACAATGGAAACATTACTGGTGACCGCTCGAGCAAATTGATGAACAACAAGAGGACAGAGCTCAAGCAAAGAAGGTATAATATTTATATGAAAATAAAAAATAAAGCACTTTCTCTGACTTTGTGTGAAACAAAATTATTAAAATTACAAAGTGGAGTTCAATTAAGGAAAACAAGTTGCAAAAGGTATTCCTTTAAAAATATGATAGAAAATAATGATTGATTCATTTATTAAAACAATTAAAAATCCTATTGCATTTCAGCTTTCAGGGTATGAATTGGAGAAAAAGTCAATTACAACATCCTTCATTCCTGTGGAGTCAGTACCTTAAGTTGTAAAAATACTTACTACTAAGGAGAACAAAGGCACAACATCTAATCTACTACATTTCAGTGTTTAGAGAAGAAATATAAGGAAATATAAGTGCTATCTAGCAAAGGTGACAAATATGGGTAAGAATGATCCAGGCAGAGAAGAAGCATGGAAGAAAGGATGTGGTAAGTCCCCAATAAAGACAGATGACTGTGTAAGTGTGAAGGGAGGTGGGGGCAAGATACAAGAACAAAAATAGTAGGACAGAATCAGATAGAAAGATATGATATGTACACAGATAAAGAGCCTTTAGTGATATTATAATGAATTTATATATTATTGATATTTAGTGATTTTCATATATTTTTCTTCTGTAAAATTGGTTAATGAAAAAGAGAGAAAAAACATTTCTTCTGGAGTTAATTTCCACCATTTCTAGACAAACTGAATAAAAATTCACTAACATTCTGGCATATTTTCTGAAACCTTCTTAAAATAGGAACAGCTAAATTTCCATATGTCCTAAAGAAGAAATCCATGATTAATTCTTAGAAATTGTAAGTCTTGTGAATTTATTGTTATTTGGTCCTAAAACAACCACTGTATTCCCTGATCGCACTGATGAAAGGTCCGGGCCTGTCATCATGCTCTCCATCAAGCTGAGAAAGGCAGAATCGAAGCCTTCCTAATATGCTGGGAAGAAAGGCAGTGTCCTGATTTTACCTGCTGACAGCCGAAGACCTTCAGTAGATTGGTGTTTGTCTTCTCTTGGGAAATCACCCGAATGCAACTGCCTTCATCAATGTTCCTTTCTTACTCCTCTTTCGTACTGCCACTGCCAAGTGACAGGCCTCCTGAAAGATGGTAATGTAACAGGACTGTTGCAGAATTAAAGTCCAGGCTGTTTCAGCCAGGCGATGTATTCAGTGAAAAGGCTTCCTGCTGCAGTAGGAGAGCTTGGAAACAAAACACTGATGGTAGGTAGGAAACAACCTCAAATCTAATAGCTCAAAAAGTCAACATGGTAAATTTTGCTAGTGTAATGTTCTTTCACTTTGAAAAGTGCAGAAATATTGTTAATATTTCATTAGGGCACAATAAATGGCGAGCAGTTAACCTTAAAACAAATAATTCAACAGATAGTTTTTAGTTTAAAAAAATGATTTCTCCAGTTGGGACTGGAGAAATAGTATAGTGAGTAAAGATCATGTCTTGCATGTGCGTGACATGGGGTTCAGTCCCTGGCATCTGAATGATCCCCTGATACTTGCCAGGAGTGATCCCTGAGATTAGAGACAGGAATCCTCCCTGAGTACAGCATGTCACAGACAAAATTTTAAAAAGTAGAAATAAAGTTAAAATGATATTTTCAAAGTATAATAATTGTGTATTAAATATACCTAGTGTGAAGGAACAGAAAGTCGTATAAAAACAACTCTGCTGTTAAAGAATGTGTTTTTATTAAATGTTTGTAAGTTCAATGAATGAAAATCTGGCATGCTTGAATTTCTCTTAAAGGTTATTTTTATCAGACATATGCTTGTACCATAAATAATGCTTGTAAGGTGTTCAAAGAAAATAAATAGCAAGTCAAGACAATTTAGAACAAATTGTGCTTTATTTATTTTTTGCTTTAAAATCTTTATGGAAATTCTGGCATATAGTTTCTGACCTTTTATCCACCATCATGTATCTAAAACCAAAGACATGGGAATAACTATTCGAAAGTTGTCTCAGTCTGAAAATATTTTTTTTTTTTTGCTTTTTGGGTCACACCCAGCGATGCTCAGGGGTTGCTCCTGGCTCTGCACTCAGGAATTACTCCTGGCGGTGCTTGGGGGACCATACGGGATGCCGGGGATCGAACCCGGGTCGGCCGCGTGCAAGGCAAACGCCCTATCCGCTGTGCTATCGCTCCGGCCCCTCAGTCTGAAAATATTTTGTAAAGTGTATATAAAAGTGAATACAATAGGTTTGGTGGACTGACACCTTAGAATACTTCTCATGTCCCATAATTCACTCTGTAGGCTCAACACATCTGGATAAATGTAAAATTACTTGTACATATCAATTTGAATGGTTGTCAATAATTGGAGAATTAGACATTTGTCAAGTATAAGAACATAAGAATGTCCCCTAGGGGCTGGAGCAATAGCACAACGGGTAAGGTGTTTGCCTTGCACGCGGCCGACCCGGGTTCGATTCCCAGCATCCCATATGGTCCCCTAGCACCGCCAGGAGTAATTCCTGAGTGCAGAGCCAGGAGTAACCCCTGTTCATTGCTGGGTGTTACTCAAAAAGCAAAAAAGAAAAAAGAATGTCCCCTAAAAGTTAAGCTGCAAAAACAACATTGAATATTTTTTCTATTTTTGTATATTTTATTTTCATAAAAGTAGTTCAAAGTAGTTCATTACAGATAATATTCAAACACCAGTCCCACCAGGGGGCACCTTCCCACGACAATTAGAGGGAAGTATGTGAAAGTTGTTGTATTTCATTCTAGAGCCATTTAAGCCCGGATATCAGAGATTACAAGCAAGTATGTTAAAACCAAACAAATGTGTGCTACTTTTGATAAGTAAGTGGGATAGAATATAAGGGGTCCAGGAAATTCTGCAGCACTTTCTTTTTTGGAGCTTTAGTATATAGTCTCTGGATTTTAGCAGTTGATGAGATTATATGGTGCTGGGGGCAATTTGTGGGTGTGACTGCCAAGCTGCTGGAAAACTAGGAATCTGGGGGAAGGAGGCCCAGTCCCAATCCGAGCAGGCTTGGAGATCTCAGTCACTGGTTCCCACAGACTCGGGTTTTTCTGCTGGCTCCCGCTTGGGTGAGGCTCGTCCAAGCATGTGGAGAGTGGCCTTGAGCATGGTGGTGGTTGGGTTCTAAAGCTTTTCAGCTGTTTGGGTTCTGCTAGGGGTGGGGAAGGAAATTCAACCCGCCTCCCTCCGAGATGCTCCGGTGAAGACAACCTGGTGCGGGGTCAGGATGTTCTGCCGATATAATTTTATACCAAGGTCATTATAAGGAAACCAATTCCTAGGTTTCTGAGAATTGACTATCCTTGTTACATTTGATAATGAAATGATGAGAGACAGAGAAAAGTTGTACTATAAGGGAATTTTATCTACCCTGGACCTATAAAAAAAAATAAGTAAAATAAATTTAAAAGGCTCAACCACAACCTCATTGGAAAGAAAGGTAATGCTTATGGAGACAACAAAGATAATAGGATTCTATGTAGATACTCTTTGGTCAAAGAAATATATGTGAAAATCTGATCATTTTGAGTATTTCCACTTTTACTGATTACATAAATCCAAAGACTAATTTTTTAGTCTATAACTTTATTAAGTCATTATTTAATATTCAAATTCAATATTCCAACGCCTATACTGCCTCCTTTATACCTTTCCATGAGCAATAATTTCAATTTCCTCAACTACCTGTAAGTCTACCCCAATAGCAGGCCCTCAATATTTTACTTATATTGCTTGTTATAAATAATGAAAATTGCTAAAATATATGATTAAAGTATCCCTTAGAAGAAAATTAGTAAAAGCTGTTGTATTTTACCATGAATCCATTAAGCCCTGGTATAAGAGATTACTAAAATGTTGTTATGGTTTATGATTCTGTGTTTATATTTTGTTCATCACGAACATTCCATCTAATCTGTTGTACTACTCCTGATTTATCTGTTATAGAATTTGAGACGTTGCCCCAGTATGTCCAGGATTTTTAACAGGGTGATACAACTGGAGTTAAATTCTTGACTGGGTGGGGTCTTGGGATGTGTGCATGTCTGATGGGGCATTTGGAAGTACAGGGAGATGATGGGAGGCACCCCACCCCTGACACACAGTGGAATCCTGGAGCGTTCAGTCACACATTCAGCAGATCTGAGTTTCCCATCAGCTCCTGAACAAACTCAGCCTTGTGTAGGACCCATGAGAAATTCTGCCCATAGTTGCTTTCTTTAATTTACCTTGTTGAAATAAATATGTTCCTGTTTGTGACAAATTAATCTATGACAAACTAAACATAAATGCATGTTTCAGGCTTAATACATCAGTCTTTTGGAAACACAAAGCATGAAAATTTTGAAGAACAATTATTATTATTTCCAAAATTGAAGAGATGACTAAGTTAAATTACTATGAGTAACTAGGTAAATTTCACTTCAACACTATCACTGTCATCCTTTTGATCATCGATTTGCTCGAGTGGGCACCGGTAGCATCTCCATTCGCCCTAGCCCTGAGATATTAGCAGTCTCTCTTTACTTGTTCTTCCCAGTGGTGCCACATTGGAGGATCTTTCTGGATCAGGGGAATGAGACCCATCATTTTTACTGTATTTGGCATATCGAATATTCCACGAAGAGCTTGCCAGGCTCTGCCTGTATGGGCAGGATACTCTCAGTACCTTGCCAGTTTCTTCGAGAGGGAGAACTAGGCTATAAGAGGTTGCACTTCCAGGAGCTTGGTTTTATAGTCTCTGGATCTTGGCTGTTGATTTAATAGTGTAGTGGGTAAGGCATTTGCCTTGCATGCGGCCAACCCAGGTTTGATTCCTCCACCCCTCTTGGAGAGCCTCGCAAGCTACTGAGAGTATCTTGCCTGCACAGCAGAGCCTGGCAAGCTACCCATGGCATATTCAATATTCCAAAAACAGCAACAACAAATCTTACAATGGAGACGTTACTGGTGCCCGCTTGAGCAAATCAATGAACAACAGGAGGACAGTGCTACTATACATGAATTAAAGACATGACTAAGTTACTAAGGGTAAATAAGTTAAGTTACTTTAGCTTGTAAATAACCTAAAATAAGGTAAACCTCTGGAGTAGGGAGATGATTCAAAGTCTCAAATGTATACATTGCCTACAGGAGCACCAGGTCCTATTCATACCACCAAATGATCCTTCAGAAGCACAGACATGACCACTGAGAAACACTGGTCTTAGCCTCCAAACCTCCAAAACAAATTACAAGAAATCTTTTAACAAGAAACAAGATAACTCCAGCAAAAACTTTTGAGCATGGGATTGCTAATTTTTATATAATTTGTGCTCTTTAAAAACCCATTTCAGGGGTTGGAGCAATAGCACAATGGGTAGGGCATTTGCCTTGCTCATGGCAGACCTGGGTTTGACTCCCAGCATCCCATATGGTCCCCTGAACACTCCCAGGGGTAATTCCTGAGTGCAGAGCCAGGAGTAACCCCTGTGCATCGCCTGGTATGACCCAAAAAGCAATAAATAAATAAATAAATAAATAAATAAAATTTCAAATAATGAAGCATCATGATTTTTCATAGATATGGTAAAGATAGATTATTATTTCAATCTATAATTACTAGACTATATGAGTCAAATTAAAATATGTATTTCACAAAAATATTTTAAATTGTACCAACTGTTCCAGAAATATAAGACCTTCCTAATTATGTCAATGAAAATTTCATCAAAAATAAAATTTGCATCATTTATGTTTGAATGAAGTTTGCAATTTAAGAAACACTGAAAAATTAGTATTTCAGGTATGTTTTGTTTCAAATTTGCATTTCTTAAATAAAATTGCTGCAATGAAACATGTATATTTTTTGGAATTCTGAGAATGTTTACCCCTTCCTTCATTTTAATTATGTAACACAACTGGAAATTTCTGTGCTAAATTTTCCTCTAGAAATAGATAAAATTATATAAAGGATATAGTTGTTAAAGTTATCTAGTATATAAATGTAAATGTTATAAATAACCAACAGTTTAAGAAAATAAAGAAATATTGGAATATGAATTTTCTGATACTGAATTCGTTGCCAATGTTCATTGGTTGAGTTGTAAAAGTTTTATAGAAATATAGCATTTTTAAACTCAGCTTTTCATTTTTTATTAACCATAACAAATGTTTGCCAATTATTAATGAAAGAGACAATTTTTAAAAATGCATCATTTTTATTTTTTTACTGATACATACCATAGCAATCACAGTATCACCAAGTCCATTTGGGTTACCATAAACCAAAAAGCCTGTAACCTGGTGAAGTAAGATTTGCTGTGTAAATAATATCAGATATAATTCTGAAATAAATATATACAAAACCCGATAAGCAATAGGCTATGCATCTTTTTAACTTGAATCAATGTACAAAATAATTTTTAATAATCTATAGAGCAAATATTTTACCTATTATAACAAGAAGGAAAAGTCTGAGAGCTATTTAATGAAAAGGTTGGCTTAAGGAGTAGATCATTAGAGCACAGACTTTGCATATGTAAGTTTCACATCACACAAACACTATCACTGTCACTGTCATTGTTATCCCGTAGCTTATCGATTTGCTCGAGTGGGCAAAAGTAATGTCTCTCATTGTGAGACTTATTGTTACTATTTTTGGCATATCGATTATACCACAGGTAGCTTGCCAGGCTCTGCCATGCGGCCTCTCGGTAGCTTGCCAGGCTTTACAAGAGAGACGGAGAAATTGAACATGGGTTGGCCGCAAGCACACAAACACAGGCATCAAAATTTGAAACGACTGGACTCTAGAGATACCACAGTCCTGAGGTCATTGCCATATATGCAGCTGACACATGTTCAGTCTCTGATACCATGACAATGCTTGCACCACTAAGCACTGTCAGCAGTGATTTCCGAGCCCAGAGTCAGTCGTAAGCCTTGAGCACAGCCAGGATTGCAACCTCCCCTGCCCTCATAGAAAAAAAAATCAAGCCAAACATGACAATATAATAAAAATGACAAACCCATCAAAAACTAAAATGTGGACTAAACTGAAAATATATCAATTAGGATGCTTGCCTCGCACGAGGTCAACCTGTGTTCAACCTCAACGTACCATATGGTAACTTGTGCACTGCCAGGAGTCAGCTCTGCGCGCTGCGGGTGTGCCTCCCCCAAAAAACACACCCCCACAAAAGCCCCTAAATGATGGGACAGAGACATAGTATGCGGTTAAAAATCTTGCCTTGATATTCATCCAGTTACTTTGTGACCTCCACCCCCTCTCCCACTAACTCCCATATTCTGAGCCAGGAGTAATCCCAGAGGAAAATGCCCTGAGCACCCCAAAATAGGAAAGAAATGTATTTATATTGAAGTAAAGTTTTTGATGAAGTTTAATGGAAAATAAACTCCATCAGAGAAAATCACCAGTTGGCATATAATAAAAGTACAATATCACTTCCTATCAAGGAAATAAATTTAAATAACAATGAGACAGAGCAGTGAGATGATTTAGCATTACAATGAAAAATAACATAAAAAGAAGGAAGCATAACTTTTGGTTTGGGGTAGAGAGAAAAAGAATATCTCATATTCTCTTGGTGAAGCTATGTATTGCTTCAGACTCTCTGAATAACAGTACAAAAAACTGCCAATATAAAAGTGGATCTCCCACATGATCCAACAATTTCACTCATAGATATTGATTTAATGAGAACAAAACATGAAATCCAAAAGATGCATGCACACCTATGTTCACTGCACCACTTTATAAAATAATCAAGATATGGAACCAGTCCAAATACCTAAAGACAGAGGAATGGCTGAAAAAGCATAGCAAATGGAAAATTTTAATCCATATGAAAGAAGAATTATTGACTTTTGATGTAACATGGATGGAACAGATGCCAAGTGAAATAAGTAAGAACAGGAAAGACAAATATTGATCCCACGGCTATGTATGGTACACCAAAGCAAAGCAAGAAGCAAACTGAATGGAATAAACAAAGCAGCTCAAACTACAGAGTGGACATAGCTAGAAGGAAGAGGAAAGACAAGGTAAATAGTGAATGGGCCTATAAATTGTAGCAGAAGAACGCTAAGTATTTGGGTGGTGACTGCCATGTGGTAACTAATATTTTGAAAAGACATACAACTCGACCTTTAAAGTATTTATAATTGTATAAAATAATGTTGCCTCACCATTTTCTAAATATAACCTTTATTTTTCTGTACATGTTTATTAATGTCCGAGAAATGCAGTGCTGTTGCACTACGCCTGCCCAGGGTCTCGGCAGCACCCCACCTCAATACATAGCACTCTTCTGCATCCTCATCCCCCTTAGCAAATTCATTTCTCTAAGGAAACTTGGAGTCTGTTACCACTGGCCACTTTGCCTTACATATATTTTTTTGGCTTTTTGGGTCACACCCAGCGATGTACAGGGTTACTCCTGGCTCTGCACTCAGGAATCACCCCTGGCCATGCTCAGAGGACCATATGGGATGCTGGGAATCGAACCCTGGTCTGCTGCATGCAGGGCAAATGCCCTACCCGCTGTGCTATCACTTCAGCCCCTCTATCTATCTATCTATCTATCTATCTATCTATCTATCTATCTATCTATCTATCTATCTGTCTGTCTGTCTGTCTGTCTGTCTGTCTGTCTGTCTGTCTGTCTGTCTGCCTGCCTGCCTGCCTGTCTGTCTGACTGTCTGTCTATTATCCTGAATAAGATTTTCAGTATTTATCCTGCCGTTGACTTACTTCGCTTGGCATAACTTCCGGTTCTATTCCAATCTCAGTGAAATGCACATTTCATCTTTTCTTATAGCTAAGCAGGGGTCTGTCGTGCATATACACCATAGTTTCTTTATCTACACCGTCACAATTTCTTTATTCACTCCTTTGTTATTTTCCCATAGGGGCTCCCTTGGGGTGTCACACTAGGAGGTATTCAGGGCTTACTTCTGGTTCTGAGCTCAAAGGTTATTCCTAGAGAAGCTCGGGGAACATCTGGGATGCTGCAGATCAAACCCAGATCAACTACAGGCAAAGGAAGAAACCCATCTGCTTTGTCCTTTTTCTATTCCTCTCTTACTTACGTTGTTTCAATCCTAGCTAGTGTTATTAGCAATGTAGTGAATGGAGGTATGCAAATATCTTCATGAATCAATGGTTTTGTACTTGCTTCAATATCTGGACTCTGCCTCTCTTTCTATATAAATGTATATATATTTAATTATGTCTTTTATTTCACTGTATCACTGTAACTGTCATCCATTGTTCATTGATTTACTTGAGCAGGCACCAATAACGTCTCCACTCGTCCCAGCCCTGAGATTTTAGCAGCCTCTCCTTACTTGTCTTTCCCAATGATTGGAGGCTCTTTCAGGGTCAAGGGAATGAGACCTGTTATTGTTACTGTTTTTGGCATACTGAATATGCACGGTGAGCTTGTGAGGCTCTACCATGTGGGGCGGGATACACTCGGTAGCTTGCTGGGCTCTGTGAGAGCCATTTATATATATATATATATATATATATATATACACATATATATGTGTGTATGTATATATGTACATATATACATATATTTATCTCTATGATTTTATGGAAAATGGGTAGGGAGTGTCTTATGATATGTCACGTGGTCCAGGAATATGTTCATTCATGTGTGAGGCTCAGCCTGAGCATATGGAAAGTGGCCTGGAGCATGGTGGTGGTTGGGTTGTGTAGGTTGGCTTTCAGGGCTGGATCCTTTGGGGCAGGGATGGCTCTCACCCGCCCGCCTCTGGGGCAACCCTAGTGAAAACAGCCTGGTGTGGAGTCCAGTGTCATGGCAAAATGAGGGGGCCTCATTTTATGCTCCCTTCTGGAAGAAGCAGCCTGAGTTCTGGAGGGCGGCCAATGAGATTATCTGGCGCTGACAGAAGGCGTCTTATGGGTGTAACCCCTGGGTGGCCATAGACTGAGGGAAGCAGGCAGAGAATCTCTGCTCCCGGGTCCTGTTGAGCCCAGAGTCCAAGATCACAAAGTCCCATGTTACCTGGGTTCCGGGTGCCTTTGCTCATGCTTGAGCCTCAAGGATTTCTTTCATTTAAACACCATGATTCCAAAGTAATTCAC
Source organism: Sorex araneus (assembly GCF_027595985.1). Taxonomy (NCBI): domain Eukaryota; kingdom Metazoa; phylum Chordata; class Mammalia; order Eulipotyphla; family Soricidae; genus Sorex; species Sorex araneus. Next base: position 59,808,111 of record NC_073309.1, on the reverse strand, counting down.
AGTTGTGTTTTAGCCATAGATTGTTCCAGCACCAGAGTATGGGTGATGCCAGAGATTTAATGTGAAATCCACAAGCAAGGCAAACACCATACTTCCTGTTCTTTCTCTGGTCCTTAATAAAGCATAGTTTAGTAAAAGGCAAAGCCTTAAACAATCTGAATAGAAACCAGAGAGGATTTTAGGGGTGAGGAAGACAGCATAGTGGTCAGGATTCTTCCCTTACGTGCATCAAAACCAGATTTGATTCCTGGCACCCCTTGTAGTCCCCCTAGCAGTGTAATGAGTGATACCATAGCATAAAGCCATGAGTATGTCCTGAGCCCTTCTAGGTATGTCCCCAAACAATAATAACAAAGCAGTAGATTTTTTTCCTTTTTTTGAGTCACACCCGGCCATGCACAGGAGTCACTCCTGGCTCATGCACTCAGGAATTACTCCTGGCGGTGCTCGGGGGACCATATGGGATGCTGGGATTCGAACCTGGGTCAGCCACATGCAAGGCAAATGCCCTACCTGCTGTGCCCCCAACTCCAGTCCCCAACAAAGCAGTAGATTTTTAAAACAAAGAGTATTCTGAGAAATAAAGAACATAGAACAATAATAAAAGAATTGGGTCAGGAGAAATATTTAATACTTGTAAGTTTCAGTGTATCTCTTAATTAAATTTCAAAACTGAGTGAATAATAATTGCTACTGTAAAGCTTTAAGGCTTAAGTCTCAGTTACATAATGCTCGAACACCCATCCCTCCACCAGTGCATGTATTCCACCACCAAGAACCACAGTAAACCTCCCACCCCACCCCACCCTGCCACCCAGTCCCCCACCCCATCTGTGTAGTTGGTAAATTACACTTTACTTTCTCTTTACTTTGATTACATACAAACAACAACAACAACAAAAAAAAAAAAAACCTCATTATTATTGTTTGGAGTTTCCCCCCGCAGTCGGACCTGCTGGAAAGGAAGCATTTGATAATTTGTTTTCCACTGCTGCAAATGAGGAGATATAAGGTCATGTGGCCACAGTAGCAGCTGTGAGGTTCAAGATTTCTGTATTTTAGTATTTTAATGACTAAGTCCAGAGGGCTTTCTGCCAGAGGTTGCATCTTTGCTAGCTCGTACCTCTCTGCTACTTTATATTCCACATATGAGTGCAATCTTTCTGTATCTGTCTCTTTCTTTCTGACTCATTTCACTCAACATGATACTTTCCATGTTGATCCACTTATATGCAAATTTCATGACTTCATGCTTTCTAACCGCTGCATAGTATTCCATTGTGTAGATGTACCAAAGTTTTTTTAGCCAGTCATCTGTTCTCGGGCATTTGGTTTTTTTCCAGATTCTGGCTATTGTAAACTGTGCTGCGATAAACATACAGGTGCAGATGTCATTTTGACTGTATTGTTTTGCTCCTCCAGGGTATATTCCTAGGAGTGGTATTGCTGGGTCAAATGGAAGCTCAATTTCTAATTTTTTGAGAATCGACCATATTGTTTTCCAGAAGGGCTGAACCAGTCGACATTCCCACCAGCAGTGTAGGTGGTTTCCCCGCATCCACGCCAACAGCGGTTGTTTTTGTTCTTTTGGATGTGAGCCAGTCTCTGTGGTGTGAGATGGTATCTCATAGTTGTTTTGATCTGCATCTCCCTGATGATTAGTGATGAAGAGCATTTTTTTCATGTGCCTTTTAGTCATTCGTATTTCTTCCTTGAGAAAGTTTCTGTTCATTCCTTCGCCCCATTTTTTGATGGGGTTGGGTGTTTCCTTTTTGTAGAGGTCAACCAGTACTTTATACCCTTGTTATCAATCCTTTATCAGATGGGTACTGGGTGAATATCCTTTCCCATTCTGTCCAATAAGTTTTGAGAATTAAAATGATGCATACTATGATTACTAATCATAATAAAAATCAGTCAGTACCAGTAACCAAAAAATTAGAAAGCTCCTTTCTAATATTTTCAACGGGGAATGTATTAAAACTCACAGTGACTATTAGAAAATAGTACAGTAAATAATATTTCAGTGAATAAGAATATTAAAATATTTCAAATAAATTTGAAACATGATATCAAGAAACTAAATCAATTTGGTTAAACACCCTGCATACTCAAAAGTTACAGATTTCAAAGCCAAGATATAGTACAGGGATTAAGAAATGCCCTGAATTATGACAGGCCTAGTACTATACATGGTTCCCTAACTACCACCAAGTTTGGTCCTTGAGCACAGAGCAGAACTAAGTCATGAGCACTCACAGATGTGGTCCCCAAAGAAAAACAAAGAAAATGTAGTGGCTTTTAATGTATCTGATTTGAGATTTATATATTTCATCTTAAGTACTTTATCCAAATTTTCAGAAGTTATTTTTCTTTGGGATTTGAAAAAATAAAAGAAACAGAAAACTGAATATAAGAATTCACTCATTGAAGTTACTAAGCTATAGATTTTTTTCCTAAATAATTTTGCTTACATACAACAAAAGTGTGCCAATTTCTTGAGATCATTGGGAATTATCTTAAAAATTTACAAGTTTTGTCCATTGTGTACCATCAATATTTTTCCAGCTCTCTCTTAAGTGTATTAATTAGTGACTGTTCACACTACAATGACTTAAACTATCTATTAATAAGTTAATGGATTTTCTTCACCTTTATTAAAGTACATCACTCTCCATGCTTTTTTCATTAGTGATGAAACTTGCTTAATAATTATTAAATTTAAAATTTTATACTGAATTATAACCTGTAGTGAATAATTCAAGCATGGGCCCATGTGTTGTGTTTTTAGGTGGTGAAGAACAGAAAGCTTTATTCTACTATGCTGTCGTTACCAAAAATGATTTAGGAGATTATAAATTTTCATAGTTTTGAGAAATTATGAATTAGGTTCTAGAAACTAACGAATGGCAAAATAAAATAGAAAACAATAGGGTTGGGGCTGGAGCGATAGCACAGCGGGTAGGGCTTTTGCCTTGCAAGCGGCCAACCCGGGTTCGAATCCCAGCATCCCATATGGTCCCCTGAGCACCGTCAGGGGTGATTCCTGAGTGCATGAGCCAGGAGTGACCCCTGTGCATCGCCAGGTGTGACCCAAAAAGCAAAACAACAACAACAACAACAACAAAAGAAAACAATAGGGTTTCCTCCAAAAAAGAAATGAAAAATCAGAGTTGGTTTCGTCTAACCATTTTTTTTTCCCTTTTGTTTTTTGGATCACACCTGAAAGTCTGAAATCTTTGTTTCATCTACAAATCCTGGCTCTGCACTCAGAAATCGCTCCTGGTGGTGTTCGGGGAACCATATGGGACGCCAGGCCCGAACCAGGTCGGCCATGTGCAAGGAAAACACTGTCCACTATATCAGCGTTCTGGCCCCTGTCATCTTCTGAAGTGGGAGGTTTTCCGCCGTGCTAGCCTAAGGGATCATGTATAACACATTCAGAGGGATTAAGTCAAAGAATGAAGTGATCCCATAGAAATAACAGATTCTAAATCTTTGCCATAATGAGTTTCTGCCCATCCCCTGTAGCCTAATAAATTGTTCTCACCTATGTTTGGTGTCCCCATTTTTTAATTCTATGACATTGCATCATATACATGGATTTTCTGAATTATCTTTGATTCATGAGCTTTATAAATTATCTATTGGATATTGCCCCCCAGAAGCCAATTAGTAGAATATTTTTCAATTGTGTTTTGCCACTGAGAAAATTATACAGTAATATAATTGGCATTTTATTTGGTTCTTCTTTTGACAGTATGCTTTATGATCTCATTTATTCATGCGCACAATGAGAAAACAAAATGAATACCTCTTGTCTTCATTATGAGTACAAATGCAGATAATCTCTACAAATGGAGAAGAGAAAGCAATATTTTCAATAACATTTTTTAAATTTAAATTATATTGGCTTATCTGCTTTCCATTCTCAAACTTTAAAAAATTCATTTTTTCTGCAAATTACATATTTCCTAATGAAGATAATTTCATCCTTGGCTTTTGAAATATTTATATATAGTTCATATATGTATAGTATGTGAATATATATGAGCATATGTAAACATCATGCTTTTCTTTACATAATATCTAATTACCTTTGTTTTACAGTATTCTGAAGACTTTGTTTCATCTACAAATGCCTTTTCCATTTTTATCATGGAATCTATACATTAAACGTAAATTCTTTTAATTTTTCTATACAGATTTTCTGTTTTATACTAGAAAATATGGCATGTTTTGCAGAATATAAAAATATACCTCAAAGTTCAAAATTAGAAAAAAAAATTTTTCTGCCAATTAAATTAAACTATGCAAATACCTATTATGATTATACATTTGCATATAGAATACATGTATGCATGTATATGTGTAATTTAGTTGAATTAAAATTCTAACTTATTCTAATTCCTAGCACAAGGTCACAAGGCCAATTACTTGTATAAAACCATTGCTTTTATCATCACCATAATAAAATGAAGTTAAAACTCTCTTATAAAACTTTTGAAAGAATTAAAGAAAATATTACATGTGTGTATATATGTATATATATGTATATAGTACTAAGTCTTGAGCACTATATATTAGCCATTATGATAATTAGCCATAAATTAATATTTTCAAAGGAAATAAAATTAAATCATCTCAGTATACTCTCCCAAATTCCAATCTCAGAAATATTAGGAGGCAACTTAAGTGCGCCAATAGAAAACCTACAAAAAATAAATAAGGGATTAAATGTTATTTAATAAAAAGTAGTTGCTTAAAGAACAGTAGTTATTTAAAGTAGTTAATAAATTAACAATTTAGAATCATTTTACCTAGGAATAAAATTATATCAAAGCTAAAATGAATACATGAATATAAAATTATATCCATAAAATTAAAATTATAATTTTCACCTATTTGGAAACAGCCAATATATCATGAGGAAAATGATTTGAAATGCCTGACCAATCACAGCATATTAGAATATATTTTATTACAATTTGCCTGGACCAAAGTGATATACAGTGGGTAAAATGCTCCCTGGCATGCAGGTGACCCAGGTTCAATTCCTGGCACCCATAACATCCTCCAGGCCCACCAGAAGTGATCCCTAAGCACAGCATCAGGAGCAAACCTTGAGCACAGTTGGGTGTGGCCCTACCTTCCCCCCAGATGAGAAAGAGCAAAAGACACTAAATGAATTATGATTTTATTGAAGAACTTTAAGTCTCAGAAAATACAAATAAAAATGTAGAACAAAATGCAACTCTTTGCAATTAGACATTTAATACTGAAATTTTTCCTGAGCAGATGTTTAGTTTTAACACTTATTTTAAATAGCAAGATTTTAACATATAAACCTATCAAAATATTTAAATAGGAGAAAACATGGGTATCTATTATCTAAATATACATATTTATAAAAAATCTAGACTACAGAAAGTGAAGTACATACTAAAATAAGATGCTTTGTTCTCAATAAGTAAATTATGGTAATGTTGAATTTATTGTCATTTTGAAGAAATCATAAACATTTCTGTAATTGCTCACTATTGCTTCAACCATGTGCTCAGAATTACATCTTTCATGCCTTTTTCATCAAAAAAAATGTGAACTGTGATTATGTTAATGATAAGGTATGCTCCATTGTCTATAGGTGTTACTCAGTTTTTAACTGGATTTACAGAAAGAAGTGATCATTTCTATTTACATTCCTGTCAAAAAATTCCACTACTATTACAAATGGATTTCTGCCAAGATATATCACTTTCTAATTTTTTTCTTTTTTTTCAGAATTACATAAGGACGATGTGGTGATATGTTCAGAGGCTTTTATCCATCTTCCACGAAAAGGAAAAGAATTTAGAAGAGAATTATTAGAACACTGTTAGTCAAAAGAGAGTCTGTGACAATTGATATCACTATCATGTGACTTGTGTTTAGAAATTTAAATTCCCCATAGCTTTGTTTCATAAAACAAGCTATATAAAAAAAGCTATAATTTGAGGAGATATATTCCTAGAAATATTCATGTGTGTGTGTGTGTGTGTTTGATTTGGAAATCAAATTTGATTTGGAAATGCATTACAGGGATGCTCTCCTTCAGAAGACCTGATTCCTGGCACCATAAGGAATCAGATCCCCTGAACCCATAGGAGTGATTACTTGACAAGGCATTCTCCACCTTACAGCATGTGGTCCCAAAACAGAACAAGCATCTTTTTCTCAGGCCTATGGAGAGTTGATCAGACTAAAAGAATGACTGAATTTTTTATGTCCCTCAAAGACGTCATTACGAGAAGCAATCCCAAACATGACTTGGTAAAGTGAATTACAAACACTGTACACTCGGATATGTAAATGCAGTGTTTACAAGTTTCTTTGTAAACAAATGTATTGTCAAAGATGTCTTTCAACTTTCATGGAAGTTAACATTAACCAAGTAAGTTACAAGCAAAAGAAACCAAGTGGTGTACGTTGCAAAGAAACTACAATAGGAAAGAAAAGAAAAACCACAGAGAACCAGAAGTTGAGCTAAAATGAGACAGATTCCAGAAAAAAAATATGAAGACAAAACTAGCAAGCAATAAGAAATGCTGCTACCATCCTCAGGCCCTTGTTTCAGGCCACCTGGCTGGCAGCAAAGGACAGAGTGAAGATTGTGGAATCCAAAACAGATTTTACTTCAAAGAGAAAAAGGAATCTCCCCTTAGCTTGAAAGGGTGTTTGCAAGAGCAGAGAATTCTTCAATAAGGGATTTATTTTCTACCTTTCTAACCTGGTGGGGTTGGGGAAGGGGTTAGGGAGGTAGGACATTTTAATCTAAGTACTAAGCTTAAATGTGGTCTGAGCCATCCTATCCTACTGGGCCGCTCAAAGGAAGGCATGATGTGAAGAATGGCTATTGACTGGCTGCTTGCTAGGCCTCAGTTCTGTGACATCTCATTCATTTTTATTGCCTGCACTTGTTTTTCCTAACAATTTTCTCCATTCCCCTCAGAGAGCCCGGCAAGCTACCAAGGGTATCACGACCACACAGCAGAGCCTCGCAAGGTCCCCATGGCATATTCGATATACCCAAATCAGTAACGATAGGTCTCATTCCCCTGACCCTGAAAGAGCCTCCAATCGTTGGCAAAGATGAGTAAGGAGAGACTGGTAAAAATCTCAAGGCTTGGATGAATGGAGACGTTACTGGTGCCCGCTCGAGCAAATTGATGAATGATGTGATAACAGTGATACAGTGACACAGTGAATTTTACCCTATTCCCCCTGTCTCTAGTTATTTCTCTATTAATGCTACAAGAAATACTAAATCAAACAGTGACTGTGACATCAGTCACGGGGTTGCTGGTGTGACACTACTCTCCAGTTGGCACAGACCAAGAGCCCAACCACGCCAGGCATTTCTCGATGGCATTTTTTTTTTGAAGCTACATCCCTTGCTTCCTCAATTTTCCAAGCCCCATGCAACAGTCTGCACTCCTGCCAGAGTCTACGGCTTCCCTAGAACTCCAGCCATGAGGGTCACTTCCGGTGCCGAGCTGACCGAGTCAGGGGTAGCCTGACAGCTGCCTCATGAGACTAGCGGGCAGCTGTGTCCATGCTTCGAAACTGCTCCTGATGGTCATTGCCAGACCTAACCTGAAGCAGGCATCTCCCCAGATGACCAAGCAGGTTCTGCAGGGAGGTGGCAATATTCTTTTTGCCTCCGTTCATTCTCCACTTCCTCCAAGTCACCTGCAAGTCTCCGAGATAAGGCTCAGTTAGGTGACCTACAATGGTATTCTCGTGCCATCTGGAGAACTGGGCTTCTGAGAGAGTCACCCCTTCCAACTGTAATGGTACCAAAGAATGGGAAACTGCTGGCCCTGGCTCACAGAAATGAAAAGGAATGCCAAGGAAGAAGGTACTCTACCTATGCTGTCACTGTCACTGTCAAGATAAAGATAAAGAGATACGGATGAATTCAAGAAACATTTAAAAATTTTATATACAAATATTTTATAATACTGTGATTATATCACTGTCATCCCGTTGTTCACGGATTTGCTCGAGCGGGCACCAATAACATCTCCATTGTGAGACTTGTTGTTACTGTTTTTGGCATATTGAATACGCCACGGGTAGATTGCCAGGCTCTGCAGTGCAGGCGGGATACTCTCCGTAGCTTGCTGTGCTCTCCGAGAGGGATGGAGGAATCAAAACCGGGTAGACCGCATGCAAGGTAAACGCCCTACCCACTCTGCTATCACTTCAGCCCATTCTACATATAGTACATATAAAATGTATGCATTATATGTAAAGTTACATCTAAAACACATATTACATATATATAGTTTAATATATAGTTGAACTGGAGTGATAGCACAGCGGGTAGGGCATTTGCCTTGCATGGGGCCCACATGGGTTCAATTCCTCCGTCCCTCTTGGAGAGCCCAACAAGCTACCAAGAGTATCCGCCCACATGGCAGAGCCTGGAAAGCTCCCCATGGCGTATTCGATATGCCAAAAACAGTAACAACAAGTCTCATAATGGAGATGTTACTGATGCCAACTCTACCAAATCCATGAACAATGGGATGACAGTGACAGCGACAATGACAATATATAGTTAACACACCAAAATCTCCAAGATAGTTGATATATACATATATACATCAAGGCCAGAAATGTTAATATTTTTATAAGCATATAACCCAAACGTTACTAATTATATTTAAAAAAGAAACAGTTTGCTGAGGAGGCACAAACAGGAGATGGAGGGAAGCTTGGATAACAGGTGGGATGATGTTACCACGATGTGCGATGTGCAGGGGGCGGGGAGAAGTGTGAGCTTGGAATTGAAACACTGCCTGAGACTCAGCTATTAATAGCTCTGTTAATCAAGGTGCTGAAGTAAATACTGTTAAATGGTTCACATAAAATGATAAATATGGCTTGATATTCACATTATTTTCTTAGTAGAAATACTGTGTCTGAATTTAAACTTTTTAAGGGAAGCTGGGGCCCTCCTATTGAGTCCATTTGAATTGCCTGGTACTTATCAAGACTGCCATCTGGAACTGGGCAAGAGATGCAAACACAGACTGAATTATTCTACACAGAAATTAGTCACCCAGTGAATACATGGCTAGGGATGGATTAAAGTTAGCTAATCTGTATCCTGTTTATAGGTATTTCGGTGGCTGAAACCATACCAAAAGGGAAAAATAAAAAACAGCAAGCTCTTCAGAGCAGAAACTTATCTTGTTCTTCCTCGAAAAACTCTGATAAGGACTGGTTGAACCCTTACTGAGAAACCTTTAGTTTAGGTTTACAGATAAGATCACGTGCCTTCAGGGAGAACTTCCTAAAAAATTGATTGATTACTCAGCCTGCAACCTACCTTTCTATTCATGCAAGTGTCTGCCCTATTTTTCTCTGAAAACCTCTTTTTAGTGATAAGATGGGCAATGTGGTTAATTTCTAGTCCACATGTACATCAGATTCTTCTGACTTTCAGACTCATTTCTGAAAAAACTCTCAACCCATCACCAGTCCTGATTGACTAGTCCTCGAGCAGTCGGTCAATGGAAATATGCTTTAGTAGAACCATATTTAGTTTCATGGTTTGTAAACAACTTGGGGTGTTGGGTAACACTGGAATGTCCTTGCTACTCCCTTAGGGAGCTTAAGGTTCATCAAGCCACTCCCACAAGAGTGCAACTGAGGCACACCCAATTCCATCAGGCACCAATAATTCTATATTGCTTTTCTCTTTCCTTGATGTCATTTGCATGGTTTGTTTAATGATATCCTTTTTGTATAGACACAGGAAGACAGTTCATGCTATGCTGGGTTACATGGGAGTTAATTGATTCCAAAATAATATTTACTCCTAGGCATTGACATTTACTTCACTTAAGCCACAGCTGCCTTAAGTTCCTAGCACTCCAAGAGAAGGATCCAGATGAGGAACTGATGAACCTAGGGCAAGCTGTGAGCTACCCTGGCATCGAAATGGGCCAGACCAAGCACCACGTACTTAACCATAAGTTAAGAGCATGGTCATGAACAAGTTATGTCATGACCCAAAAGGAGGTGACTGAATAAGGACCCTGCTGGTGTTAGTAAAGACTAACCTGACCTGAGCACTGTGGTCTGGAACATATAGAGAGATGTTCCCAGGAAGAGCCAAACATTAGCCTTAATATATCTCTTCCTGTAATCATACAAAATGACATTGCTAGAAACATCATAAGAAGTAAATTTACTATGACTTTTTGGATGAATTATTCTCTGAGGAAAGGATAAAGCAATACATCCTGGATGGAATCCCACCCTTGGACAGATCTCCTAGTAATCTGGAGTGCTGAATCCTCAGACGAGATTTTGTACTTGAGTTAATGTCCTGAAGTAGTGGCCTTACCTCTCTTTGTTGTTAAGGTAGTGTTTAACCCCACCTTTGTATCCCCACCCTTCCTAATTTATACATAACTATGTTATAAGGGGTAAGAAGAAAAAGAACAGAACAGAACAGAGCAGAACAAGACTAAACGTTGGAGAAGGAAAATAGAACTACTCTGGAATGAGACTCTGGGATGAGCTCTGGGAAGGAGATGTTGAGAGGGAGATGAAGAGTAGATGCTGAAGATGAGAGAGAGAGAGAGAGAGAGAGAGAGAGAGAGGCACATTAAATAGTTATCTGGAATAAAATTAAGGTGACAAGTAAGTGAATTTAATATATTTTCAGCATTTCCATCTGAATTTTTCAATTCTTCTAACCCAGCATAATACAGTCAATTGAAAGTTAAAAATCATGCATTGACCTATAGATGGTTGACAATGAGAGGCTGAGATGAGGAAGAAGAGATAACAAAGGAGAGGACTTTGAGTTCTATGAATTAGCATGATGAAATTCTGAGAATGGGGACTACAGCCAAAACAGTGACATGACTGTGCTGTAAATGGAGAAATCAGCCCGGAAAGAGAGATAAATAAACCAACTATCAACCAGCCTTGGGGAGGCCCCTGTTTCTCTGTTCCTCTGCCAATCCACCACCCGTCTTCCAGCCCTGGGAGGCGGCTCTTGGTCACCAAAGGTTCCAGTCCTGCATATACTGCATGTGTGGGCCCATTGCAACCACTTTTTGCCTTTTGTTGTTGAAACTTACAGTGGGTGTTTTTTCTTCTAAGATAATGGTAACAAGGGATGACACTGGTTATAATATTTTGAACTAGTATATGGAACTTATTATGTTCTTAATTTTATATGAAAGATTGCAAAGCTACAGATTGGTCAATAACAGGCAATTGTTTTAATTTATACTTGAACAAACTCTTATAAAGGACAGTAGTAAACTGCTATAATATTTAGAATTATAAATACTACTCTATAATTTTATGCATTCACACAATTTCATTTATTAATATGAATAAATTATTTATAATGACAGGCAAGGTTAATCTTATATTCTCTCTGGTCAGTATTACTCATGGTCCTCTGAGAAAATTAAAAAGAACCCCTGTACAAAAAATATAATGTAAACACACTTACTATACTAAGTTCAGACCCTGCTGGAGTCCAGAACCCTATACGGTGAAACAGCCTTTTATCTTGTGACATGGGCCCTATATAAGTTACATTAAATATGGCTGTGGTTCTTTTATAAAGTGATGTGTCAACTGTCCTCCCCATGAAACCCTGCTGTCTCTGTGATTAGGATGGACCAACAGTATTTGAGGGAGTAATGCTTGATCATTGCACATTTACCATTTTTTTTCGTTCTTTTTTTCTAGTTTTTATTGAATCACTGTGAGATCAGTTACTGAAGGATAGCATTGGTTTGGGAGTTTAGGTTTATCAGGTTACACCCATCACAGTGCTCCCGAGTCACTCCCATTCCTCAGTGCTTATCTGTTACATCTCTGTGCTCTCTTCCCCAACCAGTTAATCACCTTTGACCCCTAATCAGATTCTGTTAACTTGTAAGGTCAGATTCTTCTAAGAACACTGAAATTGTAGGGTAAGTTAATATTGCCTTTCTCCTCTCCTTATATATTACAAATAGTTTACTTTACAGCAATGCGCTTTTTGTATGGACAAAGGAAGACAGTTAACTTGGGAGTTAACTGACTCTGAATAATTTTCACTCCCTGCATCTGCTTTCTCTACTTAAGACTCAGTTTCCCTTAGTTCCTAGCACCCCAAAAGCAAGGTTCCTACTAGGACTGAATGGACCCAGGGCAAGCTGTGAGCTACCCTGGCATCAAAGTGGGCCAGGCCAAAGCCCCACAATAAGATCAAGATCAGGGACAAATGCTGCCATGATCCAAAAGAATAACAATGAGATTAAGACCCTGCTAGGGTTATGAAAGACTAATCTGGTCTGAGTACTGTAGTGTGAGATCAAGATGGCCCAGGAGAGCAATCCTATAAACTTAATGTATCTCTTACTGTGTCCATACAAAATGATTAATATTATGAATGCTTATATGTTAGTTGGACAAGGAGAGGAGAAACACACCCATGGGATTCTGCCCTTGGGTGGGTCGTCCTGCTGAGTAAGAATCTGTCCTAGAAGCAACATCACCTGAGGAAAGGACTTCACCCCTATTGACTGTGACCACACCTATGCTTAAGCCCCAACCCCTCATGGCTTGGGATTTAACTAGACTGTAAGAGTGGGCTGGGGGAGCGAGAACAAAATTGAAAGGAGATCCAGAAGGAGAATGAGCTAATATGGGGAGCAGAAGCAGGAGGGAGAAGTAGGAAGGACCCAAAAGGAGGATGAAGGAGTCCAGAGAGAGGCAGTAGCAGAGGGAGAATCAGAGGAGAATGGAGATGATATTGGAATAAACAGCAACTGACACCAACCAGCCTGGCCCTCATTCCTTCCTTTGTCCGCATATCACCATTGGCCTCCCTGGGGTGGGGGAAGTGGCAGAGACCGCCAAACATGGGAAGTGAGAAAAAGAGCACCAGGGCCCTTCTGTAAATAAGTTACAAGGCTTTCATGTTTGAGTTTCAGTCATACAAAGGTCGAAAACCCATACACTATTGATCGAACAGCAATGCACAATTTCTAACACAACTGTCTCCAGTATCCCTCCCCCCATTCCATCTCTCCCACTGCCTATGTCAGACAATTTCCCACTTACCCTCTCTCTACTTTGGGGCATCCCAAAAGACCATTATGTTTGGTTCTTTGTCTACTTTCAGCGTGCATCTCCCATTCTGAGCAATCCCTCCAACCATTATAGAATTGGTGATCCCTTCTCTATACCAGATGCCCTCTTTTTTGCTCGGAACCCCATGTAAGAGTTTACTCCAGGCACTGTGCTCAGTGATCACTCTTAATGGGTTCAGATTTCTACATGGGGTGACAGAGATCAAACTGGGTTAAAGGAATATTGTACCTGACCTAATTAGAGAGAATTAGATATTCTCTCTAATCCACTATGTTCTCTCTCTGCCCCCAAGTTTCAACATTTTTAATACTATAAAGTGGTAAAATTGGACAATTCTGAGACCACCATTCTATGAGGATGAGAGAGAGTAATAGCAAGAGAGAGAGAAAGAGAGAGAGAGAAGAAGAAGAGCACATTAAGTAGTTATCTGGATCAAAATTAAGATGACAAGTAAGTAAACTTGATATTTTTAAGCATTTCCATCTAATGTTTTCGATTATTCTATATTGAAAGATAAAAATTATGCATTGACCAATTTCCTGATCCATAAAATAATAAATCAGGAAATCCACAGGATAATGAATAATTTTTTAAACCCTAATACTATGGAGAGGTATATCAAAAAGCAAAAAATAATTAAAGGGAGAGAATTTGCATATTTTATGATATATTAGTAATGTGGTATCATTGCACCTTTGTGCTACTATTCAGAAATAAATCTGATAGTATTTACATATGAGATACAGATGCATACATGTATATAGATACATAAGACCATATATATGTACATGTACATATATATATATATATATATGTCTGTATTTTAAAATTTGGGGATCGGAGAGTGATGGTATTAGATTAAGAATTCCATTGCTCATACAATTAACTGCTAACTCTGTTGACTGAGAATCCCTGAGAGGGATCCCCAGGTCTCCTGACCATTTCTTGGAAGAACACAGCTCCATTCACAGGTGAAATAATATATAAGTATTTATATATATATTCATCATCATCATCATCATACCGTTGATCATCGAATTTCTCGAACAATCTCAGTAACGTCTCCATTCATCCTAGCCCTGAGATTTTAAGAGCCTCTCTCTACTTGTCCTTCCCAACGATGCTGCATTGGAGGCTCTTTCAGGATCAGGGGAATGAGACCCATCATTGTTACTAATTTTGGCATATGAATACACCATGGGGAGTTTGTGAGGCTTTTCTATGTGGCAGGATACTTGGGGTAGCTTACCAGGTTCTCCCAGAGTGGGAAGTAGGCTATAAGATGTGCTTCCAGGAGCTTGGTTTTATAGTCTCTGGATGTTGGATGTTGGTGGGATTACATGGCACCAGGGGCAGTCCCTGGGTGTGACCGCCTAGCTACTGGAAAATGGGAAATCTGGGCGGAGCAAGCCCAGTCCCGATCTAAGCAGGCTTGGAGGTCTCAGCCCCGGGTCCAAGACACCTGGGTTCCTCTGCTGGTACCATCATGCATGAGGCTTGTCCGAACTTGTAGAGAGGGCCTTGAACATGGCTGTGGTTAAGGCTCTGGAGGTCTTCTGCCGTGGGAGCTGTCCTCAGGGTGGGGAGGGAAGCTGGAGCCCACCCCCTCAGAGGCCCCAGGAAAGACAGCCAGACGTGCGAGCAAGAGACTATATATTATATATCATATATATTATTTTATATAATATATGATTTTATTTATATAATATTTTATACTTGTAGTTGGCGAATGACAGGTGAGCTTTATGAATACTTTTCCCGGCTTCTGCTGCACTGGCCAACACTACTGCTCTTCTCTCTTTGAGGTCTTCCTTTATGGCATCACTGCACAGCTTTGTGAGCTTGGACATTAGCATGTGGATGCCTGAGGCTCACGCCAACCGCGTTGACAAATGAGTTCGAGAGTTTCTGAAGACAGGCGTCTGTTTGTGGCTTTCTCACTCTCAGCATTCTTCACACAGACATGGAGGTGCTGAACTATTCGATCATATTCCTCATCGATGTTGTCAAGGACGGCATCTTCCCACGTTGCTGCAATAGTGCCAAAGAGCTCCCAGTTGGTGGTCATTCTGGGAGTTGTCTTCTTAGACTTAAATTTTGCAGACTTTTCTCCCCGCTCTGTGAAGTAGAATTTCACACGAAGGAGACGGTGGTCTGATCCCGTTTGGAATTTTGGGACAACAGCGACATCAGTCAGGCAAAAACTTCGATTGAATATGATGTGGTCAATTTCATTGTGGAACTGTCCACCGGGAGACTCCCATGTCCAGCATTTAGATTCGGCCTTCTGGAACTGTGAGTTATCATGGATGGTCTTGGTTGAAATGATGAATTCAAATAGTCTCTCACCCTGATCATTCCATTCTAGGCCATTTGTCCCAATGTGGAGTTCTTCAGGCGACCTTCTTGGACCTATCTTGGCATTAAAATCACCAACAATGATCTTGTAGAAGGTCTGGTCTTCTTTATATAACTTCTCCAGTTCCATGTAGAACCTCTCAATTTCTTCATAGTAGTTGGAAGTTGGTGTGTAGACGATGAAGATAGAAACTGCAGGCAGTGAGCTCCATCTATTCAAGCGTAAGCGTCCAATTTGGGTTGTTAGGCCTTCAAATGAATCAATGCTCATGGCCAAGTTCGTGTTGACAAGGACACCAAGGCCACCAACATCTCTGTTGTCGCATGTTTCGAGGAACAATTCTTCTCCAGTGTCAAAAGTGGCGTGATGTGATTGATGTCTCCTCATTTCGGTCAGACCAATCAGGTCCTCGATGGATGCTTCTGATGCCAGTGACCGTGCGTTGAAAGTACAGACAATCATCTTATTCTTTCTTCGTTTTGGCAGTCTAGTTAGTCCCCAAGATTTTTTCAGCCTCTCTTTGCTCATCTTTCTTAACGCTGCCGTATTGGGGGCTCTTTTGTTGACAGGTGAATGATGCCAATTGTTATTACTGTTGTTGGCATATCGAATACGAGACGGGTAACTTGCTAGGCTCTGCCGTGCGGGCTCAATACTCTCCATAGCTCGCCAGGCACTCCGAGAGGGACGGAGGCTTTCAGGGTGGCCTCCAATCACCCTTAGAGGTGTTTCCATGGTTCACACTAAATGTGAACCCTATCAGATATGGTATGGGAATAATAGGTATTAAGTGTTTTATGGTGTGTCATGCGGCTGCTTGGTCCAGAGAGCAACCTGGAGGGTGGCAGTGTCTGGATAGTAAATGTAGAGGAGATCGGCCAGTGAGGTATTTATGTTGGGTAGGGTGGCGTGTCTGGGTTGGACCCCTCCCTCAGATGCCGGGGATTGGAGGAGGCAGACAGAGGATCTTGTTTCCAGGTCTCCTTGAACCTAGAGCTAAGGTTGCAAAGTTCTGCTAACCTGGCTTTGTGGGGCTTCACTCGTGTGTGAGGTTCGGCCCAAGTGTCCGGAGAGCAACCTCCGACATCCCGATGGATCTATCACATCCTCCAGAAAGGCAATGGAGAAAATTATTCACAACTTCTACTCAGATCTCTTTGGCAGCCATGTCCACCTGCCCACATAGCAAATTCTGAAGGATGGATATGTCGTTCCCAACGTTCTCCCTTCTGAAATCCGACATGCCATTTCACTGGTAAAGACGTGAACAGCACCTGGTCCGACAAGGTCAGACCCATGCAACTGAAGAATCTGCCGCCAGTACTCATCAATACACTGGCCCGACTCTTCACATGCTACCTGTCTGAATGCAAGGTTCCATCCCAGTGGAAAACCAGTAGGACCGTTCTGTTGTACAAGAAGGGAGACATCCACAACTATCACCCAATCTGCCTGTTGTCTGTTGTCTACAAGTTGTTCACTCATGTCATCCTGAATAGAATAGGCAGAACACTAGACGAAGGACAACCATGCGAGCAAGCCCTGTTGCGAAGAGGATTCAGCACGATAGACCATATCCAGACAGTGACCACACTCATTAAAGTTTCACGAGAGTTCAAGATGCTGCTCTGTCTAACAGTCATCGACTTAAAGAAGGCCTTCAATTCTGTGGAGACTGAGGCATTCATCAAAGCCTTGGTAAAACAGGGCGTTCAAACTCAGTATATCAAAATCCTCTGCGAGCTGTATTGTGGATTCACCACCAGGATCTCACCATTCTACAAGGAAGTGATCATTGTTCTAAAGAGAGGGATGTGGCAAGGTGATACCATTTCACCGAAACTCTTCAGTGCCGCCCTTGAGAACATCATGCGACAACTGGAATGGGAAGTAATGGGAGTGAAGATAGACGGTCGGCAATTACACCACCTCCACTTCGCTGATGACATTGTTCTCATAACGCCAAACATCAGCGAAGCGGCAGAAATGCTGGCTGACTTCAACTGCGAGTGTAGAAAGGTCGGATTGCAGCTGAATCTCAAAGAAACGATGTTCATGAAAAACGAACTGGTCCCTGAAGCTCGTGTACCTGGGTCAAGAAATCAAAATGAGGAATGACTTGGTGCCAGAACTGCGCAGGAGGAAGAGAGAAGTGTGGAATGCCTTCAAGAGTGTCGTAGAGGTGCTTAAGAGAATGAAGAACCTCCGACTCTGGGCACATATTTTTGATTCCACCATTCTTCCTACACTAACATATGCCTCAGAGACCTGGGCCCTATGCAAGCAGGATGAGAATGTTATTAGGGTATCCCAAAGAGGAATCAAAAGAGCTATGCTGGGAATATCATGTCTCACTCAAGTGAGAGAAGGAATCCAGAGTTCTGACCTCCATCGACGGTCAAAAATCAGGGATGCTGTTTCATTTGCCAAGGCATCAAAATCAGATGGGCAGGTCATGTAATGCGATTCAGAGACGACCGTTGGACTAGAGCTGTTGCAGACTGGATTCCACGGGACTTCAGAAGACCTTGTGGCCGCCCACCAACTAGATGGTCAGATTACTTTGTCAAGTCTCTGAGTGAACGATTTGAGGCTCTTTCTGTTCCAGGAGAGAGCAGGTATCATTTGGCTACACTAGCTCGTGACAGGGACAAATGGAGATATTACTGGCACCCGCTCGATCAAATCGAAGATCGAAGATCGACAGGACTACAAGTGATACAAGTGAATATTTTATACATATAATAGGCAGCCACAGCCAGAAACTGCCCTCGGTGCCATGTAATCTCATCAGCAGCCAACATCCAGAGACTAAAACCAAGCTCCCAGAAGCTCCCGTGGCATATTTGATATGCCAAAGACAGTAACAGTAGGTCTCATTCCCCTGACCCTTAAACAGCCTCCAATAGTTGGGAAATATGAGTAAGGAAAGGCTGCTAAAATCTCAGTGCTGGGAGGAATAGAGACATTACTGGTGCCCACTCGAGTAAATGGATGAACAACTGTATGGCAGTGATACAGTGATATATTATATATATTTATTTTATTTAAATATATTGTTGTAATGGAGTATAACAACTGTTAAGTCTCAGTTTTTCATGATAGAAGTCACTTATCCCTTTTTGCATATGTGAATTGGGTTGATGGTGCTGTTTTAGGTTGTGCATGGGATTGTTCAGCTGTGCATGATCTTGCCTGTTGCCTTTGGTTGAATGTGAAAGAAAGGAGATTGACCAGCTTGTTCTCAGCAGGCCTCTATTCTGCTGGAAAAGGTCAGCTACGTGACTAATGCCAGCATGTACAGTGTGGAGAAAGACGTTCTCCTGGAAAAATGTATAACAGATAAAGTGACACAATTATAACTCAGTGTTTTCGACTCTATGCAATCCTACTGTAGAATAGAACATTACATACAACAATACTCAAAGAATATGAGGCCACATAATGCTAAAGCCAATGCACATGTCAGAGACTAACTTATTTAGATGTAGTTATACTTCGATATAGTCACTCTGAAAAAACTCCCCACATCTCTCATAAAACTTTGAAAGAACATTACCATTTTTATGGTTTTTTTTTATTCACTAAATATTTTTTTTCTTTTAGTATGAATCTTTTTCCTCTAGATCAATATGTTTCCTAATTATTCAAGCATTTAGATTTTTTGGAGTATTTTTGTTTTGTTTTGTTTTGGGGGTCTGGATCGATAGCATATCAGGGAGGGCATTTGCCTTGCATGCAGCCGACCTGGGTTCAATTCCTCCTCTCCTCTTATACAGCCTGGCAAGCTACTGAGAGTATCTCACCTGCACGGCAGAGCCTAGCAAGCTACCATTGGCGTATTCAACATGCCCAATACAGTAACAATACATCTCACAATGGAGACGTTACTGGTGCCCTCTCGAGCAAATCCATGAAAAACAGGATGACAGTGACAGATTCTTTTGGGGCCACATCTCACTATGCTCAGAGCTTACTCCTGGCAGAGCTCAGGAGACCCTATGCGGTACAGGGGATCAAATTCAGATTGGTTTCATGCAAGCAAAGCTTCTTTCTTATCCACTGTAGTATCTCTCCACCATTATTTGCTTTAGTGCTATTTTTTTTTTTGAACAGGGACCCTGCTATGCTCTGATCTTTAGGGTCCTACAGGAGATACTCAGTAGTCACCTGGGGATAACCGTCTTTCTTTGGCTTTGTTGTGCTCGGGAGTTCACCACAACAATATCTGGTGGTGCTCAGGAGTAATCAGCAACGCTTCTAACAGTGCCGTCGTGACTCATTCATTATGATGTGATTGAACTTAGAGCTTATTCTTGTAAGGTATGTGTTTCAACCCTTTGAAATCTCTTCATTTTGCTAGCATTCTTAAGTTACTTGATTAGGATGAATCTAATGGACAATTATTAAGAAAAAAATGAAACATGTATTGCAATTTCTAAAATTATGGTTAGGTATTAATGTGGGGGGCGGGAGCGATAGCACAGTGGTAGGGCATTTGACTTGCATACGGCTGACTGGGGTTTTATTCCTCTGCCCCTCTCGGAGAGCCTGACAAGCTACCAAGAGCATCTCGCCTGCATGGCAGAGACTTGCAAGCTACCCATGATGTATTTTATATGCCAAAAACAGTAACAACAAGTCTCACGATGGAGACATTACTGATGCCCACTCGAGCAAATTGATGAACAACAGGATGACAGTGACAGTGATTAATGTGGAGGAAAAGTGGCTAATGGGGAATAAAGTATATTAAAAGCTTGCTATGGAGAGATATAATCCATAAACTGCACTGTGGTTCTGCTTCTTGAAACCCATCATCCGTTTTCACCTAAAATCTTAATGTTTAAGGAAATGTCTACATTTCAGTTATACAGTGGAGGGATTAATGAGGAACAAGAGTCCATGAGCTTGCAACTACTTCTTTTAGAAGATTACTGTAAAAAGCACAGGAGATTCAAATTGCATGCTACCAATGAGAGTTTAGAGCCAAGACCATGTTTAACTAAAAGAAGAACTAGTAAACATGGTGTTTTTCCTTGTCAAACTTTCCCTAATTGAAAACCTTTTTTAATATGAAAGAAAGTTGAGAATTGTTGTTGAGGTCAAGCATCCATCTCTACACAAATAAATATTAAAAAAAAATGTTTCATATCAAATATAAGATTAATATGTGTGGTAATGTATACACACAAGGTATAAATTACAGTTCAAATTGTGATGAGTGAATATTCATTTAGTAAAAATGGAGGATTCTACAATAGACAGAAGACTAGAGGGCAAAAGAAACAAGTTACTCCAAAAATTAATGCAAATAATTGAAAAGAAATTACCCTATAATATCGAAATAAAGGGCAGGGAAACGCCTAAGGGAATGGTAAATACAGGAAAATAGAATGTTTTTCTTCTCCATTAATTTCCCCATTAATATTTAGCCTTAGGTTAATCACTAGGAGATCTATATTAAAATTCAAAGAATAATTGGTCTCACAAACGATAAAGAATTCACCCTGATTCTAGGAATCTCAATCTGAAAGATTCCCTGGAAAATAATCAGAGTAAAGGGAAATAGTTGCAAAGCTATTATATTTGAGGCAATTCTATTAATGTGCAAACAGCTTGGCATTGTGTTGGAATGACGAACACAGTTTGTAGATAAAACACTGTTGTAGGCAACCAAATCTATGTGGAGGAAACTCTGGCTCTAAGGTTTGCTATGAAAATAGGAAAAAATTCATAATCTAATCTCTGTTTGCCATACATATGGAAATGTAGAACTGTAAGGGAAAATGTTAATTCTTATAAATATAATAAATGACTCCTGGGAGCAAATAAGAGAACAGCTTTAGAAAACGTCATCTTCATAGATAGAAAATTTTTTAAAAAGTTATAACAATGATGCTTATATAGAAAAAGTTAAAAAAATAGTCAATTCTCACTACAATAATAAAGGCAGAATTCCAAGGGCAACTAAGTACTACAAAAGATGAGAGAATCAACCTTAACTTTCCTTCCTAGAGGAAAGGTAGATGATGGGAATAGGAAAGCTGAAGAAAATTCAACTTCCACTGAGCAAGCTCTATTTCTCACATGTGTGAAATGATTCCAAATATACTTTCCTTCAGGTTCATAGTACAGGATATGCTTTTCTGATTAGTTTATAGCACAACAAGATTTTTGTTTTTCTAACTAGCTTCAACACACTCCAGGTCAAATAGTTTGAGTCATACTAAATGTTTTCTCACAAGGGGCAAGGAGGTTTGTCCACCAATCATTGTGCATGCTATATTACTTTTTCCTGATGGACTTATTCTCCACTTGAGCTCTCCATCTGTTCAGAAGTGAGTAGGGTGCAGTTGGGAGAACATCTAAATAAGAGGGCTCTTCTTGAAATAATAAAACTCAGAGCAGAAATTAATTAGATGGAAACAAAAAAAAAACAATCCGAAAGATAAATGAAACCAAGACCTGTTTCTTTGAGAAAATAATCAAGATCGATAAAACTCTAGCAAGACTCACCAAAAAAGCAAGAGAGAAAACCCTAATAAACCGAATTAGAAATTAAAAGGGGGACATTACAACAGAAATTACAGAAATTCAAAGGATCCTCAGAGATTACTTTGAGAATCTTTATGCCACAAAACATGAAAACCTTGAGGAAATGGATTAATTCCTAGACTCCTATAGACTCCCAAGGCTGAACCAAGACTAGAATACCTGAACAGATTTATCACCATCAAAGAAATTGAAACTGTAATAAAAAGTCTCCCCAAGCACAAAAGTCCTGGCCAAGATGGATTTACTAGTGAATTTTTCCAAACTTTTAAAGAGGATTTACTCCCAATCCTCTTTAAGCTTTTCCAGGAAACCAAAGTATCAAAAACACTACCAAACAGTTTCTATGAAGCAAATATCACCCTGATACCAAAAACAGACAAAGATACCACAAAGAAAGAGAATTACAGATGGATGTCCCTGATGAACAACATGCAAAGATCCTCAACAAAATATTAGCAAATAGAATCCAACGACTCATCAAAAAGATTATACACAATGACCAAGTAGGATTCATCCCAGGAATGCAAGGATGGTTTAACATTAACAAGTCAATCAACATAATGCATCATATTAATAAAAGAAATAATAAAAACAATGTGATCATATCAATAGATGCAGAGAAAGCATTTGACAAGATTCAGCACCCGTTTATGCTGAAAGCTCTCAGCAGAATGGGCATCGAAGGAACTTTCCTCAATATAGTCAAAGCCATCTACCAAAAGCCCACGACAAGTATCATTCTCAATGGAGAAAAACTGAAAGTCTTCCCTCTAAGATTGGGCACAAGGCAAGGTTGCCCGCTTTCGCCACTCCTACTCAATATAGTACTGGAAGTCCTCGCCATAGCAGTTAGACAAGAAAAAGATATCAAGGGCATACAGATAGTAAAGGAAGAGACCTAGTTATCACTATTTGCAGATGATATGATATTATACTTGGAAAACCCTAAAGACTCTACAGAAAAGTTCCTAGAAACAATAAGTCAATATAGTAAAGTGTCAGGCTACAAAATCAACACCTAAAAGTCTATGGCTTTCTTATATACAATTAATGAAAGAGAAGAAATAGACATTAAAAAAGCAATCCCGTTCACAATAGTACCTCAGAAAATCAAGTACCTTGGAATAAGGTTAACCAAAGAGGTGAAGGACTTATACAAGGAAAGTTACAAAACACTACTTCAAGAAATAAAGGAGGACACTAGGAAATGGAGACACATCCCTTGCTCATGGATAGGAAGAATTAACATTATCAAAATGGCAATACTACCCAAAGCACTATACAAATTTAATGCAGTCCCTATCAGGATACCCATGAAATTTTTCAAATAAATAGACAAAACACTCCTGAAATTTATATGGAACAATAAACCCCCACGAATAGCTAAAGCAATCCTTGGAAAAAAGAAGATGGGTGGCATCACCTTCCCCAACTTCAAACTCTACTACAAAGCAGTGGTAATTAAAACAGCATGGTATTGGGATAATAACATAACTGCAGAACAATGGAACAGAGTTGAATATCCTGTAACAGACACCCAAATATATGACCACTTAATCTTTGACAAAGGAGCAAGAAATGGAAAGTGGAACAAGGAAAGCCTCTTCAACAAGTGGTGTTGGGAAAATTGAATAGCTACCTGCAAAACAATGAACTCTGACCTCTGTCTAATGCCAGGCACAAAAGTCAGATCAAACTGGATTAAACACCTCTATATCAGACATGAATCTATAAGGTTCATAGAAGAAAATGTGGGCAGAACTCTCCATGACATTGAAAATAAAAGCATCTTTAAGGACCAATCAGCACTGACCATGCAAGTGGAAGCAAACATAAACCAATGGGACTACATCAAACTAAGAAGCTTCTGCACTTCAAAAGAATCAGTGAGCAATATACAGAAAGATCCCACAGAATGGGAAAAATATTTATCCAATACCCATCTGATAATGGATTAATATCCAGGATATAAAAGATACTTGCAGAATTTTATTAGAAAAAAACCTTCAACCCCATCAAAAATGGGGACAATAAATGAACAGCTAAAGCCGTTTTAAGGGGAAATTTATAGCTCTGCAAGCATATCTCAGGAAGGAAGAAAGGGCCCACATAAATAACTTGACTTCACAGCTCAAGACCTTAGAAAAGGACCAACAAAAGAAGCCCAAACCAGGCAGAAGGAAAGAGATAATAAAACTTAGAGCTGAAATTAACGACATAGAAACCCAAAAGACAATTTGAAAGATCAATGAAACCAAGAACTGGTTCTTTGAGAAAATAAATAAGATTGATAAACCACTAGCAAGACTCACAAAAAAGAGAGAGAAAACACTTATAAGTCGAATCAGAAATGAAAAGGGGGACATCGCAAAAGAAACCAATGAAATTCAAATGATCATCAGAGACTACTTTGAAAATCTGTATGCCATGAAACAAGAGAACCTAGAAGAAATGGATAAATTCCTGGATTCCTATAATCTCCCAAGGCTGAACCAAGAAGACCTGGAGTTCCTGAATAGTCCGATTAACATCAAGGAAATTGAAACGGTAATCAAAAGTCTTCCCAAAAACAAAAGCCCAGGCCCAGACAGATTCACTAGCGAATTCTTCCAAACATTTAAAGAGGACCTATTGCCAGTTCTTCTCAAGCTTTACCAGGAAATTGAAGAAACAGAAACCATCCCAAACAGTTTCTATGAGGCTCACATCTCCCTAATACCAAAAGCAAACAAGGACACCACAAAAAAAGAGAAAACTACAGGCCAATATCCCTGATGAACACAGATGCAAAGATTCTCAACAAAATATTAGGAAACAGAATTCAACAACTCATCAAAAAGATCATACACACGACCAAGTGGGATTCATCCCGGGGATGCAAGGATGGTTTAACATTTGGAAATCAATCAACATAATAAATCATATCAACAAAAGAAAAGATAAAAGTCATATAATCATATCAATAGATGCAGAGAAAGCATTTGACAAGATCCAGCACCCCTTTATGATGAAAACTCTCGCCAAAATGGGTATAGAAGGGACCTTCCTCAATATAGTCAAAGCCATCTACCACAAGCCTACGGCAAGCATCATCCTCAATGGGGAAAAACTAAGACCCTTCCCTCTGAGAACAGGGACAAGACAAGGATGCCCACTCTCTCCTCTTCTGTTCAATATAGTACTGGAAGTACTTGCAATAGCGATTAGGCAAGAAAAAGATATTAAGTGTATTCAGGTAGGAAAGGAAGAAATCAAGCTCTCACTATTCACTGATGATATGATATTATACTTAGAAAACCCTAAAACCTCTACCAAGAAACTCTTAGAAACAATAGACTCCTATAGTAAAGTTGCAGGCTATAAAATCAATACCCAAAAGTCCATTGCTTTCTTATATGCAAATAGTGAGAGAGAAGTAAGCAACATGATAAAAGCTATCCCGTTCACAATTGTGCCTCAAAAAATCAAATACCTCGGAATCAGCTTAACTAAGGAAGTAAAGGACTTGTATAATGAAAACTACAAAACGCTACTTCAGGAAATAAAAGAAGACATGAACAAATGGAAAAATATCTCCGGCTCATGGATTGGAAGAATTAAAATTGTCAAAATGGCAATTCTCTCCAAAGCATTGTACAAATTCAATGCGATCCCTATAGGGATACCCTTGGCATTCTTCTAAGAAATGGAGCAAGCACTCCTGAAATTCATATGGAACAATAAGCCCTTAGGAATAGCTAAAGCAATTCTTGGGAAAAATAAAATGGGAGGAATCAACATCCCCAACTTCCAACTCTATTACAAAGCGGTAGTCATTAAAACAGCTTGGTACTGGAACAAAGGCAGAGCGGCAGACCAATGGAACAGGGTTGAATACTCTGACACATCCCCCCAAATATATGACCATCTAATCTTTGATAAGGGAGCAAAAAATGCAAAGTGGAGCAAGGAAAGCATGTTTAACAAATTATGCTGGCAAAACTGGACAGCTACATGCAAAATAATGGGCTTAGACCTCCACCTATCACCATGTACAAAAGTCAGATCAAAATGGATTAAGGACCTCAACATCAGACCAGAATCCCTAAGGTACATTGAAGACAAGGTCGGCAAAACCCTCCACGACATTGAAGCCAAAGGTATCTTCAAAGCTAACACGCCACTGGCCAAGCAAGTGAAAACAGAGATAAATAAATGGGACTATCTCAAACTAAGAAGCTTCTGCACCTCAAGAGAAACAGTGACCAAAGTAGAAAGACAATCTACAGAATGGGAAAGGATATTTATGCAGTACCCATCCGATAAAGGATTGATAACAAGGATATACAAGGCACTGGTTGAACTCCACAAGAAGAAATCTGCCAACCCGATCAAAAAATGGGGTGATGAAATTAACAGAAGCTTTCCTAAAGAAGAAATCCGAATGGCTCAGAGGCACATGAGAAAATGTTCCACATCACTAATCATCAGGGAAATGCAGATCAAAACAACCATGAGATAGCATCTCACACCACAGAGACTGGCCCACATCCCAAAAAAACAAAAGCAACCAGTGTTGGCGTGGATGCGGGGAGAAAGGGACTCTTCTTCACTGCTGGTGGGAATGCCGACTGGTTCAGCCCTTTTGGAAAACAATATGGACGATTCTCAAAAAATTAGAAATTGAGCTTTCATTTGACCCAGCAATATTACTCCTGGGAATATATCCCAGAGAGGCAAAAAGGTATAGTAGAGATGGCATATGTATTTCTATGTTCATTGCAGCACTGTTTACAATAGCCAGAATCTGGAAAAACCCAGAGTGCCCCAAAACAGATGACTGGTTAAAGAAACTCTGATACATCTACACAATGGAATACTATGTAGCCGTCAGAAAACATGAAGTCATGAAATTTGCATATAAATGGATCAACATGGAAAGTATCATGTTGAGTGAAATGAGTCAGAAAGAAAGAGACAGACATAGAAAGATTGCACTCATATGTGGAATATAATGTAACTGAGAAGTACAAGTTGGCAACGATGCAACTTTTGGCAGATATCTCTCTGGACTTAGTTACTAAAATACTAAAATACAGAAACCCAAAACTGAGAGGCTGCTAAGTTTGGTCACTCGACCTCATACCTCTTCATCCTCAGCAATAGAAAACAAATTATCTAATGCTTCCTTTTCAGCAGGTCTGACTTTAGGGGAGAGACTCTCCAAGCAATAATAGTGAGTTTTGTTGAAATATTGTATGCAATCAAAGTGAAAGTAAAGTGAAATTTATTAGTTACACAGGCGGGGGGGGGGCGGAGGGTGGGGGGATAGGGGAGTAGTGGGGTTAGGGGTGTGGGGGTGCGGGGTGGAGCTATACTGGGATTCTTGGTGGTGGAATATGTGCACTGGTGAAGGGATGGGTATTTGAGCATTTTCTAACTGAGATTTAAACCTGAAAACTTTGTAACTTTCCACATGGTGACTCAATAAAAAATTTAAAAAAAATAAAGCAAGCATTAAAAGAAAAAAAAAGAGAAAATACCTTCAACCCCATCAAAAAATGGGAAAATAAATGAACAGAAGTTTCCTCAAAAAAAGAAATACAAATACCCCAAAGGCACATAAAAATTGCTCCACATCACTAGTCATCAGGGAGATGCAAATCAAAACAACAATGAGATATCATCTCACACCACAGAGACTGGCACACATTCAAAAGAACAAATGCAACCAGTTCTGGCATGAATGTGGGGAAAAAGAGACGCTCCTTCACTGTTGGTGGGAATGCTGACTGGTCCAGCTTTTCTTGAAAACAATATGGATAGTCCTTCAAAAACTAGAAATTGAGCTTCCATATGACCCTGCAATACCACTTCTGGGAATATATCCCAAGGATGCAAAAGAGCACTGTAGAAACGACATCAGTACCTATATATTCATTGCAGCACTCTTCACAATAGCCAAAATGTGGAAACAACCTGAGTGCACTAAAAGAGATGACTGGTTAAAGAAACTTTGGTACATCTACACAATGGAATACTATGCAGCTTTTAGGAGAGATGAAGTCATGAAATTTGCTTATAATTGGATAAACATGGAGAGTATCATGTTAAGTGAAATGAGTCAGAAACGCCTTCTCCAAATGGAGCCCTGGCGACACTGAGCAGCAACTAACATGGCTCCGGGTTGCGGGACTGGAACACATCCGAGCCGCGGGGGGGCACTGGAGTGGGGCAGCGCCAGCCCAAACTCCAAACGGCCCTGGCCGCCGGAAGTCCCGCCCTCGACCCACCCTCGGCGCCATCTTGCCGCACTGAACAGAGAAGAGGCCAAGCAGTCTGGTGAGCAACATGGCCGGAGAAATGCTCCGGACCAGAATCCGGGCCAACAACACCAGGGATCCAGAAGGAGGAGGTACAGCTGGGACACCTTCTCCAAATGGAGCCCTGGCGACACTGAGCAGCAACTAACACGGCTCCGGGTTGCGGGACTGGAACACATCCGAGCCGCGCAGCCGCTAGTGCAGCCGCGTGACCTTTTCTAAAAACTGAAAACATACAATCTTTTAATGGAAAACCAATTATCAAATTCTTCCTTAGTAAGACTGTCTTTCTTGGGGGGAAACTCCAACAACAATAGTGAGTTTTGTTTTGCAATATGGAACGTAATCAAGGTAAAGAGGAAATGAAGTGAAATTCATCAGTTATAGAGTGGGGGGTGGGGGGCGGGGGGAATACTGAGGATTCTGGTGGTGGAATATGGACACTGGTGAAGGGATGGTTTTTGAATATTGTATAACTGAGACATAAACCTGAAAACTGTGTATCTTTCCACATGGTGATATAATAATTTTTTTAAAAAAATAATGTTTTCTAATTAAATAAATAATTATTCAAAAACTTCTAAAAAAAGAAATTAGTCAGAAAGAGAGGGACAGACTAGAGGGACTGCATCATTTGTGGAGTGTAGGGTAGCATCACATGAGGGTGACACCCAAGGATGGTTGATACAAGGGCCAGGGGGATTACCTCATAACTGGAAGACTGCTTCATGAGCTGAGGGGAGAAGGCAGATGGAATAGAGAAGGGATCACTAGAAAAATGATGGCTGGAGGAACCAGTTGGAATAGGAGATGCATGCCAAAAGTAGTTAATGGACCAAACATGATGACCTCTCAGTGTCTGTGTTGCAAGCTATAATGCCCAAAATTAGAGAGAGAGTATGGGGAATATTGTCTGCCTTAGAGGCAAAGGGAGAGTGGGAAATGGGGGGTATACCTGGGATATTGGTGCTGGGGAATGTACACTGGTGGAGGGATGGGTGTTTGATCATTGTGAGATTGTAACCCAAACATGAAAGCTTGTAACTATCTCATGGTTATTCAATAAAATTTTAAAAACTGAAAAAATAGAGGGCTCTTCTTGTCACTTGACCAAATGTGTTATACGGATCAAACTTTGGTTGGCTGTAGCTTGTAAAGTCCCTGCCTTGTTTACAGCAAATCAAAGTTTGATTCCTTATACTTCATATGGTCCCTTGAACCTCTTCAGGTGTGATCCCTGAGCACAGTGCCAGGACTAAGCCTTGAGTGCCACCGAATGTGCCCCCCACAATGAAAATAAAAGAGAGGAGGAGGTAAAGCAGGCAATAGAGGGAAAGAAGAGGAGGAGTAGGGAGAGGAAAATTTTGACAAATAGTTAAAATTAAATTTTCTTGAAGGTGTCTAAAAGTTTAATATATGGTTATTTTTATCCACAGAGAAATTAGTAGAGAACACATTGAAATCTTAACATCCTGCTAATAAAATTTTGAAATGACTCCAATGGCAAATACACTAAGAACTTAAAGACTATTAAGTGGTTCTTCAGTATTGCCAACATGCCATTTGGCACAGTCATGAGTGTCAGTTGCCATCCTCCTACTGTGTTAGTTGTAAAATCATCTTGTTCGCCAATTTGTATTTATAACCTTCCATATTATAACAAGGCCAGGGATTACTGTGCAAGGGTGATAGGATGATTCATACAGCAGGGAAGACACTTTCCTTGCATGCTGTTGATCCTAGGCACCACACACAGTCTCCTTAATATCAGCAGGAAAGATCTCTGGGTACAGACTCAGAAATTAAGTCCTGAACTAGAGCTGTTACCAACTGAATTCCATGGGACTTCAAAAGAACGAGTGGCCACCCACCTACAAGTGGTCAGACTTCTTCGTCAAGACCCTGAACAAATGGTTTGAGCTTCTTCATGTTCCTGGAGTGAGCAGATACCATTGGGCTACACTAGCACACGACAGGGATGAATGGAGATGCTACTGATACCCGCTCGAGCAAATCGATGAGCAATGGGACTACAGGTGATACAGGTGAATTAGTAAAAACCTTCAAAAGATCAAACAGTTAAATCAATAAAATCCCAATATATTACTGACATATATTTCCTTCCTGATGCTAATTTATATGTGTAAATATATAAAATACGAATGCATAATGATAAAAGTATTTATATAAGACAAGTATATACAAATAAATACATTTACCATATTGGAACAGGAATATACACAAAGTGTATATTTTATCCAACATAAAAATGTTGGATAAAATATAAGACAACACAAAATTAGGTAATGGGGATAATCTAAAAGTGTTATTTTTAAAACAAAATTTGTATCAATTATGGTAAATTCAGTGAGAGCATATTTTCATAAATATTGATGTAATTACTTTTAGTGAAATATTATGCTTTTTTGTACACACCTAATATTTTTACTAACTGTACTTCCAACAAAAACATACAAGATAGTCACTATAATTACCCACATACCCCTCGTCACAAAGGTACCTTTGTGTTCTCTGTTAATAGAGAAAGTTTTATGTATGCTCCATAAATTGAGCTACTTACATAGAATACATAGGTAGCAGATGATAAAATTGGTATTTAAAACTAAAAAGTCTAATATGTGCAAAAATGAACGGTTAATCATTATATCCCAAGGTTTCAGTGAATATGTGGAACTGTGCTGAAGTATATAAACAATTCAAAAGTAAAAGTAAGAGAGTAAAAGAGTAGATATTAGTCTCCATTACATTAGGATAATGCCTGACTTTGTTATTTCAGTGCAATTTCAACTTTGAGTAACAGTGGAAAGAAGATAATTCTTGTAATTTCTAGAACACTTTCACTTTATTAATCTGAACATATGACTTTGACTAAAATGTCTTACCATTGTCTAACTTTCTTTGTTACATATTTCTTCTTACTCAAACTTACTGTTTAGCCCAGACTTATTATTTATGTTTTTTAATCCACAATACAAGTTTATGGGAAATAAGTAAACAAATTAATTGCATAACAAATGACAAATTAATGCAACCAATATTTATTATAAATCTTAAATAAATACTTCACTCATAATAATAGCTAGTCACTAAAACATTCTATAAAAGGCTCAAAATAAACTTGTATCTTATATTTTGTTTTTTTAATTGTTTTTTTTAAATGCATCTTTATTTTTTTTATTTTTTTTAACTTTTTATTAAATCAGCATGTGGAAAATTACAAAGTTCTCAGGTTTATATGTCAGTTATACAATATTCAAACACCCATCCCATCACCAGTGCCCATATTCCACCACCAAAAACCCCAGTATACCCCCCGCCCCCACCCCCTACCCCCTACTCTATAACTAATGAATTTCACTTCATTTTTTCTTTACCTTGATTACATTCCATAATTCAACACAAAACTCACTATAGTTGTTGGAGTTTCCAACCAAGAGAGACAGACCTACTACATTTGATAATTAGTTTTTCATTGCTGGAAATGAAGAGATATGTAGCCCCACTGCTACAAGTACATAACTCTCTCTCTCTTTTTTTTTTTTTTCCTTTTTCCTTTTCCCTTTTTTTTTTCTTTTTCCCCCTCATCCCCCTTCCCGCGCCTCATAGTATGGTGTACGCCACGCCGCATCAGCCAGCGTGGGGCTTTTGCTTAGTTCACAGTCCAGAGAGGTGGCTGCTACATTAAAAACCTTCAATATTTCAACAAAAACTTACTGTTATTATTTGGAGTTTCCCCCCAAAGTCAGACCTGTTCAAAAGGAACCGTTTCACATTGCTGACAATTTTAAATGTTAAGTAGGTTTTGGATTTCTGTATAAAGTCCAGGGAAAATTCTGCCAGATATTACATAGCCCAGCTCACAGTCCCAGTGCATTGCTGTAAGAAGTCTCTGAATTCAAAGTCTTTAGGCGCAGAGGGTCCGATTCGCACTCAGCGGCTCCGGATTTATCTGGGCCAAGGGTGTGCCAGTTACGCCCCCTTCCCATGAGTTCCTGGGAGCCCCAAAAGTAAAAACCGAATACCTCTGGGTTTGGAGTCTAGAAGATGGCGCCTACCATGCTTTCCGTGCAGGAAGACAGGGTGGGGAGGAAAAAAATCCACTCCCGGCAGCACAGAGTTGTAGCCCAGTTTGCAGTCCCAGTGCATTGATATCGGATGCTGCGCTGGATGCCCGAATGTGTTACATCTCTGGAATCAAAGTCTTTAGGCGCAGAGGTTCCCTGTATCTTATATTTTGAATGTTATTTTATGTCTTTGACCTCTGTTGGGTTATACTTCGTTTGCTCCAATTATAGCATTATTTTTTTCAAAGATACATGCAAAAATCCTAACTTGGGCCTTATTTCAATCCTCTCATCTCCCTGAAATAGAATTTTCTCCCTTCTAGTCTCTGTTCTTACCTTACTATTGTAATAAGACTGGTTCTAGCCATGCCAGTAATGCTGTCATTTGTCCCTACGCTGACTTAGAATACCCTCAACCTTGCCTTCCTACACTTTTTGGTTTTCCATCTAATCTTACCATTATCATTGTGGAGTTTACATTATATCACAGATAATAAATGATAAAAATGGCAAAGAGCATTGCCATTTTTATCATTTATTTTCTGTGATATAATGTAACTCCAACGTGCTGAAAATCTTCCATTCGCTAAAATCCACTCAATAAATGTTTTTTTATGAGTTCAAATAATAAAGACTGGACATATATATTCACTTATAGGACAAAATAGGTTCAGAATTTGCAATAATGTTACTGAAGTTTGCCTTGTGAGACAATTGCCTTCTACATTCTACTAAATCCCTTAAACCAACCTGTATTATTGTAACTTTTTTTCTATACAAATAGTTTTAATACATGGAGTCTATCTAACTTATCTTCGTCAGCAAGTTTTCAGCCCTAGCTTTCTTCTGTGAAATTTTGGATGACCTATTCATCTTAAAAACGGTTGCAATTTTTAAATTCCAAGAACATTTACATTCACTCAGTCCCTAATTCATCCTTATATCCATTTTTCATCAAGCCAATATTACTTGCACACAGCAAAGTCAAGTATATAGCTGGGCACTGGGATAGGATCAAGAGGAAAGTGTATGGTTTCTTTATTAAAAACCATCTCGATATATGTGTGCTTTATAAATGCTCAGTTAATGGGTATATAGTGAGAATTGAATGCTTCATTTGTAACAGGTGGAAAATCATTTCATTCCTTTGGAGTTTAAAATTTTATCTTAGAATTGGATTAAAAATGTAGGATGTCCTTTCCCCTCATAAATTCGTGATTTCAGTCAATGCAGAACAATACTTAAATTAACAATATTGCAATTAAATGAACAATATTAAAACATATTAAGCAGAGAAATGTCAGAAAGCTACTGTTGATCACCATATATGTTTGTTTTGTTTTGTTTGGAGCCACACCTAGAGGTGTTCAGCGTTTACTACTGTTTTATTGTTCAGGTTTCACTCCTGACTGACTCAGGAGACCACATGGACTTCTGGAATGAAGACAGAAGACAGGCAAGGCAACTGCCCTACCCCCCTGTACTACCTTTCTGGCCTTCACGATTATTTCCGACATTGATTTTCATGATTTGAAGCATGCATTCGATAGTTAAAGGCTGAGCCAAGACATGCAGAGACAGACAGACTGAAACTAAGAACCTTGAAATGAAAATGTACTTGCTTAGTTATTAAGGATACCATTGGTCTTAAAGAATAGAGAAAAATATATCGGCGTTTGTTATCGGTGAGACTAACTTCATTTGTTGTCCAACTATTGGTAGCAGAGGATATATCTTCAGATATCTTTGTTTTCTGTAGTTCTAAGAAACTAAGTCTATCGAGCTATATAGTATCATTTTGTTTTTGATGATTGAAATATTAGGCAGAATAATTTTAATTTCAGGAACAAATATTATAAAATAAATCAAATGTGCTATAGTGCATAAAGCATGTGGTGGAGATACCAAAATGGAGAGAAATTTCTGTTTATCACACAGTGATTTATATTTTGTATCATAATGCCCCAGTACCTGAAATATTTAAAACCCCAACTTTGGGGGATGAAAAGATAGTACAGCTGTTCAAGTGTTTTCTTTGAAATCCACTGACCCTGGGATTATCACACACTCATATATACTTTGTATTACAAGAGATAAGGTATATTTTTGAACCCCACTGAATCTAGTTCAAACAGTTGGCATATCTTTTTTGCCCTCTGAGGATATCCAGGGTTGGAGCACTAGCAAAGCGGGTAGGGCGTTTGCCTTGCATACAGCTGACCCAGGTTCGGTTCCTCCACCCCTCTTGTAGTGCCCGGCAAGCTACCAAGAATATCCTGCTTGCAAGGAAGAGCCTGGCAAGCTACTCATGGAGTATTCAATATGCCAAAAACAGTAACAACAAGTCTTACAATGGAGACATTACTGGTGCCCGCTTGAGCACATAGATGAGCAACAGTATGACAGCGACAGTGACAGTGAGGCTATCCAGAGATAAAAACTGAGCAGATTTAGAAAGAGACCTAGAGCACCTCTGGCTATGGCCAACATCCTTCTCCCACACTTAGATCCAAACTCTGTACTAGAAAAAGTCTTATATTAGTAAACCCTGCATCTGAAATAAAAGTTTTCTGGAATAGTTCTCTCATTGTTTGCCACAGTTTTATTTTTTATTTTTTTTTAAAGAAATATTTTATTGAACCACCGTGAAAACAAGAAAAAAAATACAAAGCTTTCAGGTTTAAGTCACAGTCAAATACTGATTAAACCACCATCCCTTCACCAGTGCACCCGTTCCACCACCAAGAACCCCAATACACCCCCCTCCCACCCCACCCCCCATCTAAGTACCTAATGATATTCCCATTATTCTCTCTATATATTGAGTACATTTCATATTTCCATACAGAACTCACTATTGTTGATTGGAAATTTTCCCCAACAATCAGGCCTGCTGAATAAGCATCATCTAATAGTTTCTCTTCCTTGGTAAAAGTGAAGACTTTGAGTTTCTAATATTTGGGTTTCTAATATTTTAGCTCAGTTCACAGTCAAAATGCATGGCTGCAAGAATCTGCTCTGGTGCCAAAATGGGTTAGGAGACCTCAGGATCACAGTCAGTAGGCGGGAGGCTCTGCTTCTCGTGCCGCGGCTCTTGGTTCATCTCTGGGCGGAAGGCGCGCCGGGAACACCTCCCCTCCCAGGATCACCTACAGGCTACGTCACTAAAGAGAGTCCTACCTCCTGGTGGAGGGGTCTTAGAGGGTGGCTCTCACCGCGTGGCTGCTGCCGCTGCCGCCATTTTCGCTCAGAAAAATGGGGTGGAGAGGGAAAAAATCCCTCCCCGGGCTGCACGAGGTTGTAGTTCAGTTCACAGTCAAAATGCATGGCTGCAAGAATCTGCTCTGGTGCCAAAATGGGTTAGGAGACCTCAGGATCACAGTCAGTAGGCGCGGAGGCTCTGCTTCTCGTGCCGCGGCTCTTGGTTCATCTCTGGGCGGAAGGCGCGCCGGGAACACCTCCCCTCCCAGGATCACCTACATGTTTGCCACAGTTTTAGACTGAAAAAATGACATCAATGTTATGAATAGGCCATTGATAAATAAAAATATTTCCAATATGTACATTATGAATTCATAAAGCTTTTATGAAATTCATTGCATAAAAATTTTACAAAACAAGTGAATTGAATGTAAGGTAGTCTAAAATGTCATTCAATAACATAAGAGATGGTTCAAGAGACTCAGATTTTCCTAAGAAAAAATAGTAGTTACATGAGTTCTAATTTTCAGTCCTCAATGAGCAAATGAGACATGTTTATAAACCCTATTTTTTAAAAAAAATTGAAGAACAAGTTAATAAATTACATGCAAATGTATAGTCTTATTTTTCAAGATATATGGTAGGTCTCAAAATTCCAAGTCAAAATATTATAGTTTATATGGATAATCATCATCATCAGTAATGTCTCCATTCATCCTAGCCCTGAGACTTTAGAAGCCTCTCTTTACTCATACTTCCCGATGATGCCACATTGGAGGCTCTTTCAGGGTCAGGGGAATGAGACCCATCATTGTTACTGGTTTTGGCATATGAATACGCCAAGGGGAGCTTGCCAGGCTCTGACTTGTGGGAAGGAAACTCCTTGATAGCTTGCCAGGTTCTCTGAGAAAACATTTTATAATTATCAAATTAAAAAGCTGATATTATAACTCCCTATTATTATATTTATTCTTATATCTTTATCATCATTTTTGCTCACAAAATTCATACGTTTATCATTATTCAGAATAATGCTTACTACTGTCTTTTCTTCTTTGCTTTTTGGGTCATACCTGGTGATGTTCAGGAGTTACTCCTGGCTCTGTTCCCTAAAATTACTTCTGGTGGTGCTCTGGGGTTCATATGGGATACCAGGGATGGAGCCCAGGTGGGTTGCACACAAGGCAAATGTCCCGCCCCTGTGCTATTGCTTTGGTCCCTTACTATTGTCCATAAAAGATGAAGAACTCTGTTCAAAAAGGCTGACTAAGTTCCCTAGAACTCTACTCCTAGAAATTGGCAATGGATTCAAACCGTAGTCACACCTACAGTCTATAACCCTGAGCAGAAACCACATCCCAAGCTTTTCTAAGCAAATTATCCTTAATCTAAGTGTAACAGCCCTCAAAATTTATGATGAATGAAATACCTCAATCAATGTTTATTCATTCTAATTAGTGCTTATTCAAAATAACTTAAACTAAGAAGCTTCTGCACCTCAAAAGATACAGTGACCAAAGTACAAAGACAGCCTACAGAATGGGAAAGGATATTTACCCATTACCCATCTGGTAAGGGGTTGATATCTAGGATATACAAGGCACTGGTTGAACTCCACAAGAAGAAAACTGCCGACCTGATCAAAAAATGGGGTGATGGAATGAACAGAAACTTCCCAAAAAAAGAAATCTGAATGGCTGAGAGACACATGAGAAAATGCTCGACATCACTAATCATCAGGGAGATGCAGATCAAAACAACAATGAGATACCATCTCACACTACAGAGACTGGCCCACATCCAAAAAAACAAAAGCGACTGGTGTTGGCGCAGATGTGGGGAAAAAGGGACTCTTATTCACTATTGGTGGGAATGCCGACTTGTTCAGCCCTTTTGGAAAACAATATGAATGGTTCTCAAAAAATTAGAAATTGAGCTCCCATTTGACCCAGCAATACCACTCCTGGAAATATATCCCAGAGAGGCAAAAAGGTATAGTAGAAATGGCATTTGCATTTCTATGTTCATTGCAGCACTGTTTACAATAGCCAGAATCTGGAAAAAAACAGAGTGCCCAAAAGCAGATGACTGGTTAAAGAAACTTTACATGTACACAGTGGAATACTATGCAGATGTTAGAAAAGATGAAGTCATGAAATTTGCATAAGTGGATCAACATGTAAAGTATCATGTTGAGTGAAATGAGTCAGAAAGAAAGAGACAGACATAGAAAGATTGCACTCATGTGTGGAATATAAAGTAGCAGAGAGGTACGATCTAGCAATGATGCAACTTCTGGAAGAAATTCCTCTAGACTTAGTTACTAAAATACTAAAATAAAGAAATCCAAAACCTAATGGCCACTATTGTGGTCACACAACCTCATATCTCTTCATTCTCAGCAATGGAAAGCAAATTATCAAATGCTTCCTTTCCAGCAGGTTCAACTCTGAGGTGGGGGAAACTCCAAACAATAATAGTGAGTTTTTTGTTTGAATGTAATCAAAGTAAAGAGAAAGTAAAGTGAAATTTATCAGCTACACAGGTGGGGTGGGGGCCTGGGGGCAGGGGGATTGGGGGGTGGTTTACTGTGGTTCTTGGTGGTGGAATATGTGCACTGGTGAAGGAATGGGTATTTGAGCATTGTGTAACTGAGACTTAAGCCTGAAAGCTTTGTAACTTTTCACATGGTGATTCAATAAAAAAATTTTAAAAATAACTGTAATCAGGGTTTATTCAAAATATACACAATAGTTTAGATTCCTGCAGCAATAATATTGTGAAAAATCATATTGTATATAAGACACTAAATAAAAAGTAAGCATGGATACTACTAAATAGATAAAAACAGTATAAATGGAATTTCAGTATGTGTATGTATATATAATATACATATATAATATGTATATAATATAATATGTCTATATGTAATATAGACATAGATATATATATAGATATACACATATATATGGAATATTAAATGGAAAGTTTATGATAGCTATTTATAATTTAGTTACCATAATTTCTTTGGATATTTGCCTCCCTATATTTTAGATCTTGGTAAGATACTTTCTACACAATCCTAAGAGGTATACACTATACAGAGTCTACAATCTGCTATACTCATCTAAGATTTGGAAGGCTTAAATTGCATTTGT
This sequence comes from Sorex araneus, assembly GCF_027595985.1. Lineage (NCBI taxonomy): Eukaryota > Metazoa > Chordata > Mammalia > Eulipotyphla > Soricidae > Sorex > Sorex araneus. The sequence continues at coordinate 59,769,287 of NC_073309.1, read as the reverse complement.
TTTTGTGCATGTGTGTATGCAGGTTTTTTAAGGATTAATTATTCAAGTACTGAGATGACCTTTTGTCAATTACATACCAATCTTTAGGTATGTAAAATACTGAGTAAGAGGTGCCAGAGAAAAGATAACGTTTAGATTCGAAGACAAGGGATGCTCTTTGAGTCAAAATTCTCATTGACGTCACTTTTCAGTCCCACTTTTAACTATGTTTAAAAAAAAACTCTCCTTGTAAGCCTTCTGCAGCTCTATAGTAATTTCTGAAAAATAATTTCAATGTTTTCCCTGTGCCCCATGACTTTTAGTGAAATCAATTTTCTGTATCTGATCATATTCATTGAGATGGACAAAATGGTTTCAGTTTCTTGCTAAATTTCACCAGAACTCTCAGTGACTTGATGGTCTAATATGGTCCAACATTTTTTGTTTGTTTTTGAGTCATACACTCCAATGCTCACAGATAATAAATTGCTCTGTACCAGGAATGATACCTGAAGGACTCAAAGGATCATAGGAAAAACTTGAACCTAGGTCAGCCAAGTGCAATGCAAGCACCTACATGCGTGCCTGCTCTTTCACCTGCATGGCTGGACATTTCACTGCTACCTTGTTTTCTTGATTTGCTTCACTTGCACTGTTCTGCTAGACTATCTTTGAGTAGAATACAGGCAAAAGAATTGGAAAAGTAATGTCCAGTTTCACAGTAGAAATGATAGCATCGAGTTATAATGTGCTCATGCAGACTATACATATATATTTCATCATCATCATCCCGTTGATCGTCAAATTTCTAGAGCGGTCTCAGTAATGTATCCATTCATCCTAGCTCTGAGATTTTAGCAGCCTCTCTTTGCTCAACCTTCCCAATGATGCCGCGTTGGAGGCTCTTTCAGGGTCAGGGCAATGAGACCCCGCATTGTTACTGGTTTTGGCATATGAATACGCCACAGGGAGTTTGCCAGGCTTTCCCATGTGGACAGGAAACTCTCGGTAGCTTGCCAGGTTCTCCCAGAGGGAAAATTAGGCTATAAGATGTCTTCTGGGAGCTTGCTTTTAAATCTCTGGATTTTGGCCATTGGTGGGATTTCACAGCGCTGGGAGCAGTCCCTGGTTGTGACCGCCTAGCTACTGGAAAATGGAAAATCTGGGCAGAAGAGGCCCAGTCCCAATCGAAGCAGGCTTGGATGTCTCAGCCCTGGGTCCCACACACCTCTGCCGGTACCTAAATGTGTGAGTCTCATCTGAACATGTGTAGAGGGGCCTTGAGCATGGCTGTGGATAGGCTCCAGAGGTCTTCAGCCGCGGGAACTTTGCTCGGGGTCGGGAGGGAAGCTGGAGCCCACCCCCTCTGAGGGGTCCCAGGGAAGACAGCCAGGCACTTGGGCAAGGGACTTATATACATATATTTTTAGAAAAAGGTTTTATAATATTTATAAAATTTATAATATTTAAGTATCCTTTGTTATTTAAACAATTTTATATTTTGTATTAGTTAACTACAAAGTAAAATATATCATTTAAAATGAAAGACTAACAAGATGCAGTTTATAATAGAATTTAAAATCTAGCAGAAGTGATGCTGTTAGATTTGGGTATTTGTTCAAATAAGAAAGTGTTGAGGCACTAACAGAAAACTTACCTAAAAAATTATTACCTAAACTGCAGGTCTTTACAATCCCAAGTTTGTGCCTTCCCCCAGAAAAGGATTAGTGGAAAGCACAAAATAGTTAAAACAAGATTATTTTAGGTAAAGAAATCAGACATCCTGCTGGGATTGAAGTGAAGAATTTATTTAAGGAGCAGAGAGACTAGTATAGACATTACAGCCAGCCTGGGAGTAGGGGCTCAGGGAATCACTGCCGCTGCTTTTGTTTCATCTTATGCTTTCAGACATTCCTATTTCCTCCCCATTCACCTCCTCAAATGGGAAGAGATACAGTAAGACCTCATATTCTAAACATTTTTGATATTTGTAGTTGCTCTAGCAATTGCATATGTCATGGAAAGGGAGAGGTAAGGGGGTTCTCACACACAAGATGAAACATAATCATAAAAAAATTAAAAATTGGTCAAGAATTTTTCTCCAAGTGTTCAGACACACCGCTCCAAGCAATCTCCAGGGCATATCAGCACAGGGTCTGTGAACAGGTCTTCACAAGAGTCTTTTGAATACAACTGCTCCTCTGCCCTGTTAAGGAAAGCATGTGTTAAGGCTGACACCCAGGGACAGTAGATACAAGGGCCAGGAGGATTGCCCCATAGCTGGAAGCCTGCTTCATGAGCGGAGGGGAGAAGGCAGATGGAATAGAGACGGGATCACTAAGGAAATGATGGCTGGAGGAATCAGTCAGGATGGGAGATGTGTGCCAAAAGTAGGTAATGGACCAAACATGATGACCTCTCAGTGTCTGTGCTGCAAGCCATGATGCCCAAAAGTAGAGAGAGAGGATTGGAAATATTGTCTGCTATGGAGGCAGGGTGGGAAAGGGGGGGTAAATTGGGCATATTGGTGGTGGCGAATGTGCACTGGTGGAGGGATGGGTGTTTGATCATTATGTGATTGTAACCCAAACATGAAAGCTTGTAACTATCTCACAGTGATTCAATAAATTTTTTTTAAAACATAAAAATTTTTTAAAAAATTTTTTGAAAAAGCATGTGTTTATTGAGTTAATCCACAAAGCATTATGGCTGAATGGATTTAATGCTTTAAGCCTAGGCTGGGTGACTATCCTTAAAGGAGAATATTGTAGCGGGCCATAAGTAGAGTGAAATTTCCCACAACCAAAATTTAGGACTGATACCTCACTTGAACCTTCCTGTTGGGGCTTTGTACCAATGCTGCAGGCCCTTCTCTCTCTTCTCTTGTGTACTCATGACCTCACCCACAATATTTGTTGTATGACCACCTAATATTATTATTCAATTTAGATTTATGCAGATTATCAAGTGATATGAGAGAATGTTCAATAATAGTGAACTAAAAAATTACACTTCTTTACCAACAACTTGAACTGGGTTTTAATACGTTTAACATTTTAATAATGAGCATTTAATCAGGAATACAAAAGCTGAAAATTTTGCTACAATTCCCACTTGCTCATTAAGGGTTCTCTTTAAAAGTTATTTACATGTACCCATAAACCTGATCTGATTTTAAGGCTATTCCAGAATATATAAGCCATCATTGATGAATAAAACTCAATTTTATCATTTACTCTTCCAATAGTTTGCTTATTAAGGTGTTATGATGAGAGTTACCCATATATTTTTAAACTATGTATAATTTAGGTAGAAAGTTTACAACAATGCTTCAGTTTATGGTGTAGATTTACAGTATGTTCTTCTCTGTTTAATGTTGTTATTGTTGTGGGACCAAAACCAGACTGTGCTTAGGGCTTCCTCCTGGCTCTGTGCTCTATGATTACTCTTGTATGTACTCAGGGGATCAGATATTGTTCTGGGATCAAATATGTGTCTGCCGTCTGCAAGGAAAGCTACTGTCCGATTTCTCCAGTCCATGGGTATGCAAAACTAATGCACACTATGGCCACAAAAGGGCCCAGAACCTTCTACCATATACCCTGTGTCATCTCCAGCCAGACATCCTTCATTCCCAGCAACCATCATTTATATTGATTGAAAAGTACGGTGTGGTGCATACTTAGCATCACCTATGAGTTTTTTTTTTAATTTATTTATTTTTAATTAGAGAATCACCGTGAGGGTACAGTTACAGATTTATACACTTTTGTGCTTATACTTCCCTCATACAAAGTTTGGGAACCCATCCCTTCACCAGTGCCCATTCTCCACCACCCGTAAACCCAGTGTCCCTCCCACCCTCCCCAATCCCATCTCCCCCCCACCCCACCTATGAGTTTTTGACCCTTACTGATATTTCTTCTAGTCCACCTATTTAACCCCCCACACTCATTCATCCCTTACTCCCAAACCTGACACTCTTGGTCTGTATTCCAGTAGCAAATGATACTGTTCTAATCTTCAGTTTTCTCTAAGCACCCCAATGAGACAATACTGTATCCGTCCTTTTGCCTCTGGTTAATTTAATTCAACATGATACCCTTCAATTCCATCCAAGTCACAGGAATGAATGATTATTTTTTCTTGTGATTTTGTATTTCATAGTGTGTACATATTTCTGTAGCACCGTAGCACTGCTGTCCTGTTGTTCATCAATTTGCTTGAGCAGGCACCAGTAACGTCTCCATCAGGAGACTTGTTACTGTTTTTGGCATATCAGATACGTCATGGGGAGCTTGCCAGGCTCTGCCGTGCGGGCAGAATACTCTCAGTAGCTTGCTGGGCTTTCCGAGAGCGATGGAGTAATCGAATCTGGGTCGGCCGCATGCGAGGCAAATACCCTACCCACTGTTCTATTACTCCAGTCCCAAATTCTTAATCCATCTATTTGTTGTTGAACATTCGGTTGCTCCTGTATACTAGATATTATTCAAAGAACTGCAATAAACATAGGAGTGCAGCTATCTTGTTATTTTAATGTTTTTGTGTTTGAGGAGTGGATACCTAGAAATGGGATAAATGGGTCAAAAGGAAACTCCATTAGTAGGGCTGGAGAGATAGCATAGCGGCAGGGCATTTGCCTTGCAGGTGGCTGACCCGGGTTCAATTCTTCTGCCCCTCTTGTAGAGCTGGCACGCTACCGAGAGTATCTCGCTCACATGGCAGAGCCTGGCAAGTTCCCCGTGGTGTATTTGATATGCCCAAAATAGTAACAAGTCTCAAAATGGAGATGTTACTGGTGCCCACTAAAGCAAATTGATGAGCAATGGGATGACAGTGATCGTGACAGTGACAGTGATCAAAATCTCAATTTGCTTTCATTAGATGCTAGACAGAGTAAACATTCTTCCACAGTAAACAAGAATACTCTTTTCCAGAACCCGTACCAAAATGTGTACAGTAAAATTCATCCAAAATGTGTTAGAGGGTAGACAGATATTACAGTGGGCAGGACGGTGGCCTCACATGCATGCAAACTGGGTTTTATTTCTCTGCACAAATTAAGTTCCCAGGAACCCTGCCAGGAATGTTCTCTGAGAATAGCACCAGGAATAAGCCCTGAGCACTTCCAGGTCTCCTTCCATAACACAAATAAAAAAGGCAAACTGTATCAAAGACCTAGAGATTAGATAAGAACCCATGAAATACAATGAGCAAAATACAGGAAAAATCTACTAGGATCTGGAAACAGAAGGGATCTTCAATAAATACAAAAATGTAACTATATGAAGTTGACAAGTTTCTGCATAGCAAAAGAAATTTAGACTGACATAGACACCCAGTGACTAAGAGACGCAATCTGCACAAAATACTTCAGGTAAAGAGCTAACACTCAAAGTTTATACAACATTCACTAGGCCAACAAAAAATAAATGGCAGCAAGAAAGCAGGGAGATAAAAAGGTATGCACACTTTTATGAGGATCAACTGAAATTGATGGCCAATGAGCAAATGAAAGCGTGCTCATTTATCATTACATTCAAGAAACTCAAATCTTAACATCTTTTTAATTATTTAACTAAGTAATTATTTGACCATCTTACTAACAATGTTTTTGTTTTATATATCTTTCTTCAACCCTAAGGGTTGAAAAAAAGTCAAAGCTTGAAGTACAAATCATATGGCATCAATATTTTAACAATGAATTAAGTAGATTAAGATTTTAAAACATTACATTGCCTTTATAAATGTAGCTATTGTTCAGGAAAAAGCATATTGGAAATATCATATTTTGTCAAAATACAGTAAAATAAATATGTACCTAAGAAAGATTTATTGACAAACATGACAGATAACAACCTACTCCAAGAAAATTCAATGGAACTTAGTAAAGTTCAAGACTTAGAACTGACCTTCGATAGCAAATATCTGTAATTTCAATAGCTAGGAATGATTAATCTTGATTTTCAACCAAATTTTATTGAGAAAGAAATAAATTATATAACATTTAGAAAACTATAATAAATAGGCTTTGTCTCTGAAAGTATTTGAAAGTTGTGTTTAGCTCACTGCACTCTAGAAAGCTAGCAGAGGTGATAATCTGAACAATCGCAGGTGACAGACGTTCATGAGCTTTAGGGCCCAGACGGGGCACAATGTGTCAAGCTCTCTCCCTGTGTGGACTTGGCCTGATTTTTATCCACAGCACAAAAATGTTCCCTAAATCCTGCCAGGAGTTATTCCTGAGCTGAGCACTGTGGCAGAGGAGTAACTCCTGAGATCTGCTGGTATTGCTTTAAAACAAAAACACAAAGATATAAGAAGGATTCTTAAGTTTTTGCTTTTATGATTTTCTTAAAGATTCTATTATCTGTGTAATTTGAAGTTTATAAGAGGCTCTATGAAAGTAAATCGACAGTTTAAGTTTCTTTATATATTATTCCTTTCTTGCAAAATTTTTCTTTTATATTTTTACTTATATTTAAAATTTTCCTGTTGCACACAATTTTATTATTTTGACATAATCGATTTATTGAGTATGTATCTAAGGCCTAGTTTTTGTTTGTTTGTTTGTTTTTTGGGGGTGTCACACACAGCAATATTCAGGGGATACTCCTGGCTCTGCATTCAGGAATTATTCCTGATGGTGCTTGGGGGACCATATGGGATGCTGGAGATTAAACGAGCGTCGGCCAAGGCAAACGTGCTAGCCACTGTACTCTAGCTTCAGCCCCATTAAGGCTTAATTTTCTTTATTTTTTTGCCTAATTAAAAGAGGAAAGTATAAAATAAGTCATTTTTATTAGAAGAAAAAAATGTTCTCATTTGAAGAGAAACAATAGACTGGTAAGTTTAAGAAACCATATGAATACTCATTAACGATCAGGGAAACAAAGTTTAATTTGATTAGCACTAACTATTAGCATGCAATATTCACCAATCTAATTGACAAAAAAATAAAAATGGTATCTAAAACTTTCAAAGAGAATCTGGAAGAAGGAATGCTCATTTTTTCCTGGTGAGTGGGGGGGGCATTTCAGTTAATGTTTATTCATATTATACACAAATGTACCCCACATGGTAAAGCCTGGCAAGCTCCCTGTGGCATATACGATATGCCAAATACAGTAACAATAACAGGTCTCATTCCCCTGACCCTGAAAGAGCCCCCAATCATTGGGAAGGATGAGAAAGAAGAAGCTGCTAAAATTTCAGGGCTAGGACGAATGGAGACATTACTGGTGCTGGCTCGAGTAAATCAATGAAAAATGAGGTGAGTGATACAGTGACAGTGATATGAAAGTATAGACATGTGATACCAATGTATCTTTTTAAAAATGTGAGAACTCTCATATGTATCCTTAAATATTTGAACACTGACATACATCGTGTGTGTATCCATTTTAGCACTTCCATTCATTTGCACAATCTTGGAAGAGAGATCAAGAATACACACCTTCAATATTTGCCCAGCATTGACTTAACCGTTAAGAGTAACAAACAAATTATTGGTTACTTGTTTACTCTATAATTTTGTTTTTCATTCTCAAGTGGTTTCAAAGATCCTAAGATAGTAACTATGGAGGTTGGAGAGACATAGTGAATAAGGTGCTTGCTTTGCACCATCTCCTTCGTGGAAAATTCTACTTCATAGAACAGGGAGAAAGGACAGCAAAGTTTAAGTTTAAGATGAGAACTCCCAGAATGACCACCATCTGGGAGCTCTTTGGCACTATTGCAGCAATGTGAGATGATGCCGTCCTTGACAACATCAAAGAGGAATACGATCCACTGGTTCAGCACCTCCATGACTGTGCGAGGAATGCCGAGAGTGTGAAAGCCACAAACACTTGTCTTCGGAAACTCTGGAACTCATTCACCAACATGGTTTGGCACGAGACTCAGGGAACCACAAGCTAACAGCCAAGATCGCAAAGCTGTGCAGAGAAGCGATAAAGGAAGACCTTAAAGAGAGAAGAGCAGCAGTGTTGGCCAATAAGGCAGAAGCCGAGAAAAGTACTCACAACAACCGCCTGTCCTTTGCCAACTACAAGACCAAGATGACTGCTCTCCAATGTCCTGATGGATCTACCACATCTTCCAGAAGGGCAATGGAGAGGATTATACACAACTTCTACTCGTGTCTCTTTGACAGCATGCCCACCTGCCCACATACCAAATTCCGCAGGATGGATATGTCTTTCCCAACATCCTCCCTTCTGAAATCCAACATGGCATTTAGTCGGTAAAGAAGTGTACAGCACCCGTCCAGACCTGAACACCTAAAGAATCTGCCGCTAGTACTCATCAATACACTGGCTCGGCTCCTCACACACTACCTGTCCGAATGCAAGGTTCCATCCCAATGGAAAACCAGCAGGATCTTTCTGTTGTACAAGAAGGGAGACCTCCAAAACATCAGCAACTATCGTTCAATCTGCCTGTTGTCCATTGTCTACAAGCTGTTCACTGAGTCATCCTGAATAGGAATGGCAGAACACTAGATGAAGAACAACCATGCGAACAAACTGGGTTCCAAAAAGGATTCAGTAAAATCAACCATATCCACACAGTGAGCAAACTCTTTGAGGTTTTGTGAGAGTTCAAGATGTCATTCTGTCTAATGTTCATCGATTTAAAGAAGGCCTTAGATTCTGTTGAGACTGAAGCGGTCATCAAAGCCCTAGTTAAAAAAGGGCATGCAAACTCAGTATACCAAGATCCTCCATGATCTCTATTATGGATTCACCACCAGGATCTCACCATTCTACAAGGAAGTTATCATTGACATAAAGAGAGGGGTTCAGCAGGTTGATACCATTTCACTGAAACTCTTCAGTGCTACCCTCGAGAACATCATGTGTCGACTGGAATGGGAAGGAATGGGAGTGAAGATAGATGGTCAGCAACTACACCACCTCCGCTGCGCTGATTACATTGTTCTCACATTCTCATAACACTAAACATTAGCCAAGCAGCACAAATGCTGGCCAACTTCAACCGCGAGTGTGGAAAGGTCAGGCTACAGCTGAATCTCAGCAAAATGATGTTCATGAAAAATGAACTAGTCCCTGATGTTCCATTTGCTCTCAATGGAATGAACATCTCCGAATGCAGCAGCTATGTGTACCTGGATCGAGAACTCCATGTGAGGAATGACTTGGCTCTAGAACTGCGCAGGAGGAAGAGAGCAGCATGGAACGCCTTCAAGAGCATCGAAGAAGTGGTTAAGAGGTCAAAAAACCTCTGGCTCTGGGTCCATCTTTTTGATTCCGCCATTCTTCCTACACTTATGTATGCCTCAAAGACCTGGGCCCTATGCAAACAGGATGAGAACACTATTCTGGTATCCCAAAGAAGAATCGAAAGAGCTATGCTAAGAGTACCATGTCTCACTCAAGTGAGAGAAGGAATCCAGAGTTCCGGCCTCCGTCGATGATCAAGAATCAGGGACGCTGTCTTGTTTGCCAAGACATCAAAAATCAGATGGGCCGGACATGTAATGCAATTTAGAGATGACTGCTGGACTAAAGCTGTTACTGACTGGATTCCATGAGACATTAGAAGACTGCATTACTGCCCACCATTGAGATGGTCAGACTTCTTCATCAAAACCATGCACGAATGGTTTGAGGCTCTTCCTGTACCTGGAGCAAGCAGATATCACTGGGCTACACTAGCACGCGAAAGAGACTAATGGAGATATTACTGGCACCCTGTCCAGTAAATTGAAGATCAACAGGATGATAGGTGATACAAGTGATACACCTGAATTTCTCCCTGGGCCCCGCATATGGTTCCCTGAGTACCACTAGGAGTAATCACTGCATGCAGAACCTAGAGTAAATCCTGAATACTTATAATGTGTCACCCAAACCTTTCTGCCTTTCCCAAAATAAAATGGAAAAAGTCAAAACTAACACTTTTGAAAAAGGGTCAATAGATAGTACAGACATTATGGCACTTGCCTGAATGCTGCTTGATCCTCATCATGGTACATGGTTCCTTGAGGATTGCCAGGAGTCATTTCTTAAGCACAGCTCAAAGCTCAAAGATTAAGCCTCTCGAACAGCTGGATGTGCCTTACAAACAATAGACACAAGAAGCAGCGGTTACTCTCATCTCAATCTAGACATCTTTGTATTCAGAGAAAAACTGGGTCAGCAATTACCTTTTTTTCCCAAAGTTCTCAATATGAGTCCTAGCAAAGCCAAAACCTCTACCTTTAAAAAAACTCAAACCCAGATTCACAGTTACTTTTAATTTTGTACAGGTTTCATTTTTAATACCTTCTTGAGTAGAATATAAACTCGAAGAATTTTCTGTGCTCTCTTGCATTTTGCTACTAGCATACTTTATAGATATTATAAAGAGGGGTTGGACTTAAAGGTTTGCTAGACATTTAGAAAATTTTTGTTTATTAAATCTGTCATCTATTTACAGTCCTCTTTGCCTAAAATCATTTCTACTGCTACTTTCACCAAAGAAAGTATATTTAAAAGGTGGTTGTCCAAGGTTGAGAAATAGATTTTATAGAGGCTTCACTATTTATCTCTGTGTCAAAAGGTCAATCCCATAACATAAAATAAATGATGCGAAAGACGTGGTTACAGTCTAGAGGATGGCTAATATTGATCCTGGCCTAAGGTCTCTTGAGAACAGATTTAGTTCCTAATTTATATTGTTTTATAGTAGGATTACCTAATCCTGTACTGCAAAGAATCCAGGTACTCAAGCTTTTAAGAAGTACCACACACGGTTGTTATGATAATACCTGTTGGGTCTATTTTCTTACTCTCTTTTTTTTTCCATGAGGGTTTTTCATGTAAAGTCTTTAGAGTATTAATAATGTGTTTCTCCATTAAGGAAAATCAGTTTTGGCATTTGCATAACTTCTGTGAACACATAATATTTTAAAATTTACTTTATGCTATTTTGAAACAGCTAATCATAGACTAAGAAATACTCTTCTCTTACTGCAAAGCTATTACTTTTAACTGAGCTAGAGATTAGAACTTTACAAACTACCCTTCAGTTTATGCTAAAAGGGGTAAGAAACACATTAGAATTAGGTCTAGTCCCTGACTCCACATTCTGCTACTTAAATAAATATATATTACAATAACATGAGAATAAATTTGCTGCATGCTTTATAGTCTCTTCCTTGAGTACTAATGTTTAACACTAAGTGCAGAAAAACAAGAGCAGAACAGCCTGGTAAAAATTAAAGTGAGACTACTAAATCTCATTATTTCTCCAAAGTGAGCTAAATTAGAAGTAACTGAACCTGAACCCTTAGAATACAGAAAAGTTTAGAAGGGAAATATAGAAAACTTACATACCTACTTGAAATTTCAGTATAGAAGGACCTGCTCTGAAACATCATATTTAGTGATTTAGCTGCGAGCTCCACTTAGACATATCTGGTCCTGCATCTTCTGATGAAAGACATTAAAAACTGTCATTAATCACTGTATCCAATTTTGTCTCTTGATATTAATGCAAAAAATATCATTCAAAATTTACTGTTTTATTTTGAATAACCCTCTACTGACTTGTTTTTGAAATGTGTGATGCTGACAATAAAGCTTAGATATAAAAATATATCTTAGATGACTTCAGTAATTAAATATTTATATAATTATTTTAAAATACTAAAATTATAAATTAAAACTTCTGTTTTTAATAAATAAAATATAAACAGAGGAGTATAAAGTCTATCAGGTAACATATGGGAAGAAAAGCTGTCAATTTATTGGGGTTTATATTCTGTGTTAAAACCCAATACAATTTAATTTATACACGTGTATCAATAACTTTGAACCTACATCTGATGGGCTGGAGAGATAGTAAATTCTGTAGTCTTGCTTGTCTTGTTTGTGACGGACCCAGGTTTGGTCCCCAGCAGCCTTTATGGTCCCCTGAGCACTACCAGGAGTGATCTCTGAGCACAGGCCAGGAATAAGCCCTGCACCCACTGGGTGTAGTCCAACAAACACAAACAAAAAAACAACCAAACAAGTAAGAAAAAATTATATCTTAATTGACATGAAAATATTTAACTCAAATATTGAGAAAGTTTTATTGCTGAAATCAATTTATAATATTTTTATCAAAAATTCAGTGGCCACTATGATAGGCTGTATGCTATTTGGGGAGGCATGGGAGGCTATACTCGCAGTGCTCAGGGGTTACTCCTGGCTCTGCACTCATGAGTTACTCCTAGTTGAGCATGAGGGACTCCTTGGGATGCCGGGAATCGGTCCCAATCAGCAGCCTGTAATGCAAGTGCCCAACTACAGTACCATCTCTCTGATGTCCTCAGATGCTATTTTAAGTCGTCAGACTAACTTTGCAGTATGCAATTTTTTAAAGCTTAATGTTTGAATTAAATGTAGCAAACTTAAGGTGAAGTCATTATTTTCATGAATCTTAAAAGATTTTTCACAGTTATTTTGAATAGCCCCTCAGATGTGTGATCTTTAAAACGGGAATATACACTTGTAATGTATATTTAGTTTCTCAGCTGTGTGAACACATATTTAGAAAAGGCTTCTTCCTGTGAATGATTCTTAATCCATAATTCTTCAAACTTTGTTTTTATTTTGTTTATCATTTCCCATGAATGATTTGATTTTGTCATTACTTGAAAGTAAATCTTCAGTGATATTTTGGGAGATTGGGATAATTATTTTCAAAGTTCTAAAATAAATGTCTACTAGACATTTTACCAATCTTGAGACATTCACTAAGAATAAGATTATGAAGTTTATAAATTGTAACTTATGGAAAAATAATAATTTTGTTACCATATACATAGCACAGTGGGTAGGAAAAATGCCTTGCACGTGGCTGACTTGGGTTCAATTCCTCTGTCCCTCTCAGAGAGCCCGGCTAGGTACCGAAAGTGTCCTGCCCGCACGGCAGAGCCTGGCAAGCTACCCGTGGCACATTCTATATGCCAGAAACAATACCAACAATTCTCACAATGGAGACGTTACTGGTGCCCGCTTGAGCAATGGGATGACAGTGATACCTCAGAAAAGAACTGTCAAAAATTGTTTACTATCTTGCAGTAAATTAAGAAAAAATAATGAATGTCACCCAGTCATATTCTGTTTTCAGGTAGATGGGATGAATGTGGTTTGGGTTTTGCCCAATGGTACCCAGAGTTTACTATTGTTTCTCTGTTCTGGGGTTACTGTGGCAGTATTCATGGGACCATGTGGTTGTGTAGATTAAACTAGGGGTGGATGCAAGCACCTTAACCCCTGTTTTATAGCTCTGGCCAGACCCTACCCACTTTGCAAATAAGAGTAATTATTTTAAAACTCTTTCAAGAAAATTAACTGCATAATAGCACTGCAGCACTGTAGCACTGTTGTCCCATTGTTTGATTTTCTCTAGTGGGCACAGTAATGTCTTCATTGTGAGACTTGTTGTTACTGTGTTTGGCATATCGAATACGTCACAGGGAGCTTGCCATGCTCTGCCATGTGGTGGAATACTCTCAGTAGCTTGCTGGGCTCTCTGAAAGGGACGGAGGAATCCAACCCAGGTCAGCTGAGTGCAAGGCAAATGCCCTATCCACTGTGCTATTGCTCCAGACCAATTGCAAAATAATAACATAAATAGAAAAATAAATAAAATAATTTTAAAGAATGCAATATGCATAGATAGACATGTAAATAGTAATTTAAGCTACCAAAAGTTCCAGAAGGCCTGTTTCATATGAATCCCTTGACATAAACTACAAATGAATCTCCTTTTGTGAAATATTAAAACTAGTAATTAAAATGATTCCAAATTAGCACAATATTAACTTTAACAATGAGAGTTAATAAGTTTAAATAAATGAATGTGGGGCTGGACAGATAGTACAGTTGCTGTTGCATATCACTGATCTAGATTCAGTCACTGACACTTCATATAACCCACGCCTCTCTCGAGGGTGATCAAATGATCCCTGAGAACAGAGCCATGAAGAAGCTGTAAGCACTACTGCCAGATGTACCTTCAAAACCCTCTCCTCACAAAAATAATAAGAAGATAAATAAATAAATACATGCAGATCATCCAACAAGTAAATGGAGAAACTTATATAAATAGACTAGAGTTGACTTCTCTTGCACAGGTGTAAGCAAATAAAATGTTAGTCAAAGGCTAACAGATTTTAAAATATGATTTTATTGAAGTTTTTTTTGCAGAGATCCTTGTTACTCTGTCCTAGATTTTTTTAAATCATAATTATATATAAAAGGGGTCTTTGGGGGTTAGCTAACAAATACCTAAAATCTGTGATTTAACTCCAAATCAGTATATCTCTATATACCTTGATATCTATGTCTGTATACAGATGGATAGAAGATCCAATATTGCAGAATGCACACATGTACTTTAAGATTCACCAACCTTGGCAGATTCATGAAAAAAAGGCTGTATGATGTTATAAGACTGTGAACAGAGATATGCCTATTAATCTATCACCTAATCTACGAAGAATTGTGCAGAATTCTATTTATCTAATTGTCCAGATTATTTTTTTTCAGATTTTATTATCCATCATGCCCTATACAAACATATTTCCTCACTGTCACTGTCATCTAGTTGCTCGATACCCTCGGTAGCTTGCTGGGCTCTCCGAGAGGGGTGGAGGAATCGAACTTGGGTCAGCTGCGTGAAAGGCAAACGCCCAACCACTGTGGTATAGTTCCAATAATTTAAAAGAGTTTATGTTGTTTTAATGTCATCTTAATACACATATATAAAGAGAATTGAGGCAAAGCTTTAAATAGGAGAGCACACCAATTAATTAGTCAGTTTGACCTTCCTCCATAACTCTAAATAGGTTTAATAATTCATAATTCAAAATCATAGGGCAGCATTAACTTTAAGCAAGTAGGTAAAGAAAACATGTGATTGTCTTCTTATGCAAACCAGATTTCGACAAAAGAAGAAAAAAAACTTTCTTAGAACAAGAACTAACTTGCAAAAGAAGTATTTTTTAATGAAAAACTTTTAAAAACTTTATATTTTGCTTGGTATGTTTTAAATTATGCACAACTCAATCATCTTTGGTGTTATAGGTTTTAGTTAATCATTTTATTCACAACTTCATGCCACTTGTATCAGTAAAATATTTGAAAAGTACATGTAAAAATTACAAAACAATTCAAATTTTCCGTAAATGTAGTATTAGTGGAGTTTGATACATTTGACATATTTATCTTATAACTTCTAACATATCTGGTATAGTATAAGTATCTAATAAGATGTATCATTTGAATTGTGTTGCTGGCTCTTATTCAGCTGTGGTGTAACACAGGGCCTTTATATTTTGATTTATGGATAAAGGCCAAAGGAATTTTATGCCAGTTTCATGACATAGAGCAAAGGGCATTGGGAGATCCATGTGATGCTTGTGAAAGGTACTACTCAGAAGTGCTATTTGCATTTTCTACTCACATTTTCTTAGCCAGATCAAGGTTTAGCAAATCTTATTAATATGGTTTGAAAAATATCCCTATTACATATGAGTAAGTAATCAGATAAAAGATATGATATTTGTCTCACTGATTCAACTTCTTAGTCACATATATTTTTGTTTGAAACAGAAAAAAGTAATATCAAATATTCTAAGGAAGCTCTTTATAATGATATATCTGAATACTTTTAAATAATATCTGATAAATCTTTTAAGATTAACAAATAACTCGAGGGGGAAGAAAAGTGATGAAAGAAATTATTTTTCTTAACTCATGATATAAGGAACATAATTCTTGGCCAAATCATGTGAACTTATCCCCAAGTTTCCATTCAATAGTGACAGATGCTCAAATTCCAGATTTCACGAATATATATGCCAAGATTTGTAGCAATTAAAAAAATTACCTGGATAACTTTAAAGTGGGAAATGTTCCCTTATTAGTTTTAATAAATTTGTTATTGGGATAGCTGATCTGTTCTTTTGAAAGGATGTCAATTTATTTTTTCTGTATAGTTCTTCATTTATTCTTAGTTCAGACTTTTCTGTTTCACTATTCTTGGCAATACATGAAGAAAGTATTAGCGAATATACTTGTCTTGAACAGTAAACAATTTTCTTATCCAAATTCCTGGACAAAAAAGGAAGAGACACAATATGTTTTAATTCCATTTCCAAGTAGTCCTATTTTGTTTGATGCAGGTGGCTATAGCACTTTGGAAAATGGAGTAAGGGTGATGTGTTCTGAATGTAGACTAGAGACTGGACACAATGACCACTCAACACCCCTATTGCAAACCACAACACCTAATTAGAGAGAGAGAGAACAAAAGGGAATACCCTGCCATAGTGGCAGGGTGGGGTGGGGGGAGATGGGATTGGGGGGGTGGGAGGGATGCTGGGTTTATTGGTGGTGGAGAATGGGCACTGGTGAAGGGATGGGTTCTCAAACATTGTATGAGGGAAACATGAGCACGAAAATGTATAAATCTGTAACTGTACCCTCACGGTTATTCACTAATTAAAAAATAAATAAATTAAGAAAAATTTGCTTTAATCTTTTGCTTCCAAACAGTAGTATAAGAACACCATATCCATAACAGCCTTCTTGATATGCTTTTCTTTAGACTTGTTACCTAAACTGTGAGTTTACCTGAATTACGTAGGAAAGATATGCCTTTGATGCATTTTTTTTCCTTTTGAGTCAGTTTTTCTTAAGTGTTTCACGAGGTATCACTTTATGCTGTCTAGAAGAAAGTGGAAATAGTTTAAATTGGTAAAGTAAATGCTTTGAAGTGAGTCTCTGGGTCAACTGATCCCAAGCAAAGCATGTCCTCCACCCTATCCGAGTGTCTCTGGAAATAGCCCCAATCACTCCCAACACCATTACCAGGGAAACTGGCTCATTCTTTCTTATTTTTAATTTTTTTTATTAGTGAATCACCGTGGGGGTACTGTTACAGACTTATAAACTTTTGTGCTTGCGTTTCTGTCATACAATTATGGAGTACCCATCCCTCCACCAGTGCCCATTCTCCACCAGAAACGGGCTCATTCTTGAGTATGTTCTTGGGTTGTGCATGCAAAATTAACATACATGATCCCTGATGCTTAAGACAGGAAAGATCCTTTGTTGAACAGTTTAAGTAGATGTTTAATGATCCCTTCCTAACGTATCTCCGCCTCACACCCCTCTGCTTCTCAGTCCTCTCCACCCTTCTCCTTCCAGTGGATGACATCACTCATTCTGACCCTGCTGGTCTTTCCAGCGTAGAGTGCCACTTGTCCCATGCCTGGCTGCTCTGAGTGGCTCTGTGCCGTTAGCTCTCCTCCTGGCTAGAGGTCTGCTACTCTACAGTCTGTTGCTAAGCCCCTGAGGCTTGTTTGTAGTCCCAGAATCTTGTGCACCTTTGGAATCACTTTGTTCCAGGATGAATGGGTCAGGACTACAGCTTTCCAGCCACCTGCCTGGGCACTGAGAAGGGGTGAAATGAGGAAGTTTCCTCTCCTGCTTCCACTTTATACCACACGCTATCTGCCCTTTAGTCATCGCAGGGTCTCGATGTTTGGCTAGCTGTCTTGGTAGCACGACTTAAAATTACCAACTGAAAGTGATCAGTCAAGTAACTCGATTACCTGGCCAGCAGGTAATAGTCCAGTTTTTTTCCCTCCTGTCCAGTTTTCTTACTCCTCCATAACAGCAGGCATGTCGCTGCCCTTGAATGGTTCGTAAGACCCAAAGCTGTCTTGGATAAACCTTCATTTAAATTTTCAGGTATGCTAATCACAAGGAAAACTGAATTTAAAAAATTTGCAATACCGCGGTGGTCTCACCTGACAGTGATCATGGCTTACTCCAGCTCTGTGCTCAGGGATCACTCCTAACTGTATCTGGAGGACCATAAGTGGTGGCATGAATAGAGCTTCAGTTGGCCAATGCAAGGAAAACACCACACCCACTGAACTATCTCTTTGACCCTTAAAAATCATTAATGCAATCTTAAATTATTAAATATGAGGAAAATTACCTCCTTGACTCTGAAAATCCCAGTATTGGTTCCACAATTCTGTCTATCCCACAGTTGTAAACCAGCCAACTCTAATTTTTTATTAGAACATGTCAATACATCCAACTGAAAACAAACCATGTTAGTGCTATTCTGCTTCAACGCCTCTTATGTCACAAGCTATTGATTCTGTCTATCGTCTCTATTTCTATTAATTGGAAGTATGGTTTTATCTTCACTTCACAAACGCATAAAAAAGTTACTAGACTTCCATCCTGTGAAAATTTTCTTACTGTTGCATGTTAGAGTCAATTTACAAATTTTAGGGGTTTTATTAGCCCAACAATCAACTTCCATATGGAATTTTCTACCAACTTGTGTGGTATACGTTGGCTGTAGGCAGCCATAACTTGGCTCCAGATGTCCTCTTTCTGGGATCGAGGTCAGAGAAACAGACTCTACCTGAATCTAAGGAGGGAAAACAGTGGCAGAATCAATTAACAGATCTTAAATTTTATGTGTAGAAGTGGCATATGACATTTGTTTTCGCACATCATGTGCTAAAGCAGGTCTTACCTCCTAGCCTGATGCTAAAGAAAGAGAGAAGTATATTCTCCCCAAGTGTGGTACAATCTATCATAGATGGAAATGAGATGTTCATATTCATCCTTTGGGTGTAAGTCCCAGAATTTATTGAAGATCAGCATACAAAATAGACCTCAGAATATGCTATCTCTAGTGATCAGTATCATAACCTAAGCAAGTAAGAATTTTACTACTTATTTGTGTTACAGGATCTCTTTAAGCCTTATGTAGGTTAAAAACTAATTAAAAGTATTAACATAGCGACATACATTTTGTTAAGATTAAGTGTTATTTATCCTGTGAATAGTTTCACATGCTTTAGAATTCTTATTTCTTAATTTTAAATGACAAAAAGTTAAATCTGTGAAAATATTTAAACTCAAAATATTCTTAATACCTTTATTCTAGGATAGGAGAAACTATATCTATTCAACCATTTAGTTACTCATGATTTCATTTTCAATTTATAGCAGGGCTCAGCAAATTTAGTCTATAGACCACAGTCAGCTCATAATTTATTTTTATACAGAAATATTACTTGAAGACAGTATTAGAGTTTCCCCACCAGTTTACCATATTCCATTGTCCAACATTGCTTTCATATTTCAGTAGCAGTATTGAGTTACTGAAGCAGCTACATTGCAAAATTCTATATATGGCCCTACATAAAAATATGGGGCAGAGAAATAACACAGGGTTTAAAATGTTTGCCTTGCCCTCCTTTGTTGCCCTGAACAATGACAGGACTGATAACTGAGCACATTCATGGCAAGGCCTGAATACTGAGAAGTCGACCCAAAAGGCAAAGCAAAGTAAAAAATCTGGTTTCTTACATTTTTCTCTCAACCTCTAGACATTACAAAGTACTAAATATTGCTAAGTAGTAAAAATTAAAAGATAATGATATATCATATGCATAATATGGTAGCCTATATTGTGTCCTGGAAATCTGCAAATCACACCTAACATTGAAAGTGATCATTGTGCTACATCACACATTGTAGCACTGTCATTGTCCCATTATTCATTGATTTGCTCGAGCGGGCACCAGTAATGTCCCCATTGTGAGACTTGTTGTTACTGTTTTTGGCATAGCGAGTACACCACGGGGAGCTTGCCAGGCTCTGCCATGCAGTTGAAATACTCTCAGTAGCTTGCCGGACTCTCCGAGAAGGACAGAGGAATTGAACCTGTGTCAGCCACATGCAAGGCCCTACCTGCTGTGCTATCTCTCCATCCCATGCTACATCATAATTATTTTAATTTACCACAGTGAGAAATTGCTTAGCTAAAAGTCACAATAATATAATATGGGTAAGCAAAAACTCCTCCATCAAATATCTCTATTTAGACATGACCTTAGACAAAGGCAACATCCCCAAATATAGAGCCAGGAGTAATCCCTGAGCACTGTTGGGTCTGACTACAAACCAAAATAATAAAAGAGAGAGAGAAATGAAAAAATGACTAACAGCTTGCCATGAGATACAACTATGTACCAGATAGACTAGAAAAGTCAGAGCAAATAAAAATGATGATTATATAAAGATAATGCATAAAATTAAAGTACAATGGTTGTATAAAATTTACATTTTACTTTAAAATATTTATATAGAACTTAAAGTGTAGTGAAAGTAATATTTTGATAATATTAAATTATATAAAACAATTATTTATTATATGTTTTATTTTAATGTGCAAACTAATACCAAATGATGCTGTTCTTTAATATCCTTGTAACATTTTACTTAAAAGAACTCAGTAGAGAATGAAAATAACATAATTTTAAAAAGAACAAATAGGAATTATGAGATATTTGTTTTTGAACCTGATTACAATACACATTGGGATGAAAAGGCCATAACCTGGGTCATATTCCCATAGCAAATCCTATTGAGTACCTCATCTGTGCCAGGAATTAAAAGATGAATGAGCCCCTTATAGCCTCTGTTTACAGAAAATATCCTAATCTTAATTTTTCTACTCCTTTGTTACAAAAGTCACAAGGCATGTGCACATTAAAAGTAGCTGCAGTGAAAATTCTTGTCAGTGGGCCTGTTACAGAAATGCATTTTTATCTAAAAAGCAGTAACTCTAGATGCTAAGGCTTTTGTGTCATGACTATTTATAGGGTAACCTCAGAGAAGTGAAAGCAGACAAGAGAATCTAGGATGGTAACAATTTCAGTACGAACACGCAGCCAACCTGGCTTGTTCCTCACCACCACAACCCTGAGGACCACCAGGAGTGCTCCCTGAACACAGTGCTAGGACAAAGTTCTCATCATTGCTTGGTGAGGCAGGCCTGAGAGACAAATAAAATCAAACCAAATAGATATAAATATAAAGTGGTTCTATTCTAAAACTTTCCGAGTTACAAAATATGAAAATGGTGTGCTTAAGTTCTAGGATTCTATTATATAATTTGTAAGTACTGGCCTTAATTCTTTTCCCCGGCTCCTCTAAAACCACTCAGTCAGCCATCTGGAATATCCTCAACTTTGGCATTATGTGAGCCTGTAATTGTAAAGAATCCAAACTGTTCTCTGCCTTCCAGACAGGGATAAGTACTACAGGAAGCCAAATAGCACTAATTGCTGTCTTTAAAGAAATGAAGACATTCAAACATGGGGTAGAGAAATGAAAGAAGAAAATGTTTTTGTTTTTTGTCTTTTTTTTGTATATTTGATGAGAATGAAAGGTTTGACTATAATAAAATCAAAGCAGCTCTGGCAGAACTTGATTTCTACTACAAAGAAAATTTAAGCTTTCTAAATTTTATTTCCAATATTTAAGAGTTTTTTTTAATGCTAGAAAAAAATGTATTTTTTCTTGTTTTCATTGAATTAGTTTCAGGAGAGGGGCAAAGTCATTGCTCATCTTTCTCTACTACATCTTAGAAAAAAATTGTACTGCTTCTATATATTCCTGGTAATCTTTAGTTAACAAAAAGTATATATGTGAATTTGTGCACTTACTTTCATTAACAATATCACAGCAGGTAAAGCATTTGCCTTGCATGAGGCCAACCCAGGTTCGATCCCTCCATCAATCTCAGAGAACCCAGCAAGCTACCGAGAGTATCCCGCCCTCACAGCAGAGCCTGGCAAAATACCCGTGGCGTATTCGATATGCCAAAAACAAAACATTAACAACAAGTCTCATAATGGAGACATTACTGTTGCCCGCATGAGCAAATTGATGAACAACAGGATGACAGTGCTACAGTACTACTTTCATTAACAAAAGCTGGGAAAATTTTGTAACATGGAAAACCCTGTTTGCCTTAGAAATACAATGATATTTTCCCCATAGAAATATGTTATTTTTTGTCCCCTGGCACTAAGGAGTTAAGCTATAAGAACAATTAACAGTTCAGACTAAAAGTGCCAGAACATGAAGGTAGAAGTGTGAACTTTCCTGTCTCCTGAGTTCCTATTATTACCAAGTTTCTTTCTCTCTCACTTCATTTTATCACCTCTAGCATTTCACTTCAGGGAATGTAGAAAAATAAAAGATAAAATTCTAGCAGACTTTTATGCTGCACTTTGATAATCAAAATAGTTATATACACTCTGTCTATCTAAGTTGCCCAACAATAAAATGTATAATCAAACTAAGTAGGAAAGTAATTGCATTCAATTTTCCATTTAAAGTACAAAGTATATTTTGTAAAAATAATTCAATTAGTTATAATATGTGTATAGCTATACTCATGACTGTGCTCAGTTTCTATGTTAGTTCCTGGTAGAAAAAAACAGAATTAAAAAAAAGTTATTTAATTACTGTGATTTAAAATAGACTCTGGGTGATGTACTGAGATTTACTTATTAGATCTATCTATTTCAGATATGAATATTTAAAATAATTTGAGGCTACACTCCATGATGCTTTAAGTCAATTAATTCTGCGTCTATATATGGTGATTGCTCCCAGTGGTGCTCAGGTACTATACAGTGCCTGGGGATCAAACGTAGGTACCCTGCCCCATGATTCTGTCCTCTGTACTATTTTTCAGCATTTCAGGGATAGTCTTGTAGGCACTCTTAGGAGACTGGGGGTCAACCAGGTCATCAATTCAATGTGTTGGCTCAAAGATGCAATGCTGCTCTGGACCTGCAGGTCTCATTTGATGTGTTCAGTTGACACTTGTGGTACTGTGGATTGAACCAAGGCTGGCTACATGCAAGGCATGCACCTAATCCTCCAAACAATCTCTCTTGCTCCTACCAAAGATAGTCTTTGTTATAAAGGCTACACACTTATTTTTATTATTCATTTTTTTCTAATTGTAGGAATAATTTTTCGTTCCTTCTGTTTCACAGTCTATAGTTCCGCTTATAACCAATAGTAGTATAATTTAGTTTAATTTTTATTACAGAGGTTGGGGAGGGGTTAAATGCTTATCACAAGGCATTGTAAAATGTTTAGCCTTGAAGGGGAAGAGAAAAGATGACAGTTAATGACCAGGACATATTTTTATGATGCAGCACAAATTTAGGCTGCCTTCAAACGTGCCCCTTTTGTTCTTTTGTCAAATTGCAAGTGAAATCATTTTTTCTATAGTCGTGCTAGAATTAATTGGATTAAATAAAACTTGTCCATTTGGAAAACACTATTGGCTAGAAGAATTAAGCAAACAACTAGCAATCGCAAAGAAACTGATGAATGACTGATGTGCCAACATATGGGAGATTTCTGTGCACTGATCAATAGTTGGTTCTGAAAGAACAAGCAGTGAGACCAGCAAAGGGGCTTGAAAATGTAAGTGGTAACACTTGGAAAGTATTAGATTCTCATAGCTTTCTCCTTGGGCTGGAGTGATAGCACAGCAGGTAGGGCGTTTGCCTTGCATGTGGCCAACCTGTGTTCTATTCCTCTGTCCCTCTTGGAAAGCCCGGCAAGCTACCAAGAGTATCCCACCTGAATGGCAGAGCCTGGCAAGCTATCCGTGGCACAATCAACATGCCAAAAATAGTAACAAGTCTCACAATGGAGATATTACTGGTGCCCACTCGAGCACATTGATGAGCAACGGGATAACAAGTGACAAGTAAGCTTTCTCCTTAAACATAATGTGCAGAAATATTGCTGAGTATTAATGAAAACAGGGATCGGTCTAGGAAGCACAAATTTGTAATAATTCCATGATAGTTTTCTGTTTGCTTATCACCTGGTTTACATAGTCGTGGCAGTGAATGTTGTAATTTATGAGTTATAAAGTCCCCTACAGTTTGGTCTTATCAGTGGAGAAAATATTTTGAAGATCCATGAAATCTCACCTTCTAAAATATCCTAGATTCCCAGTATCAGTGACTGTTTTCTATTAGAAACTGCTTTCCTAATCAGCAGATTCGATCAGTAGCGGCTCATATGAAGTCCAAAGGCTGTTGAGAAAATAGACACCAGGTGGTATCTGCAGTGCCAATAGTGATCAGCCAGCTGGAGATCTTAAACAGAATAGGACACAGCACTGTTCTAACAGTCAACCTCAGGAATCTGACTATGGGCTGATGAAAGATTTTACAGGATGTGTAATGTTTCAAGAAATATAGCATTATAATGACGTCAGCAAATATACCGCAACATAGGGCATCCATGGACACAGAAATTGTCAACTAGTTGCCCGAATTCATTAAGACTGTGATGAGTCTCCTTTTAAAGACGGTAAAGTTTAAACCTAGGCAAAATGAGAAAATAATGCTGTAAGGGCAAGGGCCGTCTTTGAAATTGAAAAGAGGGAAAGTGGTATAACTGATTTGGAACTATAAAATAAATAGTATGTCTATTTTTCAATTTTTCAAGAGGAAGTGGTGCAAAGCCTGACTTTGTGCTCAAGTGTCACTGCTGGGGGCTCTAGGATCAGGTCAACTGTGAGTGAGGAAAATGCTGACTCACTCCCTGGCGTGTCTTTCTGTTTTTGAATTCCAGGAGGAAGTGTGAAATGCAAAACCCACAACATAAGAGATTTTCAAAATGATTGATATTAGTATAATAAGATTTAGAGGGGGGAAATGTGCCATTTGAAGGGATAACAAGATTAAATATCTGCTTTTAGCTGGGCTTGCTTCACGATGTAGGACCAGGGACGTCGCTATAAGGGCTACTACTTAGAAGGATTATCTTTGGTCATTATCTTGAAATTCTTAATTTAGGGGCTTATGCCTGAAGTATAGTTAATAGAATACACACACAAATACTGAATGACCTCACCCAGGTATGTAATATAAGAAACATAGTGAAAGAGTCTCTTGCCTACACGCTTGACTGTCTTTCCTGAGGCCCCACGGAGGGGTTGGGCTCCAGCTTCCCTCACCGCCCAGGGCAGAGTTCCCAGTGGCTGAAGACCACCGGAACCTAGCTACAGCCATGCTCAAGGCCCCTGTCCACACGTTCAGACAGGCCTCATGCATAAAGGTACCGGCAGAGGAACCCAGGTGTGTGTAATTCCATTAATGGACAACATCCAGGGACTTAAAAGCAAGCTCCCAGATGCGTGCAGCCGCCTTGCTGCTGCATGATATCTTAGAACCTACTTCTCCCTCTGGGAGAAACTGGCAAGCTACTGAGAGTTTCCTGCCCACATGGGACAGCCTAGCAAGCTTCCCATGGTGTATTCATATGATAAAGCCAGTAACAAGCTGGATCTCATTCCCCTAACCCTGAAAGAGCCTCCAATGTGGCACTGTTAGGAAGGCCTAATGGAGAGAGCTTCTAAAATCTCAGGGATAGGACGAATGTAGAGGTTATTGAGCCCGCTCGAGAAATCAACAAACAATGGGAGTTCACGATTGTGATCGTGTGTGTGAGAGAATAACATGGACAATGAAACATATCCTAAAACTCTGCAGAGCAAATTCTGTTAATGGGTGGGTTTGGGGGTCCTTGGAGTCACGGGTGCAGGATCACTGGCACTTGGGTGGTGGGTATGGTGTTGAAATATTATATACCTATTACTCTATAAGCCCAACCTCCTGGAAGCGCTGTGGCTGCGCAACGTGTAATAGCCTAGTTCTCCCTCTTGGAGAACCTGAAAAGCTACGAAGAGTCTATTGCCTGCATAGGATAGCCTGGCAAGCTCCCCGTGGTGTATTCATATCCCAAATACAGTAACAGATATATACACACCTCTCGGAGAGCCCGGCAATCTACCAAGAGTATCCCACCAGTACAGCAGAGCCTGGCAAGCTACCCATGGCGAATTTGATATGTTAAACACAGTAACAATAACAGGTCTCATTTCCTGTCCCTGAAAAAACCTCCAATCACTGAAAAAAATGAATAAAGGAGGCCGCTAACATCTCAGGGCTGAGTATAATAGAGACGTTACTGGTGCCATTAAGTAAATCTTCATTAAGTAAATTGAAGAACAACAGGATGCCAGTGATACAGTGATACTCTATCTTCAGCAATCTTACAAGTCATAGTGGTTAAATAAACATTGCAGAAGTAAATTCCCTGAGTGAAAATAAATACTAAGTGCAATTAGTTTTTCTGCAATCTACAGAATATATTCGTTTCTCAAAAAATAATGCCTTATTCCAGTTGAAGCACAATCCTCAGAACTATAAACATCTACTCTGGTGCCTCTTTTTGTTATTGCTTTTCTATCGTGTTTTAATATTTGGGGATGAATATTTTCTCACCTGACACTAATGAGAAACCAGAAAAGTTGACTTGGGTGACAGTAGAATGTAGGTCTACCTGGAAATACTATCCTCAAAAACTGAAAGGAGAGGCTGAAACTATAGCACAGCGGGTAGTGTGTTTGTCTTGCACACAGCCGACCCAGATTCGATTCCCAGCATCCCATATGGTCCCCCGGAGCACTGCCAGGAGTAATTCCTGAGTGCAGAGCCAAGAGTAACCCCTGTGCATCACCGGTGTGACCCCCCCCCCCAAAAAAAAAACCCTGAAAGGAGAGGGAAGGGACGTCATGTGAAGGGGAGCAGTGTTTCAGTACATAATGCCTAGACTTGAATTCTATCTCGTTATATAGTAATGTGACCCAATTAATGAAGTCACTTTCCTATTCTGTATTTCAGTTCCTTAATCTCTCTTTAGTAAACTTTATTGCATTTAAGAATAAATGGGATGGAAACAAGATTGCAGCCCTCAAAAATATCATAGTCTGGAGAGAATGTATATATTTGCTTACAAAGACTTATATTTTCCATCATGTAATTTATTTGATAATATTTTACATTGCTCGCTGGAAAACAAAATGAAGATTGTCTGACCAATGGACTCTGGCAGGGGTATTCTACTGTATGGAAGAAAGGATATATACAAATTTACTGTGGCCTTTAGAAAACTAAACCTGCCCTCAACAATTTTTAGGATATTTTTAGAATTATCAGCAATTTTTAGAATTATCACTGTATCACTGTCATCCTGTTGGTCATCGATTTGCTCAAGCATGTGCCAGTAACAACTCCATCCATCCCTGTCTCATGCTAGTGTAGCCCAATGGCGTATTGGGAGCTTTTTCAGGGTCAAGGGAATGAGGATCGTCATTGTTACAATTTTTTACATATCCAGTACACCATGAGTAGCTTGCCAGGTTCTGCCGTTGGGGTGAGATATAAATTATAAATTTACATAAGATTTTTATCAGAATAGGTCTCCTAAAATAGTGATTTTTTTTAAAAAAGGGGGTCAGTTAAAAGTGGTAACTCAAATGCTTCACATGAAGGGACCTGGTTTTGTAACCCAGCACCACAAGATTTGACAACCAGCAAGAATGAGTGACCCTAAGAGGAAAGAGCTATAACAGTCCTTGAGCAGTGAGGGGCAGGTCCCAAAACTCAACCACTCACAACAACAACAAAATATCAGAAGTGTTTCCCTTTTTCTAAAACAATTATAATGACTGGGAAAACATAACATACTAAATCACTGTAGAAGGCAGTGTTAGCTTTCTAATTTCAATTCAAAACCTTAATTTTGAAGCTACTTAAATTAGATTTAGAGTTGTTAGTCTGAATAGAAATGCATCAACATGAATGAAAGTACATCATGCTTTTCCCAATGAGTAATAATTATAGTTGAAAAGGCACAAACTTGTGGGAAGTAAAAAGAATAATTACAGATCACTGTATCACTGTCCTCCCATTGTTCATTGATTTGCTCGAGCTGGCACCAGTAATGTCTCCATTGTGAGACTTTTTGTTACTGTTTTTGGCATATTGAATATGCCCTCGGTAGCTTGCCAGGCTCTGCGGTGCGGGCAGGATGCTCTCGGTAGCTTGCAAGGCTCTCTGAGAGGATGGAGGAATCAAACCTGGGTTGGCCGCATGCAAAGCAAATGCCCTATCCACTGTGCTATTGCTCCAGCGATAATTTTTATTTTTTATATTTAGAAATATCTAAGTTAATTAGATTGTTTAATTAATCGTCTAGTGCAGTGTTAACTTACCTTTTGGAGGTGAAGGCCTGGGGGTGGGCGGTCACTGCATTGACACTGAACTCAGTAGTGTTTCCATGCTAGGAGAGAAGGATATGAACCTCCTCTGGCCCTGAGGAGGTTCTTGGGCAACCCTAGTAATACCTGGTGGAGGTGGTCAAGTTCCAGAATTGCTCCCAGGGATGCTTGAGGGGTGGGGGTGTGATGCCAGAGTTTGAGATGACACTGTACTATCTCCCTGGACCAAATATTATTCTTTATGGATAAAATCAACCATCGTACCTAACTTTATTTTGTATTTTTATATTAGACTTATTGTTTTCAGGATCCCTGAATTTATTTGTTTAGAGATTTACATTAACCAATTTTGTTTACAAACGGAGCATTAGAGCCCTTTATGCATTTCTTAAGAAGGTTATGATATTACTCAAAAATAGTTTTTTAAGAATTTCTAATTTGACATTGGGGCTCGCTGTGACGCCCCCACCCCTGCCTGGCACCTTTCAGCCACTGCACCATCCGGACCTGACACCTCCCTCATCTCCAGGTTAGGGGCGTGTCCTCACCTTAGAGGGCGTGGTCTCAAAAGTGGGCATGGCCTCTTTCCAGAGCGGAGGCCGCTTACGCGGCCACAGTTTTTTTTTTCCCATTCTATGCATTGTTCTTTGGTCATAATCGACAGAATCTACGCCTCTGAAGAATACCATGGTCATCTTAGTCACTATATGTTAATAGTCAATTAACCTAGCCTATTCTAATTTCACAAAAACTGTCAGTGAACACATCAAGCTACACAAAAAAGTCCTTTGTAAAAAGAGCATAGCCCCTCATCTTCAGTTGAGGCCCCTCCCAAACTAAGGAGAGCGCCTGATACTAAAGCCCATAACAACATGAAGAAACAGCGAAAATCCCCACCATCAGGAGAGATCGAAGAATGTATCTCAGTAACCTCAGCAGCGACTTCCCATAAATAAAACCTCCTCTTGGATAGAAAATTCAGAGAGGAAATTGTGAGGATAGTTCACGAACTCAAAGCAACTATGGAATGAACAGTCAATAAATTAAGGGAGGATATGGATGCAGCATTGGAACGGTCCACCAAGATAATCCAGGAAGAAATGAGAGCAGAAATTTCAAAGCTACGAACAGAAGTCACACAACTAAAAGAATCAGTAGATGAAATAAAAAACTCGGTAGGAGTCCTCAATAGTAGAATGACTACAGCCAAAGACAGAATCAGTGAGCTTGAAGATGAGCTGTACAAAGCATATAGGGAACAACAAATAATGGCAAAAGACCTCAAAATGGCTCTGGAGCGAATTACAGTCCTAAGGTATGACCTCAGGAGAAACAACATAAGAATCATGGGAGTACCAGAACCACAGGGAACCAATCCAAATGAAAAAAAACACAATTAAAGACATCATTTCTAAGAAATTCCCAGAGTTAGAAAATGCTAACATCCATATCCAAGGAGTCCGAAGGGTGCCAGCTAAAAGGGACCCAAATAAAAAATCCCCAAGGCATATCATAGTCAGAATGATGGATGCCGTGAATAGATACACAATACTGCAAGCAGCAAGATCAAAGAAGGAGATCATATACAAAGGAGCACCACTTAGATTCACAGCAGACCTATCAGAAGAAACCCTCAAAGCCCGAAGACAGTGGTGGGATATAGTGAAAAAACTTAATGAAATGAACGCCTCACCAAGAATATTTTACCTGGCTAAACTCTCAGTTAAACTTGAAGGAACCATACACTATTTCATGGAGAAGCAACAGCTCAGGAACTTCATAGACTCAAGGCCAAATTTAAAAGAAGGACTCAAAGGGCTACTATAAGACAAGGAAAAAACCTACAAGAACAACAAACCCTACAGAAAAATGGCACAAAATCCCATGACAACAATTTCTCTTAATGTTAATGGTCTAAATGCACCAATCAAGAGGCACAGAGTGACAAAATGGATTCGGAAACTAAACCCAACTTTCTGCTGCCTACAAGAAACACATCTGAATAGTCAGAACAAACACAGACTCAAAATCAAAGGATGGAAAACAATCCTTCAAGCAAACAGCTCCCTCAAAAAAAAAGCGGGGGTGGCCATACTAGTATCCGACAACATAAATTTCAGGCTGAAAAAGATCAGAAGGGACAGCGAAGGTCATTTTCTATTCATCAAGGGTTATGTACAACAGGAAGAAATCACACTATTAAACGTATACGCACCTAATGAACGACCAGCTAAATACTTAAAAGAACTCCTAACAGTATTTAAGGAGGACATAACTCGCACCACGATAGTAGTTGGAGACTTCAACACTGCCTTATCACCTCTGGATAGATAGACAAGAACAACACTCAGCAAGGAAACAATGGCTCTGAAGGAAGAAATGGAGGAAACAGGGCTAATAGACCTATACAGGGCTATACACCCCGAAAAAAAGACTACACATTCTTTTCCAGCGCACACAGAACGTTTTCCAAAATAGACCACGTTCTGGGTAACAAATTATACCTTAATAGAATTGGGAAGATAGAAATTGTATCAACTCTCTTTTCAGACCATGATGCGCTGAAGATGGAAGTTAATCAAATACAGATGTTGAGAACCAAATCAAACACTTGGAAATTAACTATTGGACAATGAGTGGGTCATGAAGGAAATCAAGGAAGAAATAAAAAAAATACCTTGAAACAAATGAGAATGAAGACACAAGCTACCAGAATTTATGGGACACAGCTAAAGCTGTGTTAAGGGGGAAATTTATAGCTCTGCAAGCTTTCCTCAGAAAGGAAGAGGAGAAGGTATGAACTTGTGGCGCGAAAAAAAAAAAAAAATGTGTGCTTTGACCTTGAGACAGCCGCGGGATACAGGGCCAGCCCCAGCCGGGGCCCGTGCTCGGCTCCAGCCGGCCCGGTTTTCGGCCCGGGCGCCCATGCCTCTGCAGAGCCGGTGGATGTGGAGCGAGCGGAAACCAGAGACAGCTTTAGGAATTGGGGTTCCAGCAAGTGCTTGCACCCATGTGTGGAGACTGTGAACTAAACTTTTGCCCAACGCCGGCTAACGGAGAAAATAACCTTCCTTCTTGGTCTCTCTCCCCTCCAGGAGAAGGCGTGGTGTCCGACATTTTGTGGGTCCATTGAGAAGGTATGAACTTGTAGCGCGAAAAAAAAAAAAATGTGTGCTTTGAACTTGAAACAGCCGCGGGATACAGGGCCAGCCCCAGCTGGGGCCCGTGCTCAGCTCTGGCCGGCCGGGTTTTTGGCCCAGCGCCCATGCCTCTGTAGAGCCGGTGGATGTGGAACGAGCGGGAACCAGAGACAGCTTTAGGAATTGGGGTTCCAGCAAGTGCTTGCACCCATGTATGGAGACTGTGAACTAACTTTGGCTACATGCTGTTCCAGGAAGAGAAATGATTCATTTTCAAACTTAAATCTTCGCGGACTTAATTACTATAATACAGAAATTGTAAAATTAACATTTTATCTCTTCATTCTCATCAGTGGAAAACTTATTATCAAATATTTCCCTGTTAATAGAGCTGTATTCTTAGGGGATAAATTCCAACAAAAATAGTGAGTCTGTTTTGAAATTCTAACAACAATAGTGAGTTATGTGTTGAAATCTGGAATGTAATCAAGGTAAAGAGAAAAGGAAGTGAAATTATCACTCACCTACGGGGTGGGTTGGGGGGTGAGGGGTGGGATGTATACTGTTTTTTCATTTGTTTGTTTGTTTGTTTGTTTTGTTTTTGGTTTTGTTTTTGTTTTTATTGGTGGTGGAATATGGACACTGGTGAAGGGATGGATGTTTGAGCATTGCGTAACTGAGATATAAGCCTGAGAACTTTGTAACTTTCCACTTGGTGATTCAATAAAATAAATTAATAAACAAAAGAGTAACGTTAAAAATAAAAAAATAAAAAAAGAAACTAAAAAAAAAGAAGAAGAAGAAAGGAAGAAAGGGCCTATGTAAATAGCTTGACTTCGCAGCTCAAGATCTTAGAAGAGGACCAGCAAAAGGAACCCAAACCAGATCGAAGTAAAGAAATAATAAAACTTAGAGCAGAAATTAATGATACGGAAACCCGAAAAACAATCCAAAAGATCAATGAAACAAAGAGCTGGTTCTTCGAGAAAATATGTAAGATTGATAAACCGCTAGCAAGACTCACAAAGAAAGAAAGAGAAAGAACCTAATAAACCAAATCAGAAATGAAAAAGGGGACATCCCAACAGTAACCAAGGAGATTCAAAAGATCATCAGAGACTACTTTGAAAGTCTGTATGCCACAAAACAAGAGAACCTAAAAGAAATGGATGAATTCCTTGATTCCTACAATCTCCCAAGACTGAACAAAGAAGACTTGGAATACCTGAGTAGACCCACTTATATTAAGGAAATCAAAACTGTAATCAAAAGTCCCCCCAAAACAAAAGCCCCGGTCTAGACGGATTCACTGGAGAATTCTTTCAAACATTTAAAGAAGATTTTTTGCCAGTTCTCCTCAAGCTTTTCCAGGAAATTGAAAAGACAGGAACCCTCCCGAACAGTCTATGAGGTACATATCTCCCTAAAATCAAAAGCAAACAGACACCACTAACAAAGAAAACTATAGACCAATATCTCTGATAAACACCGATGCAAAGATCCTCAACAAAATACTAGCAAATAGAATCCAACAACTCATCAAAAAGATCATACACCATGACCAAGTGGGATTCATCCCGGGGATGCAAGGATGGTTTAACATTCGGAAATCAATCAACATAATCCATCATATCAAAAAAATGAAGATAAAAACCATATGATCATATCAATAGATGAAGAGAAAGCATTTGACAAGATCCAACACCCATTCATGATAAAAATTCTCACCAAAATGGGTTTCAAGATAGTCAAAGCCATTTACCACAAACCTATGGCAAGCATTATCATCAATTGGGAAAAACTAAAGTCCTTTCCTCTAAGATCGGGGACAAGACAAGGATGCCCACTCTCACCACTTCTCTTCAATATAGTACTGGAAGTACTAGCAATAGCCATTAGGCAAGAAAAAGATATTAAGGGGATTCAGATCGGAAAGGAAGAAATCAAGCTCTCACTGTTCGCGGACGATATGATACTATATCTAGAGAAGCCTAAAAGCTCTAGTAAGAAACTCTTAGAAACAATTGACCTGTACAGTAAAGTCGCAGGCTATAAAATCAATACCCAAAAATCCATGGCCTTCCAATATGCAAACGATGAGACAGTGGAAAGGGACATGAAAAAAGCAATCCCGTTCACAATCGTGTCCTGGAAAATCAAATACCTTGGAATCAGCTAAACTAAAGAAGTAAAGGACCTCTACAAAGAAAATTATAAAAAGCTAATCTATGAAATAAAAGAGTACATGAGGAAATGGAAACATATCCCCTGCTCAAGTATAGGGAGAATAAACATTTTCAAAATGGCAATACTCCCCAAGCATTATACAGATTTAACGCGATCCCTATAAGGATACCCATGACATTCTTCAAAGAAATGGATCAAGCAATCCTGAAATTCATATGGAACAATAAACGCCCACGGATAGCTAAAACAATTCTTGGGAAAAGGATGAGGGGAGGCATCACTCTCCCCAACCTTAAACTTTACTACAAAGCGGTAACAATTAAAACAGCATGGTACTGGAACAAAGGCAGAGCCACAGACCAATGGAACATAGTGGAATATCCCTACACACAACCCCAAATGTATGATCATCTAATCTTTGATAAGGGGGCAAGAAATGTGAAGTGGAGCAAGGAAAGTCTCTTCAACAAATGGTGTTGGTATAACTGGACAACCACATGCAAAAAAATGGGCTTAGACCTTGACCTGACACCATGCACAAAAATCAGATCAAAATGGATTAAAGAACTCAACATCAGACCACAATCCATAAGGTACATTGAAGACAAGGTCGGCAAAACCCTTCATGATATTGAAGCTAAAGGTATCTTCAAAGAGGACACAGAACTAAGCAATCAAGTAGAAACAGAGATAAACAAATGGGACTATATGAAATTAAAAAACTTCTACACAGCAAAAGACACAGTGACCAGAATTTAAAGGCAATCCACAGAATGGGAAAGGATATTCACCCAATACCCATCTGATAATGGGTTGATAACGATGGTATATAAAGCAATTGTTGAACTCTACAAGAAAAAAACATCCAACCCCATCAGAAAATGGGCCGAAGTAATGAATAGAAACTTTTCCAAGGAAGAGAGACGAATGGACTAAAGGCACATGAAAAAATGCTCTGTATCACTAATCATCAGGGAGATGCAAATCAAAACAACAATGAGATACCACCTCACACCACAGAGAATGGCACACATCCAAAAGAACAAAAGCAACCGCTGTTGGAGAGGATGTGGAGAGAAGGGGACCCTTCTCCACTGCTGGTGGGAATGCTGACTGGTCCAGCCCCTTTTGAAAACAATATGGACTATTCTCGAAAAATTAGAAATTGAGCTTCCATTTAATCCAGCAATACCACTTCTGGGAATATATCCTCAAGAAACAAAAAAGTATAGTCGAAATGATATCTGCACTTATATGTTCATCGCAGAACTATTTACAATAGCCAGATTCTAGAAAAAACCCGAGTGCCCCAGAACAGATGTCTGGTTAAAGAAACTTTGGTACATCTATACAATGGAATACTATGCAGCAGTTAGAAAGGATGAATTCATTAAATTTGCATATAATTGGATCAACATGGAAAGTATCATGCTATGTGAAATGAGCCAGAAAGAGAGGGACAGACATAGAAAGATTGCACTCATCTGTGGAATATAGAACAACAGAGTAGGAGACTAATACCCAAGAATAATAGTATATAATACCAGGAGGTTGGCTCCATAGCTTGGAAGCTGGCCTCATACGCTGCGGAGAAGTCATCCCAGATAGAGAGGGGAACACCAAGTAATATGTGATTGAAGATTCTGTGCAGGAAGGGAGATGTGTGCTGAAAGTTGACTAGAGACTAAACAGGATGACCACTCAATACCCTTATTTGGAACCACAACACCCAAAAGGAAAGAGAGATATCAAATTGGAATGCCCCGCTACAGAGGTGGGGTGGGGTAGGGGGATGGGACTGTGGGTGTGGGAGGGATATTTTGTTTATGAGTGGTGGAGAGTGGACACTGGTTGATGGATGGGCTCTTAAACAGTTCATGAGGGAAAAACAAGCACGAAAATGTGTGAATCTGAAGCTGTACCCTCACTGTGACTCACTAATTAAAAATAAATAAATTTTTAAAAAAAGAATTTCTAATTTGACAAATGCCAATCACAAATAAAATATTGTACCTCACCATAATAGAAACATACATTTGTTGCCTAAATATTGGGCATGAATATAGTAGAATTCATGATGGAAATATGTTAATTTAAATCATGTTCATAAAATAGATGTTTATAACTAAAACTAAATTGTCTTTAGAAAAAGATTTTAATTATTTAAACTAGTTCTGTCTTTGTTTTATTTGAAACAGTAGTTAAGTTTTATAATTAAATATGCAACATAAGTATACATTATTTTGTAGCAAATAAATGCATAAGCATTGTATTGGAAATTACAAACAGTTGTTTATTTAGTTAGTGTATATCCTAAATTCCTAGTATTAATAAAATAAAATATTTATTATAGGTCACATCTTAAGAGATCTAAGGCCTGTATTGTGGAGCTATAAAGTTCTAATTAAATGCAGGAAAGCATATAGCATTATTATAGGGCCTCTGATGGCTACAAAGCCAGCTCATCTTTCACAGCTTAGCTTTTAACTCCTATAGGATGTCTCCTATTTGATCACAGTACTAAAACAAGAGAAGCATGTACGAAAATTGGACTACAACTCAATCCAATTGATTGTATTTCTTTAGTCGCTAAAAGGCAAGGTGTATCTCTTATTTATATAAAAAGACAAATGCATAAGTCAACAATGTGCTTTGACTTTGATCCCTGATCAAATTATCTACATGTTTAACTTAATGATAATCCTAGTAAATTTTAAATTCAAGATCCTTTGGATAAAAATAGAACACCCCAATAGACACCACTAATTTGAAATTCTAAGTCACAATTATTGCATTGTATCATCTCAAATTGTATTTCTGTGCACCTTTAACATGCTATTCAGCTACAATGATAAATTTGAAAAATATTTTATAAAATATTCTATGCATTATTTTAAAGAGTGTTATTACCTTGAAGACCACAATATTTGACTGCAAACAATATAACGCTTACTTAGTAGTCAGCTATATTATAAGTTTTTAAAATCTGAAAGATCATAAATAGTCTGGACATAAGACAGAAATTGTCAAATGTGTAGTGCAATGAGAAGTGAAGAAGCCAGGACTAAAATATTTCTGGCATGATGAGATAGCCAGGGAGTTAGGGATGTTTATATAAAATGCTTCAGGAACTATTCTACTTCCGCGAAGATGTTCCCTGTAGTATAAGAAGTATACTTTCCCCTGATGAGAAGTATTTAGATTCTAAGATGTGGAAATAAACATATAAGATGATGGTGTGGAGTAATAAAGTATAATGTCAGAAGGTAAAATATATTTCTCTATATATCTAGGCGAAACCAAGGGTGTAATCTTATTACAAAATTATGTTGTTCTCAGTGTGTCACTAGGAAATATCTCAGATTTCAAATACCTGGTTACTCTATTGTTTTACATGAAACTGACTATAGTATTTTCCATTTTAACTTAAGTTCAAATAGCTAGAAAGAGCACATCATTTGTATCACTTTTCATCCCTTTGATATTTGATTTACTTGAGTGGGCACCAGTAATGTTTCTATTTGTCCCTGTCTCATGCTAGTGTAGCCCAAAGATATCTGCTCGTTCCAGGAATACGAAGAGCCTCAAACCATTCATTCAGGCTTTTGACAAAGAAGTCTGACCATCTCGTTGGTGGGCAGCCATTCAGTCTTTTGACGTCCTGTCTCATGGAATCCAGTCGGTAACAGCTCTAGTCCAGTGGTCATCTCTGAATCTCATTACGTGTCCGGCCCATCTGATTTTTGACACCTTGGCAAAAGAGACAGGGTCCCTGATTCTTAATCCTCAACGGAGGTCAGAATTCCTGATTCCTTCTCTCCCTTGAGTGAAATGTGATACTCTTAGCATAACATTCTCAAGGGTGGCACTGAAGAGCTTCGGAGAAATGGTATCACCCTGCCAAACCCCTGTCTTTACGTCAATGATCCCTTCTTTGTAGAATGTTGAGATCTGGGTGGTGAATCCATAATACAGCTCGCAGAGGATCTTGATGTACTGAGTTTGAACACCCTGTTTGGCTAGGGCTTCCAGGACTGCTTCAGTCTCAACAAAATCGAAGGTCTTCTTTACATTGATGAACAATAGACAAAGCAGCATCTTGAACTCTCATGAAACTTGGTCACTGTGTGGATATGGTCGATCATGCTGAATTCTTTTCGGAACCGAGCTTGCTCTCATGGTTGTTCTTCATCTAGTGTTCTGCCTAATCTATTCAGGATGACTCGAGTGAACAACTTGTAGATGATGGACAACAGGCAGATTGGGCGATAATTACCAATGTTGTGGATGTCTCCTTTTTTGTACCAGTCCTGATGTTTCTTCATTGGAACAGAACCTTGCATACGACAGGTAGTGTGTGAAGAGTTGAGCCAATGTATTGGCGAGTACTGGTGGCAAATTCCTCAGGTGTTTGGGTCTGACCTTATCTGGACTGGGTGCTCTACATGTCTTTACCGATGAAATGGCGTGTCGGATTTCAGAAGAGAGGACATTGGAAATGACATATCCATCCTGCTGAATTTGGTAGGTGGGCAGGTGGATTTGGCTGTCAAAGAGATCCAGGTAGAAGTTGTGAATAATCCTCTCCATTTCCCTTCTGGAAGATGTGATAGACCCCTCAGGACGTCGGAGGGCAGTCATCTTGGTCTTGTAGTTGGCGGAGGACAGGCGAACTTTGTGAATACTTTTCCCGGCTTCTGCCACATCGACCACACTGCTGCTCTTTCTCTTTGAGATCTTCCTTCATGGCTTCTTTGCACAGCTTTTCGAGCTCGACGTTAGCTTGTGGTTG
Source organism: Sorex araneus (assembly GCF_027595985.1). Taxonomy (NCBI): domain Eukaryota; kingdom Metazoa; phylum Chordata; class Mammalia; order Eulipotyphla; family Soricidae; genus Sorex; species Sorex araneus. The sequence continues at coordinate 59,731,187 of NC_073309.1, read as the reverse complement.
CCTGAGACTCGCACTAAAGCACGTTGGCGAATGAGCTCGAGAGTTTCCAAAGACAGACGTCTGTTTGTGGTTTTCCCACTCTTGGCATACTTCGAGGAGTCATAGAGGTGCTGAACCAGTCAATGGTATTCCTCGTTGATGTTGTCAACAATGGCAACTTTGGCACTCAGTAGTGCCAAAGAGCTCGCAGATGGTGGTCATTCTGGGAGTTTTCTTCTTAATCTTAAACTTTGCAGATCTTTCTCCCCGCTCTGTGAAGTAGAATTTTGCACGAAGAAGATGAGAGTCTGATTCCTTTTGGAATTTTGGGACAACAGGAGATCGGTCAGGCAAAACCTTCGATTGAATATGATATGGTCAATTTCGTTGTGAAATTGTCCACTGGGAGACTCCCATGTTCAACGTTTAGATTTGGCTTTCTGGAACTGTGAGTTACCATGGATGGTCTTGGTCGACGTGATGAACTCAGAGTCTCTCACCTTGTTCATTCCATGGGTCCCAAATGTGAAGTTCTTTGGGTGATCTTCTAGGTTCTATCTTGGCATTAAAATCACCAACAATGATCTTGTAGAAGGTGTGGTCTTCTTTATAGAACTTCTCCTGCTCTGTGTAGAACTTCTCAATTTCTTCGTAATCGTAGTTGGATGTTGGTGCATAAACAATGAAGATAGAAACTGCTGTCAGTGAGCCACATCTATTCAAGCATAATCATCTGATTTGAGTTGTTAGGCTTTTGAGTGAATCAATGCTCATGGCCAAGTTCCTGATGACAAGGACACTGATGCCACCAATTTCTCTGTTGTCGCATGTTCAATAGTAAGATGTAAAAAAAATTCCATTTACCATTTAATAAACACTTAAGTATGTCACTCTATGCCAGGTGTCCCACATGTAAAATGTAAAGCCTCAAAGATGAATTATATTTTATCACAGTAGAATTTACTGTTCATTTAGCGGAGCAATAATGTAACTGAATACTCTCTATAAGTCCCCACCAGGAGTAATTTCTGAGCCTGGAACCAGGAGTAAGCACTGAGCTTCACTGAGTATGGACAAAAGTGCCTACAAGATAAATAAAAATTTTAGAAAGTGAAAACATAATTATAAATAAGGTATAGGTCGGAGAAGATAGCAGAGTAAAACTGGGAGGTTCTTTCTGAATGGCAATGATATATAGCCTGTCTTTCAAAGAGAAATGTATAATTTTGAGTGTCTCAGAAAGGGGATCAAGGTCACAGAATAATGACTTCAAATTCTATTTTATAAAAATCAGAAAACAACTGATCCCAAACTAAGCAATGCAAATAAAATAATAAATGTCAGAGAGAGCAAAAGTCTAATTATATGAAAACAGAAAAACAATAATGAAGATGAATAGAAATGGAAGTTTTTCTCTAAGAAGATTAATGAAATTGGTCAAACTTTCACCAATATACTGAGGAAAATGCACAAATGCCGTCAGTACAAGGAATAGTGATACTATCAAATCAGTCCTACAGATAAGAGAATAAGTTATTATTATAATGATCAATTTATAAAAATATTAATAAGTGAGAGATTGCCTTAAAATATATAACTACCAGATAATGCTCAGTAAGAAATAAATAAGTAGATTATCCAATATCCAATAACCACTAAAGAGTTAAGTTGGAAGATTATATGGCCATTATTCAAATATAAAATCATATGAAGAGCTATGAGTAATGAATTATTTGAGTTTATCTCAAGAGCTTAAAGGAGTATGTAATAAAGAGCAGAGAGTTAAGTTTAGAATTTTAATCTAGCTGGGCATTCTGTGCCTTTGACTGCTGTGTTCAATCCTTTTACATTAAGAATGACTATTGATAAATTGAGGATGGTACTGCCATTTAAGTTTATGGCTTTGGTTCCATTTATTTGTTCAATAATTTGTGTACTTTCCTCTTTAGAGTTAGATAGAAAAATCTAATATTTATTTTAAAGGAGTTCAGCGCGGAGGAATTTCTTCAACTTAGTTTGTCTACGAGGGTACTATTATTTTCTCATCTGAGAATCTCTTAGTGAATAGTATTTTTGTCTATGTTTACAACTATGAGTATTTTTAATGTTATTTCATTCTCTCCTGGCTAGTAGAGATTTTATTGAGAAGTCTGTTGTAAAGGTAATAAGTGTACCTTTTAATGCTTATGCCTGTTTGTTTTTTGTTGTTGTTCATACCTTCAATGTTCTTTCTTTATCTTGAACTCTTGATAGATTCATTATTGTGTTCCTTGAAGTACATCTCTTCCATTTAAACAGAGGTGTTATGTTTAGTACATAAACTTAATATTCCTTCAGTTTCTTCCTCATCTTTAAAAACTTTTCCATTCTGCTCCAAAATGACCATGGCTATTTCCTTTTTATATAAAAAATTTAATACAGGCAACATGATTTAGAAAATTGCATGAATAGAATTTAAGAAACACAACCAGTTACTAGTGCCAACTTCATTCCACCAATGTCTTTGAGGACATCTAATTTAAAAGTTTCTTCATGTCAAAAGAAATGTGAATGGGAGAAAATATCTGCACTCAACACATCAGTCAAAAGCTTAATATTCATTACTATTTCTTTTATTAAGCTCACTGTTACCTTTTTCCATACTTCCCATTCTGGTATACTCATTAACCTAATATTGCCTTTCTTATGTAGTCAGGTCTTACAGATGTCTTTAAGATTTTTCAAAGTATTTTTCCATTTTACCATTGGAGTCATTTGTATTTTACAATTACTGAGCTCTTTTTTTTTTTTGATTTTTGGGTCTCACCACGTGATGCTCAGGGGTTACTCCTGGCTCTACACTTAGGAATTGCTTCGGGCAGTGATTGGGATTGGGGTGGGGAACCAAATGGGATGCCATAGATCAAACCCTGGTTGGCCATGTGCCAGGCAAATGCCCTATCTGCTGCACTATTGCTCTGGCCCCACTTTTTTTGTTTTCTTTTGGTTTTGGAGACACACCAACATTGCTCAGGATCATTCCAGGTGAGACTCTGGGTGCAATACGGGGGGCAATGGAGCTAAGCTGTGGCAGTGCATGGACAGTGGTGGTAGGAAGTGTACAGGGTGAAGAGGTGACGGTTGGAACACTGTATGATGGATACCCAATCATGAACAACTTTGTAACTGTGTATTTCACTAAGATTCAATAAAAGAGAGAAAAGAAGTTTTACCTGTTGCACTATCCCTCTAATCCATCTCTAGCACTTTTGAAGTCATTGCTTGGGTGCGTCACATAATGAATTTCCACATTATGTTTATTGATTTTATTTTAGAATCACTAATTTGTTTTTCTTAACCTTGTATCTTTTGATAGCTTTTCTGAGTACTTTTGTAATCCTAATTTTGCCTAATTTAATCCTATTAGGCCTCCCTGAGTTTAAAATCACAAATTTGAACTCGTTAGCTGATAGGCATAATCTCCTTGTCTTTCAAATTGGAATTGAAAGAGGTTTTCTCTCCTGCAATGTCATATTCCCTTGAGATGTCACATGAATTGCATTTGCACACAAATAAAGCAAAACCATGGCTTTTTAAATTGGGTCTACAACAAAAAGTCTCCTGCAGTAGAAAAACAAACTTAGGGAACTCAATATCATCAACCTATATTTTTAAACAATTGAAATGAAATACTTCATTGGTTTGGAACATAGACATGAACAAAAGTAAACTGAGTCTACGTAAATAAATTGGTACACACATAAATAACTATTTTATAGCAAAGAAGCCAAGAGTCTTCAATGAAGAAAAAGAAAACCCTTCTTCCTTACACTGCATTAGGAAAACTGTACAGTCCTATGCAAAGAAATGAAATTAGACCATTATCAAACACCATATGCAAAATGAATTTAAAATAGATTAGATAGCATGAATCAAAGCATAAAATAATGAAATAGAATAAATTATCAGTGTTAACACTCCATGACTCAGGTTGGAGAAAACAGATCAACAACAGTCAAAAGGAAAGGCAAATAGGATTACATCAACTAAAAACATACATAGCAAAAAAACATACTTTTATAAAAATAGAAAAGACAACACTAAATTGTAGATTTAATAATAAAACATAATAATAATAAAACATCAAGCAAAGATTATTAAAAATATTTCAAAAGCCTAGTTAACAATATAAATAGTAAAGGTGGATCTCTATCTCATACCATGCTCAAAGGCTAATTTAAAAGGGATTGAAGACTTGAATAGGGCCTGGAAGAGGTAGAATAGTGGAGAAGGAACTAAACTTCTTTGTGGCTAAACTGAGTTCAATCTCTGGCACCGCATATTATCCCCTGAATTCCAGCAGGAGTGATCTCTGAGCACAGAATCAGGAATTATTCTAGAGCACATATGCCACCCCCGAGATAAAAGACCTGGCTATTGGGCCCGGGACTATAAGATTCAGCCACAGAGAAAAACAAAAGAAGAATTTTCATGATATTTACCCGAGTCATCTTCAATAACTCTATTCCATTAAGAAGAAAAAGAAGCAAATGGCATTACATAAATCTGAGAAGTGTCCTCATGACAAATGAAACAATGACTGAAATATACAGCCTATTAAGGGGAAGAAAATATTTAATGACCACACATGCGACAAAGAGCAAATTTACAAAATTTAAAAACCAATCATAAAACATAGCAACAAGAACAAAAATATAATGTCATCGAAAATTGAAGAGGAGCTGAAAACACACTTCCTAAAAGACGACAGAACCATCACCAATATCTGTATAATGAAGTGCAGTACCCTTTATCACATTTCATCAGGGAAATGCAAACCAACAGGACAATGAGATACCGCTGTATGCCAATGAGATGATGTACACCAAAAGCACTAAATACAATCAGTGCTGTGGATTGCGAAGGGGAGGGAAGTAGTCTTTATCCGCTTTTGCCTGGAACCTCATCTAGTTTACCCTCTATGCAAACCAGTATGAACACTGTTCCCAAACTTAAGAATTGAACTTTCATATAACTCAGTGGTTCTACTGCTTAATACATACCTCAAGAACATAGCAACATTAATTTGTAAATATACTTTAACCCTATGCCCATTGCAGAACTATTCACAATAGCAAAGATTCAGAAACTACCCGAGTATCCAAGAACAGTAAAGATAGATAGTATGATAAATATATACATGGTCAGCACTCTCACTGCCACTGTAGCACTGTCATTCAGTTTCTTGTCGATTTGGTTGAGTGGGCACCGATAACATCTCCATTGTGAGACTCGTTATTGCTGTTTTTGGTGTTGAATATGCCACGGGTAGCCTACCAGGCTCTGCCATGCGGGCAGGATACTCTTGGTAGCTTGCCAAGCTCTCTGAGAAAGACCGAGGAATTGAACCTGGGTCAGTTGCATGGGAGGCTAACGCTTTACCTGCTGTCCTATCACTCCAGTCCTGAAAAAATAATTAGTTATAAGAAAGGATGAAGATAACTCTCTTCTGTCTTCACCTGGGTGATGTACTCTGATGTTTATTGTGACATTAATTCTTATATCCAGGAACTGAAAACAACCTGGTATCATTGATGGATGAATAGTAATGATGTGGTATACTTACATAACCAAATACCATTTATCTATAGAGAAATATTAAATAATGCCATTTGCAGCAAGTAGATGGACCGATGGGATAATATACTTAGTGAAACAAACCAGAAGCAACAAACTGCATGATTTCACTGCATGTTTCACTGTTATCAATAGAGAGAAAAGCATAAGTGAATTAATTTTAAAAAGGAAACTTGAAAGTTTTATACACCTCTAAAAGATATATATATATACATATACATTTAATATATACACATATATGCTTTTGCAGGTGTATAAAAGATATATATATATATATGAGCAGGTGTATAAAATATACATATACATGAGAGAGAGATACTGTTCTGGCAGAGATCAAATTCAGGGTCTCATATATGCGGCATATCAGTTTTACATTGGATCTACACCCCTTACTTCCAAATAAATAGACTATAAGACCTTTTAGTAGTTACCAGAAAGAAATAGAGAAGATAGAAGTCATAAATCATTATAAAAACAACATACACATACTTATTTTTAGTAGGGTGGGGAGAGGGTTTTGGGCGTTCTCACCTGTTCAGGAATGCAGGGTCACCCTCATTGATTCTTTGGAAAAACTGGTCTATGGTTCAATGTGGGATTTTGCTAGCACCTGCAAGGCCAGAGATTGTCTGGGTCACCTTGGCAGTACTCACAGCCTCCAGGATTTGATCCCTGTCCTCACAAGTGGTCACCTATGCACTCACTAGTGATGCTTGAGCACAGAGATGTAAGACCTGAGCAAAGCAAGGGGTGGTCTAAAGAACGAATAAATTAAAATATCTACTTGACAAGAAAATGCTTAAGAATCTATATGCTGTCATTATAATTATAGTCTTACCTTTGTTATAACACGGCATATATCAAGTTAATTTTATAATTTTATACATAGAGTAAAAGGATGGAGATAAAAATCACTTTAATGTATTCAATTTATAAAAGACACACTGCAACTTATTTTTAGCTATTAAATAAGCTATCACTATTCAAAAAAATGATTTGAGTCTTGCAATCATTTTCTCTTCTTTTTGGTGAGCAAATAAATGTGGAAAGTGAGAAGAGTGCTCAAAATAAGCAACAATAATTGGGAAGAAATGATCAATTGCACATTAATATCTGTGTAGGAGATATAATCAATAATTCAATCTTATTCTTAATTATCAGAAATGAAAGATTTATTTTTTCACATACAAAATTATTTTAATGGTGGAAATATTTTTAATGTAAAACCTTAGCTATTACTTAAATAATTCATATTGTTTAACTTAGTTCCCTTAAATTTAACTTTATAATTTTATGCAGTTTTATGCATTTTCTGATCCAAAGAATTATAAAAATTTTCTAAAAATTTGAAGAAACATAAAGCACTCTCAAAAAATTGCAGTCAAAATAGATGAATTCAGTTATATATCAAATATAATCATATGATTTGCCATCAAACTATATAACCATGTAATATAAAAATATAATCAAGTCTAGAAGGATATATAAAATTTCATTTTTAATCCAGTAAATACATAATCAATAAACATATTCTTTAAATTTTATGTAAAGTAATAATTTTCCTGATATTCTCTTTTAAGACGTTTAATCATAGCTTAAAATCTCCCTTCACTTTCATTGAAACTTTTAATATGATTTTAATATACTGAACTGCAATAAATTTCAATTTTCACTAAAGACTCTGAATAGTAATCACTTTTATCAAAACTCAATTGGCTAATGGGCAAAATGCTTCTGCTATCAAAAGTTTTATCTTGTAGTATCTCTACAAATGGATATTATTATTGTGATATATTTTTTTGACAGGTAAAGAGAGGTCTAATATACTTTCTTTGCTCCTTCTCTGCACGTACTGCCGTATAAGTACCGCGCGCTAACCAATTGCGCCACTGGAGCTCCTTTCTTTGCTCCTTCTGCTTTCGAAATGTGAAAGGTGACAGAATCATTTCTACTATTTCTGGTGCTCTCAGGTAGGACCATGAGGCATAGATCTGCTTAATAAACAGAGTCACTGGAAAAAAAAAAACAACCATAACAGAATAGTTTTGCATTTCAAAAAGCTGAAACAGAAGCAGTTGATGGCATTCCTAGTTGTGTGTGTGTATGTGTGTGTGTGTGTGTGTGTGTGTGTGTGTGCTGAAACCACAGGAAGCCCAGAGCTGTAGTTACTGTTACGCCCTTATGACAGAAAGAAAAGGGGCACAGGCAGCCTGATCTCGTCCCTGAACGCTTCAGTAAGGGCAGAGTTCCCATATGACATAGTCTTTATAGGTGAAAAATATTGATCCCTGTTTGCTTAAGTCACTGTCAGATCAGACTGATTCTTATTTGCATTGTTGCTGTTATAAAATGCCAAATGTACAATACAGTTTCATTTGTTTTAATTTGGCTATTTCCTTCCTTCCCTCCTTCCTTTCTCCTGTTCTATTTCCTTCTTTTGTCCTTTCCTCCTTTCTATATCTTCTTCCTCCCTCCCTCCGTCCCTCCTTCTCTCCCTCTTCCCTACCTCCCTCTCTCCCTTCCTCCCTCCCTCCATCCTTACCTCCCTCCCTCCCCCTCTTCCTTCCCCCTCTCTTCCTCCTTTCCATTTTCCCTCCCTCCCTTCTTCCCTTCTTCTCTCCTTCCTTCCTTCCTTCCTTCCTTCCTTCCTTCCTTCCTTCCTTCCTTCCTTCCTTCCTTCCTTCCTTCCTTCCTTCCTTTTCCTTCCTTCCTTCCTTCCTTCCTTCCTTCCTTCCTTCCTTCCTTCCTTCCTTCCTTCCTTCCTTCCTTCCTTCCTTCCTTCCTTCCTTCCTTTTCCTTCCTTCCTTCCTTCCTTCCTTCCTTTTCCTTCCTTCCTTCCTTCCTTCCTTCCTTCCTTCCTTCCTTCCTTCCTTCCTTCCTTCCTTCCTTCCTTCCTTCCTTCCTTCCTTCCTTCCTTTTCCTCCCTTCTTTCCTTCCTTTCTTCCTTCCATGAAAATTTGAAAATTAAGTTATAATAAATATCACCCCATCTTTACTGTTGTTCTAAGGAAGACACACCCAAAGGTGCTTGGGGGCTTCTTCTGGCTTTTTGCTCAGGGGTCACTTGTAAGAGTCCTCAGAGGACTACGTGCATAGCTGGGGATCAAACCGGCGTCTAATGCAAAGCAAGCACCTTACATACTCTCTCCCCAGCACAAGATAGTACTATTCTTAAGTAGGAAGAGGATAAAAATCTTGTTTTTAGGGGCTGGAGCAATAGTACAGCAGGCAGGGCGTTTGCCTTGCATGCAGCCGACCCGGTTTCTATTCCCATTATTTCATATGGTCCTCTGAGCACCGCCAGGGGTGATTCTTGAGTGCAGAACCAGGAGTCACCCCTGTGCATTGCCAGCTGTGACCCAAAAAGCAAAAAAAAAAAAATAAAAAGAAACAAAACAAAACAAAAAAGCTTGTTCTGAAAATGTCAAGTCTTCTTTATCTTCTTTTTTTTCTAGACCTGTGATGCTCAGAGGTCACTCCTGTCTCTGTACTCAGAAATTTCTTGTTGTGGTGCTGGGGGGGACCAACTGGGATGCTGGGAATCCAGGTCAGTTGTGTGCCAGCAAACACCCGATGGACTATACTATCCCTCAAGCCCCTAAATATTTGCATATTCATGTATATTAGAAGAATAAAGGTAATATTGTAATTTGGGGAAAATAATTTTTTCATTTAAATTGTCCTTGAAAAACCTGAATTGTGCTGTGTTCTGGAAAAAGGAAAAGTTAAGGTAACTTTTGGAGGTTGAAATCTGGGTAGTACCCAAAGTCAAATGGCAAAGGTGAGACACTGTCAAAAACTCTCACCTTTGGTATTTAGTAAGGAATGTTTAGCATTTACATATCTATTAGAATTTAGAAAAGAGGTCATACACAGCTTGATAAAGTTGTTGGTGGTCTAATATGTCGCAAGTGGTTTGTCACCTCCAGCACTGCATTCTTTCAAGATGTCTAACACCAAAAAAAGGGGGGGAAGGAAAAAAATCTCTCAAGTGAATTTATTGACTAAAACCAGTTCCACAGAACCAATTAGTATCTTACACAGGCTGCCCTGCAAGGCTTATGAGGCCATCCATCACCTGTCCATTTAACTATTTAGCATTTGTTCCAGCAATTTGTCACCGTGTCAGGATGCTAGCATTTCAGAATGGGAGTTTTTGGTTAAAAGAAATCTAACTCAGATAGCGCAGATATTTCTCTTTTAACAAGACTTACAGAAGATTTATGTTTCTATTATATTTAACCTTAAACATCTTGGCTGGGCGGTGAGGTCAATTCTTTGTACCACTAATATTTCAACTTGAAGTCAGTTGTTTTATGTGAAATTAAGATTTCTCTGCATAATAGAATTATTTTATATTTTAACAATAATTCATACTGCTAATATTACCAAGAAATGTATCTTACAGTTTCAGTGATTACATTTTTATTACTTATTCAATTCAATCATTTGCTTTTAATGCCACTTCTACTTTCTTAATTTCACACTATTGAATGAATCACATTATATTTATCAGTAAATAAAATATAAAAAACCTATATTGCTTTTAATATTATGCAGCTCAAGTAGGCTTGGGGTTATACCTCAATTTAATGTGAGTGTATTATTGCAACTAAATTACATGTAATTTACAAACAAATATGCGCCCACTTCATGCACAGAACATTAATTGTAAAACTTGACAACTGATCAAAGATCATGACTGAATTGTTGTCTCCTAAAATGTCAAACAGATACTACAACAGTATCGTCTGAAACATGTTGAGTTAATTCTTCCAAATTCCCCAGTAGAGCTTTGTAGCAAAACATAATTTATAAAACATATATAGTAGAACAACTGTACAGAAATGAAAGTTCTAAATATTTGCTTCAAAAACCTCGTCATTTTTCTTCTTCAGGCATGCCAATCAAATAAAAATTATTCAGATGGCTAACCTTTAGATTTGAATCAGAACTAGGATGCATCTCGTACTGAGGAAACAGGCATGTAGGCAGCCTCCTCTCCCAGGCCCTACATCCACCTGATTAAGATTTTTAATGCAAAAGCAGAGGGCAGATGCTAGGGACTCAAATGCCATCTCTGCATCTGAATGCGGTTAAGCAGCTCCCATGGCATTTCCCACAGACACACAATGTGTGCTTGTCACCAACTCAATCGAAGAGATAAAACAAAAAAATGGAAACTCCTATGGGACTAAGTTTGAGTGAAAGCTGTTCGCTGTCAGATTCCCAGGTTCAGTTAGCAATCTCACCCTGCTCACCTCACTCAACTAAGTTTTACATGTTTGCATATTAGATTGGAACAGGATTCCACATTACAAACATGTGTGAAAGTACATATGTGCACACACATGGCAAGGTGACTTCTATCAATGTTTAAGTCACTGAAAATTCGGTCTTCTGCAGTCATTCCTGATAAAACATGTTGTTACTTAGAAAATATATTTAGTTACCAAAGCAGTCTTTAAAAATGGGTGAAGGGATCATTTTTAAGAATTACTGACTGAACACCATATTCATATGTAGACACATATGCATACACACATATGTATATACATATATACACATACACACAATACATACACAATAAAAACATTTCATTGCTTTTCCAGAGATTTTGCAATTCTTATTTTCAAAATCAGATTAGAAAAGAATTATTTCCCAGGGTTATTTTTCCATTGGTATTTAAAACAATAGTATCAAAGTATTTTTTTCATGAATGTCAAATATAAAAGAAGATATATTTCAAAATATGCTGCTATAAATCTAAGCTGAGTTCTAACAAATAAGGAGCTATAATGTAACTTACCAGAGATTTGCAGACTAAAATGCAAGCGTTAGGTGGAAACAGTGCTCAAGAAATCCTATTTTTTTTCTTTTATTGAGTTAAAGAGGTAAAGAGAAATGAAGTTCAAGAGATAATTTGGCAGTATAAGCTGGAATAAAGTAAATGGAGTTGTTTAGACATGCTTACAGATACTCCAAAACAGGGAATAGTTATGACTTTAAAAAGATACTGACTTTCTCTTGTTGGTTTGACTATTGTGTTTTATTTTCACTAAAAAGAAGTACTGTGTAAATTTCAACCTGTTTGGTTTTCCTCTTGTTCTAGCAAAGTAAAAATAAGTATCATCATTGAGTAAGGCAGTTGATCATGTATAAATGTGGTTGCTTTTTTTATATAAGTTAGCATAAAATTGGCAAAGCCTTGTTTCTCTAAATATCTATCAGAGTCACAGAGTAGTAGTTCTGCATAGGTTACTTCTGAGTAGAGGAATATAATAGTATAATGTGTTCATTAAATAAAAAATACAGCTAGAGAGAGAGTTATAGGAGTTTGTCTAATATGCAACAGACCCTAAGTTTATGTCCCCAAAAGGCTTGACACCCAAGTACTGTGGGAGCCCCCATCCAAACACAGAGCAGGGCAGCCTCCAAACAGTGGGGTGAGTCAACTCCCAGAGAAAAACAATAAATATTAACAAGCTGCCTCTCAGCTCCCCTATTTTTCTCTCTCCCCTTTCCCTTGCGCTCTCTCACATGTTCTCCCCCTCCCCTCCCCCTCCCCCTCCTCCCTCCTTTCCTAGTTGGACCACACTGTGTTCAAACCTTACCTGTCCCTGAGTCTGTGTTCAGACCAATGTTCTCTCTCTGTGTATATACACATATTAATTACACATATAGAGAGATAATATGTATATATGTATATAGAGAAATAATATGCATATATGTATATATAGAGTTAATATGTAATATACTCAGATTATATGTGTGTAATGAATAATAACTAAGTTGGGATATATATCTGATAAGTAATGACTGATACAATCTTCTTTTACCATCTCTTAGAGAAAAGGAGTTCATATGTTAGATCACCAAATAATTACTATGGAAGGGTTATGGTTTAAGGCTGGAAAGATCTTTATTTTCCATCAACTTAAGAATTAGTATAAGCTGCTATTACCTGTTCATACTATTTATGTAAGAAAAATTAAGCTGCTCTTTTATTTTTACACTTAATCACTTTATATATAATATTTCACTTAACAATCACTAAAATCCTGCAAGGTAGTTATTATTATGCCAGTTTAATTATAATAACTTACCAGGGGAAATAAATTTACTTACAGAACTTGAAAATGAAAGAGGTGACATTCATACCCAGGCTATAGTCACTTCTAAATGCATATTTAGCTGCCAGTCGAATAAATGAAAAGCATATACCATTCAGGGTAGCCTGTACAAAGCTTTTGTTTTAGTTTTAACACAAATCCATAGTCTTCCTAATACAATACTGTAAAGATGTATTAAGGAGTAAAAAACAGTGAATATCAAAATTATCTTTTGGTTTTAACATCATCCATAGTCTTCTTAGTACTGTGAAGGTGTATTTAGGAGTAAAAACATAATGAATGCCGAAATTATCCATTAGCTAATATGGACACATGCATTTCTCAAATAAAAATACAATTTATGTCACATTTCTTAAGCCATTAGTTTGGAAATTTATGCTGAAGCTTGGACATTTATGCTTAAGCTTGCAAGAATGCAAATTTTTTCTAATGAAAATCACCTTAACATGTCATCTTAAATTATTTTAAAAAATATTTAAAGGGGGACCAGAGAACTAGTACAAGGGTTAAGACTCTTGCCTCACATATAGCTGACCGCACTTTGATCCTTGCAACCACATGCAGTCCTCTGAAAACAACAAAGAGTGATTACTAAGCACAGAACCAGGAGCAAACATTGAAGACTATCAAGTGTAACCTAAACTTCTCCTCCAAAATAAATCGTAAAAGAAGAGAAAAACATTTTTTATGTTCTCTATACAATGCAAATCTATGAAAGTTATGGGTATATACAATCATAAATATGAATTTATTGCTTCAAATGATCTAGTGATACTGTTTAATAGAAAACTGTGTTTGAATCCTTCAAGGTTTGAGCATAGTAAGTCCAGTTTTGTAACAGTGTTGACACATAACATGTACTTAGAGTGGATATATATTTGGAACAAATGAATCAAAATAGGTATGATAAAGCACAGAAAGACAATAAAAAATGACACTTATTAAATAAACCAATTAAAACAATGTTGGGATTTCAAATGACCATGATATCTTTTTAACTCTGCAGAATGTGACAGGAGATACATTCAAGTCCAATGTCCTTACATCATTTGTGGTCAGTAAACTCTCTCCTTGAAATCTGATTTCTAACATGGTAATCTTGTGGTGAATCACTGCTAATTAGGTGATAAGGTTATAAAGAATAAGGTTATAACAAATATAAAGAATATACCAAGGAAGAGGTCCAAATTCTGTTTGGAGACTAAGGAAGTGGTAGATATGATGTGAACAGACCCGGAAGAAAAATGCATGTGTGTGTGTATGTGTGTGTCTGTGTGTGTGAAAATGCATATGGAAATGAGGGTGCTTTAAATATCAGTGTTTTCCTCTCCCTCTATAAGTAACATTTGACTTAAGCCAAAGCTAATATTGTCAAATGAGCAAACATTCATGGATAAATGCCTCACATCTGGCAAAGTGAAGTTAGCTGACATTTACTTGGTACAAAGGAGCTGGGATTAAATCAGACAAAAATCTCACAGGATCTAATATGGGAATATTCTTCAAAGAGTTTTCCAGTTGTTTTGAAGAAAAGTTTAAAAAATTATTATTAATTAGTAAGTTAAAATGGGAAACCTAAGTTATTATTCCTTTAAGTCCAACATTCTTATTAAGTCAATAGGTGCATAATGTAAAAATATGAAAAATAGAATAAAATTTGGAAAGTACACGAACAAATAAATAAGAAAAATGCACCTAGTTCTTAATTCAAAGAGAAACAGCATTGTTTTCATATGTCAGAATAGAGAGATGATAGATATATTGAAATTTACTCTTGTTTCAACCTTTGTATACTTTTTGTTATTGTTTATTTTGTTTCCTAAAACTAGAATTCCCTCCCAGTGGTGATGAGGGCCTACAGAGTGACATCCAGTGGTGCTTTGGGAATATACAGGACCAGAGATTGAACTTGGAGTCCCTATTCATACTACACAGAAGCACAGCACTCCGAGCTATCATCCCAACCTTTGGCATATTGAAATTAAAGAATATAGATCTAGGATTTGTAGGCAGATGCTTGAAATAACTAAAATAATATATGAAAAAGTTTTGATATTTTTATATAATTGAAAAATATATTCTAAATAATTTAATATTGTTTCACAGTATAATAAGATCTGATGGAAGGATAAAAAAATTCACAAGTAAAATTTCAAAAAGCAATGTAAACTCTACTCTGGAGCATACAGTTTTTCTTAAGAATGTAGGCTGTTTGGGTGGTGGTAAAGGTTTAGTAAATGTGCATATAAATCATAAGCATAAATGGTTTTATAACCACAATACCTACATTACAACAAAATCATTTGCAAAGAAGAGAATGTGGTACTTACTAAATAAAAATGCCAGGACATGGGGAAAAACTAAAGAAATATTATGACGTTGGAGATGGGGAACACTAAAGATGAAAAAGGAGTGAATAATGGCTGGTGAGATGGTACACTGCATAGGACCATGGCTTCAATGTGGCTGACCTGGGTTCTATGCCTAGTACCTCTTGTGGTCTCCAAAGTACTCCTCAGAGTGATTACTGAGCATGGGGACAGACGTGAACTCTAAGAACTGCTGGTTGTTTTGATCTGCATCTCCCTGATGATTAGTGATGAAGAGCATTTTCTCATGTGTATTTTGGCCATTCATATCTCTTCTTTGGGAAA
This sequence comes from Sorex araneus, assembly GCF_027595985.1. Classification (NCBI taxonomy): domain Eukaryota; kingdom Metazoa; phylum Chordata; class Mammalia; order Eulipotyphla; family Soricidae; genus Sorex; species Sorex araneus. Next base: position 59,715,805 of record NC_073309.1, on the reverse strand, counting down.
ATTTCTGTTCATTTCTTTGCCCCATTTTCTGATGGGGTTGGATGTTTTCTTATTGTAGAGTTCAACCAGTGTCTTATATACCCTTGATATCAACCACTTATCAGATGCCACCTCACACCACAGAGACTGGCACACATCCAAAAGAACAAAAGCAACCACTGTTGGAGGTGATGTGGGGAGAAAGGGACCCTTCTACACTTGGTTAGAATGCCGACTTATTCAGCCCTTCTGGAAAACAATATGGACAATCCTCAAATAATTAGAAATTGAGCTCCCATTTGACCCAGCAATACCTCTTTCAGAATATATCCCAGAGAAGCAAAAAGGTATAGTCAAAATGACATCTGCACTTATATGCTCATTGCAGCACTGTTTACAATAGTGAGAACCTGGAAAAAACCCGAGAGCCCTAGAACAGATGACTGATTAAAGAAACTTTGGTACACCTATGCAATGGAATACTATGAAGCTGTTAGAAAAGATGAAGTCATGAATTTTGCATATAAGTGTATCAACATGGAAAGTATCATGCTAAGTGAATTGAGTCAGAAAGAGAGAGACAGACATAGAAAGATTGCGCTCATCTATGGAATATAAAATAACAGAGTAGGAGACTAACACCTAAGAATAGTAGAAATAAGTACCAGGAGGTTGGCTCCATGGCTTGGAAGCTGGCCTCACATGCTGGGGGAAAAGGCAGTTCAGATAGAGAAGGGAACACCAAGTAAAATATGGTTGAAGGTCCTGCTTGGGAGGGGAGATGTGTGCTGAAAGTAGACTGTAGATTGAACAGGATGGCCACTCAATACCCCTATTACAGAACACAACACCCAAAAGGAGAGAGAGAACAAAAGGGAATGCCCTGCCACAGGGGGTGGGGTGGGGGGAGGGGGGATACGATTGGGGGGTAGGAGGGATACTGGGTTCACTGTGGTGGAGAATGGACACTGGTGGAGGGATGGGTGCTCGAACATTGTATGAGAGAAACACAAGTAGGAAAATGTGTAAATCTGTTACTGTACCCTCATGGTGATTCACTAATTAAAAAAAAATTAAAAATAAATAAAATAAAATCACAACTGCTGTAATCACACACACAAAAAAGAATTGCTGAGTGTTATCCAAAGATAAAAGAAAAGAGAGCAACTTAAACGAGTTGATAAATGGAGGTGTGTCTGTGTGATAGACAAAGAATTACCCCTGAGTTTTCCTCCAGTTCTGTCATATAGGCCCTGTCTGTGCCGATATCACAAAATAAGGAGCCAGGGGAAGCAACCACTCCTGCCCATTTTCAGACTCCTGTTCAGCACCAGTTCTTGGAATGATACACCTGGAGGGAGCAAGCCCTAAACACCCAGTTGTGGGAAACTCTATGTTCCTAGGTTCTCTCCTGATCTTGGACCTTAGTTCTATGACATTGTTACTGAAAGGCCTCTGGTTTGGACTTTTGAACCTTTTTAAAATTCCTTATATAATTTTCTTCATGGCGATGTGAATTTTCAGTATTTTTTTAAAGGTGGTTACTCCAGTAAAAATCTAGTTCAGCTTATTCTTCTGATGACTGAGTCAGGTTCCCACTACTCTGTCATTTCTTTCCCTATTATCTTGGTTTCAGAAATTTTTGGATGATTGTATAAAGTACATATTTCTTCTCTAATGAGCAGCCACTATAATTTTTCAATCAGAAAACAAATTGATGCTTTTGACTAATACAATGTAATAATCTAAGTCGCTAATTTTACCTTCCAAGCGGCTGCACACAAAGTCCTTCAAAAGGTTAAAAAAATATCAGTTCCAGGAGTTTCAAACAGCATGCATGCTCTATTATCAGTTATGTACAACTTTTAACAAGTCTCTGGTAACTTATGAGAGTTACTGCTCGCTCATTCTACGGGGGGGGGGGGGAAGGAAGATATTTATATGTATACACATAAATATATACAATTTATTTTATGAATACATTTCAAAAATACACTGGTAATGAATTCCATGCATTTCTTTATAATTAGCCAAATATCAGCCATTCAAATTACTTCTTTCCTTTTTTTTTTACCTGTGCATCATTTTTTCATTATTGTCTGCTAACTTCTCAGCTGCTCAGTATTCTCTATTTGATGGGTGATTTCAATCATTTCTGAAGGGTCTGAGTACTTTATGATCTTGCATTTATTGGATTACTATATTTTTCTATTGACAGCTACCATTTATCATAGAAGTACCGAGAAGTGCCCAGTAAAGCATTTAAGTTCCATTCATAGTTTTCCCTGTCTCCATTGAGTAACAGCAATCTTATTTCCTCTTGGTGTTTGGAATCAGTCATCATATTCCTTCTGTTCATTCAAGGACAGGGGTACCTTTTGGCAGTCTCAAATTTAAGTGGAAACACGAATGTAATTCTTCATTTTTAAAGTTGTTATACATGAAGGTCTCAAAATTAAAAATTTTTAAAAATCCTAGGATTGTGGAAAAAGAAAACAAGACTTTTAAATGTTGATAATTAAATGTACACTGTTGTTGAGGTTCAGCTGCAGTACTATCTTAACACATTCTCGGTCGAAGTGGGCCAGCATTTGTGCCACTTGGCTAATGTTCGGCATTATGAGAATGATTTCATCAGCGAAGCAGAGGTGGTATAGTTGCTGACCGTCTATCTTCACTCCCATTCCTTCCCATTCCAGTCATCGCATGACGTTCTCGAGGGTGGTGAAATGGTATTGCCATGCCAAACCCCTCTCTTTACATCAATGACCACTTCCTTGTAGAATGGTGAGATACTGGTGGTGAAACCGTAATACAGCTCATAGAGAATCCTGATGTACTAAGTTTGAACACCCTGTTTGACTAGGGCTTCGATGACGATTTCAGTCTCAACAGAATAAAAGGCCTTCTTTAAGTTGATGAACATTAGACAGAGCGGCATTTTGAACTCTCACAAAACTTCAATGAGTTTGGTCACCATGTGAATATGGTCGATCGTGCTGAATCCTTTTTGGGATCCAGCTTGCTCATATGGTTGTCCTTCATCTAGTGTTCTGCCTATTCTATTCAGGATGACACAAGTGAACAACTTGTAGACAATAGACAGCAGGAAGATTGGGCAATAGTTGCCGATGTCGTGGATGTCTCCCTTCTTATACAACAGAACTGTACTGCTGGTTTTCCACTAGGACAGAACCTTGCATTCAGACAGGTAGCGTGTGAAGAGTCGGGCCAGTGTATTGATGAGTACTGGCAGCAGATTCTTCAGGTGTTTGGGTCTGACCTTGTCTGGACCAGGTGCTGTAAGTGTCTTTACCGATGAAATGGCTTGTCGGATGTCGGAAGGGAGGACATTGGGAATGTCCATCCTTTGGAATTTGGTATGGGGGCAGGTGGACATGGCTGTCAAAGAGATCTGAGTAGAAGGCATGAATAATCCTCTCCCGTTGGTCTTGTAGTTAGCAAAGGACAGGCGAGCATTGTGAATACTCTTCCCAGCTTCTACCACATTAGCCAACACTGCTGCTCTTCTGTCTTTGTGGTCTTCTTTTATTGCTCCTCTGCACAGCTTTTAGAGCTCGGACATTAGCTTGTGGTTCCCTGAGGCTCGTGCCAAACCAAGTTGACAAATGAGGTCGAGGTTTCCACAGACAGGCGTCTGTTTTTGACATTCTCACTCTCGGCATTCTTTGCACAGTCATGGAGGTGCTGAACCAGTCAATCATATTCTTTGCCGATGTTGGCAATGACGCCATCTTCCCACCTTTCCGCAATAGTGCCAAAGAGTTCCCAGTTGGTGGTCATTCTGGGAGTTCCCTTCTTAAACTTAAACTTTGCAGACCTTTCTCCCTGCTCTGTGAAGTAGAATTTTGTATGAAGGAGATGGTGTTCTGACCCCATTTGGAATTTTGGGACAACAGCGACATCAGTCAGGCGAAACTTTGCATTGAATATGATGTGGTCAATTTCATGTGGAACTGTCCACCTGGAGAACTACGCAAACAGGATGAGAACACTATTTGGGTATCCCAAAGAGGAATCGAAAGAGCTATGCTAGGAGTATCACATCTCACTCAAGTGAGAGAAGGAATCTGAAGTTCTGACCTCCGTCGATGGTCAAGAATCAAAGATGCTGTCTCATTTGCCAAGACATCAAAAATTAGATGGGCCGAACATGTAATGCGATTCAGAGATGACCGTTGGACTAGACCTGTTATGGACTGGATTCCATGGGACGTCAAAAGACAGTGTGGCCACCCACCAACGAGATGGTCATACTTCTTCGTCAAAACCTTGAATGAACGGTTTGAGTCACTTTCTGTCCCTGGAGCAAGCAGATATCATTGAGCTACACTAGCACGCGACAGGGACAAATGGAGACATTACTGGAGCCCACCCAAGCAAATAGAAGATCAATGGGATGACAAGTGATACAAGTGAATTAAATGGACATAGAAACTGAACCATTCCCCCTGATCCTTAGCCTTAACACTGTAGTCTGCCTCTAAAATGTAATAGTGCATTTGTCATTGTATCGAGAAATATACTACATAGTGTAGGATAATACTCCAGATTCATGGACTATCTTCTCACAGCAGGTGATAGTAGCCGGGCTTTCAATAAATTATTCCCATTATATCATTTTGGCTGACTCTGATGGTGCTAAACTTGATAAAAATAGTGAAGTCCATGATCCATGAATATATTTTCTGATGCTTTATTTGGTTAGATCAAAGAAGTTTTTAGTACCAGTATTATAAACAGCTCCCTAAAATTGTCAATAGTGGTACTGGAAAAAGTATAGTGGGGAAGGAAATCAGAACCACTCCCTTCTCATCCTCCGTCGTATTTCACCAAGAGCCTGACAGATCTCTCTATGAAAAGACTGCATCACTGCTTCAGCAACTGTCTTTGATTTTAGTAGTTTTGACACCTAGCAGTGATTGCTGACATTATCTGATAGAAAGCTTGCTACTGAGACCATGTGTACACTGCATTTTTACACAGTGACCACTTTGTAAATGAAAAAGAATGCAATTGACTGATATCCAAAAATGGGTTATTTTTTTGTCAACCTTATTATGAAAAAAACTCTTGAAGTAGACATTTTGGGCATGTATTAGTGAGAACAGTATACTCACAACTCATCCACTTTAAACAGACAAACCAGGATGACTAATATCTCCTAACAACTTCTTAATAACTAAATATCATTTTTTCAAATTCCTGATTAATTTGTAGATTGTCGCTGTCCATAAATACATGAAAATCTGCTCCTCTACGACTTCCTCCAGACAACGTGAACAATCAAATATACAAGATATGCTGCATGTTTTGCCCATTAAAAGTAATTCTATTTATCACTGTCATAAGGACCAGTTCTGCATAATTGTTGTTACATAATTTTAGCTGTTAGTGTCTTATACCAGCATGTTCACCTGTAAACCAAATTGAGATATTTTTTTATTTCTCCATAGATCCCTTATAAAGAATTTTTCCATGAAGAAATAAAATCATTGTAGGAATAATTGTTACTGAAGTCTGAATTGTTTATTTATATAATTTCTTTTTATCTTCCGAACCCACTCATGAATTATGTGGTATTTATTATTTCTATTTAAGACATGTGTTGCTTCTGTATATGCTCCTCTGCAATTCCAACACATCTGACATAAAAAGGTAGAAAAATCTGTTTAATCAGCAGTGATTCAACATTCAAGTATTTACATCCATTTTTTTAAAAAAAAAAACATTATTCAAAGAAATGTCCCCATTTAAAATGAGAGACCTGTTCTTTCTAATTTCCTAGAACTTGAATGAAGGAATTTAAGCAAATTGCCAGATCCCCAAATATTATTAGCATCACCTACTATCAATATAACCACTAAATAAAAGGTTTACAAAGCTGTTTTTTGTGGGATTTTTTTTGCCTTTCCAAAGTAATTTTGCAAATAAAATTTTAAAAACATTCTCAAGAGGCACAGCTCAATTTAGGGTGAATATTGGCACATAGTAATATTTCCTTCATTTTGAGTACTTCTATTTTTTTCCTCTACATTCTGCCAGGACATTCAGGTATGTTAACTTCAATGAATATAGGCAACTATATGAATCTAAGTATTAACCAATGTCATTCTCAGCATTTAAAGTCTAGTGAATTAATCCCAAAACTTAATACGAATGCCCTTGCATAATAAATTTGCCACAGATTTTCAAACATATTTGGCCTATATTCCCTTTTCCAGAAGTGAACATTCTGATGCCCCAGAAAATTTACCTTGCCTAAGTGAACAGTGATATTCCCCAATTTACCTGAAACTTCTACCATCTCCCCATCTATCTCTCTCCTAGTACCATCAACCTTCATGGGATAGACACTGTCACTGTCACTGTCATCCCATTGCTCATCGATTTGCTTGAGCGGGCACCAGTAATGCCCATATTGTGGGACTTGTTGTTACTGTTTTTGGTATATTGAATACAACAGGGGTAGCTTGCCGGACTCTCTGAGAAGGATGGAGGAATCGAACCCATGTCAGCTGCTTGCAAGACAAATGCCCTATTTTATAATTTATACTTCTGAGATGAAACTCATTAAGGATTGATTCAACAGATATTTTAAGAGAGCTGCCAATTAGAACTAATGTCTTGCTATTCTGTTGCTTCTCTATACATGCTGTGATGCTCTGTCAGAAGATGGTAACTACTGAGCTGGAGAAATGGTGCATGCCTTGCAGACAGACAACTTGGGTTCTGTCCCTGATACTGCATACAGTCCCTTGAGTTTCAAGACCCTTCAGGAGCATAAAGTCAGGATAGAGTCAGGAGCATAGAGTCAGGAGACAGCCCCGAGCAAATTTTTATATGAGCTTTGTTGTTTTACGTACCTATAAAAATTTTCCATACAAGGAGAACATAAAATTATAACTCAGCGTGGTCTGAGTGGACACATTAAAATTTTTATTACCATAACATTGCACCATAACATGCTTCAGGTGTGTATGATTTAACATCAGCATGTGAATACACTATATGAAGTCCATTATTAAAAGTCCTATTCTTGGTTACCATACATTTGTCTCCATCGTCTGAATTAATCTACTTCCCTTCCACTTTGCCTTTTAGTAACATTAATTAATCTTTTAGTCCAAGAGTTTGTTTTTGCTCTAATTAGTTCATCTGACTCGTTATAAGTGAAATACTACACTGTTTATCTGTATTATCATGTGAAGCACAATAATCTCTAGATCATTCCATTTTGTTGCAAATGGCAATGTTACATTTTTTATTAATTGAAATAGTGTTCCATTTTTAGTTTTCACCATAAGTTCTTTATCCATTTATCATTTTATTAGAACTGTAACATTTACAGTTCTTGGCTATTATAAACAATGCTGCAATAAACATCTAAGTATCTATCTAATAACAAGTGCTTTCATGTTTTATTATAAATACCTAAAGTGGGATAATAGGCTCATACAGAAGTATATTTTTATTTCAAGAGGGAGGATCTGCATATTGCTTTTCATAATAATAGCTATAAAATTTACATTCACACAAACAATATATAAAATATGCTCCTTTGTCCCCATATCTCCTCTCACACTGGATCTTCTTGTGTGTAGAGGCAGGTAATAACATTCTCACAAGTGTGACAAGATATCTTATTCCTTCTTTTATTTATATTTAACAAATAATGAAATAGATTGACATATTTTCTATGTGTCTGTTGAACATATGTATTTAAGCTTTTGAAAATATTCACAATGAATAATCATTTTAAGATAGATTGTTTGCATTTCATTTTTAGAGTATCATAATTTCTTTGTATATTTTGGCTATTAGTCCCTTTTCTGGTATAAAATACACAAATATATTCTCACATTAAATATAACTTTTTTATACTGGTAAATATTTATTATACTGAATAGAAGCATTTAAATTTGATATATTCCTATTTGCTTTTTGGTTTTGTCTTCATTTCTCTTGCCCAAAGTTTATTTTCAAAACTGAAGCAATGAATGATCATATGGCTAAAGGTTAAATGTTGGAATCATCATTCCAGATGACGTGGTCACATATCTTGTTTATTGATATTTTTATAAATTATAGGATATACATTTACCTAAGTGACAGAAAACCTTATGATGAAGAAGACAGAATAAGATGGTAGTGACGGAAAATAGGAGATAATTTAGTTGCTATCATAGAATTGATTTGGTGGTATTACATACAAATTTAAGAGCAATGAACTAAAAGGGACATTTGTAAAATAAGATACAGCTGATATTTAAATAACAACAGGGGGCCAGAGCAATAGTACAGCAGGTAGTGTTCATTCCTTATGCATGGCCAATCCACTTCAATCCCCGGCATCTGTTATGGTCCCCAGATCCCAACAGGAGTGATCCCTAGTGCAGAACCAGGAGTATATTCCCAAGCACTGATGGATGGGGCCTAAAAATAGAAAAAGGAAAAATCTGGGTGTTTCTCTTTATTGGAAAACAGCAGCCTTCAGAAGAAGAAATGGAATAGGTAGTGCCTTGAGGTTTGATAAATGTTCTGTAGAGACAAAATACTGGGGAAAAATATTAATGGGTAGAGTTTTAGGGTACATATATATTGTGTTCTGAAATAACATTATCACTTTATCACTTTTTAATTTAAATATAGGGCTGGAGCAATAGCACAGCGGTAGGGTGTTCGCCTCTCATGCGGCAGAACCATGTTCGATTCCTTCGTTTCTCTCAGGGAGCTGGGGAAGCTACCGAGAGTATCTCGCCTGCATGGCAGAGCCTGGCAAGCTACCTGTGGCATATTCAGTATGCCAAAGACAGTAACAATAAGTCTTAAAATGAGAGACGTCACTGGTGTCCATTCGAACAACGGGATGATGACAGTGACAATGACAGTGACAGTGACAATTTAAATATATCAAAAAGTATTAGATCATTTTAGAGCTTTAAAATACTTCATTTTAATGTCCCAAATGTCTCAAATATTTTGTTGTATTTATAATATAATAAAATATAAATATAGCATACTAATATTTAATATAATACAGCATGAATAAATATATATGTGTAAAAATGGTACATAAATATATGCCATCCTTATAATAAATATATAAATTTAGATAAAATACTCAGATAAAATAATAATAGGATTTAATATGGGGTTTTTAATTTCTTGCATTCCCTTAAGAATTATTCAGAAATACAATTCTTGGCTTTCAAATATTTTTCTCATATTTATATGAATGAATTTTCATTTTAATAAATTCATTTATTTTACATTTTAAGTGAGATAAATGTCTAAAGTTTTTCACCTGTTAATGTTTGTTAAATTTAAAAAAACACCTTTTTTCCCTTTAGTTTGTTTGGATTTTTCTATAATTTTTTTATTTCTGAAATTTGGAAAAATTTACCATGATTCACGTATTGATTTATATATAATTTCACTGATCATTCCTTAAGTCCTCTTGAACCCTTTGGACGTGTTAGTATGTGATGTTCTTTTTTCAGAATTTTAGCGCTTAAAAAGTAATAATTTCTGACTAAATTTGAGCTAAAAATTTTTCAATCATATACATTTTCATACAGTAGTATCACCCTCTTCATTTTAAAGCCAATTTCTTTTTTTTCATTGTTTTGTATAGTTAGCTTTTAGCTGTCTAATGTAACTTCTTACTGATGGTGACTGAATAAATAAAGCCAAACTATAAAGCTAGCAATTTTTTTTTAAATTTATTTATTTATTTTTACTTAAATTTTTTAAATTTTTTTTTTTCGTGTGACCTCAGAAAACTCTAATTAAAAATAACATGATACAATTTATCCCAACTCGTGGCTATTTTTTTTTTAATTTATTTATTTTTAATTAGAGAATCACCGTGAGGGTACAGTTACAGATTTATACACTTTTGTGCTTATACTTCCCTCATACAAAGTTCGGGGACCCATCCCTTCACCAGTGCCCATTCTCCACCACCCGTAAACCCGGCGTCCCTCCCACCCTCCCCAATCCCATCTCCCCCCCACCCCACCCTGCCACTGTGGCAGGGCATTCCCTTCTGTTCTCTCTCTCTAATTAGCTGTTGTGGTTTGCAATAAAGGTGTTGAGTGGCCGCTGTGCTCAGTCTCTAGCCCTCATTCAGCCCGCAACTCCCTTCCCCCACATGGCCTTCGACTACAATGTAGTTGGTGATCGCTTCTCTGAGTTGACCTTTCCCCGGAACATGAGGCCAGCCTCGAAGCCATGGAGTCAACCTCCTGGTACTTATTTCTACAGTTCTTGGGTGATAGTCTCCCACTCTGTTATTCTATATACCATAGATGAGTGCAATCTTTCTATGTCTGTCTCTCTCTTTCTGACTCATTTCACTCAGCATGAAACTTTTCATGCCCATCCACTTAACTACAAAATTCTTGACCTCCTTTTTTCTAACAGCTGCATAGTATTCCATTGTATAGATGTACCAAAGTTTCCTCAACCAGTCATCCGTTCTGGGGCATTCGGGTTTTTTCCAGATTCTGGCTATTGTAAACAGTGCTGCGATGAACATACATGTGCAGATGTTGTTTCGATTGTACTTTTTTGCCTCTCTGGGATATATTCCCAGCAGTGGTATTGCTGGGTCAAATGGGAATTCAATATCTAATTTTTTGAGAATCGTCCAAATTGTTTTCCAGAAGGGCTGAACCAGTCGGCATTCCCACCAGCAGTGAAGAAGGGTCCCTTTCTCCCCACATCCTCTCCAACAGCGGTTGCTTTTGTTCTTTTGGATGTGTGCTAGTCTCTGTGGTGTGAGGTGGTATCTCATGGTTGTTTTGATCTGCATCTCTCTGATGATTAGTGATGCAGAGCACTTTTTCATGTGCCTTTTGGCCATTCGTATTTCTTCCTTGGTAAAGTTTCTGTTCATTTCTTCGCCCCATTTTTTGATGGGGTTGGATGTTTTCTTCTTGTAGAGTTCAACCAGTGCTTTATATACCATTGATATCAACCCCTTATCTGATGGGTATTGTGTAAATATCCTTTCCCATTCTGTGGATAGTCTTTGGATTCTGGTCAATGTATCTCTTGCGGTACAGAAGCTTTTTAGTTTAATGTAGTCCCATTTGTTGATCTCTGTTTTTACTAGATTGCTTAGTTCCGTGCCACCTTTGAAGATACCTTTATCTTCAATATCGTGGAGGGTTTCGCCGACATTGTCTTCAATGTACCTTATGGTTTGTGGTCTAATGTTGAGGTCTTTAATCCATTTTGATCTGACTTTTGTGCATGGTGTCAGGTCAAGGTCTAAACCCATTTTTTTGCATGTGGTTGTCCAGTTAAAGCTAGTAATTTTTTAAGCAGTAAATTTTGGATTACAATAAAGATGCATTTGTCTGAAACTGAATAAGAGAACAATTCCTAGTATTCTTTATAAGAGAAAACTAGTTGGAGCCAGAAAACTGGTACATGAAAACCTATGTCTTGTTTCATGAAACAAAATAACAAAGTATAAATATTCCAGTGTGCAATCGCTCAGTCATAATTCAAGCATATATGTGCTTTACAGTTTTGGTGGCTGTGATGTCATCCCCAAACTTCATCCTAGAATTAGGTGCTTTTTATGATAAATTTTATACCTTTTCTCTCAGTGAGAACTCAAGACAAAAAAATCAAATGAAAGATTTCAATTAGAATGTTTTCCTCTCTATAGAATAGGCATGCTTCACATTTCTCCAATATGTTCCAACTGACCGATATTATTAAGTCAGTGCCACTCATCACATGGAATTCAGAAAGCCTGACTAAAACACAAGATGCTTAGCTAAAAGACAGAATAAGACTAAACTAAATTATTTACACTTATACTAAAATTATAAATAAAATATTAAAATGCCAGAGTAACTCTCAACAGAAAGAATTACATTATAAAATCTGAGGTTTTTTTCAGATGTATCAATAAAACATATCTGTTAATAAATATTTTTTAAATTTGAAACTTAAAAAAGACTATGAGAAATTCTGTATGTGAAAATAAATATTTCTCCAAGTGAAAATCAGGATATTCAGACCCCAGAACGGGAAATTTTAGGGAAATAAATGTAGCTATTTTGCACTGAAGGAATCTAAGGTTGAATATTTACACAAATCACATGTACTAGTATTTATAACTCACAGAAAAAAACACAACTAAACAATCTTATATGAGAGCATCCAGGACTGTGTGCACTTGTATGTGCATGCATAACTGTCTGTCAATAAATGAGTGGATAAATGCAATGTATATAGAAACAATGTGGTATGACCAGTAGTTAAATGATATCAACATTTATCAACATGGATTTCCTTAAGATGTATCAAAGGGCAATATTAAGGACAAATAACAAACAACTACAGTGACATGAACATATAGGGACAGTTAGAGAGACCATGGTGAGGGTAACCTTTAAATAAAGAGGTGCACATGTTGTTTCTGGTTGGGGGGTGTTGGTGTGAGGGAAGATGTCACACTCAGCTATACTCCAGGTTTATTCTTGGGGATATTTGTGGGAACAATATGTGATACTGGAGGTAGAACCTGTAGTCTCCTGCATAGAGGGCAAGCACCTAACCTCTAGTTGTTACATATATTTAACACATGGACAGGATGCCTATAATTTACAAATTATAACAGGAAAGAAGATGGAAAGGACAAGAAAAATGAGACAAAAGATAGACTAGAAAAGTGTATGGTTGTAAATATATAATAGTATATAATGAACATTATATATATTCCATTTTACATACAATCTCAGTATTTGCGACTCTGAAAATTCACTTTTTTATTTTCTAAAAAATAAAATGTTTGTTCACTCTTATGATGTTCCTTTTGATTCCTTGCCTGTTCCTTAGTATTCTCTTTTTCCTGAAATAATCCCTCCTCTCTCTTACTTTCATACTTTCAACCCCATCATGTTTATCTTCAGAATCAAGACCTCTTCGAGTGTACAAGGTTATCTCAAAAGACCTTAGAACTCATAGCTTTCAAGTCTGCCCATACGGTTATGATTGTACTAAATCTCATCTTTCTCTAGCATCCACGGAGCATCCCAGGTATGTAAAAGTCTCTCTTCAATTTCTTCCCATGAATTTTCACATATATGATTCTCTGATCACTGATAATTCGTGCTATGATTTTTCTTTACAGTTTAACCATTGTTGATTGTTACTGATACAATCATAACTTGTTAGAATACTTTAGCAGTTTGTTCACTAGCTTTTCTATTGTTTTTTACTCAGACTTTTTCAAATCTCTGATCAAACAATGACCAGAATAACAATTCACTGTGATCATCTGTTTAAAGTAGTAGTATCTCCCTGTTAACCAGAGAACAAAACAAGTTTTCAGGAGTTCCTGAAAAGCCCTGCCTGCCTCATGTGTTTTTTATTTTGTTTTGATTTTCTTGTCCTTTATATCTGGAGCAAGTTAGACAGGGAGTAATTAAAGCAACAGTTGAGTTTAGCCCAAGCCTTGCCTAGCATATTCTAGCTCTCTAAAAAAGTGGATCTATTGTGTCTGATGATGAGAAGGAGAAATATACTTGATACACATGCAAACTTTAACATCCAAAATATTGGCCTATAACTAAAATGTCATTAGAAGACTATCAATAAACAGATTCTATCTGTGGCAAGCTTTGAGGCACAGACAATGAGTCAGCTACCCAGACCATAGAGAAGCTAGTTTATTAGAATAAATGTGTTGTTATGTGTATTTTTTTCAGACTGTGACTACCTCGTATGTGTACATATGGAATAGATGAACATGAATGCCATATTGGAATAATTTATAATGTTAATAGTCTTCTTTTATTTTTCAGTAATTTTCACCATGATTAAATTAACAGGTCATTATAAATTAAGAATTAATGTGAAGATAAGATGACACAGATGGTGGATAAATTAAATCATTTATGTACAATTTCAACTTTAGCAAGTGAAAAACAGATGCTTCTAGAGAAGAATACAACACAACATAGATCGTATGTGGGAGGCAGAAACCGGGAATGCAATAACGATAAAATTAACTGCTACTTAAAAATCTCCCCAATCACATACACATTATTTGCACAAGATAGATAGTTCAGATGAAATAATGCAGAATAAAACATGGAAAGGTATTTTCGGAAAGATATTTGGGGGGAACCTGGCAGTGCGCGAGTGCTGCTATTGACTACACATTAAAGGAATTCTCATAGTTGGGTTTAGAGTAATACTGTATCATTGTAGCACTGTCATACTCTTCATCAAATTTCTCAAGCAGGCAACAGTAAGCCTTCATTCGTCCCAGCCGTGAGATTTTACCAGCCTCTCCTTCCTCATTTTTCCCAACGATTGGAGGCTCTTTCAGGGTCATGGGAATGAGAACTGTTATTGTTACTGTATTTGGCATATGGAATATGCCACAGACAGAGAGCTAGCAAGGCTTTTCCGGCAGGCAGGATACTATCAGTAGCTTGCCAGGCTCTCCAAGAGGCATATACATACATACATGTATATATGTATATGTATATATGTACATATATATGTATATATGCATACATATATAATATATATGTAGCACTGTAGCACTGTATCACTGTCATCCCATTGCACATCAATTTGCTTGAGCAGGCACCAGTAATGTCTCCACTGTGTGACTTGTTGCTACTGTTTTTGGCATATCGAATATGCCACGGAGATCTTGCCAGGCTCTGCCGTGTGGGTGGGATACTCTTAGTAGCTTGCTGGGCTCTCTGAAAGGGGTGGAGGAATCGAACTGGGGTTGGCCGTGTGCAAGGCAAATTTTCTACCTGCTGTGATATATATATATATATATGTATAATATATATATATACACATATATATATATATATGTATTGAAGAGGAGGGCAGGTTAAGGGTTAAATTTTCCTTTGTAACTGTTTGACTGCTTTGAAAGATGTTTTCTTCGTGACCTACTGCTGGGCAGGAAACTGTCACCAAATGGGTCAACAAACTGCCCTAGGAACTGTAAGCAAACATTTGCCAGGAAACAGTTAACAGTCAACAAATGTTTAGATACGCAAATTAAGTGACCTATGTGTGATCCCCTTTGATCTATAGGTGTGATTCCCTTTGATATGTGAGATTTTCTTTTCTCCCCCAAAAGGGTATAAAAACAGCTAGCTTTTTGAGTTCGGGGCCATTGGCTATGCCACAATTAAGGCACAGTTGAAGGTCCCAATATAGCTATATTGGCTTGAATAAACCCTGTGTGCTTGCAGAAAGAGTTGTCTTGGTTTTGTTCTTTTGTTTCTCCGAGCCTCCCCCAGGCAGAGATCTGCCACCCCTAACAGTATATATATGTATACATATATACTGTTATATATATACATATATATGTATATATACATATATATATACACTTCCTATGTTCACTCATGTGTGACACTTCCTATGTTCACTCATGTGTGAGGCTCGATCTGAACATGTGAAAAGTGGCGTGGAGCATGGCGGCGGTTGGTTAGTGGAGGTTGGCTGCCTGGGCTAGATCCCTGGGGCAGGAAGGACTCTCTCACACCGGCACCCCTCTGGGGCACCCCTGTTGCAGAGTCTGGTGGCATGGCTATGGGGGCCTCATTTTATGCTCCCTTCCTGGGGAAGCAGCCATGAATTCTGGAGGTTGGCCAATGAGGACATTTTCTGGTGCTGGCAGGAGGTGACTTATGAGCGTCCTGGGTGGCCAGAGATTGGGGGAAGCAGGCAGAGGATCTCTACTCCTGGATCCCGTTGAGCCCAGAGTCCAAGATCACAAAGTCCCAAATTACCTGGGTTCCGTGGGACTTCACTCATGTGTTAGGTCGGCCTGAGAATATTTCTTATGTTCACTAATGTGTGAGACTGGGTCTGAGCATGTGAAAAGCAGCCTGGAGTGTGGTGGCAGTTGGGTAGTGGAGGTGGGTTTGGGGTAGTGGGGATCAAACCCAGGACAGCTGCATGCAAGGCAAATGACCTACCTGCCATAGTATGTGTTAGCTCTCAGAAGAAAAGGTATTTTCAACTGTAGAAATTATATTGAACTCACATTTCTAAGCTCTAAATAATTCATAGTAGAAATGGAGATATTTTTAGAAATTATTTTCCCTAAGTCACATTACTTAATGATTACTCTTGTTTCTTCTTGACATGATTATCTGATTCCAAATTATTGAATTTCTCATAGATATGGCTTTTTCTCTCTACAGTACACATTCTTTGCTTAATCTTTAAAAATAACTTACAATTTTTAACTCACTCAATTTTTCACACTCATCCTTCTACCTCAGTTGGTAATATCACCCATACCTTCCATCTTTTCAATAGAGACAAATAATATCTCCACAAAGGCAAAAATTGTAAATAAAAACAACTGTCTTTTCAGACTATGATGCACTGAAAGCAGAAGTTAATCACAGATAAAAATTGAGGATAAAAAAATGCAAAACTCAAATGCCTGGAAATTAAGTTGTTCACTGCTGACCAACCAGTGAGTCAAAGAAAATCAGAAGTAGATGGAAAGATTTCTGAAAACCAACATGAAGGATGATAGAAGTTATCAGATCCTGAGGGACAGAGCAAAACTAATGCTGTGAGGAAAAGAGAGAAATTCATAGCAATGCAAGTACATTAGAGAGCAGAAAAAGTCCCTCATAAATAACCTAACTGCATAGATGAAGAAATTGGAAAATAGAGGCCAGAGCAATAGTAGCGTGAATACAGCCAACCCAAGTTCAACCCCTGGAGCTCCATATAGTGTCCCTGTGTACTTTAGGAGTGATCCTTAAGCACAGAACCACCACCAGGAGTGACCCCAAAACAAAACAAATATAAATAACTGAGAGAGAAAGTGAGAGAGAGAGAGAGAGAGAGAGAGAGAGAGAGAGAGAGAAACTAAAAGAGGGACCAAGTAATAGTACAGTAGTGCAGTAGGTAGGGCACACAGCAACCTGGGCTCAATTGCCAGCACCTCATAGAGTCCCCAAGTCTGACAGCAGTGATCCCTGAGCATATAGACAGGAATAAGTCCTGAGAATTTCCAGGTATGAGTCAAAAGCAAAAATCAAGCAAACAAACAAAAATGAAGCTAGTTAAGGACCAATCAAAGAAGACCACAGCAGGCAACAGGTAGAAAATAATAAAATTTAGACAGAAATTAATGAATGGGTATAGGATAATATAGCCTCAGGTAGTTTAGGTTTATTTGGTTACTCCCATCACAGTGCTCCCTTTCCTCTGTGTTTATTTGTAATTTCTTTCTTTGTGCTCTCTTGACTTGTAAATATTGTTTTTCTCTTCTCCTTGAGTCCTTTGCATAATTTATTCAGAGCCAAGTCCTTTTGTGTGGGCACAGGAAGACTTATAGCAAATGCTATGCTTTGTAACCTGTAAGTCATCTGACTCTACATGATATTTTCCTCCTGGGCATCTTTCTCTAGATCTAAGCCTCTGCTGCCCTTACTTCCTAGCACCCCCAAAAGCAGGTCCCGATGAAGGACGGGATGGACCCAGGGCAAGCGGTGAGTTATGTACTACCCTGGTATGGGGATGGGCCTGGTCAAAAGTGCTTAATGCTTAACTATAAATTAAGAGCTTGGTCATGGACAGATTCTGTCATGATCCAAAAAGTAATAACTAGATTTGTACCCTGCTAGGTTTAGGAATGATTATTCTGGCCTGAGTGCTACAGTCTGAATCTGTGGCAAGATGTTCCCAGGAGAGCTGTCCTGCAAGCCTCAATGTATCTCTTATTGTTCCCATACAAAAATAACTAGTATTAAGATGTTAGTGGAGTTTTTGGACTGAGGAAAGGAGAAAAACACCTTAAAAGGTATTTTGCCTGTGGGCAGTCAGGAAGAGCTTCTGAATGGTGTTTCCTTTGAACCTGGTGGGCCCTCAGGAAGGGCTTTCTTATGTTGATTTTGCTAAGGGGCTGTGTAGCCCAGAGGGCAAGGTGGAAAGAGACAAGTAGTGGGGAGAGCCTACAGAGGAAGAGAATCCAGAGAGCTGGGATGGAGGAGTGAGGAGCTAGGAAGGAAGAGTGCTGGGGGAGAGAGAGGAGACAGGAGAAATGGGGAGCTCAGATAGACAGGTGCCTGGAGAGAAGGGAATAAAGGAAACTGTTCAATCAACTGGCTTGGCCCTCGTTTCCTCTTTCCTCTGCCCCATGACCTGGGCTGCCCTGGCTGGGCAGCAGCCCAGGACCGACCCCGCAAGCCCACTGGGGCTCTCCCCTTGCCACCCCCTGATAGATGTTTTTTACAAACGGGAATTTAAAAAAATTTCAAAGTATTAATGAAACTTAGTCCTTGAAAACAATAAACAAAATCAGCTATTAGCAAGATTCACAAAGAAGAAAGAGAGCCTTAGTAAAACAAAATAGAAAAGAAATGAGAGATGTCACAACAGATACAAATTCATAGTATTATCAAAGAATCAATGAGGATTGTGTTGAAAATATTTATGCCATCAAAGAAGAGAACCTAGAGGAAATGGAAAAAACTGGAGTCCTATAACCTTCAATGTTGAGCCGGTTTCTCAAGTATATGGACAGCTAATCTTAAATGAAGAAGCAAAAGGTACAAAGTGGGCAAGGAAAGTCTCTTCAACAAGTGGTGATGAGAAAGATAATCAGCCATCTGCAAAATAAAACAAACTAAAACCCCTTTCTAGTTTTAAGCCCCCAAATCCAATCAAAATGTACTAAAGACCTCAATAGAATTTTTAAACACCTCAATATCTGAATCCATAAGTTACACTGAAGAATACATAAAGAATACTCCAGGAATCCTCCATGACACTAAAGCTAGAAGTATCCTTAAGGAGTCAATTCCATTTGCCAAGCAAACAGAAAAAAAGTATGAAGAATGACTGAATAGAGAGAGAACTATGGCATATGCCACAAAGGAATATTACTTGACTGAAAGAAAAATAGTGACATGAACATATTTGGAGAGGATTATTGGAGCAGTTAGTCAGAGATAGAGAGATTGACATAGAAGGATCTCTTTCATAGGTGGGATATAATGAAACAGAATAGAGGAATAGTAAGTGCCGAAAGACAGTAGAAATTAAGAATATGAGAACTAGTCTTCAGGAGAAAGGTTTTTACAAAGTTTGGAGGGATTGAGATGGTAAGGAAATAAAATGAAGAAGATGCTACCAAAACAATGATGGAGGGAAGTAGTTAATTAGGAGAAACAGTACTGAAAAGTAGGAAAAGTGTTATGCATGAAACCCTACCAGTAACAATACTGTAAACCAAGTCCTCTCCAAACATGAAAGCTTGTAACTATCTCATGGTGATTCAATAAAATATTTTTTTAAAAAAAATGACATCTGAATAAACAGTAAGTCCTTGTCATAGCAGCAGGGTCATAATTTGGAGGGAAACCATGGACATTGTTGTATGGAAGTACACACTGGTGAAGGGGTGAGTATTAGATCACTGTATGCCTGAAACACAATCATGAGTAACTTTGTAATGTATGGCGACTATTTATTTTTAAGGCTGGAGAGATAGCACAGCCGGTATGGTATTTGCCTTGCACATGCCGACTTGGTTTAGATTCTTCCATAGCTCTCGGAGAGCCCGGCAAGCTACCGAGAGTATCCCGCCCGCACGGCAGAGTCTGGCAAGCTCCCCGTGGCGTATTCAATATGCCAAAAACAGTAACAACAAGTTTTACAATGGAGACATTACTGGTGCCTGTTTGAGCAAATCGATGAGCAGTGGGATGACAGTGACAGTAAAACAGAATTATTTTTAAAAGAAAAATTAATATATTAAGGGAATAAATAGGCCCAAAGGCAATGGAAATGAAGAACGGGAGAATTAGCCTTCAGTAGAAAACTTACTGCTGAGGAGAAGTGGTGGGAATATGCTACATGATAATATCAGGGAGGTTATTTACCTTATTTGTTACAATTAATGAATTACATCATGTACCATAGTAATTACCATATGAGCAGGAGGGAACACTAAAACAATAGTGGAGGGAAGTGGCCACTCTGGGAGGGGCAGGAGATGCTGGAAAGAAGTAAAGTGAAATGCATTAAACTCTTAACCATTGCACTGGAAACCACAATACTTCGAAGAAAAAAATTAGGGTCCTGTTATGAAGGCATAAGGTGGTGAATAGGAGGGAAAAAACTGGGGATATTGGTGGAGGAAGAGGTGACTGGTGAAGGGACTGGTGATGAAACACCATATTCCTGAAATGCAATCATGAACAACTTTGTAAATCACAGTGACTTAATAACAAAAGAACCAATTAAATGGCGACATTATACCTTGAAACTAAAAATTCAAACTGTCATTTTTTCCTACTTTCTGCTGTAAGCTTTTTTCATCTCATTTTATTTAGCTGATAAATAATTAAGATGTCTGTCAAGTATTTTATATGTGTTATATACTTTCATGCTACAATATTGGAAACTTATATCAGAATAAAAATTTGAGACAAAACTCGAAGCAATGTAAGTTGTTAACTATATATTCAGGGTCCAAAATTAACATTTTATGGAAACACACAAGCCAGAAAGATGACAATTAAAACAAAGTCTTTGTAATAGTTTCTTAAAACTCCCTTACCTAGAGGACCGAGAATAAGGCTCAGGTGGTAGAGCATGTTAAGGGCCTGAAAATTAATCACCACATCAAGACAAGGGCTGGAGTGATAGTTGAGTGGGTAGGGCATTTGCCCTGCATGTGGCTAACACAGGTTCAATTCCTCTGTCCCTCTTGGATAGCCTGGCAAGCTACCAAGAGTATCCCGCCCACATGACAGAGCCTGGAAAGCTACCTGTGGCGTATTCGATGTGCCAAAAACAGAAGAACAAGTGTCACAATGAAGACATTACTGGTGCCCGCTGGAGAAAAATCAATGAGCAAAGGGATGACAGTGCTAATGAGCAAAGGGATGACAGTGCTACCGTGATACTCTACTTGTTACCCTACAGGACTGCTGACCAGAGCACTCATGGTGTGAAAGTACACACATGTTATACACAGGTCTATTCACAAAACAATGTGTGGGCTCTCTCCCTCTCCTGCCATGTGAATTCAATGGCCATGAGTTGCTTCTGCAGTCCAGCTTGCAGCTGCCACCAGCACATACATGAAGAAGGGAACAGGGGCACCAGGCGCTTTGGCGATCAGTTGTCGTTTATTGTAGCACTGTATCACTGTCATCCCATTTTTCATCGATTTGCTTGAGAGGGCACCAGTAAAATATAAAATGTATAGATCACTGTATCATTGTCATCACGTTGCTCATCAGTTTGCTTGAGCAGGCATCAGAAATGTCTCCATTGTGAGACTTGTTGTTACTGTTGTTTTTGGCATACTGAATACGCCATGGGTAGCTTGCCAGAGTCTCCTATGAGGGCAGGATACTCTCGGTAGCTCGTCGGGGTCTCCAAGAGGGACTGAGGAATCAAACCCAGGTGGGCTCCATGCAAGGCAAACGCCCTACCCACTGTGCTATCACTCCAGTCCTTACCTATATTATTACATTCAAAATGAATAAAATACTGTTATTGTTATCAGAGACATCATTTATTTCAGAAGATGGCAATAGTTCCAATAAAATTTTGACAAGAACCCAAATGCAAATACCCCTATGGAAAGATTGTCCATATTTTCATAGTTGTTGTGCATTTTATTTGTGTTTCTTGAGCATTTTCTTTTATATTTTTCACTCGCCATTCCTAAATTTGGCTTCATTAGCTTTTTTGAATAAAGTAGGGTAGCTCGCTGAGATTATCATTCATTTGTGTCAAATAGAAATTTCTCAAACAGAGGAGGAATTGAAGAAATGAAAAATTATTGTAGGGGGAAAAAGAAGTCAGCAACAAAACTTTAAAAAAGATTATAATTACAGAGGTAGTAATTAGGATTAGAACATAAATACTTCTGAAGTATCTTACAGATGTGAAATCACAAAAACTAAAAGCTTTCTTTGAGTTCATAGAACCCAAGTAATTTGATTACTTTGAAATACAAATGGATAATAAGTAATCACTGTCACTGTCACTGTCATCCCATTGCTCATCGATTTTTTTCGAGCAGGCACCAGTAACATCTCTCATTGTGAGACTTGTTACTGTTTTTGGCATATCCAATACACCATGGGTAGCTTGCCAGGCTCTGCTGTGCGGGGACAATACTCTCAGTAGGTTGCTGGGCTCTCTGAGAGGGGTGGAGGAATCGAACACGGGTCGCTGCATGAAAGGCGAACACCCTACTGCTGTGCTATTCCTCGTATATAATAAGAATATAAATAATAATTAATAACTTGGCATACACAAGAATATATCTTGTAGCTACTAATAACAGGATCAAGCTCTTACATAATTATTTTTATTTCAAGAATATTATGTCTGTTATATGATTCTATATTTAGGGTGGATGCACAAAATACAGACTGAACGCACTACAAAGGTTTTTTTTACCCATAAATTTTGTGCTTTGATAGACTATAAACTTTGTATATTTTTAATATTTTAGTCAAAGAACTGTTCTTTTAATGTAAACAGCAAATAAGATTTTAAAGGAAAATTGCACAATATATTTTAAGTATTTAATTTACTATTTAATCATGGTTTGTATTCTAGAAATTATTAATATGTGTGATATCTTAATTTTCTATGCCAATGATTTTTATTACCATTAATACAGTAACATCTAATATTCTCTTAAATTAGCATTACCTCTGTATAAATGAAATCTTGTCTTCTTTTTCTAATCTTTCTAACCTGTTTTTAGAATTAATTAATCTATACATTGAACACTAATGTATATGTCACCAAGGTTATTTTTCTTCAATCTTATGATCTTAAACTGTTGTAAAATTATTACCATCAGTTTATTTCTGTTCTTTCCAGTGTTGTATTTGTTATCATTGCAACTGCAATACTAGGTTTCTCTTCTTTAAGTAAGCTCATGTTACACAACAATATTCTGTTCACAAGAAACTTGTTATTATTTTTTTGTATCTGTTTCTACTGAGTGGCTCCCCTATATCTAGTTAACAATCTATGTCTGCACTTTAAAAGAACTAGAAACTTTCGGTGGATCCAGTGGGTTTTGTTCCATTTTTAAATCCAGGGCATTTTCTATTTGATTCTCCCTCAATGAAACGTGCCACAATTCCAAGTTCAAAGATGTGACTTACTGAACTACTTTAGGATCCAAGTTAAAGCAGATTGTTTCTACCATGTATTACATACTGATATGAATGAATAGCTTAAAAGTACGCCTGAGCTTTTGTCTGTGGAATTTATTTGGTTATTTTCAAACAATGAGATGTAGGGAGTGTGGACACCTAACAAGTGCACCAAGTGTAGAGTGAATGGAATGATGCTGGGCTCAAGGCAACTTCTGTAGTTTAAAATATAATTTATAGGAACTTCTGGAACACTGTAATTAGTATTCTGTTAGAATTTTTTGTTTTGTTTTGTTTGAGCTGTGAGTATGGGGTGAAGGAGAGCTCATGTGGACAGAAGACCACTCCACACAATCGTTAAGTGGGCCAGCCAATTAAATGCTCAGACCCAACAATGAGGCACCATTTAGTCCAAGTGGTAAGTGGAATCCTTCAAGGCTATCCTCAGCCATGCTCTGGGGGCCCCTTCCACGTCAGCATTGAACTTGGAGCTTTCCATATGCAAAGCCTGAATCCCTGTCACCCCAAGAAACCTCTATGAGTCTTAAACATTTTGGTGCCGTAATAGCTAACCAATGGCTTGGTAACATAACAGTGCAAATTTGTCATCTTATCATTTGGCAGCTGCAAAGTCAAACAATGAGCAGAAATAGTAAAATACAGTGTCTGCTGGTTGCGTGTCTGTGTTCCTAACTGAAGCTGTTAGAAATAATCTAGTTTATTGTTTGCTTTATTAGTCCCAGATTCTAAGTGCTGAGTGCCTTTCCTTATTCTGACCCCTTCCTTTTTCTTTAAATCCAGCAACATTAGTGGAATCCAAATCACATTTACAAATCTGGATCTCTACAACTGGGAAAGGGTCTCTGCTTTTCAGAACCCCTGTGATTAACCGGGTCCATCTTCATAACCTATATTAATATTTCCATCTTTAATTTTAATAAAGTATATAAAATGTTGACTTTCATGTGAGGAATAAGTCCTAGGTTCCACATACTAGGACCAAGCGATCCTGGAAAAGTGGAACTACTACACCCAAAGATCACTGACCTATGTTTAAACATCTTACATGTTTATAGATATGGAAATGAAAATATAAATTTTAAAATATAAAATGTTTAGATCACTGTATCACTGTCATCCTTTACTCATTAATTTGATCCAGTGGGCACCAGTAATGTCTCCATTGTAAGATTTGTTGTTACTGTTTTTGGCATATTGAATACGCCATGGGGAGCTTGCCAGGCTCTGCCATGCAGGCAGGATACTCTCAGTAGCTTGCCGGGCTCTACAAGAGGGACGGAGGAATCAAACCTGGGTTGGCAGCATGTAAGGCAAACACCCTACCCACTGTGTTATCACTCCAGCCCAAAATGTATATATATGTTTATAAATATGTAAATATACACTAGCAATATGAGTTGCAGTAATTCAAGGGTAACATCTAAAACGTTTTATAAAAGTAAACGGCAATTGTAAAATAATGAAAGGAAAACACAAGTGATAAGTGATAAAAAAATCTTATGAAAACTAACCTTAGTCCTACTCCATCTGTCAAAATGTACACTATATACATTTTTATGCATCTGCATATACATCGGTCCATATATATTTCAATATTATTTGAAAATTACTTTCTATTTAGCAAATATAATTTCTATGTTTAAGTTTGTCCCATAAAGTCAAACTAAAAGGCATGCAAAGCACGAATCTCTGTACCCGGAGAAACCTGAGTTTTATTTGTTTTGGTGCTGTAATAGCTAACCAATGATTTGGTAACTTTGGAGTACAACTTTATCATTTTAATGCTGGAAAGATAGTACAAGGGTCAGGTATTTATCTTACTCATGGGCCACCCCAAATGTGATTCCTTTGAGCAATAGCAAGATTGGTCCCTGAGCACAGCCAGGACTGCAACGCTTAGACTACAAAGATACTTCCAGCCCCCAAACAACAACAAAAAAAAACAAACAAAAAACTTAAAAAACTTTTCACCAAAAGATTGTAATATTGAACGAATTAGATAGACAAACATTTCCCTGTTCATTGTTTTGCTTGAGCAGGCACCAGTAATGTCTCCATTGTGAAACTTGTTGTTACTGTTTTTGGAATATCGAATACGCCAGGGGAGCTTGCCAGGCTCTGCCGTGCAGGCAAAGTACTCTCGGTAGCTTGCCGGGCTCTCAGAGAGGGAGAGAGGAATCGAAGCCGGGTCAACTGCGTGCAAGGCAAATGCCTTACCTGCTGTGTATCACTCCAGTCCTTAAAAATGATTATTTGAATTAATTTTATAAATAAAAACACTGAGTATTCAATGTATTAATTAGGACTTCTTGTCACAACACAAATGCAATTAAAATAGCTAAATAATGACAGTTTGTTGATTGAGAAAAATTTTAAATACATTAATTTAATAAGAAATGAATGTGTGGCTTGATCTGTCAGGAATTTATCATTCTAGATCTCGCTTCTATAGATTTTGGATCATTTCTAGGAAGAGTCTTTCAATATGTGTGAATATAATAACCATCTATCCATGTTAGCATCCAAAAAGAGAGTAAATTTGCAAATTTTGGGAAGACCCAATAGCACTAAACTTAGGTCCAGTTCAGCGTAGCTTCTTTGTCCTTTTCCTTTGTTCGTTTGTTTTAATTTTTACCAAAGTACCATGATTTATTGTAGTTTAATGTTTCTTTGCCCTTCCTTCCTAGCCATTGGAAATTTGTGTTTGTTGACTGTCCCTAACCTGTCAATTACCTTTGTCTCCTGATCAGACTCTGACGTAAATATTGTCTTTCTCCTCTACTGACTGTCCTTTACATGGTTAGTTATTTCAGAGCAGTTGCTTTTTGTATGGATACAAGAAGACATTTAAAAGACAAGCCTGTGGCTTGGGCCTTGATTGATTCCAAATAATATTGCCTCCTGGATATCTGCTCTCTGGACTTAAGCCTCAGTTGCCCTTACTTCCTACATCCCCAAAGCAGTGTCCCAGTGAGGGACTGGATGGACCCAGGGCCAGCGGTGAGCTATGAGCTACCCTGGCATCCAAATGGGCCTGGCCAAAGTGCCCTAATTCTTAACTATAAGTTAAGACCTTGGTCCTGGACAAATTCAATCATGATCCACAAGTAATAACTAGATTTGGACCCTGCTGGGTTTAGGAATGATTGATCTGGCCTAAGCACTTCAATCTGAGTCTGTAGCAAGATGTCCCCAGGAGAGTCATCCTATAAGCCTAAAAGTGTCTATTAACATGTCCATACAGAACGATAAATATTAAGAAGGAGAAGTAAATATGTTTGTTAATCAAGTTGCAGGTCTAAGGAGAGGAGAAACACATCTTAGGGGCTATTTTGCCCTTTCAGGCTGCAGGTGTTTGGGAAGTCTGGAAAAACATTTTTGATTGTGCTTCCTGTGGGGAGGCGTGGTTGGGGAGGCATGGCGAGAGGATAAAAAAGAGCAGCTTCTGGGAGGAAGGAGAGGGGTTGAAGGAGAAGGAGAGAAGAGAGGGAGAGACAGCAGAGAGAGATAGAGGAGATGGATACAACAGGAAGAAAGAATTACATGGTTAGAGAGAGATACACACACACACACACACACACACACACACACACACAGAGGGTTGGAGAGAGCCGGGAGAGACGAGAGATTGAATAAACAGCAACTAACCAGCAACCAGCTTGGCCCTTGTTCTTCCTTCATCGGTCCAAGGCAACAGCCATGGTGGATGGAGAAGCAGCTTTAGAGCACTGAACATGGGCGGTGAGAGAGAGCTGCCCGGAGAGCCTTCGGACATCCTTTCACGTGTCATCCCCGAGCACATGGGGGGCTGACACAGCCCTACGGGTAGGGTTTTCACAATTTATGAACTTACTAATAGCTGTGTTTTAGGCATACAAAAATTTGACACCAATCCCACCAGGAGTGTCAACACCACACCTCCAGCTGTGTTTCCACACCCCCTCCCCATCCAGCCCCCACTCTACCACCACTTGTCAATTTAACAGTCACATTACTAAGATTTAGTGTAACCCCATGTTAAGTCACACAATTAAGTACGGTGGCTATAAAAAATTGGGCAATAGCAAATTTTGTGAATTCAAAATGATCAAAAATTAATTAAAAATCAAACACAATATCAAGTGAATCAAAGGTGTTTCTGGTAACACTAAAGTCATAGTTCTTCACCACAAAGGGTCATGGATAGAAAATGGTTACGAAATTCTGCAATCTAGAACATGTTCAGGGAGTGGAAAGCTATCAATGTGGGTAAATAGATAAATTTCTGACCCACAGATTCGAGTCACATACACACAAAAACATACTGTTACTGTATCACTGTCATCCCGTTGTTCATCGATTTGCTCGAATGGGCACCAGTAATGTCTCCATTGTGAGACTTGTTGTTATTCTTCTGGGCACATCAAATATGCCACGGGGAGCTGGCCAGGCCCTGCCATGCAGGCGGATACTCTCGGTAGCTTGCCAGGCTCTTTGAGAGGGAGAACTAGACAGTAAGAGGGAGCTTCGTTTTATAATCTCTGGATCTTGGCCGTTGATGAGATTACACAGCACCAGGGAAAATTTGTGGGTGTGACTGCCAAGCTACTGGAAAACCGGGGATCTGGGTGGGTGGAGGAGGTCCAGTCCCTATCTGAGCAGGCTTGGAGATCTCAGCCCCGAGTCTCGCACACCCGGGTTCCTTTGCCTGCTGTTTTCTTCATGTGTGAGTCTTGTTTGAGTGAGCGTGAAGAGAGTGGCCTTGAGCATGGCTGTGGCTGGGTTCTGGAGGTGTTTGGCTGAGTGGGCTCTGCTTGGGGCGGGGAAGGAAATTCAATCTACAAAAAAAATACAGCCCCACAAAAACAACACAGATAGAAAGGGCTGCTTTAGTTTAGAAGAGAAAATTTTCTTGAAGGAAAGGAACTCCAAATTGTGTATGCTCCTGTGAAGTCTGGGAGTTAAAGGATATGCCCAATTCTAAATTTTAGAGTATTTATGATCTTCTTTGAAAGTACCTAACATTCATAAAGTGAAATCTTTGATCCTAAAACTTCATAATGTGATTTTAATTGGAGACAAAGATTTTTGAAGAGATAATAAAGTCAAAATAAGGTATTGTGTGTGGGGTTATGTGTTTCAATGACTGGCTTTCTATAAAGAAATAAAACTGTCTACACAATTTGTTTGGCACTGCTAAGGATTGATCCCAGGGCCTCACACTGGCAAGGCATATGGCTCTAGCCTTCTGGCCATAAATATCCTACATTTTCATAAGAGACTTCAAGTCTTTAGAATAATGAGAAAATTAATTTCCACTATTTAAACATTCTATCTTTAGAATCATATAATGGCAATTGTAGCAAATTCATGCATTACTTATTGACAAATTAAAACAGAAAATATAACATTGCACACTTCTACTAGTTACATGAAGTGACTAAATGAATTTTATTACTGATTATTAAAAATTCCATCCATAGTTTTTGCCTGCTCAATAATAAATTTTACTAGTAGCAGAACTATTTCCCCAAAGATTAGAAAAGTTTAATATCTGAATCTGATTCTGGTCATTTTTTATTTTACTCTTTGCAAACTTATTGTTCATATACTTTATCCATATTTATACATGATTTTAAAATCTAACTTTCTTTTTAATTTTGTTCCATGCACATTAATCTAGTTTGCTATGTACTTTAAATTTTTTTATTTGTTCTAGGGTTACCATTTGAGGCTTACAAGAAGACAAAAGAAATGAATTAAACATGCAAGAAATTTTTGGGGAAATGCCAGAAGGGAAAAAAGGAGTAATGCTGAGGAACCCAAAGATCCAGTTGAACCAATATTACAAACACAGAGAACTAACTGCTAGAATAAAAAAAGAAAGAGTTGACATACTGTAAAAGTCTGAGAACCTACCAGAAATCTAAGAGAGTTTTGTCAAAGCAGTTATGGACCAAATCCTCAATCAGAGGACTTGAGTATCTCCAGGAATTGACAGAAAATAATATTGCTGATATATCCTTTTTTTAAATAAACAGCCCATGTGAGATGCAGGTTCTATGTGGTTTATTTCAGGGCACAGGAGCTAGAATCACTTATCACTTATGTTACCTGTAGTAAGTGTTCTGAGAATTGTACTTTTATGACTACTACGTTGTATTTTCCCCAAGATAAAAGCCTGGTATTTGTACCTGTTATGTTCACTAATGCAGAGAATTTTATTTCATTTTCTTGCAAAATTCCATTGGGCAGTTTCTACCAATATGAGGTACTAAGAGGAGACCTGGACGTGGGAAAAAGAAAATAAAGCGTAGTATTTTAACTTTCTTCCACCATTTTGAAGACTGCGCCCAATAGCTTGTAAAGTTGGACTTCCTTCAGATTGCCAGCTTTTTCAGAAAAGCTCACACCACTTTATATCGAGTGTCGTATGCTTTGTTCTCTAAAAAACCATAAAGAACAGCTGCTGGATTCCCCTAATACTGGTTCTTCTAATTTGTTCCCTTGAGATTCTGATGGAATGGAGTGATAGCACAGCAGCAGATAGGGTGTTTGCCTTGCACACAACCAACCCAGATTCAATTCCTCTGTCCCTCTCGAAGAGCCCAGCAAGCTACCTAGAGTATCCCACCCGCATGGCAGAGACTGGCAAGTTACCTGTTGCATAATCAAAATGCTAAAAACAGTGACAACAAGTCTCACAATGGAGACAGACGTTACTGGTGCCTGCTCGAACAAATCAATGAACAGCGAGATGACAGTGACAGTGACAGAGTTCTGATCATCTAATTTCTTGTTTGTCCCTTCTTTAGGTCTTCAGATTTTCATTCATCTAGGAACTAATCCCATGTATTAAACTGCATATGCTTACAAAACCTCAGCCTCAAATATTTTCCTTCTCATTATAAACTCAGTGATGAATACTTTCTCATGCATTGTAGAGTTTTAGAGAAAAGTATGGGAACTTGATTTTTTATATTAAACACCACTATCACTAGTGACTATTAGGTATTCGAGGATATAATAGAAAACAAAATGGATAAATGCTCGTGTTGTAGAAGTTATAATCTGGTGAATGAAGACAAATGATAAATCATAGACATAGCACTTATATTATTATATTCAGTGATTTAGAAATCAATGGGCAAAATTGTAATATTTCTTCAAAGATATGAGGCAAATTAAGAATTATTTTATTAACTTATCCTGAAAAAAACATTTTAGGGGAGGAAATTGTTAAGGTGAAGATTTAAGAAATATTATATTTAATACTGTAAGAGAGAGCAAAGGGGTCATTCTGGATGGGTATGATAGATTTAGGAGAAAGTAATAGGAAATAAATAATAAAGATAATAAAAATTAAGACCATGTTAAGTTTAATAAACCACTAAAAGTCTGAATTTTATGTTTAAAAAGGAAGGTCTAAGTAGTCAGAATAATAA
Organism: Sorex araneus; assembly: GCF_027595985.1. Classification (NCBI taxonomy): domain Eukaryota; kingdom Metazoa; phylum Chordata; class Mammalia; order Eulipotyphla; family Soricidae; genus Sorex; species Sorex araneus. Next base: position 59,685,183 of record NC_073309.1, on the reverse strand, counting down.
TATTGGGTTTTAAGAAGCTTACTTTAACTCCCTTTATAAATAAAATGAAACGTGAGACAAGTAAAAGAGAAAACAATTTCATAAACTACTGGAAATATTAATTGAATACGACAATTGCCTAAAATAAGATTTTGGCTATATAAGTTATATTTAAAAAAACTTAGATTCTCAATCTTTATTGGAGAAAACCCGCATATATTTAAAAATATCTATGTAGATAATATTTAAATTTCAAGACATTATATATTTACTGAGTGATTGTATGGAAAAAGGAAAAATTAAAAAACTATATCTTAATTTAAGGTTAAATGCCAAATAATAAATGGGGGAAAATAAGCAAAAGCAATTGAGAGTAGTGAGGAAAAAAAGAAAATCGAATGCTGTAAAAACTTCAACTGGAAAAAAAAATCACTATATACTTAAAGGAAATGCATGATAGCTGATGAAATATATATTAAAATGAAAGGCACTATCAGATAAATAGTATATTATTGACTGTTAGCCTTTTGATATAGCAATGTAAAGATTACTATGTAATGTTCAAAAGTAATTTTGGTGCACATTGGATTGGTACAGCAAATGTTTGTCTTGAGTGTAGTTAGGGGACAATATGAGAAGGAGATGTGAAAGCAAAACAAAAAAAAGGAGGAAGACTAAAGAATCAATAAAGAAATTACTACTAGGTTGGAGCGACAGACAGTATAATGGTTAAGGCTTTTGCCTTGCATGTAACATCCCATATGTTCCCCTGAGCACCGCCAGGAGTAATTCCTGAGTTGCTGAGCCAGGAGTAACCTCTGTGCATTGCCAGGTATGACCCCAAAAAAAAGCAAAAAAAAAAAAAAAGGAAGAAAACTGAGATTAGTACTACTTTACTATAGTAAAGAGATTACAATGAATAGCAAGAACTTAATCACTCCAGTAAATTTGATGTATAAGCTGAATTTTTATTATAAGCTAAATTTTCCTGTATAAGCTGAATGGTTACTCCAGGCTAGGAAGTGGAAGTGTACATTTCTTTGGAATAACCCTTTCTAATTATAAAATGTTGTCTCCAGGGATTTGTGTTAGGAGCAAGTATTGTTGGATACAAATCAGTTCTCTTTGGAAACAAATTAGGACTCTACCATAAGTTGTATTTGAATGCTTTACGTAACTAAATGAAAATTGGAGACTGCTGTCAGATTTCACATGAATCAGAATTGTAGAGCACTTACGTATGAGGTCCATGATGGGGGGGAAATGGAAGCTAACAGAACAGAAAATCTTGTTTCTTTTCTTTCTTTTCTTTCTTTTTTTTTTTGTCACACCTGGTGACGCACAGGGGTTACTCTTGGCTCTGCACTCAGGAATTACTCCTGGCGGTGCTCAGGGTACCATATGGGATGCTGAGAATCAAACCCAGGTTGGCTACATGCAAGGCAAATGCCCTACCCGCTGTGCTATCACTCCAGTCTGTGAAACAAAAAATATTATGGGAGCATCAAACCAATTTGTCAATGTGAAAAAATAAATGTAACAGAAGACTTACTTCAATAATTTGATTTTTATACATATTTATCCCCACATGGAACTTATAAAGTATGGAATTTATGATGGGCTGGAGCGATAGCACAGCTGTAGGGCATTCGCCTTTCACATGGCCGACCTGTGTTTGATTCCTCTGCCCCTTTCGGAGAGCCCAGCAAGCTACCGAGAGAATCTCACCTGCACAGCAGAGCCTGGCAAGCTACCCGTGGCGTATTGGATATGCCAAAAACAGTAACAATAAGTCTCACAATGAGAGACATTACTGATGCCGGCTCGAACAAATCGATGAGCAATGGGATGACAGTGACAGTGACAGTGGTATTTATAATATGCTGTTTTATAAATCTGAGCTACAAACTATTTTCATCCTCTCTTACTAAATTATAAAATATATGAAGTCTTAAAACTTTTCAATTTCAAGTAATACAAACTCAAAGCAACTAAAAGCAACTAGTTTAATTTGTGAGGCTGTTAATGGAGTAGTAATGACTATCATAGTACAAAAGTACAGATGGTCTCATGAGAATCTGAAATCTTGAATTAAGGTCATAAGACAGAGAAAAAAAGGTAATAGATCCTTTCTCTCTTCATGAGTATTGGGTTGGTTTATTTACATCTTTACATTCTGTTGAAATATTTTTCTATTTCATCAACATATTGTATCTCTTCTAATTTGTTATTTATGCTGTTCAAAAATTGTTAGTATGAGTGATAGCACAACTTGCCTTGCATGCGGCCAACTCGGGTTTGATTCCTTGGTCCCTCTCGGAGAGCCCAGCAAGCTACCAAGAGTATCCCGCCCACAGAGCAGAGACTGGCAAGCTACCCCCAAGGTGTATTCGGTATGCCAAAAAACAGTAACAAGTCCCACAATGGAGAAATTATTGGTGACCGCTCAAGCAAATCGACGAACAATGGGATGAAGTGACAGTAACAGTGATATAGAAATTGATCAGAACTGATTGGTTTGAGGCAGCCTTAATTCATCATTTCATTACTTCCAAAAGTTATAGAGGTGTGGGCACATAGTAACTGAGCCAGGGTCTTACCAGGCTAAAAGCACGATGTCAGCAGGACTGCAGGTGGGCTATTGGCAGAACGAAGTTTCTGGTGACTGTAGGAAAAATTGGAAGACAGGGTTTTTTTCAAAGGCAGCAAGCTAATCTTTTTTTGTTTGTTTGTTCTTGTTTTTTTTTTTTTTGGATCGCACCGGGCGATGCCCAGGGGTTACTCCTGGCTCATGCACTCAGGAATTACTCCTGGCGGTGCTCGGGGGACCATATGGGATGCTGGGATTCAAACCCTGGTGGGCTGTGTGCAAGGCAAACGCCCTACCCACTATGCTATTGCTCCAGCCCCAATCTTTTTTTTTTTTAATAGCGTATGATAACTGTCAGATCAGTGTTCCTCATAATCAGGAACTTAAATTAAATCTTAAAAATTCCTCTTTATTGTAATATAATGTAATCAATGGAGAAAAATCTATCAGATTCAGTTCTTTCCATACAACATTCAAGGAGAACATTACATGAGCATGTATAGCAGCTAATGAGATTCTTTGTGATATGTGAAAATTCTGTCACTGGAGATATTACCATCTGTGGTCCCAAATATCAAGCTATAGTTTTAACAAGTAACTGAAGAATGAATCATTTTAAAAGAGAATATTTATTACTTAAATATTAAATAATAGGGATACTGAGAAGGTGTGCCTATATGGAAAAAAAACAAAAATATTCTGACTTGAAAATCAAAAATTTCATTTTCAAAAGAAGGGTATGATTCGCTGGGGAAAATTTGTCTAGAATTGATAATTAGGTCTTGAAATTTAGATATTTAAATGTAGATAATCAGATCTGTAAATATGGAGATAAAATAGTATAATATTTTTATTCTAATTTATTGAAGTTTGATTCATTTTAATACTGTCACTGGTGATTTATCATACACATAATTATTTAATTCGTATCTCTATTACAACAAACAATACTAAACTGCCTATCAATCCACGCAAGTCATTGAATTCAAACACGATATCACCCCCTGGTATCTAGGACCTTACTTCCTGGTGAATAAAAGCCACTTATATTATAAACTACTTACTTTAAATACTCTTTAAGTGAGTTTTTAAAGTTTATAATGTCTCTACACTTTCTATCTATTCAGAAAGAATATATGATATGCTTTGATCTTTTACCTAATAATATTTACTTCTTCCATGCTTGGCTTCACATGGTATGATAAAACAAATTTCTTCAATTAATTTTTTTGAGAACGGTGATTTGCAAAGTTGTTGTTAGTTGATTTCAGGCATATAATATTTCAACACCAAGCGCACCGCCAGTTTCAATTATCCTCCATGAGTGTTTCCATATTTTTCTTCCCACCAATCAACTTGACAGGCTCATTTCAAACTTCCAGGATTTGCTGCTTCTATTTCCTGTTTTCAGTTTTGTTGAGTCTGTGTTTTGGATACATGGCTACAGCATTCACTCATATCACTAGCATTACTGAATTACTGATGATAAATGCAAATACAAAGTAAAAGAGCTTAGGAAAAGGGATTTTTTTTTCTTTTTCAGGTAGAAATGCCCCATAGTGAAAGTTCTAGTCAGAATCATCAAAAGAGTCATATTCTTTTTCAAATTCTGACTTACATATACCCTATGAAAGAATCGTCTGGAGTTCAAACTGAATTATAGGTATGTTTATGTTCCAATATTTTAAGATACATGTAGACATAAGGTCACATAAAGTATTAAGGCAACAAACATTCTAGTGATAAAAACATAGCCTGTGGACGTATACCAAGGTGGAGTTAGAAAAGGAGAGTTAGGGTCAGATATATAATATTGCAGTTAAGGCAGTCGTCTTGCAGCATCAACCTGGTTGCGTTCCCAGCACCACGTGCATACCACTGGCAGATGAACTACTCAACCACCCCCAGATAAATAAATAAATAAATGAGAAAGGGAGAGTAGTTGGAAAATTGTCTTTCTTTAGCCAGATGGAGATGTATATCTTCATTCTATTGCCTTATTTTTTGTTGATGGGCCACACCCAATAATACTCAGGGCTTACATTGGCTCCATACTCAGGGATCATTTCTGGCAGTGCTGAGAATTGAATGTTGGCTGTGCTCAAGGGAAAGATCTGCAGTTAATCTCTAATCTGAGACCAATATTTTGCACATTTTTACTTAGGACTCTCAAAGCCAGCATCAGCTCTGTTTATTTCTTTACTTCAAGATTCAGGTAAAATACATTAATATATCTGAATGCCATATGTACATTTTCAAGAGGAAGTACATAATTAATTACTTAGTACAAAAAATATGAACACAGTGTGATTTTTTTAAAAAAATATAAGGAGTCCAAAGACTCGTATATTGTCACAAAGTTCTAGGATGAACAGATTAAATCTACTGGCTACTGAACATCTATGATTTGGGAATTTTGTGAAGTGACATGATGTTAACATAAAAACAGGATAATAAACTCACAAATAGAAAGCTACAGTGAAATAATATTATTTTATAAAAATATGTTCATTTTAAATGCTACCATGTTGAATTTTGAAAGACATCAGTAATAAAGTAACATGTTCCAGTGCATTACATTCTATAAGGGTATTTTATAGGATTTAATACAAGATTTTATCAACATATCAAAGCAGAGAGATTACTATTATTAATTTTTGTTGATAAAATAGGCTCTAATTCAACACATTTTTCCATTAAAAATAGTGTTGAAATACAAACTTACCATGTTAAAGATCTATCTTTAACTTTGTTAGTTTTTAATTGAATCTGTTGATAGAATGCCTTTTTTTTAAACTCAGAAAAATCCATAAAACCCTAACAACCTGAGGCAAAAGTGGGTATGGGGCCTTGAATAAAACTGCTAGAAGATGAATGCCAGAGTCTCTGGCCTCCTCAAGCTCTGAGTGAGTCAGTGGTGATGTGTGTGTGTGTTGTGTATGTGTGAAAGAGAGAGAGAGAGAGAGAGAGAGAGAGAGAGAGAGAGAGAGAGAGAGAGAAGGAGAGAACTAATAAAAGAAGGAAAAAGGAGGTGATGGGAAAGAGGTGGGAAAGGTAACTTTTAGAAAAACATGACACTTTTCTGGACTTTTTGATATAAAAAAGTGAATTCCCCCTTATAAAGTTAATGAATTTGTTTGACACTGATGACACCAATGTCACAAATTTTTACTGTTGAAAAAATGAAACAGGAAAAATCTCAGTATTTTTACCAAGGTTTGGGCATTCCCAATCAATATTTATCTGAATAAAACATGCAGAAGAAACCTCTAAATTATACTCAAATAAAAATTTATTTCTTTTTTTCTACCATACAAACTAATCCCATAATCAGCTAAAAATTGAAGCACTTGAAAATGTTTAGATATATGATTGTGCAATGAGATAGACCTCCAAACATAAAGTATGACACTCAGCTATTTACACATATTATTTGTTCTTATGTAAAAAGGAGTTATTGATTCTTATGTCCACTAATAAATCAGTTTTATAGTCATGCAATCAAGGTTCAGTGAGAGTTTCTAATTCAGACTTGCAGATACATTAGACAAGATATATGACTAAATCAAAACAGGCAGTATAGTCTCAAAATTTCCTCTCAAGACATAAAATGTTTCCTTCCAAATTATACAATGTAATCTCTGTTTTTGAACTTCATAACACTACATTAGGAGGATAATCATACTCGGAATATATCTGTTTTGCTACAGAGCAATAGTTTATATTCCCTATACTTATTTTTCTTTTTTTTCCTTTGACAAACATTAATTTAGTAGCTGTATGCTAATTGTTTATTTGTATATTTCTAAAGTACTTAGTTAAGGGGAGATCTGCCAAGGAAAGGCATGATCTGTTCCTTCTAAACTTTGTAAATAATTGCTTGTGTAAATCTATATAGTCTAGCTGCAACTATATCTACTGGATACTTAGTCATTATTATGTAACAACTGAGTAATTCAGCTACCTAAAGCTGATAGCCTAACTAATTATATTCAAGGCCCTGGCTGCAGATTCATTTGCATGGCATGAAAAATGCAATTCAAAATAAATTTCAGGAAGACACAGAGGTGAGGCATCAGATGCCGTTAGTTATCTGCTTCTTACAAGAATGCCCAAATCACTGCAAGACCAAATATCATCACCTCTAACCCTAAACCATACTGAGTCTGGAAGGAGATAGGGCACAGGAGATAAAAAGGCTGCTTTGCACGCTGATCTAGGTTTGATTCCTGACACTAAACATCTCCCGTAGGTCCCTTGAACATTTCGAGAACATCCACTAAGTACTGCCTGATGTGCCTCTCCCCCACCCAAGAAAAAGACCAAAATAAAAGTAGCAAACATAAGTCTCTATTCACCTAACTCCTCTCTGCCCTCAGCTACCAGTTCTCTAGTAATCAGTAAAGAATCCATCAAAAATAATTAACTAAAGTTATGCCATTCTGACTGAGTCAATTATTCCTTACTAGTAAAATTTTGGATGAAAATTGTAGAAATTTAAGGAAGGGTGTTAACCGATACAAAAATGGAAGTAATTAAAAAATCTTGAAAAGATTTTGCGATCTCCTTCCTGAATTCTATAGCATTATCACCAACTTTATTTCCCTCCACCAATTTTATGCCATAATTCATTCTTCAGATTATTTCCATAATATGATTTCTATAATATTTTTATTGGGACATTAAAGTATCTTGAGCAAAAAACAAGTGATAATATTTCACTTAATAAAAAATAAAAAGTACTAATTTTCAGAATGTATACATTTCAGAGGTTTTGTGGGATATGTATAAAAAGTGCTCTAAAATATATATTAAGCTATCTCTCTTCATTATGTGATTATTTTAAAGAACCAATCACTCTCCAATAATTTATCTGTATTATACCTAAATACTAAAGAATTTTTTGAAGCAGAAATATTTGTGGCCAAAGAAAAGTGCAGGATTTTGTATCTTTTTCTTTGGGGAGGAAAAGATCTTTCATTTAAAAGATCTGCTATGATTTTTTATGGCAGCAATCTAATAGATAATGTTACAGTTTTCTCTTGCTCTCAAGATCTGTCTTAAGATCTTACCAAGTTAACTACTATGTGTCTCATTGCTTTCATGTTAGGGTTTATTATGATTGGTTTTTAAGCTTCTTGGATTTGGGAATTCAAATTGAAATCCAAGTTTTTTTTTCAAACTCTGAAGCCTTCTGTTACTTGTACAAAACATGTTCCACCACCTTTCTTTCCTCTCTTGTGACTCCCCTCTAAGACAGACATTGTTGCTCCGAGCTGTCCCATAATTACTGAAATTCATATTTCTTCTTCTGTTATTTATGAATGCTTTCATTATTCTTATCTTCTAGATCATCGAATCATCCTTTTAATTCTGTTATTCTGATTCTTACTGTCTCTATTACGGCATATCCTGGCAAGCTACGTGTGATGTACTTGATATGCCAAAAACAGAACAACAATGATCCTCATTCCCCTGGCCCTAAAATAACCCCCAATATGCCATCAGGATATACTAGCAAGCAATATGGACAGATGGGGACGTTACTGGTGCCTGCTTGAGCAAATCAATGGGCAACGGGATGACAGTGATACAGTGTTTTCTCTATTGCATTTTTAAAATTATTTCTGTATTCTTCAGATTGGCTATTTCTGTTTAGAATACTGTCATGTCTTCTAATGCCTTGTTGGAATTCAACTTATTTATTTATTTTCTACAATTCAGTTGTCATTTTAATCACTGTGACTTTGAAATTCTCCTTTGGGATATTAAAGGTAGTCTCCATGCTTTGGGTTGTTGTAGTCTTAGAGAGAGAGCTTTTGTGGCTTCCCATTAGTGTAAGTGGGGTTCCACCACTTAATTATTTCAAGGATCGCAGCTAACTCCCTGGCTGGAGGCTGAGTGTAGGTCTTGAGATGAAGGGTGGTGGGGAGTCAGATAGACAACTGCCGGTCAGATACTCACAGATACTCAAGTGCAGGAACAGAGCGCCTCCTCAGAAGGGGTAACGGGCAGAGTAGGGAGAAGTACTGTGTGGGGACATGGAGGTTCTGGTGGCCTGGGAAGGCAGGTGGCTTCCAGAGACCCTAGGCAGTTTCTCACCAGCAAAGCACCATCAGACTCCAAATACAAGCTTATAAATGGTGGACAGATGGAGTTCACTGGATGAAAATAGTTTGAACATATTTTTTTAAGTTTAAATTTACTTTAACATCTTCTCTAACAAAGTTTTTTTTTTTTTTTAAAGAAATATTTTATTGAACCACCGTGAAAACAAAAAAAAAATACAAAGCTTTCAGGTTTAAGTCACAGTCAAATACTGATTAAACCACCATCCCTTCACCAGTGCACCCGTTCCACCACCAAGAACCCCAATACAACCCCCTCCCACCCCACCCCCATCTAAGTAGTTGATGATATTCCCATTATTCTCTCTATATATTGAGTACATTTCATATTTCCATACAGAACTCACTATTGTTGATTGGAAATTTTCCCCAACAATCAGGCCTGCTGAATAAGCATCATCTAATAATTTCTCTTCCTTGGTAAAAGTGAAGACTTTGAGCCCGCGCGGCCGCGATAGCGGCCGCGCGGTTTTGGGTTTCTAATACTATAGCTCAGTTCACAGTCAAAATGGATGGCTGCTGCAAGAATCTGCTCTGGTGCCAAAATGGGTTAGGAGACCTCAGGATCACAGTCAGTAGGCGGGAGGCTCTGCTTCTCGTGCCGCGGCTCTTGGTTCATCTCTGGGCGGAAGGCGCGCCGGGAACACCTCCCCTCCCAGGATCACCTACAGGCTACGTCACTAAAGAAAGTCCTACCTCCTGGTGGAGGGGTCTTAGAGGGTGGCTCTCACCGCGTGGCTGCTGCCGCTGCCGCCATTTTCGCTCAGAAAAATGGGGTGGAGAGGGAAAAAAATCCCTCCCCGGGCTGCACGAGGTTGTAGTTCAGTTCGCAGTCAAAATGCATGGCTGCAAGAATCTGCTCTGGTGCCAAAATGGGTTAGGAGACCTCAGGATCACAGTCAGTAGGCGGGAGGCTCTGCTTCTCGTGCCGCGGCTCTTGGTTCATCTCTGGGCGGAAGGCGCCTCTAACAAAGTTTTTTTAAGCAATCGCAGGAACATTAGTGGAAAAGAAGAGAGGACAACAGAAAAATTCAATGACTAGAATGGTTGGAAAGATGTTTATGTTCCACTCAAACTAGACTCTATACTTTCTTCACTTTTTGCTTTTATTCTTTTTCTAGCTCTTTATACATTCACATCATTATCTAGGTGTTATATGGCATTGTAATAAACATTAAATCAAAATAATAGAAATACTGCTATGCCAGACAAACATATGAAGAATATAGCCACTTTATTAAGAAGTACCAGACATTTTGGCATCTGTGGAAAACCTAACAGTACTAATATAACAAAAATTGCACAGCTTGATCTATGCCTCGGGGACAGTATAGATATTATTCAACAGCCCAAGCAGACATGAATGGATGCTCTTATAAACAAGGTGCTGGAGGCTAGCTATATCATCTTTAGATTTATTTGCTAAAATTTGCTGCTACTGTTCTAGATCAACCACATTCAATGATGCATCACCTCTCTGGAATGTCAGAGGGCACTGATTACAACCAAGAAACATGTAAATCAATGTAATTTATATGTTTGTGTCTATATGCTCATTTTTCTCTCTCCTTTTATTGTCTTTCCTGTATTTCCTTATATTTCAAGTTTTCCCTTTATTGAGTTATTTCTTTGGATTTTATGCTTTAGTCAATTCTGAAGCATATTTTTATCTATAAAATCATTATAGATAGGAAAACAGGTAAGCAACAATATCCATATTTGTTCTTTAGTTGACAATGTAATTTATGAAATGTGTCAAACTGGATATTCTTATAACTTTCTATAAAATAGTTAAACTTTGGCATTTATTTTCTAGTAAATGGAATAAAACTTGTTATATAATTCCTTATTGCAGATTATCTTTTCTGATTGTACTATAAAGAAGATTGTTCATGTCTATTATCAATACTTTTTCATTATGTACTTATTCAAAGACATTTATGAAATATGATTATTTCTTTCGCTAAAAAATTTAACAGTATGAATTGAGAATCCAAAGGGGCTGGAGCGATAGTACAGTAGGTAGTGCCTTGCACGCGGCCTTGCACACGGCTCACCCGGGTTCTATTCCCAGCATCCCATATGGTCACCTGAGCACCTCCAGGAGTAATCCTGAGTGCATATCCAGAAGTAACCCCTGAGCATTGACAGGTGTGACCCATAAAGGAAAAAACAAAAGAAAAAAAAAGATAAACCCTCAGATCTATGGCTAGCAAATTTATGACAAAGAAGCTAGGTATGTGAATTATATCTGGGAAGCTTCTCCAACAAATGTCGCTAGTAAAATTGTAAAGTCATATGGAAAAAAATAAATCATTATCCATATCTCACAATTTATATGAAAATCAAAGTGGATCAAAGTGCTAGACATGAGATCATAACAAATAAGCTACACTGAAGGAAGTATAGCCAGAACACACCAGGATTTGTACCTTAAAGGTGTGGTCAGCAATGTTCAAATATTAAGGATAGTAGAAAAAAAATTGAAAATGTGGCTACATTAAAATAAAACAATTTCTACATGGCAAGAGAAATGTGGGCTAAAATTAAACTCTCCTACTAAATGGAACAAAATATTTGCACACAATGTAGCAAATAAACACATAGATATCTTTTATGATATCCTTTATCATATAAGATACATGATGCATAGAATGCTAACAAAGATCAATATTCAAAATTTTCAGCCACTACATCGAAAATGGAGGGGATGATGAACAGATACTTTTCTGAAGAAGTCAGTGGCCTATAGGCATGTAAAAACTCTTCATCGTCAGTTATTATCAGGGAAATCAAAATCCAAATTAGAACGAGTTCTAATTTCACACTAGTGAGAATGGCATATATGAAAAGAGATAAAAACAACATATGTTTGTGGAAATGTGGTAAAGAGGCTTCTTACTGCTGGTAGAAATGTTATGTGGTTCAACCCCTATGAAAACCAATATGGATATTTCTCAAAAAATGGGATGAACACAACTCCCCTATGATCCAGTGGGTCCACCTCTTAGCTTCCCACAAATAAACAAAACAGACATTTGAAAAGATATGTGCACAATTACATTCATTTTAGCACTTAGAGCAATAGCTACAATTGGGAACCAAATCAAATTTCCTTAAAAATTTGTAGAGAACAGAGTTGCAGTATATATGCATGGTGGGATACAGTGCAGCCACGGGAAAAATGGATCCATGAAATTTGCTGCAACTTGGCAAAATCATTATGAAAATTTGTGGGACGACAGAAAACTCAATCTAGATGAGGCAAAAGGGAAGTTCTGTGGAGATTTAGACAAAGGAAGAAATTGAGCATGACAAAAAATAATACCGAAAAATATAATCCAACTTCGAAGGGGAAAAAATATGAAATAGGAGAAAACAAATGAATTGAAGAATAAAAAGTTCTTTGAATATTGATGACACCAAAAACAAGAAGTTTTATGTGTGGAGAAAGTGCCCAGAGAATAATTTAAAATATTATCTTAACATTTTTTTTATTTTCCAATTTAATTACTATACAGACACAGAATTAAGGGATTTTGTAGCTCTCTAAATTCAAAAGAGGCAAAGTAAAATTGTTTATTTTCTTACATTGAAAAATGCTAATCCTTGGGCCGGAGCGATAGCACAGCGGGTAGGGCGTTTGCCTTGCACGCGGCCGACCCGGGTTCGATCCCCGGTATCCCATATAGTCCCCCAAGCACCACCAGGAGTCAATCCTGAGTGCAAAGCCAGGAGTAACCCCTGAGCATCACTGGGTGTGACCCCCAAAAAATGCTAATCCAGACTTAATAAATAATAAGAATATTTTATTTTATAAATTTCAACTAACACCTTGTTCAGTTCCTATAAGTTCAAATTTCTTTTTAAATTCTATGCACAAAATTCTAAATCTTTTATTTTGAAGCTATTTCAATGAATTATATTTAGCAAGTATTTCTGATATCTAGGAGCCAATGATGCAATCCTTCACTTGCATTGTCTATTTAAATTTCAATTCCATAAAAAAAGAAAGCTTTGGCTTACTGGGAAAGTAGAAGAACTAAAACAAATCTCCGTATTTTGACTGCTATACTTGCATTACAGTAAATTAGAGTCCAGGATTTAATGGGTATCCGAATTAGCACAGACAAGGACCCAGAATCATCTTGGCCATTTCTCTGGGTTTATAAAATATGTACATATCCTTAATTCTGATAGGGTAGAGGGAGTTTTTTTAAAAAAATTCTTCTATATGCACCATTGAGAGATTGATATTTTCTAATATTAGTTTCATGTGTCAAGGTCACACAAGAATGCTAAAATTATAAGTTGTATTTACTCACACTCTAAAGGCATTTAGAAGTAGCCCGGTCTTGTTTGAGGACAGTGATACTTTGAGGGACTGATCTCAGCTTTGATTAAGGAAGGTGAAAAAACACAATGTTTTTCCTTTAATTTTCTCTATAACGATTGTGTTCCTGTTTTCCCACTCCCCAAATAGCACTCCTACTGAAAACAGTAGCACTAAGGAATAGAGTAAATAAGAACTTACTCTCTGGGCCTTCCTAGAATCAATAATTCTCGGATAGGAATCTATCTGCCCTAGTTATATTAATAGCAGTGATTTCTGACGCAGTGCCTATAACAGGGCCTCAACATGCAGTTTTATTATAAAATGCTTATACATGATCAAAGTATTCATTCTCAATAACTTTTTTCTCACATCTAAAATAATATTCTCCATCATGGGAGTACAAAGAGTATTCTCTTCCAGGAATAGATAGCATCCCTCTAAGTGTTACAAATATGAAAAGTCTTGAAGAAAAAGTCTTGTATAACCTGAAGCTTCGTGAAACTGGACAACAAATCATCACAGAAACCCAAAAAGAAGAGTTAGTGGCATATGTTACCTTGAAGGGTTCAGAGAGCAATTGTTGACTTCTTGTATCTTTATTCAAGTCTTTTCCAATGCACCTAACAATGTAAAAAGTAAATGTATAAATTAACATTATAAATGCATCTAGTAAATTGCTTACATTGATAAACCATGAATTACATCATTCAACATATCCACAGCAAAAAATATAGACTTTACCAAATCAAAATAACTTACTATTTAAAAATACAATTTTGTTGTTTTAAATTTACTTGTACTAACCCTCTCATATTTAGTTAACTGTGGAATATAATTTGTTAAACAAAATTCTGCCCAGATATGCTATGTGTGGGTGTTCTGTCCAGTGCTTTTGTGTTAGTTGCATAGCAATTACAGTTGCTAAAAGGTTTTCATTAACAGCTGATATTGCTCCTAGATTCTTTATTCATATGTATATTTAATGTTAATAAGTTAATATATTTATTGGTTTTATGTTTCTGTATAGGATCTAACAATAAAATATGCATATGCTTGAAATTTAATCAATTTTATCTTAAGGCAGTCACTTGGGCACTTATGCAAAGTTTTTTAAATAAAAATTACACACATTTCTCTGCATGTAGCAACATAAATATATTTACAAGCTTAAAAAATAAAATGGTTACATATATAAAGTCATTACTAAAACATGATAAAATTTCTAACTTCTGTCAAGAAAACAAAAATAATGATATATTTTAAGAGTCAGCAGCTGATGATTTATAGAAATGAAGTTTGAACATGAGCAGACTCTTGAATAAAGAAAAGAATTTTTAGAAAAAGTTTACACAAATTCAATAGTTTCTACAACAACAACAAAAAAACAAATAGAAATCCAATTTCCCCAGTTATACTGAGAGTTAATCATGTTTTTATGTAAACCTTAGGAAATAAATTTTGGGGTTGCTACGTTTTCCTTCTTTATTTTTTGTGGCAGACAGGTATTGGACAGAAGAAAATAGTGCAAAGAACACTTCAAAATACAGTAATAGTTTCAATAATTATTTTTGGATTCAACTTAAATGACCATGGGGAAAGAGAGAAGATAAATGCATTATTAAGTATTATAGTTAAATAGTGTTATTAACAGTATTATTTAAACACTTTGCAAACATAAGTAAATCTGTCACTAAAACTAAAATGGCATCTCAATAAACAAAAGAAAATATTCACATACCATACATGTGGAAAAAAATCGAATAACTAATATCCAAGGTATAGAACATAAAGTGACTAAATTAAACAAAATGAAAAGAGCCTATCAAAAATGAGGAAAAGAGTGACCAACATGTAAAAATACCAATTTTCACTTATTCATATAAAAATAAAATGATACTATAATACCACCTCAGACTTATGAGAATCATCTATGTAAAAATCTTATTGATAGGAGTATGAAATAAAAATAAACCTCATTCACTTCTGGTATGAATATAAACCAATTCAGCTTCTATGAAAAACATATTTAAAATTTCTCAAAATATTAAAATAGATTTGCCATAAGAACCAGTAACTCCACTCCAAAGTATCTTCGATATTAAAAGAATGTTCTAAAAAACACATTAATTCAAAAAATGACTCACCTATGTTCTTTTCTGCACTATTTATAGTAGCTAAGCTATGTTACCCAATTGCCAGATGACAGATGAGTGCATAACGAAAATGTAGTTAGTATGTATACATAATAAAACTACTTATCATTCAAATGTTTAATCACTGTCTTTTGCAATAGTGTGGATGGAAGTAGAGAAATAAGTGAGAAGAAGAAAGAACAATGCCAAGGTTGATCTGCTCATTTGTGGAAAATATAAAAGCAAACCAATGTGCTATGGAAAAAATGCCTAACAGAACCCAGCCCTGAGGAGCTGAGAGTCCGTGCACTGGTAGCATGTATTTGGAAGAGGTATAAAATTATACCCTTGAGACATATATTGTCTTGGTAAGCAAAATAAACTCTATTAAATATTTTAATGCCAAAATTTTTTATTTTATTTTTTAACTGAGATGTGTAGTTAAAGAATTGAAAATTGTCTATGATTGGATTTCAGTCATGCAGTGTTCCTACACCTGTACATTTCCCACTCACCACCCATGTCCCCAGTCTCCTTTCTGCCACTCACGCCCCATCCTGCCCCAAAGGCAGACACTTTTCTTCTCTCTCTCCTCTCTTCTTTTCTCTCCTCTCTCCTCTCCAATCCACCCTACCTCCACCTCTTTTCTTTCAGGGATTATGGTTTCCAATAGAGGTACTGAACTTTATCATGCATATTCCTTTACCTCCTTTCAACATTCAGTTCTTGTCCAGAATGATCATTTCCAACTGTCGTTGCCAAAGTGGTCCTTCTCTATCTTATGAAAAGCTTCTCCTCCCCACTCCCCAATTTATGACAAGCTGCCAACTATGAACCAGTCCTCCTGGACATCCCTACTGTCCATCAAAGCAACTAATTGGATTTGGATGTGCATGAACCTGCACGGGATCATGCAGAGGTCTGTGGTCTAGGTAAGGACAGCGGGGCTTTCTCCCCTAGGCCACAGAAAAGGAGGGACATAATAGGTTTAGGTGGAAAATATATTAACTTGAAGAAGAGAAAAATATTTTTGTGTGGTTTAAAATGTTTGAAACATGTGTATACATGCAAAATTATTTACATAGACAAGTATGAGAAAATCATAAAAATGATGGTTAAATATTTTGAAACACATATTGCAATTCCCAATGTCTTAAATATGCTAATATGAACTAAAAATTCAGCGATATTATAGTCTTTCATATAAGTAAATGATTGTCAGAAAACATCAAATAGTTTTTCAATGAACTATTAATTGATTAATAATTAGTTAATTATTAATTAAGTAGTACTATGAGTCAAAGCCAAGAATTGTTTTGTTCATTTCTCTTCACTCTATGAGCTACTGACACTCATAGATTTTTTTAATTGCTTACTGTAGAGGACTAAAATTAAAAATATGCTATATGTATATACACATATTAATTTTTAGTTCTTTTTTAATTTAAAGAACATTTCTCCTTTTTTGCCTTTTAATTATTATTTTTAAAATTTTGTTTATCATAAAGTTGTTTACAATAATTGATTGCATTCAACATTTCAACACCGATTCCACCATCATTACGTTTTACCACCACTGTTATTTCGAATTTTCCCACCACCACTCAAGCCTGCCCCACAAGTAGATATTTAGTTCTTTTGTGCTAAACTTAAATCCCACAGCCATCTGATAAGGGATTAATAGCACTGCACTGTAGCACTATTGTCCCATTGTTCATCAATTAGCTCCAGTGGGCACCATTGTGAGACTTGTTACTGTTTTTGGCATATTGAATACGCCACACGGAGCTTGCCAGGCTCTGCTGTGCGGGCGGGATCCTCTCGGTAGCTTGCCGGGCTCTCCAAGAGGGACAGAGGAATTGAACTCGGGTTGGCAGGGTGCAAGGCAAACACCCTACCCAAAAAGGACTAAAATCCAGTATAATCAAGACACTATCAGAGCTGTACAAGAAAAAACCTCCAACCTCATCAAAAAATGGGGAGAAGAAATGAACAAAAGTTTCCTCAAATAAGAAATACAAATGGCCAAAAGGCACATGGAAAAATGCTTCACATCGCAAGCCATCAGGGAGATGTAAATCAAAACAACAATGAGATATCATCTCACACCACAGAGACTGGCACACATTCAAAAGAACAAAAGCAACCAGTGCTGGTGTGGATGTGGGGAGAGAGGGACGCTCTTTAACTGTTAGTGGGAATGCCGACTGGTTCAACCTTTCTGGAAAACAATATGAACAGTCCTTCAAAAACTACAAATTGAGCTCCCATATGACCCCGCAATACCACTTCTGCGAATATATACCGAGGATGCAAAAAAGCACAATAGAAATGACATCTGTACCTATATGTTCACTGCAGCACAGTTCACTATAGCCAAAATCTGGAAACAACCCGAGTGCCCTAGAACAGATGACTAGTTAAAGAACCTGGTACATCTACACAATGGAATACTATGCAGCTGTTAGGAGGGATGAAGTCATGAAATTTGCTTATAAGTGGATAGACTTGGAGAGTATCATGCTATGTGAAATGAGTCAGAAAGAGAGGGACAGACATAGAGGGACTGCACTCATTTGTGGAGTATAGAATAACACCACATGAGGCTGACACCCAAGCACAGTAGACACAAGGGCCAGGAGGATTTCCCCATAGCTGGAAGGCTGCTTCATGAGCGGAGGGGAGAAAGCAAATGGGATAGAGAAGGGATCACTAAGAAAATGATGGTCGGAGGAATCAATTGGGATGGGGGATGCAAGCCGAAAGTAGATAAAGGACAGAACATGATGACCTCTCTGTGTCTGTGTTGTAAGTCATAATGCCCAAAAGTAGAGAGAGAGTATGGGGAATATTATCTGCCATGGAAGCAGGGGTGGGTGGGAAATGGGTGTACACTGGGGATATTGGTGGTGGGGAATGTGCACTGGTGGAAGGATGGGTGTTTTAATATTATATGATCAAAACTCAAACATGAAAGCTTGTAACTCTATCTCACGGTTATTCAAACAAACAAAAAAAAATCCCACACCCCATCTATTTCACACTCTCAGGAAAAGGAATTGGCAAGAGACAATTAATGAAATTGTCTCTTTCCAGAGATACTACTATATTTTCTATTCTTGCAGTGTATAAAATAAAAAACAAAGTTAATACTACTCTCTGAAAGTGCACCAAGCAGTCAATAAGGTTAGATAAAAGTCAATTTTTTGAGACTACACATAAACATACCAAATGATATTGGCATTGATATGTGAGAAAAACATTTATTAGGAAGTCAAGAAATAAAACAAAGAATAACAGGATAATTTTTTAAAAGGATATTGTTAAAAAAATGGAGATGGGGGTTATGACTAGTCAGGATATTTAAAAGCAGCTGAAACCTTTTGATACATCGCAGTTAAATTCATTTAAAAACATGAATAGAAAAATGCACTGTCTGGAGCACTGTCATCCCATTCATTATTCATCGATTGCTGGAGCAGACACCAGTAACTTCTCCATTGTTACTGTTTTTGGCATATCAAATACACCATGGGGAGTTCACTCAAGTTAGAGAAGGAATTCGGAGTTCTGACCTCCATCGACAGTCAAGAATCAGGGACACTGTCTCATTTGCCAAGACATCAAAAATCAGATGCACCGGACACATAACGCAATTCAGAGATGACCACTGAACTAGAGCTCTTGCCCACTGCATTCCACGGGATGTCAAAAGACCGTGTTGCCGCCCACCAACAAGATGGTCAGACTTGGTCAAAACCCTGAGTGAACGATTTGAAGCTCTTCCTGTTCCTGGAGTGAGCAGATATTATTGGGCTACACTAGCACGCAACAGGGACAAGTGAAGATGTTACTGGCGCCCGCTTGAGAAAATGGATGATAAGTGGGATGACAAGTGAAACAAGTGATACTTAAAGATGCAGGAGACTTTATAGAACTATTTTATATAAAATAGTTTTATATAAACTGTTTTATATTTATATATATATATTTATATATATAGAACTACTTTATATAACTACTATTATGTAGCTTCCCATGGCGTATTCATATGCCAAAACCAGCAACAAGCTGGGTCTCATTCACCCTGAAAGAGCCTCCAATGCGGCATTGTTGGCAAGGACGAGTAAAGAGAGGCTTCTAAAATCTCAGGGCTAGGACAAATGGAGATGATGCTGAGACCGCTCGAGAAATTCGACGATCAATGGGATGATGATGATGATTTATTTATTTTTTTTTTGCTATTTGGGTCACACCCAGCAATGCACAGGGGATACTCCTGGCTTTGCACTCAGGAATTACTCCTGGCAATGCTCAGGGGACCATATGGAATGCTGGGAATTCAATCCGGGTTGTCCATGTGCAAGGCAAATGCCCTATTTGCTGTACTATCACTCCAACCCTGAAGTATTATATATTTTAATATGCATCTGGAATAAATAATTGATTTTGGGAATATAGACCATGGTTTTCCTGGTAAGAGATGAAATCTGCAGTATATATGTAAAAATAAGGTAGGAAATAAGTTATTAACATAACCATCTATTATAGTTAATACTTTTTACTTTAATTTGCAACAAAATTGCGAACAAAACATTAATAATGATCTTTCATTAAGTCATTTTTAGTGCTGCATTTAACATTTCATTTAGTAACCATGTAATTATCTTTTCATTCTGGGATATTCTTCTACACTTTCTTTTGTCTAAAAATCGTGTGATTTATGACATTGTACATTTAGTAATATGTACTTCTCTAAAGTTAACAATGGGAAAGGTTTTCATAAGATCAAATCTCAAATTATTTTAGTAATCAAAATTGCATGTTAGATTTTAATGTGTTTATGACTCATGTTGACCCCAAACTTCAAGAAACGAGGATTGATAATGCTGATATTATCTTTATTTTTATACCAGAAGAAATTAATATGTAGAAATAGTCAATTGCTTAAATTTCACATAGTCAAGCCAGACACATAAAATACTTGTCTAGGGCCAGGATAATAGTACTGTTTGGAGATGCTTTCCTAAAACTTAACCAGCCCAGATTCAATCCCTCATACCGTATATAGTCCCACAAGAAATATCAAAAATGATCCCTGAGTGCAGAGCTGGGAGGAGTAAGCCCTAAAGATGCCTGGGTGTGGACCCAAAGCAAAAAAATTAAAATTAAACAAACAGTACAGCCTTTTAATCGGTAATAGCATAAATATTTTTATAACAGAATCAAAAAATACATGACACACTGCCGTTAGCTCGCCATTAAAAATGTTTCCTTTTCAATTACATCCTAATAAAAATCATATTTTTATATTACAATCTCTGAATATATACTTCATAAGGGAACCCTAAAATTCACTTATGAGGAATATCGTGCTTATATTTAGAGTGCACTGATTCGTTGTTCATTGTTGCTTCCTTTTTCTATGCTAAGCAAAGGTATATAGCAAGTTAATTTTGTGTATAAATATTTAATGAAAAGAGGATTTTGCCATGTTTTAGGTAGTTAGACTGAACAGTAGAAATTGATACTAGCAAGGTAATAAGAAATGCCGGTGGGAGCTGAGAAATTCAAAAGTTAAGGCAAAAGTTTTGTATCCTAAAGACCCAGATTAAAATCTCCAGCACCATATATGGTCCCCTGAATCTAGCAGGATTCACACCTGAGCACAGAGCCAGAAATAACAATCTCAGAGCACCTCCAAATGTGGTACAAAAACTATCACTGTAGCACTGTCATCCTATTGTTTATTGATTTGCTCAAGCGGGCACCAGTAAGGTCTCCATTGTGAGATTTGTTGTTACTGTTTTGGCATATCGAATACACCACGGGGAGTTTGCCAGGCTCTGCCATGCGGGTGGGATACTCTCCATAGCTTGCCAGGCTCTCCGAGAGGGGCAGAGGAATTGAACCTGGGTCAGCTGCATTCAAGGCAAATGCCCTACCACTGTGACCCTACTCCAGTCCCAAAACAAAACCAAAAAAATGCCAATGGTCATAGGCATATATGGCATATATGTCCTTCATGAATTTTCTTGAAAGGGGAATTTCCTATCAGTAAAATTCATATATATTATTTCCCTTAATGCTACTGATTGATATTTTATTACTTGGTTCAGTTATATTTTGTTAAATCTTTTATTTTTTTCAGTATAAAATTTCTATTATTAGAAGTCATACACAATTGTGTACTATTTTGTTAAATCTTTTATTTTTTCAGTATAAAATTTCTAGTATTAGAAGTTATGCACAATTGTGTACATATATTTCAAATCCAAAGGACTCAGAATTTTTTTTTGTTGATAAACATTTAAATTTGAGAAACCTACTATGTATCCAGGAGACATGCAGGATTTAATTGTGTGCTTCACACCAGAACCATATTAGGATGGTTCTATGAAAAGTGAGTAAAGCACAGCAATTTCTAGCACATATATTTTATAACACATCAAAGACTGGTTTTTATTTTTTAAAAAATGAAAGTCATTGGGTCAATAGCTTAAAAAATTAAAAAACTTATTTTTATTTTGCCTTGAGATTTGAAGAAGAAATTGTGACTTCATCACAAAATCAAAGCTGTCAAATGTGAGATCAATTGTTTCTTAGATCTCAGGTGACAGCTACTTCTGTTAATTTATTGTGAGGTGTCCATTGAATGCATAAAGATTTTGTTTCATGTGAAGACTTTGTTGTGAATAAGACAAGAGCCAAGTTTAAAAACAAAAAAAAATAGATTTACACTATATAAGAAAATTATTCCAAAAAGCCAATTTTCTTTTGGATCTATGCATATTTAGAGCTGTAGCTTCTATTGTATTTCCATGTTACAAGATATATCAGTATCATTATTTTCTCTCCTAATTTGATACTATATCACAATTATTTAAGGTGTTAAGCCATTATGAAGAGAACAAGAGAACTATAAATTGTATATACATTACAAATCTCAGACCTGCACTGTTCAGGAAACTCTGCATCACAGTGATCTACATACTTCTACAGATACATCCGTTTGCAACCCTTTGTCAAGTTTGCTATGCTTCTCAACCTTGGCTCCACAGCAGATTACCTGGGAAACTTCAGGAAAGTCCCAATACTCAGAACACCACACAGACTAATTAAACCTGAACTCTACGAAGGGGAAGCAGCTTTAAAACTTTCAGTGGCTCCAATGTTCAGCCAAGATGGATAACTATCGCCCAAAGACATAATATCTTCTTCCAACAGAAACTTATTTTTCTGCTTGAGAGTTTGAGAAGCAGCCAGATTACTTGATCTTCCATGGTTGGTTGTCATTCCAGAGCAATTGTATGACGTACATTCGTCCCCCTCTTTGCTTTTAAGTGCTGTACATTTATTCAGGATAAAAAAAAAGAAAAGAAAAGAAAAGAAAAGAAGAGAAGAGAAGAGAAGAGAAGAGAAGAGAAGAGAAGAGAAGAGAAGAGAAGAGAAGAGAAGAGAAGAGAAGAGAAGAGAAAAGAAAAGAAAAGAAAAGAAAAGAAGAAAAGAAAACTACTTCAGTGTCCAGATCTTGATTGTACCAGTTTGTGAGCCTTACTACCTCATTCGCATTTTTGTTAGTTTGGGTGGTGCATCATACTTGGTACTGCTCAGAGCCCACTCCTCGCTCAGGGGTCAGTCCTGGCAAGGCTTGGAGAACCATATGAGTAATTTCTAAGTCAGTGAAAGAGTAGCACTGTCGTCCCATTGTTCATCGATTTGCTCTAGCAGCACCAGTAACGTCTCCATTGTGAGACTTGTTGTTACTGTTTTTGGCATATTGAATACGTCACGGGGAGTTTGCCAGGCTCTACTGTGTGGGCGAGATACTCTCGGTAGCTTGCCGGGCTCTCTGAGAGGGATGTAGAAATAGAACCAGGGCCGGCCATGTGGAAAGCAAACACCCTACCCACTGTTCTATTGCTCCAGTCCATGGAAGAGTAAAGTGAAAGAGAAAAGTGGGAATTAATTGGCCCAACAGCACAGCATGTTGAAAAGAAACCTTGTAAGTCTTGTGGTCTGAGTTCAGTCCTGAAAAGAAAATATTTTCTTTACATCTTATTCATTTGGGAAAAGACCCTCAAGCAGTTCTCAGGGGACTCCCAGTGATACTGTGAGGTTGAAGTGGCTCGATACGAGGCTTCAAGCATGCAGCAGTGCTGGAGGAATGGGCCGCCCTGGCAGTGCTGGCACAACCTAGCCAGAGCCGTGAGTGACTGTACTGCAACCGAGCCCAGTTCCCTTGAACGTTCTTAACCAAGTGTGGCTCTTGTTCAGTTCGAAGTTTTCAACTAACACTACATATTGGTATGGAGAAACAGAAAATTTAATTTATTCAAGTTTCCTCAGTTTATGAATCAGCAAAGCATCTGCCCATGGCAACCAAACCAATGCCCTCTATAGGAGGATCCAACTCCTTCAAATATTAATAATTTTGGGTGGTCGGTGAGAACTCTAAAGGAGAGTCACCTCACTCTGATGTGGTAGGTAGAGAACATATCATATGGATGAACTCAAACAAAATAAACTGTAAATTATTTGACAAATTGTGGTTAATAGAAGGAATTGGGAGAAACAGGAAAATCAATTAGAAATAATTAGTCAAGTGAATGATAAAAAACAGATTAAGCCTTTTAGAGGGAAACTCAATTTTATATGTATGTGACTGATTGATTGAGATCAGAGATTAAACTCAGAGATTCATTTATACGAGGCAAAAGCTCCATAGCTAATCCTCATACTTTTCCTTATATGTTAATTTTGAATCACACACTTAAAAACAGAGTTATAATTGAATGCTTCTTAAAAAACTAATATCCATTATATAGTCAAGATCTTTATTTATTTACATTAATGTAATTTTTAATTACTTTTTTGGTTTTTTGGCCACACCTTTTGTAACCCAGGATCCACACCTAGTCCTGTGTTCAGAGGTCACGCCTCTTGATACTCATTTTGTTTTCTTTTCACTTTGTTTTTTTTTTTTTTTTGCGTCTTACCCGGTGATGCTCAGGGGTTACTCCTGGCTCTGCACACAGGAATTACTCCTGGTGGTGCTTTTGGACCATTTGGGATGCTGGGAATTGAACCCAGGTTGGGCGTGTTCAAGGCAAACACCCTCCCCACTGTGCTATCACTCCAGCTCTGTTACTCATTTTGTATCCCTTATTTTCACTTTGTTTTTCATACCCATGGCATATTGAGCAGATGTGTACAAATTGTCCTCAAAATATCATCTCTTGGTGGTGAGACAGTACAGGGGTTAGGCACATACCTTGCATGCAGCGCTGCCTGGACTCCTGAGCATGCTGGAACAACCCTTGTGCACAATGCTCAGGTCAGACTGCAAGCAACACTGGTTGAGTGTCTTCCCCTAGTCTGGGTGGGGGAGAAAAAAAAAAAAGTCCAATCTTCCATAATTTTCTGGTTGTACTTTCTGTGGTACAACCAGAGCAGAGCTCTCGCAGCCAAAGACCTCCAGAGCTCAGCCACAGCCATGCTCAAGGTCCCTCTCCACACGTTCAGACGAGCCTCATGCATGAAGGAACCGGCAGTGGAACCCAGGTGTGTGGGACCTGAGACTGAGACCTCCAAGATTGCTCGGATCAGGACTGGGCTTCTCCCGCCCAGATACCACATTTTCCAGTAGTTAGGCAGTCACACACATGGACTGCCCTCGGCGCCGTGTAATCCCACCAACGGCCAAGATTCAGAGACTATAAAACTAGGCTCCTGGAAGCGTGGCCGCTCTGTGGCTGTGCAACATCTTATAGCATAGTTCTCTTTCTGGGAGAGCCTGGCAAGCTACTGAGAGTTTCCTGCCCGCAAGGGAGAGCCTGGCAAGCTCCCTGTGGTGTATTCATATGCCAAAACTAGTAACAATGATGGGTATCATTCCCCTGACCATGAAAGAGCCTCCAATGTGGCACCATTGGGAAGGACGAGTAAAGAGAGGCTTCAAAAATCTCAGGGCTAGGACAAATGGAGATGGTACTGAGACCACTTGAGAAATTCGATGATCAATGGGATAATGATGATGATAATGACTTTCTGTGGTGTCCTTTAAATGATCTATTATAAAATTCAGCATGGATGTTAGTTTGATATATTTAGTTTAATGTGTTTTGATTGACTATTCATATTATGGTATTCTACATCTCTTCAAGGAAACTCAGGAGAAATGGGTTGACTCTCCACTGATTATGTATGTATTGATCCTGGCTTAGAGTGGTGATGATCTATCCTTGTATTGTGAATGTTATCTCTCTCTCAGATGACAGAGTAATCTGTGTATACATCCATCAACTATGATAGAAGAAATTATTTTTATTCCAAGTGGTAATGCAGGTAAGCATTTTTGAGATTTAGATAATGAATATGTAATTCTAGCACTCCATTTCATGAATTGTTTTTGAAATATTTTGTAAAATACACTTTTCTTCATAAAAGTAAATAAAATAAAAGTAGCACTGTAGCACTATCGTCCCATTGTTCATCGATTTGCTGAGCGGCACCAGTAATGTCTCCATTGTGAGACTTGTTGTTATATGCTACGGGTAGCTTGCCAGGCTCTGCCATGCGGGTAAGATATTCTCAGTAACTTGCCAGGCTCTTGCCAGGTGTTTAAATATAAGATGGATAATTCAAAGTTACAGTACAAATATAATTTATATATTTAGGCTAAAAGAAAAAGTAAACAATCTTTTTCAGGGGCCAGAGGGATAGTCTAGAGGCTATGGTGCTAGCAGAGATCTGAATATTTTTTAAATATAAGAGAACAGAATAAAGAAATTAAGATTTCACAGATAAAAATATTCTTATGTCGAATTTCTTATTCACCTATTTTTTTTTTGGCTATTGGTGATGGCAACCAGTGAATCCTTACTAAAATTCAACTGATTTAGAGCTTTAATTCCTTTTCTTGGTTTTGTTTTGGGGCTACACCCAGTGTGTACAGGAATCACCCCTGCCAGTTCTTGGGACACCACATACAGTGCTGAGACTTAAACTGGGGTGAGCCACATACAAGGCAAGCACTGTAAAATAAAAGTAAAACTAAATAAATGCGCTTTTATTTGGTTTGAGAAAAAAAGTGCTTAAATGAAAGAAAATAACTAATTTAATTTAGTGACTGGTGCGTGCTCAAGCAAATCGATGAACAATGGGACAGCAGTGCTACAATGCTACAATATTAAGTGTTATAAGTGCCACTGAATGTTTCTGAATTTCTACTTTTTAATTTTTTTCATTGAATCACTGTGAGATACAGTTACAAAGCTTTCATGTTTGAGTTTCAGTCATACAATGATGGAACACCCATTCCTCCACAAGTACATTTACACCATCAATGTCCCCAGTATTCATGCTCTATCCCAGCCCTTCCCCTCTTCTATGGCAAACAATTTCTCTCTTTTCTCTCTTTCTATTTTTGGGCATTATCGTTTGCAATACAGATACTGACAGGCTGAAATTCCATTTTTAGTATACCATGCTATACTCATAAGTTATGTCCATTAGATTAGAAAAAACTATTACTATTTTCAATGTATATACTGCTATCATTTTTATCAGTATAGTCTCCTACAGGCTGACTCCTAATCCCCTTTTTCTCATTTTTGTTGAGCTACTCTGATTTACAATACCACTAATGATAATTTCCTGCATATATATTTCCAACAACAAATTTTACACCAGGTTGCCTACTTCCATTCACAGTGTCCCAATGACCCTTCCCAACCCCTCTCCTTCCCACCCCCACGCTCCCAGGAAACTCAGGTATGTTGACCATCTCTCCAGTTATGTTACAACTTGGCTTTTGATGTGATTCTAACAATAATTTCAAACTCAACTGCTCTCTAGCACAAAAAATATATTTGATGTTTATTTGGTAACTTTACTGACTCAGATCTATAGCAATTTCTACAAAGGATCTAGGTTTCTTTTATTGAAAAGTATAAACAACTGGTATGTAGATCAAAATTTAATTAAGTAGACAACAGGAAAAGAACCCACAAAAGAACAGGAGCCTCAAAAGAGAGATCAGAAGGTTTTGTTACTAAAAAGATCTTAAACATAATAACATTTGTAAAACCAAAAGTCCTAAAGAAAGAACATTAAAAATTTAGGACCACAGACACATATGATTTATTAAAACAAGAATTCTAATGTTAAACACACCAAAGATTTCAGGACCTAAAGAAGAAGTTAGAATCAAGAATCTTAGTGTATGCCTGAAAGAATCATGAGCATACTTAGATTTATTCATGTAGGGATATTTATAAAAGGGCCTTAAAAATTGATGAGTGGAAAACCCAGTGTACTTACAAATACAATTTACTCAGATGTGATCATTAAAATTGCCCAAAATGACATAAGAACCCCTGCCCCCACTCTACAATTGTGCATCCTCTTAACCTCTCTGTGACCTTTCACTGGGGCACTTGACAGGCATGAGCAGCTTCTGTAACTCATGATCCTATTATACAACATGCTAGGAATGAGAATTTGAGAATCTGGGTGAGGACCCTCACCAAAAGGGAATATATAATCCTGAATTTAAAAGAGCATGGGGGCGCTGCGCGGACCTGAGAAACTGTCCCCCAAGGCAGCTTCCTGCCGGCTTGGCTTCTCTGCATCCTCTTCCACCTTGCTGGGGCGGCCAACCCAGGCCAGCGCCGCCCCATCTCCCGCATCTTGAACAGGTGAGGACCTACCGGGAAATGCTTCCCTGCGCTGTGCGGAACTGTGAGAAACTGCGACCCCGCCAGGAAGATTCTGGGGGCATGGCCTGCAATTCAGTGGGCGTGGTCTCAAAGTGGGCGTGGCCTTCTGTCAGAGGGGCGGCCACCAAAACGGCCGCAGATATTATCTCCACGGATGTTATCTCTGACCTTAGCACAATAGGTATTGTCTATTTCTTTGAAAATCACTTTAATCATCTCAATCACATATGCAAAATACCCACTAGCTTAGTCTAACTTTATACAATCTATCACTGAATAAGGGAAGCTTAGCAAAAACAGAAGAACTCCTTCCCACAACAAGAGGGAACAGGAATAAAGAACCACAAAGCTCAGACTCTACACTTCTATATCAAGATGAAGAAGCAGCGAAAATCCCCTCCACCAAGAGAAGGAAATGAAAAGATTCCAGAAACATCATCAGGGGCTACTCACATCTACGACCTCTCAGATAAACAATTCAGAGAGGAAATCTGGAAGAGAGTCGACCTATTACAAGCAACCATGGAACAGACATCCAATAAGCTACGGGAGGAGATGAATGAAGCACTGCAATGGTCTACCAAGAAAATGCAGGAAGAAATGAGAGCAGAAATTTCAAACCTACGAACGGAAGTCACACAAATAAAGGAATCAGTAGATGAACTAAAAATCTCATTAGATGGCCTCAACAGTAGAATGACTACAGCCGAAGACAGAATCAGTGACCTAGAAGATGAGCTACAGAAAGCTTATAGACAACAACAAATCATGGCCAAAGACCTCAAAATGGCTATAGAATGAATCAGAGCCCTGGGGGATGACTTCAAGAGGAACAACATTAGAATCATTGGAGTACCAGAACCACAGGGAAGTAATCCCAATGAAAAAAACACAGTCAAAGACATCATTGCTAAGAAATTCCCAGAGCTGAAGAAGGCAGGCATCCAGATACAAGGAGTCCGAAGAGTACCAGCAAAAAGAGACCCAAATAAAAAGACTCCAAGGCATATCATAGTCAGAATGACGGATGCTATGGATAGAGACACAATTCTACAAGCAGCAAGGTCAAGGAAGGAAATCACATACAAAGGAGCACCCCTCAGATTTACAGCAGACCTGTCAGAGGAAATCCTCCGAGCCCGAAGACAATGGTGGGACATAGTGAAAAAACTCAATGAAATGAATGCCTCACCTAGAACACTTTATCCAGCTAAACTCTCATTCAAATTCGAAGGAAACATACACTACTTCTCGGACAAACAACAGCTCAGGAACTTCATAGACTCAAAACCAAACTTGAAAGAAGGTCTAAAGGGGCTACTGTGAGACAAGTAGGAGCCCCATAAGAACAACAAATCCCACAGAAAGATGACACAAAACCCCATCACAATAATCTCTCTCAATGTCAACATCCTAAATGCACCTATCAAGAGACACAGAGTGGCAAAATGGATCCGGAAATTAAACCCAACATTCTGTTGCCTGCAAGAAACTCACCTAAACAAACAGAGTAAACATAGACTAAAAGTCAAAGGATGGAAAACAATCCTGCAAGCAAAAGATCCCCTTAAAAAAGCTGGAGTGGCCATCCTAATATCCGACAACATTGATTTCGGGTTGAAAAAGATTAAAAGGGATAGCGAAGGTCATTTTCTGTTTATCAAGGGATATGTACAACAGGAAGAAATCACACTCTTAAACATATATGCACCTAATGAGCGACCAGCTAAATATTTAAAACAACTCCTAACAGACTTCAAAGAGGACATCACTAACAGCACAATAGTAGTCGGAGATTCAATACGGCCTTATCGCCTCTAGATAGATTGACAAGAACAAAACTCAACAAGGAAACACTGACTCTGAAAGAAGAAATTGAAGAGAGAGGCCTAATAGACCTATACAGGGCCTTACACCCCAAAAAGAAAGAATATACATTCTTTTCCAGTGCACATGGAACATTTTCTAAAATAGACCATGTACTGGGCCTCAGAATATACCTCAATAGAATCGAAAAAATAGAAATTGTATCAACCATCTTCTCAGACCATGATGCGCTGAAGATAGAAGGTAACTCACCGACACGGAGAATCAAATCAAACACTTGGAAATTAAACAATTCAATGTTGAACAATGAGTGGGTCAGGAAGGAAATCAAGGAAGAAGTCAAAAAATACTTAGAAACAAATGAGAATGAAGACATGAGCTGCCAAAACCTATGGGACGCAGCTAAAGCCATGATAAGGGGAAAATTTATAGCTCTACAAGCATTCCTCAGGAAGGAAGAAAGGGCCCACATAGACAGCTTGACTTCACAACTCAAGACCTTAGAAAAGGACCAGAAAAAGGAACCCAAACCAGATCGAAGGAAAGAAATAATAAAAATTAGAGCCAAAATTAATGACATGGAAACCAAAAAGACAATCCGAAAGATCAATGAAACAAAGAGCTGGTTCTTCGAGAAAATAAATAAGATTGATAAACCGCTAGCAAGACTCACAAAGAAAGAAAGAGAGAGAACCCTAATAAATCGAATCAGAAATGAAAAGGGGACATCATAACAGAAACCAGTGAGATTCAAAAGATCATTAGAGACTACTTTGAAAGTCTATATGCCACAAAACAGGAGAACCTAAAAGAAATGGATGGATTCCTTGATTCCTACAATCTCCCAAGACTGAACAAAGAACACTTGGAATACCTGAATATACCCATCAATGTTAAGGAAATTGAATCTGTAATCAAAAACCTCCCCAAAAACAAAAGCCCAGGCCCAGATGGTTTCACTGGCGAATTCTTGCAAACATTTAAAGAAGACCTGTTGCCTGTTTTCCTCAAACTTTTCCAGGAAATTGAAAAAACAGGAACTCTCCCAAACAGTTGCTATGAAGCACAAATCTCCCTAATACCAAAAGCAAACAAAGACACCACTAAGAAAGAAAATTACAGACCAATATCCCTGATGAACACCGATGAGAAGATCCTCAACAAAATACTAGCAAATAGGATCCAACAACTCATCAAAAAGATCATACATCACGACCAAGTAGGATTCATCCCGGGGATGCAAGGATGGTTTAACATTCGGAAATCAATCAACATAATCCATCATATCAACAAAAGTAAAGATAAAAACATTATGATCATATCAATAGATGCAGAGAAAGCATTTGACAAGATCTCACATCCTTTCATGATGAAAACCCTTGCCAAAATGAGGTTCGGAGGAACTTTCCTCAAGATAGTCGAAGCCATCTATCACAAGCCAGCGGCAAGCATTATCCTCAATGGGGAAAAACTAAAGGCCTTTCCTCACAGATCAGGCACGAGACAAGGATGCCCACTCTCACTACTCCTCTTCAATATAGTACTGGAAGTACATGCAATAGCTATTAGACAAAAAAAAGAGATTAAGGGCATCCAGATAGGAAAGGAAGAAATCAATATCTCACTATTTTCAGATGATATGATACCATATCTAGAGAAGCCTAAGGCCTCTACTAAGAAACTCTTAGAAACAATAGATTTATACAGTAAAGTTGCAGGCTACAAAATCAATACCCAAAAATCCATGGCCTTCATATCTGCAAACAATGAGGCAGAAGAAAGGGTCATGAAAAAAGCAATCCCATTCACAATCGTGCTCCAGAAAATCAAGTACCGTGGAATCAGCTTAACCAAGGAAGTAAAAGACCTCTACAAAGAAAATTACAAAACGCTACTCCAGGAAATCAAAGAGGACATGAGAAAATGGAAACATATACCCTGCTCATGGATAGGGAGAACCAATGTTGTCAAAATGGCAATACTCCCCAAAGCATTATATAGATTCAACGCAATCCCTATAAGGATACCCATGAAATTCTTCAAAGAAATGGATCAAGCAATCTTAAAATTCATATGGAATAACAAACATCCAAGGATAGCTAAAACAATTTTTGGGAAAAAAATGGTGGGAGGCATCACCCTCCCCAACCTCAAACTTTACTACAAAGCAGTAACAATTAAAACAGCATGGTACTGGAACAAAGGCAGAGCCGTAGACCAACGGAACAGAGTGGAATATCCCTACACACAACCCCAAATGTATGATCATCTAATCTTCGATAAGGGAGCAAGAGATGTGAAGTGGAGCAAGGAAAGTCTCTTTAACAAATGGTGCTGGCACAACTGGACAACCACATGCAAAAAAATGGGCTTAGACCTTGACCTGACACCATGCACAAAAGTCAGATCAAAATGGATTAAAGACCTCAACATTAGACCACAAACCATAAGGTACATTGAAGACAAGGTCGGCAAAACACTCCACGATATTGAAGATAAAGGTAACTTCAAAGATGACACGGAACTAAGCAATCTAGTAAAAACAGAGATCAACAAATGGGACTACATTAAACTAAAAAGCTTCTGCAGCGCAAAAGATACAGTGACCAGAATACAAAGACTATCCACAGAATTGGAAAGGATATTTACAGAATACCCATAAGATATGGGGTTAATATCAATGGTATATAAAGCACTTGTTGAACTCTCAAGAAGAAAACATCCAACCACATCAAAAAATGGGGCGAAGAAATGAACAGAAACTTTACCAAGGAAGAAATACGAATGGCCAAAAGGCACGTGAAAAAGTGCTCTACATCACTAATCATCAGAGAGATGCAGATCAAAACAACATGAGATACCACCTCACACCACAGAGACTAGCACACATCCAAAAGTACAAAAGCAACCGCTGTTGGAGAGGATGTGGGGAGAAAGGGACCCTTCTACACTGCTGGTGGGAATGCCGACTGGTTCAGCCCTTCTGGAAAACAATATGGACAATTCTCAAAAAATTAGATATTGAGCTCCCATTTGACCCAGCAATACTACTGCTGGGAATATATCCCAGAGAGGCAAAAAAGTATAATCGAAACAACATCTGCACATGTATGTTCATCGCAGCACTGTGTACAATAGCCAGAATCTGGAAAAAACCCGAATGCCCTAGAATGGATGACTGGTTAAGGAAACTTTCGTACATCTATACAATGGAATACTATGCAGCTGTTAGAAAAAAGGAGGTCATGAATTTTGTATTTAAGTGGACCGGCATGAAAAGTTTCATGCTGAGTGAAATGAGTCAGAAAGAGAGAGACAGACATAGAAATATTGCATTCATCTATGGTATATAGAATAACAGAGTGGGAGACTAACACCCAAGAATTGTAGAAATAAGTACCAGGAGGTTGACTCCATGGCTTGGAGGCTGGCCTCACATTCTGGGGAAAGGGCAACTCAGAGAAGGGATCACCAACTATAATGTAGTTGAAGGCCATGTGGAAGAAGTGAGTTGCAGGCTGAATGAGGGCTAGAGACTGAGCACAGTGGCCACTCAACACCTTTATTGCAAAACACAACAGCTAATTAGAGAGAGAGAACAGAAGGGAATGCCCTGCCACAGTGGCAGGTTGGGGTGGGAGGAGATGGGATTGGGGAGGGTAGGAGGGATGCTGGGTTTACTGGTGGTGGAGAATGGGCACTGGTGAAGGGATGGGTTCCCGAACTTTGTATGAAGGAAGCATAAGCACAAAAGTGTATACATCTGTAACTGTACCCTCACGGTGATTCACTAATTAAAAATAAATAAATTTAAATAAAAAAATGAAAACCCAGAAACCTGATGCCCAAGCCCCACTCTAACAATTAGTAACATGCATCCATAAATGTGTAGGCTCTTGGAAAATTTTTAAAGCAGTATCACTTTTATGAGAAATGTATTTCTGGGAGAGATACTGGGAACATTGGTGGTGGAGAATGGGCACTGGTGGAGGGATGGGTATTCAGCCATTGTATGACTGAAATGTAATTATGAAAGTGTGTAAGCCTGTAATTGTATCTCAGTTTTCCATTAAAAAATTTAAAAAATAAAATAAAAATAAATAAAAAAATAAAAGAGCATGGGGTTCTTACTCTGAAGACTAACACCCTCTTACTTCTTTATCTGGTAAATACATTTTTTAATGGATTTCGTTTTTACTTTTCCATATCTAGTTGGTCTTTTCACACTTCATTCCAGCATTGGATAATGCAGTGAATTTGGAATTCTTTTACTGGAGAACTCAAGAACAGGAGAAGCTCAGAAATAGAGAAGTTTCTTTGTCTCTTTTTTTCTCTCCTATAAGAGAGTACAAGCACTCTTCCTGTATTAGTGTTATTGATTTTAAATTAATTGTAGACAGAGTTAAATTACACACACACATACACATAGATAAATATTAACATTATATAAAATTGTTTATTTTTAATTTTTTTAAATTGTAGTCTGTTTTAAGTTTTATTTTATTACCTACTTGTAATATAATATATTTATTCCTAAAAAGTTCAACTATATGTGCTATAAACTATAAAATGTGCAAAATGGCAATATTAGTATAAAGAAAAGCAATGGGGTAAATAATGCAACCTTTCACTGATTCTTTATTTGTTAATTGAATCACCATCACCATGAGATAACAACAAAGCTGGTGATGGTCAAGTTTCAGACCTAGAGTGTCCTAACACCCAACCTGCCGCCAGTGTACATTTCCCACCGTCAATGATCCCAATTTCCATCCTGCCACCTATCCCCAATCTGTCTCTGTGACAGGCACTTTCTATCTCTCTTCTCTCCTCCTCCCCTCTCCTATATCTTCTCACTCTCCTCTCCCCTCTCCATAGACCCCCTCCACCCCTCTTGGGCGTTATGGTTTGCAATACAGATACTGAGATGTTATCAAGTTTGTTCCTTTGCCTATTTTCAGCATGCAGCTCTTATCCAGAATGATCATTTTCAATGATCTTTGTCACAATGGTCTCTTCTCTATCCCAACTACCTCCTTCCCCAACACTTGCGGCAGGCTTCCGACCATGGAACAATCTTCCTGGCCCTTGTTTCTAATGTCTTTGGTACTCTTAGAATATATTCCAGTGTACTCATAATCAACAATTTGAGTTTTAAACTTTGAGGCAGGAGTGATAGACAGTACATTGTGCTTGCATTGTGTGTGGCTAGCCTCATACAATGCTTGATGCTTGTATATTGTTTCATTCGGAGAATACTGAATTTTTGTGAACAAATTTAAGTAAGAGCTACACACTGGAGCGACGTGACTAGATTTAAGAGTTTGATTGCATGTAGTCAACAACAATTCTATCACCAGCACCGAAAATGGTCTCCTGAGCACCATACCAAAGTGTTCCTTGAGCACAGAGTTAGGAATATCCCTAAGCATTGCTGGCTCTTTGCAAAAACAAACAAACAAAAACGTAAAACTGCACAGATGATTTTCTTACATTATAGTGCCCTCTCCCTCAGGCGCCCATTCTGTTTCATATGTCTGCTCTTTTATCTCCAAATTCAAAACTAAGGTGTCTGTGTACATATCAGTAAATATGTTATTTAATTCACTTCTTATATAAAGTAATAATACCATTTAAATGATCTGAACTATGTTTAACTTTGTGAGTGTTAAAGTTAAACATAGTTCAGATAGTTCAGAGAGTCTCTTGCCCGAAGACTTGCTGTCTTCCCCCGGGCCCCTCAGAGGGCATGGGCTCCAACTTCCCTCCCCACCCCGAGCAGAGCTCCCGGCGGCCAAAGACCTCTGGAACCTAGCCACAGACATGCTCGAGGCCCCTCTCCACATGTTTGGACAGGCCTCACAAATGAAGGTACCGGCATAGGAACCTAGGTGTGTGTAATCCCACCAACGGCCAACATCCAGAGACTTAAAAGCAAGTTTCCAGAAGCACTTGGAAAGCAGCCGTGTGATATCTTATAACCTACTCCTCCCTCTGGGAGAAACTAGCAAGCTACTGAGAGTTTCCTGCCCACATGGGATGCCTCAAGCTTCCCATGTTGTATTCATATGTCAAAGCCAGTAACAAGCTGGATCTCATTCCCCTGACCCTGAAAGATCTTCCAATATGGCATCGTTGGGAAGGCCGAGTTGAGAGAGGCCTTCCCAAATTGGAGAGGTTACTGAGACCACTCGAAAAATTCAACGATCAACGGGACTTCGTGATGTTTAACTTTACTTGTAATATGAAGCTCCTGACTTGCACCTGGCTGATCATACGTTTTGTTGTTTTCGATTTTAGGGCCACAGCCAGAGGTACTCAGGCCTTTCTCTTGCTCTGCACTCAGGGATTACTCCTGGTGGGCCCAGGGATGCCAGGATCAAACTTGGGTCTGCTGTGTGCAAAGCAGGCACCCTAGCTGCTGTACTTTTACCCGCCAACCTCCCTATGTGTTTCATAAAGATATAAATCCATGGAGATTAAGCTTATTTTGTGATTGTATAGTTCAGAATGACGTGTTATTCAATCCTTTATTTTGGACATGTGAAATCTATCCAGTATTTTATTTTAGTAACGGTATATTAGTAATGTCCAACATGTATCCATAAATGCTTTCAAGTTTATTTCATTGTGTTCTTGCTTCCTTTTATTACATAACTATTTTATCCAATCACTTAAAATGTTATCTTTTCTATTTAATTTTTATAAATTATACTATTGTTGGTGTTTATAATACAGTTTAATTATGGTTTAGCACAGCAGGTAGGGCATTTGTCTTGCACATGGCAGGCCCAGGTTTGATTCCTCTGTCCCTCTCAGAGATCCCAGCAAGCTACCGAGAGTATCCTGCCAGCACGGCAGAGCCTGGCAAGCTACCTGTAGCGTATTCAATACGCCAAAAACAATAACAAGTCTCACAATGGAGACATTACTGGTACCCGCTCGAGCAAATTGATGACAACAGGATGACAGTGCTACAGTGCTACAGTGCTTAGTTAAATGTCATTGAACTACATAGGTATTACTATCAGCTACTCTTAAAAATTGTGAATAATATTAATATCATTAATAGTGTTATTAATGATATTAATATAATTAATAATATTTGGTTGGTGGGTAAAGAATAAGAGATTTTATTTTTATAAGGGAGTTGGATCAGAATTGTGTTATTAGAATTGTATTATATTAGAATTATCTATATATGACCTGTTGCATTGTTAATAAAATGTCCTTTTTGGTTTTTTATCCAAAGGAGTGGGCTCTAACATGAAATCCACTGATTTCTTCCTAGTTCTGTTTGTACCTAACCATGTTCTCTCCATAACATGAAACTTGCTGATCAAACTCCCTTGCTTAAAAGGATCCCATTAATTCTTCCAATGGAAGGAAAAGAAACTGCCACCGAGAACCACGATTTCCCTTTTTTTTTTTTT
Organism: Sorex araneus; assembly: GCF_027595985.1. Taxonomy (NCBI): domain Eukaryota; kingdom Metazoa; phylum Chordata; class Mammalia; order Eulipotyphla; family Soricidae; genus Sorex; species Sorex araneus. The sequence goes on along the minus strand of NC_073309.1, from coordinate 59,648,036 downwards.
CCTTTCTTCCTCTAATAGTACTTTTGTCAATATAAGCAGTGGTGGGCAAATGTAGACTTCTAGGTTTCCACACAAGGAACAAGTTTACAGTAATGTCGATGGCAATGGGATCAAAATCAGTCTCACCAGGGATGATTTTATGGTTTCATGTCCAATTCAGCCCCAGCAGGATGGAGCAACCTCGGAGCAGCAAGAGAGGATAAGTGCATGCTTACAGATCTGCATCCGAGGCAGAGGGGGCCCTCACATTAAAGAGTGGCTGCCTTCAGCTGCAACAGAAGAGGAAGGGGCTACACACTCTTGGTAAGCAACATTCTTACCCTATGTTCCACTAATGTAAGGATCCACACGTTTTTGAAGTTATTCATTTAGGAATCATGTCACCTTTTCAGTTTCACATTTCCAATAATAAAATTTTCTAAACAATTCCCATTGATTTGTCTATCTTTAAAACCCTGAAGATGCTCTATTTTCCTATCAGCGACAGTATAGCATATATTAAAAATCCCTACACTAAGGGATTTTAATCAAAGTCCTTTCTTTCTGTCCATGTTCACCTAGTATATATTTGTTCATATTTTAATTTTTAGTCTGAGACTTCATTGTGGATCATATATACCTAAGTTATTTTATTGCACATGAGAGTCTCTTTAATTTAAAATGCACCCTATTTAAAATATACTGTTTGTAAGAAGTAATATTAGAAATCATTTGTGATGTCATATATAATGCATTTAAGACATTTTTCTTCTATATATTTTCTTTCCTGTTTTTCTACTGTATTTTTCTTTTTTTTTTTTTTTGCTTTTTGGGTCACACCCAGCGATGCTCAGGAGTTACTCCTGGCTTTGCACTCAGGAATGACCTCTGGCGGTGCTTGGGGGACCATATGAGATGCTGGGGATCGAACCCGGGTCGGCGAACCCGGGTCGGCCGAGTGCAAGGCAAACGCCTTACCCGCTTTGCTATCGCTCCGGCCCTGTATTTTTCTTTTATTTAAGTTTAATCTCAGGCACACGTTAAAATCAGGCTTTTAAAATTAAAAACCAAAACTAGGTGAAAAAAAATTAGTCTTAATAATTTAGAGCATGAAACCTCCTGCAGAGTTAAAAGTTTCATACATAGACTGTGTAGGATTTCTTCACTTGTCACTTGTCACTTGTCATCCCGTTGATCTTCGATTTGCTCGAGTGGGCGGCAGTAACGTCTCCATTTGTCCCTGTCACGTGCTAGTGCAGCCCAATGATATCTGCTTGCACCAGGCACAGAAAGAGCCTCAAATCATTCATTCAGGGATTTGACAAAGAAATCTGACCATCTAGTTGGTGGGCAACCACGAGGTCTTCTGACATCCCGTGGAATCCAGTCGTAACAGCTCTAGTCCAGCGTTCGTCTCTGAATCACATTACATGACTGGCCCATCTGATTTTTGATGCCTTGGCAAAGGAGACAGTGTCCCTGATTCTTGACCATTGATGGAGGTCAGACCTCCGATTCCTTCTCTCACATGAGTGAGACATGATACTCCTAGCATAGCTCTTTTGATTCCTCTCTGGGATACCCTAATAGCATTCTCATCCTGTTTGCATAGGGCCCAGGTCTCTGAGGCATATGTTAGTGCAGAAAGAATGGTGGAATCAAAAAGATGTGCCCAGAGTCGGAGGTTCTTCATTCTCTTAACCACTTCTTTGAAGCTCTTGACGGCATTCCACGCTGCTCTCTTCCTCTTGCGCAGTTCTGGCATCAAGTCATTCTTCATGTTGATTTCTCATCCCGGATATACATAGATGCTGCATTTGGAGATGGTCGTTCCATTGAGAGCAAATGGAGCTTCAGGGACCAGTTCGTTTTTCATGAACATCATCTTGTTGAGATTCAGCTGCAATCAGACCTTTCCACACTCATGGTCAAAGTCAGCCAGCATTTGTGCTGCTTGGGCAATGTTTGGTGTTATGAGAATGATGTCATCAGTGAAGCAGAGGTGGTGTAATTTCAACCATCTATCTTCATTCCCGTTACATCCCATTCCAGTCATCGCATGATGTTCTCGAGGGTGGCACTGAATAGTTTTGGTGAAATGGTATCACCCTGCCTCACCTCTCTCTTTACATCAATGATCACTTCCTTGTAGAATGGTGAGATCCTGGTGGTGAATCCACAATACAGCTCACAGAGGATTTTGATATACTGAGTTTGAATGCCCTGTTTCACCAGGGCTTCGATGACCACCTCAGTCTCAACAGAATCAAAGGCCTTCTTTAAGTCAATGAACGTTAGGCAGAGTGGCATCTTGAACTCTCGCGAAATTTCAATGAGTTTGGTCAATGTGTGGATATGGTCTATTGTGCTGAATCCCCTTCAGAACCCGGCTTGCTCGCATGGTTGTCCCTTGTCTAGTGTTCTACCTATTCTATTCAAGATGACACAAGTGAACAACTTGTAGACGACAGACAGCAGGCAGATTGGGCGATAGTTGCTGATGTTGTGTCTCCCATCTTGTACAACAGAACAGTCCTACTGGTTTTCCAATGAGATGGAACCTTGCATTCAGACAGGTAGTGTGTGAAGAGTCGAGCCAGTGTATTGATGAGTACTGGCAGCAGATTCTTCAGGTGTTCAGGTCTGACCTTGTCCGTATCAGGTGCTGTTCGAGTCTTTACCAACAAATTGGCGTGTCAGATTTCATAAGGGAGAACGTTGGGAACGACATATCTATCCTACAGAATTTGGTACATGGGCAGGTGGACATGGCTGTCAAAGAGAATCGAGTAGAAGTTGTAAATAATCCTCTCCATTGCCTTTCTGGAAGATGTGATAGATCCATCGGGAGGTCGGAGGGCAGACATCTTGGTCTTGTAGTTGGCGAAGGACAGGCGAGCATTGTGAATACTTTTCCTGGCTTCTGCTGCACTGGCCAATACTGCTGCTCTTCTCTCTTTGAGGTCTTCCTTCATCGCATCTGCACAGCTTTGTGAGCTCAGACATTAGACTTAAATTTTGCAGACTTTTCTCCCCGCTCTGTGAAGTAGAATTTTGCACTAAGGAGACAGTGGTCTGATCCCTTTTGGAATTTTGGAACAACAGCGACATCGGTCAGGCAAAACCTTCGATTGAATATAATGTGGTCAATTTCATTGTGCAATTTCCCACCGGGAGACTCCCATGTCCAGCGTTTAGATTCGGCCTTCTGGAACTGTGAGTTACCATGGATGGTCTTAGTCGACATGATGAATTCAGACAGTCTCTCACCCTGATCGTTCCATTCTAGGCCATGTGTCCCAATGTGGAGTTCTTCGGGCAACCTTCTCGGACCTATCTTGGCATTAAAATCACCAACATTGATCTTGTAGAAGGTGTGGTCTTCTTTATGGAACGTCTCCAGTTCCACGTAGAACCTCTCAATTTCTTCTTCATCGTAGTTGGTAGTTGGCGCATAGATGATTTCTATCACTTAAAATAAATAACCAAAAACCAGATATTGGGGCAAATTTATCAATGAAAAAAAGCATCAGTTTCAACCACCCAGTGTATGACAAACATCAATCTTGGGGGTGGATATGAACTATGCATCAGACTTCAGAGACTCTTTCTCCACCAGCAAATCAGCAGGTCTGTGCTGAAGTTTCTCTTCTCTGCCCTGCCATCCCTGAACATCTTCTTCAGATTCTTTAGCCTCCAGGGATTAGTACAATCTTTCTGTTGCTCGAGTTCTTCTAAAGTGTGTAATTCCAACCAGGCCTACTTACTTGAGGCCCATAAGTCATCTAAATGTTTCATGAACCACTTGGCATGAGACTGGTTACCCCCAAGCAAGATTTTAAATTTGTTTGCATCTTTGCAAGATCTTTTTACATCTTGTTGTCATATGACCCCTCTTTATCTCAAATCTCTTTTCAAGTGACTCGGTTCTGTCCTTTTTTCTAGCTAGGTTGACCCGAATGCAGCGGCTCTGCCCAGGAAAACACAGTACTTAACTAGTATTCATCTACACTAGCTCTTCCTTGAGAGTTCTCCATGGCTCATTCCTTGTTTTATCACTTTCATCTCCTGGGCCAGAATGTCCTCGGCCTTTTTCAGCTCTTCTTTAGAGAACTTTTCATAAAAATTATGTAGTACTGTAGCAATGTTGTCCCATTGTTTATCTATTTGCTCAAGCGGGCACCAGTCACGTCTCCATTATAAGACTTGTTACTGTTGTTGGCATATTGATCGAATATGCCACGGGGAGCTTGGCAGGCTCTGCCCTGCAGGCGGGATACTCTCGGTAGCTTGCCAGGATCTCCGAGAGGGACAGAGGAATCGAACTCAGGCCAGCTGTGTGCAAAGCAAATGCCCTACCCACTGTGCTATTGCTCCAGTCTGGGATATAACAAATTTCACAAATTTCTTTTTACTGAAATATTTTTGACAATTTCTTTAGCCATTTGTTTGAAATAAGTAATGTAAAACAAATAATTATATTATAGAGTGCTAAGCCTGTTAAGGAGGAGTCATGCTACTGCACCCAGGAAGGACGCCATATAGGAGATGACAGGATGTTCTTAGCCAGATAGTTAGAAGAGTAACTTTTAAAAAAAAACAATTTAAATACCATGTTTTACAAAGTTGCCCATAATATAGTTGTTCTGGGCTTTTGATGTCCCAAGACCAGTCCCACCTGAGAGACCTTCCCTCCACAATTGTCCCCATTTTCCGAACCACCCTCCTAGAATTTTGTATCCTATTTGACTATTTTAGTTCTTTGGTAATATTAGGAAAAAATATATGATATAACATTTTTCCTTCTACATTTCTCCTTTTTCCTATTTTACACTGGTTTGGATTGCTTCTCACAGCTTAAAAGTTAAGGGTACTTCTTGAAATAATCTATGTAGCCTGTCACACTCTCTTCTATCTCTCCTCATCTGTATCATTATTACTTTTTTTCTTACTAGCATTTTTGTAGGTAAAATTTAAAACTAACAAAACTTCCAAAAATTCTGTTTGAATATATATATGTAGCACTGTAGCACTGTACTCCCGTTGTTCATTGATTTGCTCGAGCAGGCACCAGTAACGTCTCCATTGTGAGACTTGTTACTGTTTTTGGCATATCGAATACGTCACAGGAAGCTTGCCAGGCTCTGCCATGAGGGCGGGATACTCTCAGTGTTAGGGGTGGCAGATCTCTGCCTGGGGGAGGCTCGGAGAAACAAAAGAACAAAACCAAGACAACTCTTTCTGCAAATGCATGAGGTTTATTCAAGCCAATATTGGGACCTTCAACTGTGTCTGAATAGCGCAGCATAGCTGAAGGCCCCGAACTCAAAAATCGAGCCGTTTTTGTACCCTTTTGGGGAAAAAAAGAGAATCACACATATTGCAGCATCAAAGGAAATCACACCTTATTGGATCAAAGGGAATCACACATAGGTCACTTAATTTGTTTATCTCAACATTTCTTGACTGTTAACTGTTTCCCTGCAAATGTTTGCTTACAGATCCTAGGGCAGTTTGTTGACCCATTTGCTGACAGTTTTCTGCCCAGTGGTAGGTCCGGGAAAACATCTTTCAAAGCAGTCAAGCAGTTACAAAGGCAAATTTAACCCTTAACCTGCCCTCCTCTTTATCAGTAGCTTGCCAGGCTCTCCGAGGGGGTCAGAGGACTCGAACCTGGGTCGGTTACATGCAAGGCAAACGCCGTACTCACTGTGTTATCACTCTGGCCTGAATACATATCACTCATTGCAATTTGATATGACTAAAATTCATCAATGCTCTAAGTTAGTATGGATGTTATGTAAACATCTATCGTATATAAATTATTATAATTTATTATTTATTATATTACATATGGAATTTAATATATACAAAATGATACAACTCATAATCATCTCACTCATTTAGTCACAGAGATCTAGAGTCAAGCACAGTAGAACCAGTCTCCTCGTAGAAATGTTTGGGAACTGGTAACTACACAAAGATGTAATGAACCTGAGGTGCTTTTGGCAATGCTCTCACGTGGTGCAACTCAGGTCCTCACCTACTCCTACATCCTGCCCGTTTCCCAGGATATGGCTCAGCAGCTGAGCATGGGCCTCTGTGCGAGAGAGTTTCTGGGTTCACTTCTTGGTACCAACAGCAATAGAAGAAAATCCTGTTCAAGTAGAATCCTTGGTCTTGTGTGATTTCCCCTGTCACACTCCCTGTGCAGGACACAGTTTAATGTTCATTTTTTTTCCTTTTAATTGAAGTTAGAGACTATGTTGGAGTTATTGCTTTGATGACATTTTGCTATCTCCCATTCCAACGTGGGTGCAAAGTACTTATTTCAAGTTAAACAAATCAGGCCTTTGAGTTTGCATGTATTGAGTTGTGTAATGCCTTCCTCCACTGCCTTTATCTCTTAAGTAGATAGTTGCCCTCAGGTGACTACCTTTCTCAGTGGCAGTTTGCACTTTGCTTAACAATCATTCTACTTGGTTCCTGTAAAAATACTTTTTACTCCAGATTTGCTTTGAAAAATATTGAGGAAAGTGATACTGACCCCCCTCAAAAAAAGAGGGAACTCCTGATTCTCATTGTAACAAAATTTATATGCAGCTACCAACTGTTCAGCAAAATTCTATTTTATGACAAATATATATATATTTTATTCCTAGAAGTAGATATTATGATGCCCTGTTAATAGCTTTACATTTTTGTTCATTTTTGGACCACACCTGGCATTGCTTAGGGCTTACTCTTGGCTCTGAGCTGAGGGATCACTCCTGGCAGGCTCAGAGGACCATATATGGTACAATGCCTGGTACCTCGCCCATGTACTATATCTCCATCCCTGCAAATAAAATTTCTTTGAAGATACTAGTAATATCCCTCCTTAATTTTGATATACTTAGCTGCATGATTAAACATGGAATTTTTAAATCATATGTTCTAGTGTGAATTCTGCAAAATAAAGTTGGTAAGCACATAGATTACAGCAGATGCACCTGATTTTCTGTCAGTGATAGCTCTAAGTGGATATCCTGCTTTCATAAATTTTAAAGATCAGTGTATCTGATAGTAGCTTGTTCTTGGTGTAGGTTGGAATTTATCACATTGTGGGATTCTTAGGATATCTCTCACAGCATGCTTATTTTTAGAATACCTACTCTGAAGTAAAAGATAAACAAACTATCATCTAAGACATATAGTGCTTTATATCAGCAGCATAAATCTCTTGTGCATGCTCATAAATATCTCTTTGTGACTGGAACTTGAGACTTCCTAGAGCAAAATGTGCCTTTGATAATTGATGCACTTCAGTTAAAATCATTAATCAAATGAGTTTATGAGCAAAAACTTTAAAATACTCATTGATATTTTTCTCTGATTTAGAACATGGAAGTAAACTTTAACAAGTTGAACTCCTGGATTTGTTTAAGATCTCAAAACAATTTCATTTCCTTTTCTGGTTTAACACCTCTACCTGCTCAAACCCCAATTCCTTGCCCTCAAATAGCCCCTTCTAAAATAGGAAAAGCTGTTAAATTAAAAAATATATTATTTAGGGTCAGAGAGCTAGTACAGGAATTAAGGAACTTACTTCCCCTAAAAACTGCAGAATCAGTCTTGAAACTCAGCACCACCCAGAACTCTGAGCATCTCCTGGAGTGACCCTGAGCACAGAGACCAGAGTAACCTCCAGCACTACCATATGTGCACCCCTCAAGAAAACAAACTGTCACTGTCACTGTCATCCCCTTGCTCATCGATTTGCTCAAGTGGGCACCAGTAATGTCTATATTGTGAGACTTCTTGTTACTATTATGAAACAAAAATATATTTTCCCTTTTTTTCCTCCAAATATGACTTTGAAATAGAGAAAATAAAGTTATTTTATTGTTGTTGTGGGGTGGGGGGTGGATTTGAGCCACACCAGGAAGTTCTCAGAGCTGACTCCTCACTCTGTTCATCTGTGCTCAGGAACCACACCTGTTGGTACTCGAGAGCCCATACAAGGTGTTGAAAATTGAACTGGGTCATTCACATGTAGAGTAAGTGTCTTAACGCTTGTACTACATCTCTGGTCTAAAAATAAGAAACTAAGTTTGGGGCTGTAGCCATAGTACAGCGGGTAGTGCGTTTGTCTTGCACACGGCAGACCTAGGTTCAATTCGTGGCATCCCATATGGTTCTCCCAGCACCTCCAGGAGTAATTTCTAATTGCGTAGCCAGGAATAACCCCTGAGCATAACTGGGTGTGATTCAAAAATTTAAAAAATAATAAAAATAATAATAAAAATTAAAAAATAATAATAAAATAAAATAAAATTTAAAAACATTTTTTAAAAACTAAATTTTAATGGAAAAAAAAACGCACATGGGCTGTGAAATTAGACAAACTGGTCTAAATCTGATTCCACCCCCTTCTTTAGCTGTGCATTCTGAGACAAGGTGCATTATACTTTAGCACTTTTTATGCATTACAAATGGGTAAAATTATATTATTTATTTTATGAAATTATTTTAAAGCTAAATAAGATTATTTAAATAACAATCTCATATAATATTAGTTTTGAATTTGATACTAATAAAATACTTCAAGTTTATATTTATATTTTATCAAAGACCATGTGTGTTTCAGTATGAACTTTGTTAAGTTCCTTCATATTTTTGACTGGCAGTATATTGATGAGACTGATAAGATCAAGAATGTATGTATAAAATGAGGGGAAAAGAAAAAACAATAAACAAAAGGTCAGCAAAGGAAAAATAAATATTGTGCATATGAATGGTATTAAAATTTAAAATATACTAAATTAATCTAATTATCTTATCTTTCCATGTTTTGTATGTATTTTAATGCATAATAAAAAGTAATATTTAATTATAAAATAAATAACCAAGATAAGTAAAAATTAAAAAGCTTCAAATTTAACTATCATAAATATAACAACTTGGTCCTCTTGATGCAGAGCTTCTAGTACTATACATATAAAAGATATTTTATATAAGCTAACATGTTTAAATAAATAACACTATTCTCTATCTTTATTGGATCTATTATTTGAAATATTTAAAATTATTCTTATATCATCAAAACTTAGTAAGTACATTTGATATTAATAGTTTGAGAGGATTTAATAAACCTTAACATTACATTAAATTATTACCCCAACTCTCTATTTCCTGACATTTAGGTTATGTGCAAATTTTTGGAACTCTGCCAGGTTATAGCTAGGGGATTTTATTAGCTATTTAATGTATTAGAAAAAAACCTTAAAGAAACCTATGAGAAACTTGATAAAGAAACTTGATATAATAGGGACACATTCCATAAAAGAGATTACCAACATGCAGTCTTGGTAGGGTCTATGTAGAAGTTATCTTCACTACAAAAGATTCCATATTTATAAATCCCACTATTTCTCAATTATTATTTTAAACCTGCAACTAGTATCCATGTTTCCAGGAATTTCTTGTCATGCATAAGGGCAATAAATCAAATTGCCCAACTTTTATCTTCCCAAATTAGTCAAACAAGGTGGTAGTCTGCCTTCTGTTCAGCTGCAAAACTGTGACCAACTCTCCTTTGCAGACTCTTATTCATGTCAGATATTGTGTTTTTGTGGGTATATACTGTTTAAAATGTTTCCAATCCAGTTCATCTTGAAATTAGTTTCATCATAATAAATTATGACTTTATTTGATACATATCCAAAACCACAAATAAAGTATCATTTGGTTGGATTTTATCAAAATGCATTAAATTCCTCTGCAAAAACAGTATCAAGAGGATCAAAATTCAAGCTATAGATGCAAGCAATAGTCACAGTGCACATATTTAATAAAGTACTATTAACCAAAATTGTAGAAGTCTTAAAATTCCTCAATAAGTAACAGTCAGATTGAAACATGGGCCAAAGACCTTAACAAATAATTCACCATACAGATGGAAAACAAGGATATGAAAAGTTGTTCAATATTATCATCAAGAAAAATGCAAATTCAAGCTATAAGATACAAACATACTTCTATTTGAATGACTAAATTCAAAATATACCAAATGCCTAGAATTTATACCAAATGCCAAGAATGTTGAGAAATAGAAACTCATTTATTGCTGGTGCAAACACAAAGAATATAATCATTTTGGAAGACAGTAGCAGTTGACTTTGACACAATATAATTTTATCATTCAATCCACCAATTATTTTCATAAATGAGTGGAAACCTTACATTCACACAAAATCCAGATGTGCGTTGCAGTTTTATGCAAGATTTTCCAAACTTGAAGTAACTGAATCCTTAAAAAATATGAATGAATGGTTGAATAAAAATTTTGGTGAATTCCTATAGCTGAATATTACTGATTGATATTAAAAAAAACCTGAGCCAGTAGTCCACGAAAAGACAGAAGAATCTTAATAGGTGAAAAAAGTACCCTGTGAAGAGCACACACTATATGATCCAGTTCTATGTTAGTCTAGAACTGATTTACTCAACCATGTGCCATACAACTAGTTCCTGGTGGGACCCCAGAATATTCTAAGTGCCCCAAAAGTGAAAATTTTATAAAAGGTACCATGGTCCAAGACTAGGGGCCCAAGCAATAAGATTAGGGGATGGAATACACAGTAAACAAGGTCAAAGACCGCCCAGGTCAGAAAAAGGGTGAAACTGGTAAAAGACAAAAAGTTGGTGGATATTTGCTCATGCCTATAAAATGTACAAACCAAGAGTGTTTCCCACTATAAGTTATAAACCTGTTAACTAAAAATCCTGCTATATAAGTTTTAGCAATACTAAATATCATATTTCAACAAAAGTAAAACTGAAACTTACAAAAATTGGTTTGAAGATAAATTTACATAGAGAATTTGAAAGACTGAATTTTCTAGCAATCTAAAAGAACTGAGTAAAGAGCAATGATGACATCAGAGAACTGGTCTGGAACTCAGTCACGTTTCTTATATGAAGTCTCAAGACATAGTCGAAAGGGAAAGAAACAATATGAAAGATAGATCAGCAGAGATTCAAAATCATTTTATCTTTAGATCAAAATTGCAGTCACAGAGAAAGAGGGGCAAAGATATACTGAAATTGCAAAGTGTGACAATAAACCATGTGAACATCAGAAAGAGGTTCGTAGAAAAAAATCAAAACAAAACAAAACAGAAAAACAGTCTTTAGTTTGGGTGGTGGAGAACTGATCACACCTAATGATTCCGAAGGCTGTTTCCTCCTGAATATCTTCTCAATAATCGCCCCTGGCAGTGCTAGAGGACCATATGTTGTCCTGAGGGGTCAAAGCAGAGACTAGCCAGCATCTTAACCCATCTACTCTCTCTCTAGCCCCAAGTGAAAACAAAATCAGATTTCCCTTCAATAGCAAATGTATTACAGAATACAATAAATTAGCATGTTAACAATTTATTTGCTAGAGAGAAATAAATCTCAGTGCTGACTATCATATCAGATAAAGTATCATTAAGATGTGGAAAATTATAGATATTTTATGTAAAACTAAGGGAATTTAAAATCGTTTGTAGCAAAATAATATGAAAGGTTAGATTTCAGCAAGAGGAAATAACTGAACTATGGTAGTAGGAAAAAATCTCGAATATTTCATATTAAATATTGGTGATCAAAAAGCTCAAGGAAAAAATAAGATGCATGGATACTAAGGCTCATGAAATGTTTTGTAAGTATACAGAAGGAAATAAAGTGGGGAAGGATCAATTAATAAGCAGGATACACAATTATATAGAAATCAGTCATTTTGTGTATAAATGACATTGTTCAGCAGGTTTTTACTGCCAACAATTTTCAAAACTCCTTGTTTTGGTTCTGTGTTATTCCAGCTGCAATAATTACTGATTAAACAACTGAAAAAAATCTTTGATTTTCTGAGATGCACTGTAGCACTGTCATCCTGTTGTCATCGATTTGCTCCAGCAGGTACCAATAATGTTTCCATTGTGAGACTTGTTACTGTTTTTGGCGTATCGAATATGCCACAGGTAGCTTGCCAGGCTCTGCCGTGTGGGCGGGATACTCTCGGTAGCTTGCTGGGCTCTCCAAGAGGGACAGAGGAATTGAACCCAGGTCGGCCGCATACAAGGCAAATGCCATACCCCCGTGCTATCGCTCCAGCCCAGAGCTTTTCTGAGACAATTAAATTAAATTTTATTTGTTAATAGATATTATTTGCCAGCAGTGTGGAAATGGTTTTCTCCACAAAAGTCCTTTGATACTACACTTCAGTAAACCTTTCTAGGTAGTGTCACTCTGGTTCACAGTGAGTACCTTAAACTTTTATTTGTAAAAATATTTGAATAATTAGAGTTCCTCTGCTTTCTTATTTACAAATTAACTCATAGTTTCTTCTTGTTAGATCATGTTGCTTTGTAAAAAGAAAATTTTTCTATCTCATTCTTATTACTATGTGGCAAAAATGAAACTGTACTCTAAGAATTAAGTTTTTAAATATTAGCGGGTAACTATAATTCATTATTTTTATTAAACTAAACCACACCATTGTGGTTTATTTCAATCATTGTCCACAAGCAAATCTCTCTACTCTTCAGTCAGAAAACTGAATAAAATATCACATCACCTGCATCAGAGTCTGGTAGTTTTTCATACTGAGTTTAAAATAGAAAATATCAGTACAAAATTGCAGACCTCATTTCAAAAACTTACCACCAGCTGCAAAGGACATGATAGTGTAACAGCATTCCAGAAAGATCCTCAGTAAGTTATATTTCTGCAAATCATTGTCTGACCTAAAAAGCAAATCACTTCCTAGTGAGTAAAGGAGGCCAGAGAGAAGTATTGTAGTAAACAAATATTGTCAAGATTTGTTTTAACTGATGGAATCAGCCTCAAAGCACAAAGAATAATGTTTTACTGTTCCTTCCCTCACTTTATTTCTTTTTTTCATATCTTAATACTAATAGTAATTGTATTTCCACTAACATTGATCTATATAAACCCTGAGCATAGCCAGGGAGGTCACAAAATCCCCCAATTTTTCTTTAAAAGACGGTGTGCTCATTTTACTTTCTGTATTCTCACCGTATTTGATTATTTGCTAACAGTAAGATAACAGTCATAGATAAAGTTCATCTTTTGGATATGATGATAATGGTTAGTTTAATAGTTACCCCCTTGCCATGCTTATTTCAACCTGGCTAAAATTATCATCACCTCTGTGCTATTCAGCCTTTCTTATCAAATGATAGTGATTAGGATTTAATTATCAGGAGAAGTAAAAATATCTCAGGAAACCCTCTTGAAAATTAAAATTAAAAGAACTGGCTTTTAGGAATCCTGGCTTTTCCAATTAAAACAATCCATTGTTTTCATAAAAAATCACTTATTTTTATTTCTTATATTACTTATAATTTAATGCATTCTAATTTATCAATCAGGAACTTCACAAAAATGAGAAAGAAAAAGGTAGGCGATAGGTTAAGATGGATATTGAGTCTGGTGTGCTCTCAAGTATAACTGAATAACAAAAATATCTTGAAAGCATGTATATAAATTTAATAACACCATTAAAATTATACCAAATTTAAAATATTTTGTGTTTCCTAAATCAATATTCACTGAAAAGAACAGCCCTTTAAATATTTTTAAGAGATACTGATGTATAAAAATATTCAAAATCTCTATGAACTATTTTTCATAGTTCTTTCTTGTTCTAACTTTTAAGAATCACTAATGCATGAGTTGAATTTACCCCCCACATCACTAAAAATATTATTCTATAATTAAACATTTAAAAAATAAACCATCGTTTTTTTTTATTCCCTTCTTAAGTTTATCACACTTAAAGTACACAAAATAATGACCTATTTGTCAGCTTCTATGTTGAATTTTCTGTTTTAGGACTATCCAGAAGTCTCTTTTCCTTGTTTTGAAATACGTTTTTTATGTAATAACAATGAATTGGTATCTAAGTGTCAGTTTCCTGAGGTGTATACAGGTTTTGACATACAATCACTTCACTTTAAAGTGAGTTCCAATGCAGACGACATGTTCTCTATCCCTGGGCAACACCATTATTTTAATAGCATCTACATTAACAATTACTGCAGGGAATCTGAGTGAATGCTGCGCAATAAATAGCAAAGGGATGGACCACAGCAAGCAAAGCGTGAGAGTGAAATTGGATCAGAACACTTTGAAAAATCACTTTTAAGAGAGACAGAGAAATCATTGCCATAGCAATATATTGACGTTCCCAGGATTTAGTGATCTGAGATGAAGTATCTAGGAAGGATTCTGCTCTAAAATCTTGGATCAAAATAGAGACATCACAATAGTTTTTCATAAGGACATTCATTTGTAAACATTAAAAAACCAAATATATATATATATATTTTTTTTTTCTCAAATAGTAATTCTTCTACTTACATTTTGGGAAACATGGTGTGTGTGTGCGGGGAAGAGTGTGTGTGTGTGTTTTGGTGTGTGTGTTTCTGGGTGTGGGTGGGTGTGGGTATGTGTGTGTGTGTGCCTATGTGTATGACTGTGTGTGTTAATTTGTGTGTGTGTATGTGTGTATGTTTGACAGCTGTGCACTGGTTACTATGCCGGAGCATTACTATGACACCATATCTAAGTTCCTGAGATCTTGCCTCTTGTATTCTAGGAATTTAGAGTATACATAGAAAAATAAAATTTACTATGGGATGTTACTTGCTAAATGTATTTACCTACTATGGAACACCTAAAAGAGCTACGAAAGCTGTCAAATTTACTCTCAGTTACGACATTAAACTAAAACAAAGTGTTTTAGAATATTATGTAGAAAACAAACTTTGAAAACTAAACACTTTAGCTTGGAAAATAATAAATAGATTCCCAAAAATATTGTTGCCCTGTTCTATATTCAACTTTTATTTAAAGTTTTTATTTTTAATTTATAAAGAAATACTTCTTTGATTAAAGGAGTACTGATCATAGCACACTTTCTTGAAGGAAAAAGTAGTAAAGTCAAAACAGGTGAATTTACTGATACCCCTGTTCAATAGCAAGATTCCTAATTAATCAGCAACTCACTTATTTTCTTTTGTTTTGTTTTAGTTTGGGGCAACACCTGGCATTTTTCAGAGATTAGTTCTGGCTCTGTGATCAGAAATTAGTCCTGGCCAGCTCAGGGGACCATATGAAGTGCCTGGAATGAACATGGGTAATCTGTGCAAGGGATGTATCTTGCCTGTTATACTATTACCTTAGCCCCCAAGCAATTCACTTTTTTTAGAGGTGAATTCCCATCATGGTACACTTAAATGTTTTTTGTAGATGTAAGACTTGTCTTGGAATATTTACAACTGAAGTCTAGTATCTGTCTATATACTTATCTATCTAATTTCATCATCCGTTTTATAGTTATCTTCATTTCTTTATATGCTTCAACTAGAAAAAAGTCCTACATGAAGAGAAAAACAATCAGTTAATTTTGTTTATATTCTCAACTAGTAGCATAAAAATATTATCTTTTAAAGACATAGTTAAACAGCTACTTTCTGGCACATTGGTTTAGAATACAAGTATATAGGTCATTACAAGTAAATTACTAAATAATAACAGTGTTGAGGAAAGAACTTGTAGAAGTTTTATGTAGCTATAAATTTATGGAGTAAAAATAATTTATAATTTGATCTGGAAAAGTAGTACTTGTGGGAATGAAATAAGTGAAAAGACAGGTCAATCAGGAATATTCACAAGGAAAAAACAAATTCAAAGGGCTGACACCTGAGCCTATGGTTTCCTTATTCCAGTATAATTAAAGGAATTTAACATAATGGCTTTTAGAGTTCTCCCTTAGAGCCATTGCAAGAGGCACTTTGTTCCCAGAAAGGAATCATGATCATGCATGGAAAATCTTTACTTCCAAGATAGCTTGTTAGAGAATCAATGTCTAGGTTTCTGTTTTGCTTTGTTTTAATTGGGGATTGATCACTTAGTTACCCTCTGCCTGAAATCACCAAAATTCTAATCAGAAAAGGAAAATAAGTATTTAATGCAAGTAATTATTTGTATGAACATTTGGGGAATTCTAATGGGGAACCACTTCCATCAAGTTTGGAATAACAAAACTTACTTAGAATCCATGTTCTCGGTTGTAAAATGAAGCCAAACCTCAGAAACATTTCAAAGGGTAACTGCCAGGGAGGATTGAGTGTCAATGCTTGTTACAGGCTTCAATTCTAGATAGTCTACTTTTAGTGGTTTAAACCCAGTGAGTACTCCCTAAATAATTCCTAGTCATGAACAACGTCGTGTAAGCCAACTCGAGACAATGAGTCTGAGTCTTTCAAGAGTCAATAGATTTGGGCTTTTTCTCTTTTGCCTATACCTGTAAAGAGACTTCAGGGTGAAACCACATAGGTACACACAGATCCATTTGTGTCGCATTGAGAATAGCGTCTGCCTGGAGAAAGTTATTGAACTTCTGCAGAAAAGTGGACCATGGCAGAAAATGTTCTTTACAGTCTCATTTTTAATAATAAAAAATTAGAATGTCATAAAAGTCTATAAATGGAGGAATGGATTGATATGCTAAAATAACACATTGAAGCTTATTTTCAAAATGAAAATGGCCCAAAGATACATGTATCAGCACTGATAACTTTAACAAATACGATGTTGAGGGGCAAATGATTACGTTTCAAGCTGTCAGTATTTAGACAGCATCAAATAATTGCAAAAAGCACTAAAACTTGTACTAGAGTATACAGCTATTTGATAAATATTAAAATATTCATGAGGAAAATAGACACCAAAACAAAAAACAATTCTCCTCTTTGGGGTACACAAGGAGAATGCCATTGGATGCTATAAAGTGTTGGGATGAAGTGGATGGAAGGCATTTTACCTATTTCTAAAATGTTTATTCCTTAAAACATTCTAAAGCAAGCATAAAATCATAATTATATTTGATAAATTAGATTCAAAGGACATAAATATTGATGATTTTCTATTCCAGATATTTCTTTGTGCTAGAAATGTCTCCTAATTTAAATTCAGAATATATTTTGGTGTCCATATCTTCACTTGTGTTGAAAGCACTTTACCCTTTCTCACTAAAGATAGTTTAAGTAGACAATTGAAAATCTCTACAATACTCGTTCACACAAAGTTATGCACATTTGTAAGCACCATGGGTATTATTAGTAGGTTTCTAGGTGAACCAGGAAAAGCATATTCTCCTAGGCCTAAAGATAGAAATAGTTTTGATTGTACAGGGAGAAAAAACACTGTAGGCAGTCTATAAAACAGACAATTGAAAAAGGTGTGCCTTTTGCTCTGAAAGGTTACTTTAAAAAAGAGAGAGCTTTTACCAATCTCATTTTGTCTCCAGTGAGGCCCATAAAGAATTGACCAGGGAACTTGTGAATCTCCCATTTCCATACATCCAGCTCTCTTAATAAATGCTAATTCTGCAAATGCCAGATGCTGGCTCTTCCACGGGGGATTTGTCCAGCATAATTTCAGCTCTCAGTACTGTAGCTCTGTCGTCCCTACAAATCACTTTTACTTCTATGCACATATTCACCTTCTCTGTCAATATTATGTCAGAATATAGAAATAGTAATAAGTAATAGAAGTTATGCTACTGTACTCTTGTTTGAAAACTGTAATACCAAGACTTTAATAATGGTCAAATATTTAAAAAAAACATTTTTATTGAATCATTGTATGATAGACCCTTACAAAACTGTTAATGATTGGATTTCAGTCATATAGTATTCCAGCACCCATCCATTCACCAGTGTACATTTTTAATCTATGTATGGATGAATTTGTCTGGTTTCTCCAAGCCTGCTCTGGACACGCAATAGCTACAACTTTTACCTGTGATTCTGCATTTTACATCTCCTTCCAGCATTATGAGGGCTAGAACAGATATTTTTGACATTGTGTTCATTCAATATCTCAGCTTTGATGCTAAGGAAGCATATCAATCAGGAAATCCTCATTTATGTCTAACTCCTGTCTCCCAGAACTGTCATTTCTCTGGAAGGAACACCTCCCCATTCATGGTTCTTTCACATATTCCAGGTACTCTGCCCAAAAGACATTCTGTTAGCTCTGCTGTCTAGTTATGTTTCTAAACTCAGTTTTGTCTCCATTGCTTTAATATTTCTGCTCCCGTAGAAGCCTGAAACTTTGGCTGGAACCTCCTTATCTCTCCCAATATTTCTATGAGCCATTGTTGACTTCCCTATGTTCCAATCCCTATAACAACAAAATCAAAGTCATATCATATCTGTTTAAGAGTAGATTCCTACAATTCTTGCGTGTTAGTCTCCCACTCTGTTATTCTATATACCATAGATGAATGAAATCTTTCTATGTCTGTCTCTCTCTTTCTGACTCATTTCACTCGGCATGAAACTTTTCATGCCGATCGACTTAAATACAAAATTCATGACCTCCTTTTTTCTAACAGCTGCATAGTATTCCATTGTATAGATGTACCAAAGTTTCCTCAACCAGTCATCCATTCTAGGGCATTCGGTTTTTTTCCAGATTCTAGCTATTGTAAACAGTGCTGCGATGAACATATATGTGCAGATGTTGTTTCGATTATACTTTTTTGCCTCTCTGGGATATATTCCCAGCAGTAGTATTGCTGGGTTAAATAGGAGCTCAATATCTAATTTTTTGAGAATCGTCCATATTGTTTTCCAGAAGGGCTGAACCAGTCGGCATTCCCACCAGCAGTGTAGAAGGGTCCCTTTCTCCCCACATCCTCTCCAACAGTGGTTGCTTTTGTTCTTTTGGATGTGTGCTAGTCTCTGTGGTGTGAGGTGGTATCTCATGGTTGTTTTGATCTGCATCTCTCTGATGATTAGTGATGTAGAGCACTTTTTCATGTGCCTTTTGGCCATTCGTATTTCTTCCTTGGTAAAGTTTCTGTTCATTTCTTTGCCCCATTTTTTGATGGGGTTGGATGTTTTCTTCTTGTGAGGATGTTTTCTTCTTGTGAGTTCAACCAGTGCTTTATATACCATTGATATCAACCCCTTATCCGATGGGTCTTGGAGGCTGGACTCACATTCTGGGGAAAGGGCAACTCAGAGAAATGATCACCAACTATAATGTAGTCGAAGGCCATCCGGGGGAATGGAGTTGCGGGCTGAATGAGGGCTACAGACTGAACACAGTGGCCACTCAACACCTTTATTTCAAACCACAACAGCTAATTAGAGAGAGAGAGAACAGAAGGGAATGCCCTGCCACAGTGGCAGGGTGGGGTGGGGGGAGATGGGATTGGGGAGGTTGGGAGGCATGCTGGGTTTACTGGTGGTGGAGAATGGGAACTGGTGAAGGGATGGGTTCCCGAACTTTGTATGAGGGAAGCATAAGCACAAAAGTGTATAAATCTTTAACTGTACCCTCACGATGATTCACTAATTAAAAATAAATAAATTAAAAAAAAATACAAATGGCCGAAAGGAACATGAAAAAATGCTCTACATCACTAATCATCAGGAAGATTAAAAAAAAAGAGTAGATTCCTTCACACCACACAGAATAAAACTGAGGCTTTCAGTGGCCCAACAGGACACTTTATCATATTTCCCATTTGTCACCACATTTCTGAACACTTTTCTCTTTGCTCATGTCACTTGAATAACACGAAAATTTCTTCAAACCCTTTCATATGCCCAACACATACTATTGTAAAAACATTATACTTTACTTCCTCTAAGCCTAGAACATTTTTCCCTTTATTTTATGGCTTGCTACTCCAGATAAAATCCTCTTTACAAACATTTCAGCATTTACTGATTTTCCTTTGCAGCACTTTAATTGAAGTGTATATGTTTGTTATTGTCTTTCACTAGGACATAAGTTGTACAGACCTGGTGTTTGTTGTTCAGCATTATGTTCTAACATAGCCTATAATAGTGTCTGTCAATTATCAGTAGTTTGAATAGTAAATAAACAACCTTATGAATTAGCAAAATTATAATACCAATTTTAAAGATCAAAAAAATAATTAAACAATAATTTGATAACTTACTAGTCATGCAACTAGTAAATTCAGTATCCACTATTTGAACCCAAATTTGGAGAACATTCTATTCCCAAAACTGCCTTTCAGAAGAGATGGATGTATAGAAGATTTATTTTTGAGGGTGGGATCTAAGATCCTGGATGTTCAAATACGAAGAATCGGATGTACAAAAGAATGATTATTTGGTTTGGATCTAGGATCCTGGATGTTCAAAAGTCCGGTAATCAATTTTTGTACCCCAAAGTTAGACATTAGTTTACAAAAATAGCTACTTCATATTAATTTGTTAGATATCTACTTTTAAATGCTAACTCCTATGTGTTTCTCATCATTGTGGGGTGGCAAAGATTCCTCTCACTGAAATGGAACACGTAAGTACTAACACCTAATTAGGCCAAGAAATCTCCCTGGGCGTTTTGGTTTAAATTATTTCCAGAGGTTGGGAAAATAATACAACAGGTAGTGTGCTTACCTTGTATATGGTCCACCTATGTTCGATCCTTGTGCCCCAGATGGTCCCCTGAGCCCTGACGGGAGTAATTCCTGAGATCAGCGCCATGATATAGAGCCACGATCTAACCATGAATGACCCAATTTACTAGTTGCATGACTTTGATTAAGTTATTAAATCATTGTGTACTTGTTTTTTTTTATCATTAAAATTGACATTATAAGGGTTGTTATTTCATGAGGAAGCTCTGAGCACAGCCAGATGTGATCTGAAATAGAGGAAATGAAGTAGATCAAATATGATTCCAGATTCAAAGTGGTAATGTAAGTGTTATATCATTTGCCTTTCATACAGTAAACACAGGTTTGATACGCAGCATCATATGGTCCCCAAGTACTGCTGGTTGTGATCTTGAGCACAGACCTCTGAGTACTACTGCATATAGGTAACAATGCCTCCTCCCAATGAAATTATTTCCATATTATCACTGTATCACTGTATCACTGTCATCCCACTTCTCATCAATTCATTTGAACGGGTACCATTCACGTTTCCATTGTGAGACTTGCTTTTACTGTTTTTGGCATGTCGAGTATGCCACAGGTAGCTTGCCAGGCTCTGCTTTGAGGGCGAGATGCTCTCAGTAGCTTGCTGGGCTCTCCAAGAGGGGTGGGGGAATCGAACCTAGGTTGACTGCGTGCAAGGCAAACGCCCTACCCTTTGTGCTATAGCTCCAGCCCTATATCCAGATTATAGTTCTTGAAAAATTTCCATTCTTACAAGAGCAATAAATCAAACAATAAAAAGTAGCTAAGTATATAGTTTTTGTTTTTACTTAATGATTAAAATAAAACTGAATTCAATTCTCAAAAGAAATAGAGTTTTCAGATTTGAAGCTAGACTCCATCATATAAGAACAACTTTTTAATTTACATGTTACCTCCAAATTACATGAGAGACTAGAATTCTAGTGATCAATGTTGAAAGTTTGCAATGAAAGAGTGTGAGAGTTAATAGGTAAATTCACTCCTATCACTTGGATTTACCCAGTCAGATTTAACTCTTCCTTCATCATCATCATCATTAGGGAAAGAAAATAGATATAAGGGTATCTTGAGCTCCTCCTGGTGGTCAGAATCAGCATCTGTTATTAACTAATTCTCAGTTTATGCACAAACCAAAAATGCAATAAAGCATTCAAACCATAAATTTCAAGTCAATGTGGTCTTATAAAGCCATTAACAGTTTACCAAAAAAAAATCCAAAACAGGATTTAATCATGTTTCATATATGATTTCTAAGTCTTTTGCAGGTTATTTTTTTACCTGCCATGTGGATTTCATTAAGATATAAAAATTGCACCAATATTCATAGCCAAAAATATATTGTCTGCTTCATATCTTATTTTATTGCTGTTTTGATGCTATTTATATTAGGATGGCTAAAGCAAAAAGAAAAAAAAGAAAAGAAAAAGAAATGATGCACCATATATGCATCTCTGTGGCTAATGTCACTGTCTCCAGAGCCTGTCACCATTTGTATCTCTGCCACTTCCATTCACCAGCTGTCCAGGGCCTTTGCACAAAATAAGCTATTCCATATCTTATTGCTAAATCTCTGAATTAGTTGGCTGCTCCGGCTCTTTAGTCTGCCACAATTAGGCCTCTGTGCCGGAGTTGATTACCAGTGTGCACTGCCGATCATCTGTTTTGTATATCCAGAGCTACTGAACAGACCACTCTTTGATGCACTGAAACAGTAATTAGAGCATCAAACCAGGACTACTTCAGAGATGTAATATTCTTCCAAAGATGCCCAATATCATTTGCCGGAAAAAATCTAGCTCATCCTCTAAGAAATCAATCCAGGTATTAGCATACAGCAATAGGTGGTTGAAATGTTTAAAGTCAATCGTTTGATCCTTCAAATGTATTTTTCACACTGTGTTCGGGGAATCACATATGCTGTGCGCATAACTGGACAATTTGACACTGGGTTTGTCGATGACTTTATTAAGAAAACTTCGGAACCAGAGGCCATTCCTTCCATTCTCACAGGGTGAGGTTGTGACCGTCATGGTTCTAGGAGTAGCATGGTTACTCCCGAATTAGCTAGCGCTCTGAAGTCTAAAAACAGCCACTACCAGAAAAATGGTTCATTTGCATCATTGCACAGTGTTTCAATATGACACTTGCTGGTCCTGTTTGCATGCTGGCTGACACGTGCCGTGCATTTCCCAGGCACTTCATTCATTCTCAGAGCAAGGCCCGGCAGCAGCTGCACAAAGAAGCATCACAGAGCTTGGCCAGTCAGGCAGTACCTGGACTCCACCTCTAATGGCATTTGGTGCTCAGCTGAAGCATCTAAGCTAGAAGGGAATGACAGCAGCAGTGTTGCTTAGATTGGGCAATATGCGATCCTTGCTGTGAGTTAACACAAACTAATTTAATTCCGCTGTTGGTTGCAAATGCTGTATTTTGCATGGGTTGTGCAAATTATCATACAGAGGCTTTTAAAATGCAGATTTTTTCATGCCAGTACTGTTAGGATTTTGTCAGTCTATCACACAGTTCATCAAATGCCTTCTTTCTGGGACTTCCTTGGCATAGTGCTGCATGGGAAGATTTGGAGATTAATTTGAAATCTAATGAAAATTAGCCGTGCTGTTTGGTTTCATGTTGCGATTGTCATCGCGGAGGTCAGGACTAATGATGTGTCAGGATTTCTTTGACAGTTTGCATACAGGCACAGTTTACTCAGAGCTTGGCAATGCCATTCTGAGACGAGGAAGTATTGAACTGTCAAACAGGACCTGCTCAGGTGACGAATGAGACATTTGAGATCAGTTCTTTAACAAAGTGAATCAGGTTTTATCCCTTCCCCTCCTCCCCCTCCAAATAAAACAATGTTTTATCAAATCTACTAATGTGTTTGTAGTAAACATTTCTCCTAGATTGCTTTTCAAATCCTGATTTTAAAAAAATGCAATCATATGTAAACCTTTTAGAAATATTTAGTAAATTACTTAGTGTTTAATAAAATTAAATGTGTGTGCTACACTGTGTTATAATTATCTTATTGCTGTTTCAGACTGCATATGGCGTGTGTACTAAACTTTTTCAGGTGAGAGATTATATATGTACACAGATAATTTAAAAAGTAAATTTATTTGGCTATTCTATATTCACTAATTTTTATAAATTTGTATTCTTAAATAAATGTCAGTTTTTACTATGAATACATCACACTTTGGAAGCATAAATAGTACTAGTAAAACTAAACACAAATTTTAGTTCAATGCCTACTTCATATTATCAGGAGAAAATTATATATGAAATAATTCAGAACTATGCAGTTATTCCTACTATCTGTGTATATACTAATTTTTAACTTCAAGCAGTCTATATTGTAAGGGTCTACTATCCTTTCATATGCTAATTTTAACATATGTTAGCATTTGAAAGATTCATTTTCTTTTTGCAGAAAGACTGATTTATTTAGAAATTTAAAGATTAGCCTTCCCTTATAGGATATGTAATATTCTGCTCCCAAAGTAAGCCATTCTACTTTGTAATAATTTAATGAAATATATAACATGTAAATTGATTTTAGGAAGTCAATGTGATTAAATTCTGAAAGGTTTATTTTCGTATGTGCATTTTATTAAGACATTAATACAATGTATATTTTGAATTGTTACAGAACTTTACTTTCATAAGTTGTATTAAACCAGTCATACAATACAATTCTATTTAGACATCAGTGAAATATGGCATTTATGCTGATGTCACTTGAATGGTACTCGCTTTATCTTCAGAACAGTAGGATAAGCAATGCAACTAGAGATGATTGACATTTTCCCTAACCTTTCTGTGCATCCCTCACGAAAATGCTTAGCTGTTCCCAAGAAACACAGCTGTTGGACAAAGCTCAGGGTCCAGGGTGGTGCCTTTGGGAGGGTTAACAGAGAAGTTCAGCCAATCAAATGGCAGGTTGGAAAATGTCAGATCAGATATGCCATTCACCATAAAAAGGTGATGACCCAGAGAGGTGATAGTGCCAACTTGGCACTCAACTCAATCGAAAATCACATAATTTCTCTTGCTACTCATTTTACGTATCTCTGGTGTTGGTAGAAAGAGCTACAGAAAATTAGCCAATTAAAGTATTAGCCAATGCTTTAAAAATGATGAAAATAATCCTATTTTTAATAGATAATTTTTTTTGTTCAGAGAAAAAAGCACAATCATGTAATTAAAAACAAGGAAAAATGTGGACATAAATATTTCTTTACAAGAAAAATGTTACACTGCCTAAACTTTACTACCTGTTACATTAAAGTGTAGAGATTAAAAGGGTCTTTAACAAAAAGTGCATAAGATTGTTTTAATGAAATCTTAGTGCCTGTAATTTCATCATTTCATTTGAACCAAATCTTACTGCATATGGGTGAAAATTAGCAAAATGCTGTAATCATTGAATTAATACAAGAGCCAATAAATGTCCACTTAGAAGAGATAAAGGATTACTCTGATTTACTAGCTATTTTTTTTTTAAATTTTGCTTTCCTTTCAATGGAAAAATAGTACAAGTTATTGTCACCAAATATGCTTGAGTCTATATTTACATTTTAATTAAATTTCATCATTGGCTTAAAAACATCCTGAATTATGTAATGTTACCAATTACACTATCAGTAAGTTATATAATCTATCAATGACAACTAAAAATAAATGCTAGTTGTTTTTATTCAAAGTAACTAAAATGCACATGGTGGATTGGGGCTGGCCCCTGGGACTATAGGCATTCACTATATAAAGCACAAGAGAAAAACAATTATCTGCACCAGAAATTACAAAACAAACAAAACACCCCCAAACACAAACAAAGCAAAACTCGGGATGAATAAGAAAAATTCAATTAGTCTGTGGCTTTTACTTTGATGATTCCCTCTTCCCATATACTCTTTTGTTTCATAATTTCATTTTGATCAACAGCACAACATAACTTGAAAGCCCATATAGGTAATATGAATGCTGGAATTTGTACATTCTGTCAAAAAGGACAATTTAAATTTTATTAGCTATTAGAATATTTTCTCAGCTCACAAGAAGAAAGACAAGAATAAAAAAGTCTAGACTCTCCTTAAGACAACGTTCCAATTTAAAATGTAATAACATTGAAATAATTAATATTTACAAGTGTGTTTTTCCTTTAGATCCCAGCTTCTTGAAATGTAGGTTACAACATATGGAGTTGCATAATTGAATAAGAGATTGCAAGAATTGGTTTAAAATAAACATGATTTATTATCAGTGAATGTTTATTTTGTTAATTATTTTGTATACTCAGGGTCAATAGAAATTTCTCAGGCAAAAAGGGCGTCACAGTAGAGAAAAGTTTAGATCTCCATTTTTATTAACTAAAGGCTTTTATTCTTAAGTATATTCCAAGAAACTTAAATCCCAACATCAATTTTTAAATTAACCCGAGGTTTTATTTTGTGTTGTTCTATTCATTTGTCAACATAGGGATGTAAAAATGTAAAAAATTTCAGCAAATAGTTGAGTAACATAAATGGATGGATGAATGACTAAAGTGATATTGGGTGTATGGACTGTATCCAAAATCTCCTAATGTAATTACACAGAATATGGATAGCACCGTAGGTAGGGCGTTCGCCTTGCATGTGGCCAACCTGGATTTGATTCCTCTGCCCCTCTTGGAGAGCCCAACAATCTACAGAGAGTATCTCATCTGCAGGGCAGAGCCTGGCAAGCTCCCCGTGGAGTATTTGATATGCCAAAAACAGCAATAACAAGTCTCATAATTGAGACGTTACTGGTGCCTGAACAAGCAAATCAATGAGCAATGGAATTGATGTTGGCGGGTAGATAGGGAAAGACTCTCGGCAATGAAATTTAGACAAACAAAGTCTCTGGGAAGGAGAATCCTAAAACGAATCCACACTGTGGATACAGAAAACAGACCTGATAAGACCTTCAGCAGACCTTGAGGATAATGGACCCCCTCCTCATGAAATTTCTCAAACTCTCAGACCTCTCCCTTAATCTGATTAAAATGTGATCCAGCCTAAAGAAGATCGTCACCACTCCCAACCTCCCTGGTAACCTCATTAGCAACAGACTTTTACCTGGAAAGAAGCCTCATGTGGGGGCAGGTTGAAAAAACCCTATAAAAGACACCTTGAAAAAAGAAAGGACGTGCATATGCTGCCTGAGCCCATGTGCTGCTTGTGCCCACGTGGCCAAGCAAATGCGCTGCCTGAGCACATGTGTCGCCTGCATGTCCCTCTTGAGATGTGTACTATCATGCTTTTACGTCCAGTGCTAAGATGTGTGTAGAGCTCTCTCCAACCTCGGAGAAGCCCGTGTTCTCTCTTGAGCGCATTACTCCTACTATTTTTCTTTTCCGCTTATCCCTTCCTGTTCCCCTCAAAAGCCTCTAAATAAAATCGGTTTATTTCATTGCTTGTCTACTCCTGAAACTCTTTTCTGCGAGTGAGACAAGAACCCAGTACCCCTGGGTCCCAGGTGGAAAAGGCGATTGGGGAGAAAGTGACCGTCTTTCTCCTCCCTGCTTCACATAAGTCACCCATGGGCCCACTGACATCAGGATGACAGTGATACAGTGATACAGTGATTTTTTTTCAAATTGCCCATAATCCCATAAACATCTACTTCGTCAGTTTTTCATTTGCTGCCTGGAATCACTCTACAATTGTATCTGATTCCTGCATCATAAATTCTTTTATCTTATGTCCATCATTGTAGGTTCACTCAAACACAATATTGCAATTTTAAACAAAAATAGATCTCACATTCCTTTGTAGCTTCTTGCCACTTCAGTGCTACCATTTAGAGTGAAGCTCCCACAATTAATGTGGTATATCTCTGCTGAATTCTTACCTGGAAGATCTTTTCCTTAACCACGCCATCAAACAGTAGCTGTGAAAATCAAAAATGGCCTTCCAGTAGTGACTATAATTTTCAGCTCACAAGTAACAGTTATTCAAGCAGTCAGAAGCAATTGACAGAGTTGATTATAATTTACTCCTGAAACATATCATTTACACTTATTTTTGAGTGACCACTCTTGTTTTGTTCTGCTTTTACCTTAATAGACAATTTCCCTCACAGATCACTGATATTCTTCTTTACATTACTTTGGGGACCCACGGCCCCAGGTTTCTAAATTCTTTTCTATTTTTTTCTCAAAATCTATACATCTTTATTTTTACAGGAATATAAATTTAAAACAATTTATACACCTGTAAAAAATTAGTATTAATAATTCTATGCTAGTGCAATTTAAATTTTTATGAAACAGTTAAGTCCTGGACATATATAATTTAATAAGAGTGAGCCGAATTTTAAAACTTTAAATGAAAATCTGAATAGGTCTATTGTATAATCTCCAGGGTGGCCAGAGGAGGCAACAGCTCTTCCCCTCGCCGCCTGTGTTCAGGTGGTCTCGGGCCACTGGCCCAGATGGGCGGCTTGTGCCATGGGGCAGACGAAGGAGGAAACGAGGACCAAGCCAGCTGATTGATCAGTTGCTATTAATTCCATTCTCCCCACATGCTTGTTCCAGTCTCTGAACTCCCCATTCTAGTCTCACTCGGCCTCTCATTCCTGTCTCCTCTTGTTTCTCCCGCTCATCTCTCCAAGCTCCATCTTGCTGCTCTCTCTCTCTCTCTCTCTCTCTCTCTCTCTCTCTCTCTCTCTCTCTCTCTCTCTCTCTCTCTCTCTCTCTCTCCCAACTCTCTCATCTCTCCACCCCCAGCACTGGGGGCAGACACTATACCCAGTCCAGCAGCAAAATCAACATAAGAGAGCCCTTCCTTTGCTCACGAGCAAAATACCACTTAAGGTGCTTCTCTCCTTCCCTCAGTCCAATAACTTAATTAACATCTTAATTAACATCTCAATTCTACTTCTAACATTAGTTATTTTTGTAGGGATAAGTAAGAGATACATTGAGGTTTGTAGGGTGGCTCTCCTGGAAACATCTCGCCACAGACTCAGATTACAATGCTCAGGCCAGATTAATCTTTTCTAACCATAGCAGGGTCCGAATCTGTCATTGGCACTGTCATCCCATTGATCATTGATTTGCTCGAGCAGTTGCCAGTAGTGTCTCCATTCATCCCTGTCACGTGCCAGTGTAGTCTGATGGCGTATTGAGGTCTCTTTAGGGCCAGGGGAATGAGGACCATTGTTGTTACTGTTTTTGGCATATCAAGTATGCCACGGGTAGCTTGCCAGGCTCTGCCATGCGGGCAGGATACTCTCAGTAGCTTGCTGGGCTTTCGAGAGGGATGCAGGCTTTTGGGGCAGCCTCTAATCACCTTTACAGGTGTTCCTAGTCTACCGAATTTAAGCTTTGGTTGACTGGCATGTTGTGATGATCTGCACACTGACAAACACATACCTGCCTGCATCTCCCGGCAGCACCTGGGGCATAGTGAGCTATAATGAAAGTTAGGCTGATTGTAGTTTTTAGCATATGTTAGGGTCAGGTGGATATAATGTTAGGTTTTATAGTATAAGAATCAGGATTCGTTTGTTAGCGGTACATGGTGTACATAGAGCTCTGTTCAAAATTTAAAAGCAATGTTATGTTTAAAATTTGGCAATGGTTAAAATTAGATAAATTGGTAGTTTCAGTAATGAATACCAGGTGTATATAGAGCAGGGCTGGGCTGAGAGTTAGGGTTAATGTTAGGTTTGCAAGAGAATTAGCACGTAGGTTGAGCGATTTTGAGAAAACAAAATATTATCTTTAGGGATATGGTTAAATATAAGCTAATTGGTAATTTTCAGCTGATGCTAGGGTCAAGTATATATTGGATTTTGGAGAGGGTGAAGATTAGGGTTAGGATAGATTATTATGATGTAAGGTTTAGCTATACTCAGAGTTCAAAATCTCTGTGTAGGGTGATGGTTAAATCTCTCTGAACTGATAGTTTTCAGTCAATGCTAGTGTCAAAGTCTATGTATGTTTAGGGTTATGGTTAAATCTCTCTGAATTAATAGTTTTCAATCAATGCCAGTGTCAGACGTAGACAGAGTTTGGATAGGGTGAATATTACAGTCAGGATTAGTTTTGTTAGAGGATAGGACAGAGGTTGAACTAAGTTAAACTTTCAAAATAAATTTTATATATAGGGCGAGTCAAATTTGGACTAACTCATGGGTTTTGGTCAGGTGTCTCTCTATAGGTTTAGGATAAAATTAGGGCTAGGCTTAGTGATTAGTCTGAGATAATATTAGAATGTAGTATGAGTTATGTTCAAATTTCAAAACAAATTTATGTATAGGGAAATTTGTAAACTTGTGATAACTGACGGTAAGGTATGCGTAGGGTTAGATTTGCAAGAAAAATAGCATGTTCTCTGAGTTCTATCAAAGGTGAAAATCAAGGGTAATTTCAGGGAAATGTTTAAATTTATAATAATGGCTAATTGGTAGTTGTTGGCCAATACTAGAATCAGTTGTATACAGGATTAGGGTGAAAATTAGGAATATAATTTGGTTTGGGCATGCAAGGGAATAAGTATGTATATTGATCTATGTTTGAAGTTGAAAATCAATGTTGATTTTATGGCAGTGAATAAACTTAGGTCAGTTAGTATTTGGTTGATGCTACTAGGGTAAGGTGTAACTAGAATTCAAATTACGTTGAGAATCAAGTTTAGGATAAGGTTTAGGTTTATGAGTGTATTAGTGTGCAGGTAGAACTGTGTTCAAAATTAAAAATCAATATTATGTTTAGGGTGATGATTAAAGCAGACTAATTGGTAATTGGGGGCCTAGGGTGAGATCATACAGGATTAGGATCAGGGTATCAATGAGAATTAGGGTCAGGTTTGAGAGCAAATAAGATGTAAGATGAGTTAGGTTCAAATTTTAAAATCAATATTATGTTAAAGGTAATTATTAAATTTAGGCTAATTGTTAGTTTTAGGATGATGATTAAAATTAGGTTAACTGTTATTTGTAGGGTAATAGTTAAATTTATGTTGTTAGCTTGCCAATGCTCAGGTGAAGTGTATAAAGGTTGTAGTTAAAGTGTCAATGAGGGCTAGAGTTTAGCTAGTGAGTCTTAGGGTATAGGCTTAGCTATATTCAAAGTTCAAAATCAATGTTACATATTGAGTGATGATTAAAGTTATGCTACAAGGATAAAAAAAATCTTTGTCATATGTGGGACTTAATAGATACAACAATAAGGTAGCAACAACGGTCCAAAGACAACATAATGTGAAAACTGATTGAGTTGGGGTGAAGAGGTGTTTGGATAAGAAAGGTGTTGTGGACCTTGGGAGAGGGAGGGGATGGGTGTGGTGTCAGAATTATGTACTTGAAAAACTGTAATTAATAACGTTGTAAATCACAGACTTCAATTCAAAAATAAGCATAAAGTTTACAATCAAAAGAAAAACAAGTTTGTAGAATAAATAAAATAGAATTATTTGCTTCTTCATTCTTAACTCCTGGGAGCTTCTTTAGCCTGAATTGTTTGTACTGTAGCCCTGTAATTTTTACAAAACTCTTCTATTCAACTTTAAAATCACTTATATTAGTTTAGAACAATTCAGGTTAATGGGGACTATAAAGATGGACGCTGAAATCCCTTGTAAACTCCCTGAGCACTCTTACCTCCACTGGCTGTAGCACGTCAGTGCCGAGGCTGGGCAGAAGAGCACCAACACCCTGCTCTCACCTTCTGAAACCAGACAGATCGGGAAGTGCAGGGTCCTCCAGAGATCACTTTTTCTTTGTAAGGTTTATTTTGCTTTGATACTATGATTTATTTATTTATTTTTATGTTTTAAGACTTATGAATACCTTGACTTTGAGTCAATAGACTGATCTTCAGTTTCTACTTTCTGCAGACAGGTACTAAGATTCTATAAAACCAAACCGCTTTATGTTTTGAGATAAAGTCTGCCTAGAAAACTCTCCTACTGAGGTTGTCTCTAAGTTACTTAAGTCAATATTTACCAATCTTTCCGACATGCCTCCCTTTCAATCTAGTTTTTATTTTTTCCTGAGACTCATCCTACCCTCTCCCACAAGTTGGCCCCTACTTTCATGCTTTGATTTTCTAGTTATTTGATATTTATCTGGACTGAAGGGATAGCACAGCGGGGAGGGCTTTTGCCTTGCACACAGCCAACCTGGGTTCAGTTCCTTCGTCCTTCTCAGAGAGCCCGGCAAGCTACCGAGAGTATCCTGTCCGCACGGAAGAGCCTGGCTAGCTCCCCATGGTGTATTTGATATGCCAAAACAGTAACAGCAAGTCTCACAATGGAAATGTTACTGGTGCCCGCTCAAGCAAATCGATGAATGGGATGACAGTGCTACAACACTATCTGTGACTAACTTGCAATGTTCTTGTGAACTACAGTCATATGGCTCTGGCTGGGAAACTCTTATTTAATTTTTTTTTTTGTTCTTTCTTATTAGTGAATTGAGATGACATACTTGTTTCCAGTAGATTAAAAAAAAATAGACTGTTTACTTAGTTTACCAATGTATGTGCAGGGTGAAAAATAGTATTTGAAATCAGTAGATACTTAACAGCTGCATTGAATAAATATGTGCGTGTTATTCCAAAACACTCTTTCAGAAAAGGCAAGATGATGTTTCCATAACTACATTAAAATTCAATGATTCATTGGTTTAAATGACCTTTGAAGTAACTCTAAGCAAATTTTGGAAATAATATATGTATGTGTGTGTGTGTGTGTGTGTGTGTGTGTGTGTGTGTCCTTCATGAAGATGTGTCATGTGGCTGCTTTGTGGCTGCATGGTCCAGGAATATGTTCACTCATCTGTGAGGCTCAGCGCAAGCATGTGGAAAGCTGCCTGAAGCACGGCAGAGGTGGTTTAGTGGAGGTTGGCTGCTGGGTCTGGGTCCTCTGGGGCACCTCTGGTGAAGATCCTATAACACTTATCAATATTGAGCTTATTTTCATTTACTTCCAAATGAATAACTGGTCTAACAAGCTGAACATTAACATAAGATCTGCTCCTTGAGCAGCTTCAGAGAATGACCTTCCCTGTCTTTACTACAGCTTGTGTTCCGGGCAGATGCTACTGCAAGCACGGTGGTTCTCATTGAATCAGACTTCTGGATTATACTTAAAGAGTTTCTGATTCCATCAACTGGCCTGTGGTCCAGAACTCTGACTTCAATTTCGATGTTTAACTCA
Source organism: Sorex araneus (assembly GCF_027595985.1). Classification (NCBI taxonomy): domain Eukaryota; kingdom Metazoa; phylum Chordata; class Mammalia; order Eulipotyphla; family Soricidae; genus Sorex; species Sorex araneus. The sequence continues at coordinate 59,615,330 of NC_073309.1, read as the reverse complement.
GGACCAATTTAGAGTGCCATCATTCTTTTAATCATTCATTTCTGCACCTGTGCATATTAGTCAAAAAGCGTGAGGGGTAACTCTTGTGGTATTGTTGAGAAGTTCAATAGGTAACTTTCAGGTTCCTAAACCAGCCTAAAACCTGATACCTTGTTTATAAAGCCACTTTTTCCATTTATATGGAGATAGAATTGACATGCAACAATACTGTACATAACTTCTACTCCATGGCTTGACTTACATATAAAATAATTAGCACAATAAGTTGGTGACCAGCTCTCTAATATAGACACAAAAAAGAAGAAAATCTGTTTTAAACCAGTTTGAGAAAAGTGTCCTGATATCAAAGACTGCTTGTATGAGTCACAGATCCTTTCAAAATATTTTTGGGGTGTGCGTGCGTGTGTGTGTGTGTGTGTATGTGTGTGTGTGTGTGTGTGTGTGTGTTGGTGTTAATGTTGAGAATGGAAGTTCCACTCCATTTTATTCAGTAATCATGACACTCCAATATTTAAATGCAAAAAAAGTTTCTGAAGGACTGTGGTGGTCCAAGGACAGCCCTTGAACTCAGAAGTCACATCTACTTAAATTTAACCCATTCTATAAAATGATGCTTAATGGCACTTCTCTTTCAGAAATCTTTTTTCCCATGTCATTCTATAATTATTTATATAGTACAACTCTAAATTTAAATCTTCTAATGAGTAGTTATTTTATATTTTATGATAATTTTTAAATTTTTGCTTTAGCTAATAACATACTGCAAAAGTAAGCTCATAGAAATTTTCACTCATTTATTTCATGTATATACTAAGGACATCTGAAAACAAAACTTAATATATTTGGATAGGAAGGAAAATTGGAGGATTTGTTTTGCTTGTTTGAGTTTGTTTATTTTAGTTTTGCTCAAGTACTATTCTTGTGCTTAGGGATTCCCCACCATGGGATTTTGTATAAAAATAAAAAGAAAGAAAGGGCGCGCAGGCGGCGAGGCAGGCGAAGGAAGGAAGAAGGCCAAACTGGTTGCTCGATCGGTTTATTTCATGTCCATCTCCATTCTCCTCTGATTCTCCTCCTGCTTCTTTCTCCCCCATCCTACTTCATTCTCTCTCTCTCTGCCTCTCTCCCGGCTCTCGGTCTCTCTCTCGATCTGTGGATCTGGCCCCCGTGGATCTGGCCCGCGTGGATCTGGCCCTGGTGGATCTGGCGCCGTGGATCTGGCTCCGGCCCCCAACCCACTCTTACAGCCTAGTTAAATCTCCACAGCATGAGGGGGTTGGGGCATACACATAGGTGTGGTCAGCAATAGGGTAAGGTTCTTTTCCCTCAGGGGATGCTTCTCCTAGGACTTAATTCCCTTTCAGCAGGAGGATCCACCCAAGGGCAGAGTCCCATGAATGTGTTTCTCTTCTCCTCAGCCAGCAAACATATAAGAATTCATAATATTAATTATTTTGTATGGACACAATAAGAGATGCATTAAAGCTTATAGAATTGCTCTCCTGGGGCCATCTCAATCTCAGACTACAGTGCTCAGGCCAGATCAGTCTTTCCTATCCCTGGCAGGGTCCCAGTCTCATAATTACTATTGGATCATGACAGCATTTGTCTATGATCAAGCTCTTAACTTATAGTTAAGAATTAGGCACTTTGGCCAGGCCCATCTCGATGCCAGGGTAGCACATAACTCACCGCTTGCCCTGGATCCTTCCCGTCCCACGTCGGGGACCCTACTTTGGGGTGCTAGGAACTGAGGGCAACTGAGGCTTAAGTGGAGAGAGCAGATGCCCAGGAGGGAATATCGAGGCCAATTAAGTCTTAAGTTATAAAAACATAATATTGTCTTCTTGTGTCTATACAAAAAAGACATAGCTTTAAAGTAAATTATTCAAAAGGCATAAAGAGGAGAGAAAGGCAATGTTATAATATTCAGTGTCCTAGGAAGTTCTGACCTTACCAATTAACAGAGTTTGATTAAGGGAAGAGCAGATAAACTGGTAGAATTGGTTACAGATAAACAAAAGAATGGGAGTGACTCGGGAGCACTTTGATGGGTGTGACTGATAAACCTAAGCTCCTAGTGGCAAGGGGGAAAGGACAAACCAATGATATCCAACAGGATTTCAGAGAGCTTCCTGGGGTCAAGTGGCCTAGCTACTGTGCAAGTTCTGTCCATGGAAAGAAAAGTATGGGTAAAGAAAAGTATGATGGAAAATATGATAACTGAATTTCTATTAAAAATTGTACTGTAAGCCTTTATTATGTATGTATAGTATGTTATTTAATTTTATTTATACATCATTGAAAATGAAATATATTAAGTTTATCCCATTTCACAGAGGATTATTCAGAGAAGAGAAGAGTAATTAAATTCAGCATTTAAACTCAAATCTTAGTGACTCAAATTTTCTTTGTTATGTTATGTTCCATACTGTCATAAGTTTATATTAATTCACGATCACGAAATCCTGTTAATCACCGATTTCTCGGGCGGGCTCAGTAACATCTCATTTCATCCTTTCTCTGAGATCTTAGAAGTCTATCTCGACTCAGCCCGCCTAACGATGTTGCACTGGGGGCTCTTCAGGGTCAGGGGAATGAGATCCAGCTTGTTACTGAATGTTGCATATGAATACACCATGGGAAGCTTGCAAGGCTGTCCCATATGGGCAGGAAATTCTCAGAGATTGCCGGTTTTTCCCAGAGGGAGAAGTAGGCTAAAGATATTGTGGGGCCACAAAGTGGCCGCACGCTTCTGAGAGCTTGCTTTCAAGTCTCTCTCTGGATGTTGGCTGTTGATGGGATTACACACACCTGGGTTCCTCTGCCGGTACCTTCATGTGTGAGGCCTGTCCAAACATGTGGAGAGGGGCCTCCAGCCTGGCTGTGGCTAGGTTCCAGTGGTCTTCGGCCACCGGAAGCTCTGCTCGGGATTGGGAGGGAAGCTGGAGCCCATTCCCTCCGAGGGGCCCCAGAGAAGACAGCCAGGCATGCGGGCAAGAGACTCTCAATATATTATATTAATTAGAACAAAGAATGAGAATCTTCATTTGAAAGATAATAAATCATTTTTATCAAAGAGTATTTGTAAAAAATATTGCAAAATAGTATATTGTAAGCTTAGTTTTTCAATTTATAGAATGGAGCAAAAAATAAAAGACTCTCTTGTGCCAACAGAGAGATTCCATATACTCTTAGCCAAGGTTCCTTTTATGACAACAATGAGCAACATGATAGTTCCATAACAAATTAAAGAAATTCACATTGTTATAATCCAGAGATATATTCAATTTCTCAGTTTTTGCATGTACTCATTTAATTTGTGTATGTCCATGTGCATACATGCATAAATGTGTGTGTAATTTCATCACATACTATCTCCAAAATAATACCAGTTTATGACCACAAAAACTCTCTAGTGCCACTTTTTATACTTAAACCCATGAACAAATTAATTTTACTATTTTGTATCTTATCAGCAACACATGAACGATTCACATTCTCTACCTGTACAGTTCATTTTATCACCATTATATTTTATTAGTTGCTAAAGTATATGTATAGTGCCAATTCATTGTTACTCATTTTCATTTGCCTAATTACTTATAATGTTGAACGTATGTCCAAATGTTTGTCATGTTTACTCTCTCTGACGGAATTCAATTTCTGTTTCCATTTTCTATTAGGACTTTCTTACTGTTGAATTTTGACAATTCTTTATATATTCAAGGTGAGTTCTTGTTTATAAATTATTTTCAAATATTTTTTCTAGCCATTGTATAACATTCTTAGAAGATTTTAGCAAGGAACAGGATTTTTTTGTTTTTAATTATATTTATTTCTTGAATAGTTTATTCTATATATTTTTTGTTCCATTTGCAAAAATTCCTCACCAAGTTCTAAATTTTAAAGATTTTATTTTTAACCTTGTTACTTCTAACAGTCTTAGTTTTAGATCTTTTCATTTAACTCTATGATCTTTTGTATTATTTTCTATTATGTTTGAAGTTTATATTGAAGTTAATTTTTTTAGCTTATGAATCCCCAATTAATCAAGCACCATTTCTTGAAAAGAATACCCTCCTTCTATTTAATTGCTTTTGCACTACCGTCAAAAGTTACTTGTCCCTATTTGCATGTGATTATTTCTGGGTTCTCTATTCTATTCATTTATTTGAATTTATTTCCAATGCTAATTTTACAGTTTTTATTGTTATAGTCATATAGCAAGTCTTAAAGTTGGCTAGAATTACTTCTCTCACATTTTTCTTTTTTAAAATTGTTTTAGGTCTTTATTTTATAACAAGATTGTCTATATCTCCATAAAACTTGCTGGGATTTGTATAAGAATTTCATTAAAACTGATAATATATCAAACAGATCACAAAATGATGTAGAAGATTTAGTGGCTTCATTATGTTGAGTCTCTCAATCTATAAACATAACATGTGTCTCCATTCATTTAAAACTTCTTTTATTTTTGCCCATCATTTTACAGTTTGTAGCATCTAGGTATGTACATGTAGTCTTAAGATTATACCTAAATATTCTATTTGGGGTGCAATTATAAATGCTTTGATTTAAGAAATGTTCTTGATTTTTTCTATGCTTATCATGCATAATTCAAACTTGCCAAAGTTATGTATTTGTGCTTATGATTATTTGAGATTCCTTAAGATTTTCAAGCTCACTCTGTCCACAAATAATCAAAGTTTTAAGACCAAAAATTACTTTTTTATGATTGATGTAAACAGTACAAAATTTTAGAAGTTTAAGTTTGGAACTTTAAACATGCATAATGCCACCAATGTGCTCATGCTATACACCACCAAAATGATCTCTATTCATTTCTCCCATCCTTTCCCCCTCCCTCTGTTTAAGCACATTTAATAGACAGGAATTAACTTTTGACACTGTTCTGCTTGATTTATTCACATTGCACTTACAAATAAAACTATAGCTTTCACTTTTTTTATTTTATGATTTTATCTATGTCCATATTTGCCTCATAAAATGTGTGTAGGAGTGTCCCCTACTTTTAAAATTTTAAGCTTTTAGGAAGTATTGGAAGTGTCTAAATAATGGGACTAACAGTTTTGTAAAATTGACTAGTAAAACCATCTGATACTGACCTTTTAATCTTAGAGAGATTTTTAATTATTATGTTGGCTTCTGTAGTTGTGATTGGTCTGTTTAAAGTTTTCTATTTCCTCCCAGTTTTGCCTTGAAAGATTGCATAGATCTAAACAGTGATGCATTTATTTTCTAGATTGTCAAATTTGATTTCATACTTATGTTTACAGAAGTCCCTTATAATTTGTTGTATGTCTGAGTTTGTAATTTTACTTCTCAGTTTCTAATCATTCTAGATTAGATCATTTTTTCTTGTTGGTGAGCCTAAAGAGAGTTTCATCAATTTATTGATTCCTGATAGAATCAGTTATTGGTTTCATTGACCTTTCAGGTTTTATTTTTGATTCCTATGTCTTTTACTTGCACTCTAATTTATTTTTAAATTTTATTTATTCTGATTACTTTTCTTTTAATTGCTCCTCTTTTAGTTGCTTCAAGTGTCAGGTTACGTTGTCTATTTTCTTGTTTATTCATGTGGCCCCATCTTACAATGGACTTCCCTTTAATATTTTTTTTGCTGCATCCTATAAGAACTGATGGAATAGTTTTGTTTTCCAGGTAAGTTTTAATTTTTTTGTTGGCCCAAATTATTCAGTAGTATGCATGTTTAAATATTTCCCATTTCTTGGTTGTTGTTGAATTATTATTTTATCCTTAGTGATCAGAGAAGACTCTTTCTATGCTTTTAATTGTTACTATTCATTAAGACTTTTCAATAGAAAAGTCTATTGAAAAGTCTTAATTGAACATGTGACCTTTTACTGATACTTTTTCATGCATACTTAAGATGAATCTATATTCATTTGCAATGAAATATTCAGTAAATAGCTTCACTGTATTTCAGAACATATTTTACAATCAAACAGCCTATATCAAAATTTTCTTTGCAGATTATTTTAGATTTTATAACTCTAGGAATCATATCTTATGTTATAGATACTTTGTATATTTTAAGTATGTATATTTTGCCATTTTGTATAACTTGTTTACATTTACTATTATAAAGAATTAATACTTTACTGTATATCATAAAACTGAATTACTTTATTTTCTTTGTGATGAGATAATCAAATGTTGCTGCTTGGTTAAACAATTCAAAATCAGAAATTATAGCCTACCATATCCTTAGGGAGAGACCTATAGTAGCACTGAAAAATGCAGCTGTACACACTTATAATTCAAAGGCACTGAGGCAAAAACTGTCAAAACATTACTAAAATTGACAGATATATATATGGTTCATTAATCTAGGAACTGATGTGCCATAAACCAGTGGTTGATCAGCCTAATAATTTGAGTAAAGTAGCATATTTATGAAAAAAAGTAAGAATTGCACTAATTGCTTTAATTAAATTTCAAAACTTGTCTAGAAAAAGGTATATGTGATTTTGAACATTTATTTTGAGCCCAAACCTATTGCCTTTCAGTGAAACTTAATCAATAATCAAATCTAAAACATCATTGCTTTAGGGACCAGAGTGATAGTACTGCAGGGAGGGCACTTGTCTTTGTTGCAGATGATCCAGGCTTGATTTCTGGCATACCATATTATTGCCCAGAGTAATTCTTGAACGCGTGTGCAAGGCAAATATAATCTACCTGATGCGCTATCTCTAAGGCCCCCAAATACCTTATGTTTTTTTGTATTTTTGACCTTTAGGGGAGATTATAAGTAAAGTAATCTATAATTTAAAACTAAACCCAGGATAAACATTAATGTTATACAAAGGCAAGCATCCTTGTCCCAGAGTCTAAATACACAGGGAGTTTGTCCTGACTCCCTGCTCTCTCCAATAGCCTAGCTATAATTTTGGTTAGGTTTACAGAGAAGTACAATGGGAGCAAGCCTATTTTAGTGTTTTATAAATGGTAGATTTATTATTCATGGTTTTGTCTGATCTGGACCCCACCCATCCAACACATGAACTTCACTTTTATTTCTCTATAAAAAACTCTTCTTGGATTACACAGATAAGGTGGTTACTTCGGGGACTTGACGCAGTGGCCATCTTTGACTAGCCCTTCAGTACCACTAGAACAGAAGCTTCAAGGTTACAAAGCTTACAGGAGCCCTAAAAACTGTTGGGACTGAGGTACTAGCTCACCTGTGGTAGAACATGGGAGGGAAATATAGGGTATATGCAAATAAGAAAAATTCAGGCTAAAATGTTGATGTGAACATTTAAGAGTTGGCAGTTAAATAATATAAAACAAGGAATTACAGACACTGGGAGATTGTACCTAATTTCCTGGGATGTCTTGTAGGTGCTGAACATGATCAGGGACAAGTTATTGGTGCAATCCTAGAAGACTATGGAAGTATGGAAAATACATATTCTCATTGAAATTTGTTTTTACTAAGGCAGGAGAGATAGTGCAGCAGGTCAGGGGTTTTTTATTGATTGCCAACAGGAGCTTAATCCTTGGTACCACATATGATACCCAAACGATGTCAGAAGTGATCTCTGAGCACAGAGCCAGGAGTGAACCTTGAGCACAGTATATTGGAGGTGGCAAAAAACAAAACAAAGCATTGTAGCACTGTTGTAGAACTGTGGTCCTGTTGTTCATTTATTTGCTTGAGTGGGCACCAGTAATGTCTCCATTGTGAGACTTGTTACTGTTTTTGGCATATCAAATATGCCATGGATAGTTTGCCAGGCTCTGCCGTGTGAGCGGGATACTCTTAGTAGCTGGCCGGGCTCTCTGAGAGGGATGGAGGAATCGAACCCGGGTCAGCCCCATGCAAGGCAAACACCCTATCCACTGTGCTATCTCTCCAGTCCTTAAAATAAAATGGCACTGTAGCACTGTCATAGTAGTAGCACTGTCGTCCCGTTGTTCATCGATTTGCTCAAGCAGGCACCAGTGACATCTTCATTGTGAGACTTGTTACTGTTTTTGGCATATCGAATACTAACAAAAGGCCAAAAAATTAAAAATCAGATTTTCTCCCCCTTAGATAATAGCTAATTAAGGTCTTGAAAAAAGGGCAACAGAAAGTGCTGCCATGAAGGGACAGGTGAATATTCATTGTGACTGGTGGGTGAGAGAGGAGCTGCACTAGCTTCATGCCTTAATACTTGAGGTCGCCATCTAGCGCAGAGTTAAAAATTAGGAGAAACAAATAAAGATGGAAAGCAAAAGAGTTATTGTCAAGAGTGGAAGCATCCAAAATATTAAACTCAGATTTGAATTTTACACAAGGTGTCTAAAATTACTATAACTAATAAAGACTAACAAAAGAACAAAATAATCTCAGTGGGAAAATTTCAGCAAGGTAATTTTAAAACATAAAAGTAATAAACAAAGAATAGTCAAATTATTGTAAAGCAACATTGAACAGATTAAATCACAAATGAAACACTCATTTTTACAGAAATTCTGTCACTTAGAGAAAATGGAAGGCATTTGAAAGAAATGCCAAAAAAAAGTCATCCTACAATTCTAGACATCCTAAAAACAGTTTACAAAATCAAATTGATATTAAGGAATATTTTTAATAAAAAATAAAAATTTTCTTACTGGACAATCTGCATTAAAAATAAAAGTGAAAAAATATAACAAATGTTATTAATCTAACGCCAGAAAAAACTTATTCTATGAAAATTGTTAACTAAAGTAAAATATTATCACTGCTGCACAGGAAAACAAACAAACGAACATCTTTTATTTTGCAATGTGTAAGTTGAGGGCTACCAGGAGGAGGAAATCAATACAGGTAAGATCTAGATAGTTCCTTCCCCATGCCCTTATCACCTGGATGGATTCAATATATATCACTATAAAATAATAATCATTCTCAATAGAGGAAAACTTTACATTAGAGTGTTGTTAAATGATAGAAGCATTTGTATTTGATAAGCACGTGGCAATACATACTATGTTGGTGATGAAGAAAATGTATAATTTGAACTCAGGGTTGTTGCTGTTCCTTGGTGGTCACCAGCCCACCCGTAGTGACCTGAGGGTCCCCTGGTTCATTCAGGTCAATCACCATTCCCCACCTGGCTGGCAGCAAACAAATGCAAGCATGGGGGCCACTAGCACCGGTCAGGTTGGTAACTAGTGGCTGTTTATTCAAGTCTCACAGTGTTAGTTGTAGAGAATTCATGAAGTGCTGGGAGTAGCAATTATACATAGGTGTGGTTGAACATTTTCATAAACAATGAACACATGTAAAGCCTTTCCTTCAGGGAAGTTCTAGGAGATTCACTCAAAGGCAAAATCTCATCCACGTGCTCAGCACTCTACATTCCTGCTAGGAGATTCACCCAAGGGTGGAATTCCATCCAAAATATTCTTTCTCCGTTAAAGTCATCTTAAATTTACTTCTTAATATTTCTCGCCATTTTGTATGGACAAAGTAAGAGGTGTATTAAGCTTAAAGGGGGGGCTTTTCCTGGCACATCTCACTACACACCCCAGATTTCAGTCCTAAGGCCAGGTTGGTATTTCCTAACACCAGCAGGGTCTCTGTTCAGTCTCTTCTTTCTGGGGTCCTGTCAGTTTGTTCATGAGCATGCTCTTAACTTACTATAATTATTTTTTTTTCATTTTTTTATTGAATCACTGTGAGATGGACCATTACAGAGCTGTTCATGATTGGATTTCATCGTGCAGTGCTCCAACACCCATCCCTCCACCAGTGTAGATTTCCCAGCACCATGTTCCCAGGTTCCCTCCATCAGCCCCCACCCCCCACTCCTTGCCTGTCTCTATAGCAGGTGCTTTTCTCTCTCTCTCTCTCTCTCTCTCTCTCTCTCTTATTCTCCTTCCTCACACTCTCTCTATCTCCTTTTGGGCATTGTGGTTTGCAATATTGATATTAAAAGGTTATCAAGAATATCCCTTACCTACTTTTTTTTAAAGATTTTTACATATATTTATTTATTTATTTATTTATTTATTTATTTATTTTTGGGTCACAACCAATGATGCACTAGGGTTACTTCTGGCTCATGCACTCAGGAATTATTCCTGGCAGTGCTGGGGAGACCATATGGGATGCCGGGGATCGAAGCCAGGCTGGCCACGTGCAAGGCAAACACCTTACCCACTGTGCTATCGCTCCAGCCCCATCCCTTTCTTTTAAACCTGAGATCTTGTTCAGTGTGATCATTCCCAACTATTAATGTCATATTGGTCACTAATTTATCTTACCTATCCTCCTATCCTCAGTCCCCTACACACTTGTGGTTAGTTTTAATCCCGTACGAAAATGGGGCCATGAAATGGACAGAAAATTTCTCAAAGAAGAAATTCAAATGCCATGAGGCACATGAAAAAATTTTCTTCGTGACTAATCATCAGGGAGATGCAGATCAAAACAACAATGAGATATCATCTCACACCACAGAGACTGGCCGACATCCAAAAGAACAAAAGCAAACTATGCACAGATGTGAGGAGAAATGGACTCTCCTTCACTGTTGTTGGGAATGCTGACTGATCCAACCTTTTGGGAAAACAATATAGACATTTCTCAAAAAGCTAGAAATTGAGCTCCCATTTGACCCAGAAATACCTCTTCTGGGAATATACGTTGGGGGCCCAAAAACGCACAGCAGAAACACCATCTGCACTCCTGTGTTCATTGCAGCACTATTCACCATAGCCAGAATCTGGAAACTATCCGAGTGCCCAAGAAGAGACAACTGGATAAAGAAACTATGGCACATCTATGAAATGGAATACTATGCAGCTGTCAGGAAAAATGAAGCCATGAAATTTGCCTATAAATGGATGGACATGAGTGAAATGATTCTTAAGGAAAGGGACAGATATAGAATGACTGCACTCATTTGTGATATATATCACATATATGATATACATATACATATATATTAGAAGGATAATATTGATGGCCAGGGAAAACAGATTAGGAGTACTAGTAATACTAATCAATAGTTGGAATTACATTTCTTATAGTGTTTAGCATGTCATGTTTCAATGCCAAGGCAGCTTACAGCATGCCTTGGGTTCATCCTTGTTCCTCCCTAGGACTCCCCTTTTGGGGTGTTAGAAACTAAGGGCAAGGGAGGCCTAAAATCAAGTAAATATGATGGATCCCATGAATCAATTTATTTGAAGTTAATTGACTCCCATGTCACAAAAACATAACATTAACTGTTTTCCTGTGTCTCTACAAAAAAGGACATTGCTCTAAAATAAACTATGCAAAGGATATAGCATAAAGAGAAAAGCAATATTTTACTTACATATACAAAACCCAGAGCTGACAGAAGAATTTGATCTTACAAGTTACAGAGTATAATTTGGGGATATAAGTTATAAACAAAAATGCAGATTTTGAAATAAATATTTAAAAATAAAAAAAAATAAAAAAAAATAAGTTATTATCAGAAAGTGGAAGAAGAGCATAGAAAGGTTAAAGATAAACACAGAGGATTAGGATTGCCTGATGGAATTGAGTGTGCCTAGGAGCACTGGGTGGGAGTAACTCAATAAACCTAAGCCCCCTGTGGGAGAAAAGACAAACCAATGTAACTCAACATTGGATTATTATCTCTGAGGCTGGAGTCATTATAGGTGTAAGAAAATGCAAATGGAAAGATACAAACTCATCAAGAGAAAAGTTATTTTTTAAGTCGGATGTTTGGCCTCTAAAGCTACCGATCTCAGCGTGGTCTCTTTAGATACTTGCAGCAGGTGACTGGATTATAGATGGTCATGGGCTACAGGGGTTTTCACAGACAAAAAGATGGAATAAAATCTATTCTGCTTGTAACTGACAAAAACAAAGACCTTTGAAAATTCACATATCTTGCTCCCAATTTTATTTCACTGAACAAATAAATAGTTCTAAATAAAATTTAAGTGCTTGCAAATTTTAAAATAGTTTTAAGACCTTTTAAGACTTTTAAAATAAATGGTACAGCATTCAAGAAGTACCAATGCACAATCTATAATGAGTGTAAGATACAAAAAATTTAAGTTAATTATGATTCAAAAGCAAGCTATTCATGATGAATATTTTGAACTAACTAGTAATATAAGGGGTATTGATAAGTAACTCACAGCTATCACTGACCCTTATAGTGAAAGTCTGAATATATTTACTCCTAGTACGAAGTAAAATAAATGTATCTTCTTCCAAGACTTCTAGTAGTTAACCTAATTGATACCTCTGTCAATATAACAAGGTAATACAAAAGAAATAAAAGCCGTAAATATATAAAAAGAAACAAATGGGTTCCATTTATGCTCAGGATATTCTATTAGAGAATCCCCAATAACCAGGAACAGAAATCCCCTGCCCATACCCCCCCTCCCATCCGAGTGTATGATGATGACTTAGCAGTCACTCCCATAAGCCACATGTGGCTGGCACCAGATAATCTTGTCATCCTCCATCCAGATCACATGTCCTTTTTTCCTGGAAGGCATTATCATCATCATTATCATCATCATCATCATCATCATCATCATCATCATCATCATCATCTTCATCATCATCATCATCATCATCATCATCATCATCATCATCATCATCCCATTGATCGTCAAATTTCTCGAGCAGTCTCAGTAAAGTCTCCATTTGTCCTAGCCCTGAGATTTTAGCAGCCTCTCTTTACTCATCCTTCCCAACGGTGCCTCATTGGAGGCTCTTTCAGGGTCAGGGGAATGAGACCCACCATTGTTACTGGTTTTGGCATATGAATACGCCATGGGGAGTTTGCCAGGCTCTCCCATGAATGCAGGATGCTCTTGGTCCCTTGCCAGGTTCTCTGAGAGAGAGAACTAGGCTATAAGAGGTCACATGGCCGCATCACAGCTGCACACTTCTGGAAGCTTGGTTTTATAGCCTCTGGATGTTGGCTCTTGATGGGAGTACACAGGAAGCTTGTGGGTGTGACTGCCAAGCCACTGGAAAATGGGGGATCTGAGTGGAAGAGGCCCAGTACCAATCTGAACAAGCCTGGAGGTCTCAGCCCTGGGTCCTACACACCTGGGTTCCTCTGCTGGTTCCTTTATGCGTGAGGCTCATCTGAACATGTGGAGAAGGACCTTGAGCATGGCTGTGGCTTGGCTCTGGAGGTCTTTGGCTGCCAGGGCTCTGCTTGGGGCAGGGAGGGAGACTCAACCCACCACCTCTGAGAGGCCCCAGTGAACACAGCCAGGCGTGGGGTGAGACTCTGTGTCACTCTCTTCTGGGAGCATAACATGACGTTCTCCATAGCCATGCTGCTAGACCTGCATCGGGCTGTTTCACTCGGGGCGCCCCATTGGGGGTGTGGGGGCTGAGACTACTCCCCACTCCAAGGGACCCAGCCCGGGCAGCTGAAAACCTCGAGAACTCAAATGATGCCATGCTCATGGCCGCTCTCCATCCACACGCTTGGGCTAAGCCTCACCCACAAATGAACCTTTACCTGGATGGCAGGAGGCCATGCAACTCTTCCTAGGACACACCCATCCATATTCCAAGAGTACCTCACCAATTTTGATGGGACTCAAAGTAGGAGGCAACCAACTTTAGAGGGAAATATTATGTTATTTTGGTTCTGCTTTGGGTCTGGGATTAGAGTATGGAATGGATACACCAGAAATATGGTGGTAGGAAGGTGTATGGTGGTGGAATTGGTGTTTGAATATTAAATATAATCAAATATTATAAGCTACTTTATAAAATAAAAAAATTAAAGAAAGAAAATCTCCAATAATCTACAAAATTCTTTGAAAAATTTTCAATGAGTTTGAAAATTTGAATTCTACAAATTCAATATGCTAGCAATAATAATAGAAACAACTGAATATTACTGAAAAAACTCAGTAATATTTATTATAGCATCAAAAATATGAAACGATCTTTACAAAATGTGTGTATATTAGTATGGTGAATCGAAAAATCTTTGAAAGATAACATAGAAAACCTTAAGTTCATCACCTTTATATCAAAAGATGGGATGCAATTTCTGCCAAGATATCAGTGGTATACTTTATAGAAATCAAATTATTTTCTAACATGTACTTGGAAAGGACAAAGGAAACATAGTATCCAATACAAACTAAATTAAAAACAATGAAATGAAAATAGACACAACTCATATTATCTGATTTCATGACATATAATAAAGTCATACTATTTAAGAAGGGTTGGTACTAACATAAGAACATAAGGGTCATTTAAATATGACCCTTAAAATAACAGAGTTATTATAACAGTTTAAAATAACAGACCCTTAAAAGAAACATAAAAATGAACTAAAATTCTTATAGTCATTTTTCCAAAAAGCAACAGAAAACTTGAATAGGTAAAATTATGTTACTTTATATACAATGTTTGCTTTTATATATGTAATCGAACATAATACGTACATATCTAAGTGTATATATGATTACTCTCAGATACACAATAGGTCAAAACAAAAGTTACTATTATAATGCTACACAAAAAATACATAAGAATGACTTTGTAGCTTGAGTAGGTAAAATTTTCTTAGTACATAAATACAGTGCAACAACAATAAGTCTATTGAAGAATTATCTCTTATATTTTAAAACACTGTTGATTATATAACATTACAAACAGCATATATTCTAAAGACATGCTGTCCTATCGATGAAATAAATCTTTTGAATAGCAAAGGAAAAAATTTAATATTTAATTATGTAATTCAAATAAATTAACTGTGTGTTTTTAGTGAAGTCTTAAAATAAACTACATGAGCTGTTTGACCCAATTTCTCAAGTCCATGACAATATAACTGAAATGATTTTTATGTTAAGCTTTAACAAACTTCTCAGATTATACATTGAAATTATATAAAATTCATATTTTGTCAGCTATATTTGTCTTCTCGTATTGTCAAATTTCTGAGATTTAGCTGATAATGTGGTTTTTGCATCTA
Organism: Sorex araneus; assembly: GCF_027595985.1. Classification (NCBI taxonomy): domain Eukaryota; kingdom Metazoa; phylum Chordata; class Mammalia; order Eulipotyphla; family Soricidae; genus Sorex; species Sorex araneus. Next base: position 59,600,322 of record NC_073309.1, on the reverse strand, counting down.
TCCTACTTTTTATATTTTTACAATTGCAAGATTGTTTGTTCTTATTTTTTAGGCAATGCAAGACTATTTAAACAATATTCAGAAAGAGGACCAGCAATACAACATCAGGGAATATAAACTGGTGTCACAAAACACACAGAGCAGAAATGCCATCCTTAATTCTCTGTTCCTTGCAGCAATATTCACAATAGCCAGAATCTGGAAACAGCACAAGTGCCCAAAAACAGATGACTAGATAAAGAAATTATGGTACATCTACACAGTGGAATACTACACAGTAGTTAGAAAAAGTGAAGTCATGAAATTTGTTTATAAATGCATGGACATGGATAGTATCATGGTGAGTGAAATGTGTCAGAAGAAGGGCAGACATAGAATGATTACACTCCTTTATGGGGTATGAAAAAATATAATATGAGACTAATGCCCATGGACAGTAGAAACAAGGGCCAAGGGGACAGGTCCACAGTTGGACACCAGCTTCGGGTACTTGGGATAAGGTAGTTGGAATGGAGAAGGAACCACTAGGGCAATGATAGTGGAAATGATCACTGCACACTGAAAGTAGGTAAACAAACAAACATGATGATCTCTCAGTATCTGTGTTGCAAACCATAATGCACAAAAGGAAAGAGAGAGAGACAGACTGAGAGAGGGAGACAGAGAAGAGGGGGGGGGAGAGGGAGAGAGAGAGAGAGGGGAGAGAGAGAGAGGGAGGGAGGGGGGAGGGGAGAGAGTGTGTGCCATAGAGGAAGGTTGGGGGTGAGGGCTGGCAGGTGGGAAGCTGGGGTCACTGGTGGTGGGAAATGTACACTGGTGGAAGAGTGGGTGCTGGTACACTGTATGACTGAAACCCATCGTGAACAGCTTTCTAACTGTATATCTCATAGTGACTCAATAAAACAAATTATGATTTTTTACATGAAAATCAAAGCAGAGTCTGGCAAGCTCCCCGTGGCATATTTGATATGCCAAAAATAGTAACAACAAGTCTCACAAGGGAGATGTTACTGGTGCCCGCTCGAGCAAATTGATGAACAAAGGGACGAAAGTGCTACAGTGCTATGTGAAGATTGTTCTATCTCATCGCAGTATTCTACCTTTTCTGTATCGTCATATTTTATCTCCTTAGTGCTATGGTTTATAGTTTCTGGTTTCTGCAACTCTAGAAACGTGCAACTGACTTCCTTAAGACATTTTACTTTCTTTTCTTCCCTATTTTTATTTTCTCTCTGATTTTGATTCGGGGGTTCACTCCTGGTGGTAGTTAGGGACCACTGCTGGTTTTGGGTTTAAGTTTCATGCAGTTCTGTGGATGGAACCCAGTCTCCCACACGCAAAGCTTATGCTCGGCCCATTGAGCCACCTCTTGACACTGAAAGAGCATCCCTGGGTGGCCATGAACTTTTCCTTCTCATTTGTAAGTATTAATTAGACTGCACTATACATAAAATAACACATATTTAGCTTTTATTTATCACTGTACCACTTCCATCCCGTTGATCATTAATTTTCTCAAGTGGACACCAGTAATGTCTCCATTCGTCCTAGCCCTGAGATTTTAGCAGCCTCTCTTCACTCATTCTTCCCAGCGATGCTGCATTGCAGGCTCTTTCAGGGTCAGGGGGATGAGACCCATCATTGTTACTATTTTTGGCATATCGAATATGCTACGGGGAGATTTCCAGGCTCTGCTGTTCAGGCAGGATGCTCTTGGTAACGTGCTGAGAGGGAGAACTAGGCTATAAGAGGTTGTATGGCTGCAAATATGGTCGGGCATTGCCAGAAGCCTTGTTTTATAGTCTCTGGATCTTGGCCGTTGACGGGGTTACGCTGTACCAGGGCAGTTTGTGGGTGTGACTGCCAAAAAGTGGAGGATCTGGGTGGAATAGACCCAATTCCAATCTGAGCAGGCTTGGAAATCTCAGGCCCGGGTCCTGCACACCTGGGTTTCTCTGCCAGCTCCTTGCCTGAGGCTCATCTGAGCATGTGGAGAGGGGCCTTGAGCATGACTGTGGCTGGGTTCTGGAGGTCTTCGGCTGCCGGGGCTCTGCTTGGGTCGGGGAGGGAAACTCAACTCAGCCCCATCCGAATGGCCCTAGCGAGAAAAGCCAGGCGAGGGGACAAGAGACTCAGCATTGGTCTCTTCTGGGAACGTTGTTTTATAGTCCATGGATTTTGGCCATTGATGGGATTACACGGTGCCAGGGGCAGCTTTTATTTGTATTAACAGTGATTCCAAATATGTTCAATTTCACTCATTCTGCAACAACAAAATTAAACAAAAACACATATCGGCCTCCCTAGATAGCCTGTCAGAAGGCTCAGGATACCCTCTCCACAACTTATTCTCATTTGGCTCCCACTCCTGTCCGCACCTAGTGAACACAGGCTATTAGGTTCTCCTAGCAAGTAAAGTATTGGATATGGGAATAGTGATTTTAAAATGTATGCAAATATAGTCATTTAATATGTAATTTCAGATATTTATCTCACTGTTCTCTCCCAGGAAACAGAGTAGGGAGAGGTAATCAGTTATAAGTGATTGAGTCACAGAGAAATTAATATTTGTTCAAGGCATCAACTCATTCTGGCCACTGACTGTTTAAATATTAAATATCTAGATTAGTAGATTAGAATATAGAATATAGATTGGTTTGATGTGTTCTTTCTTTCCCTCCCTCCCTCCATCTCTTCCTTCCTTTTTTGTAACACTGCCTTTTGGGCTTTCGAAATAAATTTTCTCTTTCAATATTTGATGTTTTATCTACTTTGGTTCTCAAGTACAAGAGTTTAGTGAGACTAGACATATGAACATTTGTACTTAGAGTTAGAGAGATAATACAGGAATCGACAAACTTGCTTTTCATATGACCAACCTGGGTTCAATCCCCTGCCCTAGTACACTGAATACCGCCCTGAGCACAGAGCCAGGAGCAAGCTCTGAGCATTGTAGGCATGGGTTCAAAATAAAACAAAACAAAATTTTGTACCTATGACTATGATCTCTTCACAAAAATGAAATGATATTAGGTAGGTTGGGAAAACAAATGGGCATAAAATAGCCTTGTTCTTTATTAATCAATAGTGATTTTCTACTTAACATAGCTTGCTTGATATCAAACATTCAATTGTGATCTAAATTAATGTTATGACAATTAGTATTGTCCAATGTGGAAGTATAGCCCTTACACCTAATCTATATAATAGAAAGTTTGCAGAGAGTCTACCATGGATGTTAACCAAAAAAATTCATCGCAAGGAAGCTCTCTCCTGGAGTTTGAGCAGGCAACAGTCATCACGTTGCTCATCATTTGTTCCATTTGTTCGAACAGGCACCAGTAATGTCTCTCATTGAGAGACTTATTGTTACTGTTTTTGGCATATTCAATATGCATGGGTAGCTTGCCAGGCTCTGCTGCGCGGGCTCGATACTCTCGGTAGCTTGCCGGGCTCTCTGAGAGGGGTGGAGGAATCGAACTCGGGTCGGCCGCGTGAAAGGCGAATGCCCAACTGCTGTGCTATGGTTCCAGCCCATGCAAAGCAACATAGGCTACTTTGTGACAAATTCATTGATGTTAGTGAGTATCCATAGGTAAGCAAATTTTACCAAGCTTCTTCATCCCTGAAAATATCCATTACACAGTACTTTGTAACCTTAACCTTGTAGCAATGTGATTTGATTTAATCATTATCTTGCTTTGTGATGTGACATCTTTTGAAGATAACTGAGGCTGGAATTTTTATTTGTTTCTTCTAGAGTAAGGGACAGCAGGCTCAGTTCTTAAAGTGAACCAAGTGTCTTACATAAAAGGACAGGTGTTCCTGCTTGCCTGCTAATGACTCTCTAAGTGTGGATGATGATGATCCTTATCAGTCATTACTAAATTTACTTCACAGAAATTAAGAATTAAATTACAGTTTCAAGGCTCATTAGGTCTTGTTAAATTTGTTGAATTGCCCACATGTGTATATCTTGCCCTCCGTGGGGTATCTGTAAAGCAGGTGTTTCGATTCATTGGAAGTTTGTTGCATTCTCTTCTGTCCAAAGATTATTATACAATTGTGTTTGAAATTCCATATTGAATTCTTATATTGGAAGATCAGACTTCAAATAGTCACATCTGACTATCCAATTTAACACAAAGAGAAATAATATGGAAATAATATGGTCTCTTATGGGAGCTTTGGAATGGAGTCTTGAATGTGAAATTCAAGGATGGAGTAGGTACCATATTCCAAGGTGAATGCCTTTGAAACTCATCTCAGTATTTCTATGGCAAATAATTCTGAATACAAGTGCCAATGGAGAGATCTTTTACATTTTTATCCATGCCTGTGGGGATGTGCCTTCTACTGCACTCAAAGTACAACTCATTTCTCTGTGTTGGAATTCAGGAGATATTAAACCAGATAAAAATGACTGCATTTGTATAAGTCCTTTCTCTCTTTATTGTCCACATTCTCTCTCTTTGGCAAGAAGAAAATGCCCCCAGACAATGTCACCTTCAGTTTAATATCCTCCTTTGAAAACGTAAACCACATTAAACAAACTACATATTTTGAGTATAAAATAGGACTGGATTCAAGATCCGATCAAAAAGCTGTCAGGATTTTAGAACAAATATTTATATTTATAAATCAGCCACTTCAAATGTAATTGGAAAAATCACATAGCATTTTAAAGATCAATTTGCATACCTGATTTGTTATTTCATAATAGCATGAGATAGCATAGTTTGTGCTAAATTTACATTGGAATTTGGAAACAGGATGACTCTCACATTAAATGTCTTTCAGATGTATCCCAAGGCAATGCAATGTCATAAAAAAAGGAGAAAAAAATCAACATGAATTTAAACTTCTTTAATACAACTGGTTTTCTCCACACTGGATAATAATGTTCACACTTAAGAATAAAAGGAACTAGTTACCTGACATTGATGATGATCATGAAGACAATGGTAATAACAGCAATAATAAATACAAGGCCAGTGCAACTATGAAATTATTCAAGGACTTAAAAATCATGGACAAAGTGCCAATTAATATTCTGTATTTCTCTTAGATTAATGTAGCTGAAGTAAGAGTTTGGACTGCTCTGTTGTAAATTTCACTGATAAGGAAATTGGTCTATTTCAAATACGGTGACTTATTTTATGAATTAAAGTTCTCACTTGTTTAGGCATATTGACAAAAGATCATGAAAGGAAAGGATAGGTAAAAGTTCAACAAGGCCAGGAGGCCAAGCCTGAATCAACCCTAATATGTGCTCCTGATCAAGCAGCTCTGAAGCAGGGTGAATGCAGAAGCCGAAGAGAGTCAGAGATGCTTTTGGATTACAGGCTCATCGGTCTCAGAGTCTCCCTAGGGTCTTGGCAAAGACCACCCGAAGCTCTGCCTGGAGAAGCAGATCTCATTCAGGGGAAAGCCTGAGCCCTTGTAGTATAATGCTCTGAGCAGGCACTGAGACCTTCCTTAAGAGGTCCGTGTCCAGCCACCTCTAACTTCAACTCAACTGTATGCTTTCACTCTTATACTCTTATCGTGCAGATTTTTCTCAGTAAGACATATTATAATTATATGTAATTGGCTTTAGTCACAAGTGAAGGATCTCTACCTTGGTTAATTTCTCTAACTCCCAAATTTATGGCTAATTTCTTTTTTTTTTCTTTTTTTTTTAGAAAAGAAAAACTCCCGGGGTATTGTGCTAACAACAGGTTAACCTGTATTGCAGGGCGAGTGTGTCAGAATCTCGATGAAGACTTCAGGTTTCCTGATACTCCAAAATTGCCACTGTGCCTTTGGCTGGACCTGAAAATCTTTGGGCCAAGTGTCCCAAGAAATTAAACAGCCAAAGTTAGGTATGTGGGAGCCACAGCCACAAATCACTACCGACTCAGCTAGACAAGCTCATTTATTGGCCTTATTCCGGCTGGAGCTATAGCACAGCAGGTAGGGTGTTTGTCTTGCACGTGGCCAACCCAGGTTCCATTCCTCTGCCTCCATTCCTCAGACAGCCCAGTGAGCTACAGAAAGTATCTCTCTCGCCCGCATGGCAGAGCCTGGCAAGCTACCCGTGGCGTATTTGATATGCCAAAAACAGTAACAAGTCTCACAATGGAGATGTTACTGGTGCCCACTTGAAAAATCAATGAGCAACAGGATGACAGTAATACAGAGACAGTGATAGAGTGATTTCAGAGACCCATAGATAAATCTCAAAATAGATCAAAAGCCATAGCTAATCTAAGACCCGAGCATGGCTGAACAGACTGGGGTAAGTTGGAGGAGTGTGGGTTGGCCTGGTGGCCCACCCAAGCAGAGCCCCCAGCAACCATTTACTTCCACAAACTGAAATCATCTCCATACCCCCCACCTTACTCCACTGTCTCAGGACGGACCTCACCAAGATATAATATGCTGAAAATTCTGGTATGCGGGTTTTGTGATGGAAATATCCAGGCTTTCACAGAACTGGGGTGGGCTACCTCCCACCCACTTCCCAATACACATGTAAGCATTGGCAGTCACCCTCACGGACAGCATCACACTGTAAGCTCTACTGCCAGCCTTGCTTCCGAGACCCCTAAATACATCTTGAAAGAGATCAAAAGCCGCAGTTAAACTTGGACCCGTGCATGGCTGAACAGATCAAAGTAAATTGGAGGGAACGGGTTGACCTGTGCTCGCCCAAGCAGAGTCCCCAGCAGCCACTTGCTTTCACAATTCAAAATTGCTGCCATACCCTCAGCCTGACTCCACCATCTCAGGATGGACCCCACCAAGATATAATCTGCTGAAAATTCTGTAATGTGGATCTTAGCGCACCAACAGCCCTGGCTCAGAGACACAGAGTCAAGTCTCAGAAGACACCACAGAGCTGGAGATCTCTCCGGGTCCCATACCGAGCCAGTATCACCGGGGAACCCCAGATGGAGCAGGTGCAGTCTCCCCGCCTACTCCAGATGGAATCCTGGTGAACAAGAGCTCCCACAAGCAAGGCCCGTGGTATGCGGGCTCTAAAGACCAAATCTCCAGGCCACATGGTGGCAGAGGACCCAGACTGTCCCTCCTTAGGTCCTCTCCTGCCCAGCAGACTGACTGTCATGCCCACAATTTGCCTCTGAGTGCCATCTTAGCACACCAACAGCCCTGGCCCAGAGACTCCCAATTGAATCCCAAAATGGATTAGTGCCATAAAGAGATGTCTCTGGAATCCAACCATTTACAATCTAGTAATTTACATTTACAATCACAGCTACGCAAGTTATCATGATATTCAAAATGAGCAATGGAAAATATATTATTTAGCGTCTGCCCCTGGCAGGTAGGCTTGAATGGTGATGGGAAAATTTGAGCAAAATATGATGCCCCAAATGAGAGAGAGATTATTGGGAAAATTGTCTGCCATGGAAGCAGGGTGAGGACCAGAATGTGTGTGTGTGTGTGTGTGTGTGTGTCTGTGTCTGTGTGTGTGTGGTGGGGGCGGGTGTACTGAGGACATCAGTGGAGAATGTGCACTGATGAAGGGATGGGTGTTCCATCATTGCATGGTTGAGTCTCAAACATGAAAGCTTTGTGACTCTATCTCACGGTAATACAATAAAATAAAAAAAACTAATGTGGATGTCATGCCAAATTCAATCAGTTTTAATCAATGCATGAACAAATAGCACTACTACTACATTATTTAGAAGAAAAGGGAAGGGAAGGGAAGGGAAGGGAAGGGAAGGGAAGGGAAGGGAAGGGAAGGGAAGGGAAGAAGAGAAAAGAAAAGAGAAGAAAAGAGAAGAAAAGAAAAGAAAAGAAAAGAAAAGAAAAGAAAAGAAAAGAAAAGAAAAGAAAAGAAAAGAAAAGAAAACAACTGCTGAGCGCCCTTCTTAGGCTCTTCCACCTTCTGATGGAAATCTTCCTTCTTTAAGTGAAAAAGCAGAAATTGCTTCCCAATTGCAACCAATGCTACAATTTCCTCTATCCTAGGCATTTTAGACAGCTAGGAGGGAGTATACCTCACTTTGGGAAAGATGGTTATCACACTGACCTCTGAACCATGTATTACAGTGTTATTAATGGTCAAGGTAGAAACTGTGGTGAATTTGCTCAAGAAGTTAGTGTGCCATACCTTGACTAATAACTGGGGAATTAGTAAACGGTAACTCCTGTCATCTGCTGCAAACCCACACTTTCAAGAAAAATTCTCATCCAATTAAAATGCATAGAGAGTTCTCTCTAAATAGATAAATAAGATAACTATAAACAGCTTGATCACAGAAATAAAAGCAATTTAGATACTAAATTAGGTCACTGTCACTGTCATCCCATTGCTCATCGATTTGCTCTAGTGGGCACCAGTAATATCTCCATTGTGAGACTTGTTACTACTTTTGGCATATCAAATATGCCACGGGGAGCTTGCCAGGGTCTGCTGTTCGGGCAGGATACCCTCTGTAGCTTTCTGGGTTCTCCAAGAGGGATGGAGGAATCGAACCCGGGTCGGCCATGTGCAAGGCAAATGTCCTACCCGCTGTGCTATCACTCCAGTCAGGAGTGTTGAATATGAGGGACTATTTTAACTAAATTTTTTAACTCTAGGGATTCTGTTGACTTTCATTTTTGCCTTATTTCTAATATGTCACTTATCCTCTCAGTCTTGAATACTTTACATCGCAAATTATATACTTTTATATATAGAAAAGTAACTGGACAGGTATAATAGTATAAGTTCCTGATTATAATTCCTGCTTACTACAACCTTAAAGGAAAACTATGTAGCATATATTTAGTCCTAATTATTATGAAACAGTAAAAGTAATAACTCTGAATGTACTACTTTAAGTCAAACAACTATTTCAATTTCTGATGCATTACTTTTGTCAAAAATTGGGTTCAGATTAGATCATTTAAAAACATTGATGCAAATGAAACAAATGAAAAGATCATTTGACTCCACAATATCTTGGGTATTCTACTATTTATGTGTAAAACAATGTAGTATCAAATGTATGAATAATCTGTTATGAGAAAACTTAGATTTCATTTCTCATTTTTTAAGCCCAGGAGAGATTAAGCAATCAAAAGCATAGAAACTCGGTCTCAGGGAAAGGTCAAAGGGTGCTTTATATGCTCACTGACCAGATTTTGATTTCTGAGTTTTATTCCTGGCACTGCATGCTTTCTCTGTGCTCTCCTCTTGTGACCCGAGGGCCCCCAATACTGCTGGCCTGAACATTGCAGAGCCTGAGAATGGATCATTTGACTGCTGATGTCAGGCTAAATGTCCCCCAAAATAGTTGCCCCAGAGTTCCCAAGTACTTCAGAGGAGCATGTCCCCCAAATAGAAAAACAAAAGCTAGACTCTAGAATCTGAAGAGCCAGGAAGGAAATGCAGTTGTTTGAACCCACTCCTTTTTGTTCTTTGTTTTTGATCCACACTGTCACTGCTTGGCCATGTGCAAAGCACCCCTTGTACTATCTCTCCAGTACCATTTTGAACCAGCACTAGTACAAAGATAAAATATAGAGAACAACTGTAAAAATGACATCTGCACTTGCATGTTCATTGCTGTTTACAACAGTGAAAATCTGGAAAAAAGACTAGAGTGCCAGAGAACAGATGACAGGTTAAAGAAAGTTTGGTACATCTACACAATGGAATACTATGCAGCTGTTAGAAAAGATGAGGTCATGAACTTTGAATATAAGTAGATCAACATGGAAAGTATCATGTTAAGTGAAATGAGTCAGAAAGAGAGAAACAAACATAGAAAGATTGCACTCATCTGTGGAATACAAAGTAACAGAATAGGAGACTAACACCCAGGAATAGTAGAGATAACTACCAGGAGGTTTTCCCCATGGCTTGGAAGCCGGCCTCATATGCTGGGGGAATAGGCAGCTCAGATAGAGAAGGGAACACTAAGTATAGGGTGTTTGGAAGACTCGCCTGGGTTGGGAGATGCATGCCCAATGTAGACCATAGATCGAACACAATGGCCACTCAATGCCATTATTGCAAACCACAATACCCAAAAGGAGAAAAAGAACAAAAGGGAATGCCCTGCCACAGAGGCAGGGTGCGGTGGAGGAGGGGAGGGTAGGGCTGGTAGGAGGGACGTTGGGACCATTGGTGATGGAAAATGGGCACTGGTAGAAGGGTGGGCACTCGATCATTGCATGACTGAAATGCAAGCACAAAAATTTGTAATTCTGTAACTGTACCTTACGGCGATTTCAATAATAAAAAATTTAAAATATATATATATATAGAGAGAAACTATTCAGGACAACTCCAAAGGTGTTTGCAACTATGGCTGTAGATGCTGGTTAGAAGAGAACTATTGCAAGGTAAAAAACAGGAACCATCCTGATTGCTAAAAGGTAATCTCCTTTACAGTGTCAAATAAGCATTAGCTGGAGCAGATTCCTGCCGCCAACTCAGATTTAGCTTTTATAACTGACAAAAAGAAGATGGCAAGGTTTTGAACCAGACCATGATGATGACGTGAAGGGTAATACATTTACTTTTACAGAGATGGGAAAAAATAAAGCCAAAATGTGCAAGAGTATACCTGGAAAGTGCAAGAACAACAACAAAAAAAGCTAAAGAAATAATCCAAAGGGAAAACATTTTGAGAAGAAATTAAAATCTCTTTGTCCCATATCAATCACAAGCCAAAATCAAAATTTTAGAGGTATATGCATGTGTTCAAGAACTGTGCAAAATGTAAAATGATCAGAGGTCAGATAAATTATTTGAAAATGAGATACTACAATAAGAATTTCACAGATAGTCCATTGAGTAATATATTAAATGAGTATAGCTCAGGTCCAAAGGTAAAGATTATAAAATGGAAATGGTAGCTCTGATTTTATTTTTTTCTTCCCCTCCCATACAAATTATGTTTAGGCTTCCCTAATTTTAAGTTTAAAAACATCGTACTTTTTTGGGGAGAGGGGTCAGTCTCATGGGATGCAGTGGACCCCGGGTCCCCTGGAGCCATATGTTCAAGCCCATACCCGCGGCTCATGAAGACCATGGGCTGGGTTTATGGTGTCTGCCTCCTCTTGACTGTGGGTGGTGCATCAGGTCCTCCACCGGAATCTCTGGGGCGTGTGTCAAAGAGCCCTAAGGAGAAGACTGCCAGGGGAAGACTCTAAGCCCCTTTACAGGAACTGCACAAGTTTTTCAGTCATCCGATGATTATTACAGAATTCCTCTATTTCTTCCTTCAGCCGCCACTGTTTTGGAACTCTCATCCCTACCCATTATTTCAGTATTCTCCTATCAAGTTTCTCGCTGGAGAGGAGACCTTGGTAGTGCACATCTCTTTCTCTCAGTCGCAGTTATGCCGCCCTTAGTCTCTGCTCCTGCTTGCCTTGGGGGTTGGGGGCAGCAGGAAATCCCCCTGAACAACCCTGCACCTCTTTCAGCAGACAGCAGTTCTGCCAGCAGTGGTGGGCCCCAGACACACCTTAGCAGCTTCTGGCCGAATCCCAGCAGTTTTCAAAAGTCTGGCTGTAATGCCTTTCTCTCTTTCTGCATTTGGGGCTGCCCTCAGTCCCGACGAGGTCCTCAGGGATGGTCGCAGTGGTCCCTGCAGCGACTTTCACAGGGAGACAGTCTTCTACTCATTCCCTCTGGGGGCCTTTCTCATGAGGGAGAGAACAAAGCCAGTTCAATGCTGAAGCCCAGGCACCTGTGTTACTATGTAAACCTCACTGTTTTTGCTGGAAACCATTCCTAAAGTTCATTTGTGTTTACCAAACCAAGGGCTCACTATTTTCAAGTGTCCATCAAAATATGTAGGAGGTATTACACAAACTCAGGACTTATTGCCATCCTGGGTCCCCAAACGGGCCATCAGACACACAGCTCTTCCAAAGGCCTGATTGTGTTAGTGTGGAGAGCTGCTAATAATATATTTCACTGTATCACTGTAGCACTGTCATCCCATTGCTCATCGATTTGATCAAGTGAGCACTAGTAATGTCTCCACTGTGAGACTTGCTGTTACTGATATGTTTTGTTACTGATATGTTTTGTTACTGATATGTTTTTGGAATATCGAATACACCACAGGTAGTTTGCCAGGCTCTGCCATGTGGGCGGAATACTCTTGGTAGCTTGCTGGGCTGTCCAAGAGGGATGGAGGACTCAAACTCAGGTCAGTCGCATGCAAGGCAAATGCCTTACCCACTGTGCTATCATTCCAGACATATCATAAGTTACAAGTATCTTCTGTACTGATACCTTATTTGATGAGGACTCAATGATTGTTTTAAGCCAGTTTCTATTCTCTAAATATATTCAGACCTGTTCCCTTTTACATATGGCAAAAGAGAAATGCTGGGAATAGTATATATAGCATATTATTTTGCAGAATCTCCTGTCCCCATGCCAGACTGTCTTCATCGGGGCCCCTCGGAGGGGGACAGGTTAAATTTCTCTCCCCACCCTGAGCAGAGACTCAGCAGCTGAAGACCTCTGGAACCCAGCCACAGTCATGCTCAAGGCCCCTTTCCACACACTTGGACGAGCCTCACACATGAAGAACTGGCAGAGCAACCCAGGTATATGGGACCCAGGCTGAGATCTCCCAGGCTGTTCGAATTGTGACTGGACCTCTTCCGCCCAGGTCCTCCATTTTCCAGTAGCTTGGCAGTCATACCGACAAACTGACCTGGTGCCATGTAATCCCATCAATGGCCAAGATCCAGAGACTATAAAACAACGCTCCTGGAAGAGAGCAATGCAGAATCTCACACAGCAGAACCTGGCAAGCTACCCGTGGTGTATTCGATATGCCCAAAACAGTAACAATAATGGGCTTCATTCACTGGACCCTGAATGCGACAGGGACATATGTAGACATTACTGGCACCCACTGGAGCAAATCAATGAGCAATAGGAAAACTATAATACAGTGATAAGGTATATTATTTTGCTCTTTTCTGGAAGATACATATTTATCTATATGTGCTATAAACAGCAATATTATATATATGTGAGAGATTTTTTTCTATTTGCCTACTACATCTATATATAGCAGTATATAGTTTATAGGCCACGCCTGGCAGTGCTCAGGGTTCACGTCTACATTTCTTAAGGGCTATAGTTCTGGGTATCAGGGTCAGGTTGGCCATGTGTAAGGCATGAGCTTTAGCCTTTGCACTATCGTTCCAGCATATAATCTTATGTTCATTTAAATTTTTTTTTGTTCCTCCAACCATCATTTTCTTAGTGGTCCCTTCTCTATTTCATCTGCCTACTCTCCCCCAGCTCATGAGACAGGCTTTCAACTGTGGAGCAATCTTCCAGACCCTTCTATCTACTGTCCTTGGGTGTTGGTCTCTGTTAAGTTATTTTGTACTCCACAAATGAGTTCAGTCCTTCTATGTCTGTCCCTCTCTTTCTGACTCATTTCACTCAGCATGATACTCTCCATGTCTATCCACTTATAAGAAAATTTCATGACTACAACTCTCCTAATAGCTGCATAGTATTCCATTGTGTAGAAAAGCTTGTAACTATATCTCACGGTGAATCAATAAAATTTAAAAAATCAGCTAAGAAAATGAAAATAAATGCTTGTCAACAGAAGATTGAATGAAGATATAGTATGTAGACATAATAAATAAATATTTTTGTTGTTGACTAAGATACCATGATTTACAATATTGTTATTAGTCATACAAATAATAACAGCATCTAATGCATTGGTAAAATTTATGCATATTAAACTTCATTGAATATGAAAGGAATTTTACCCAAGTAATAGCATAATATAATACATTAGCTTGATTTTTTTTCTCTTTTACTCTTGTGGATATACTTTGTTTACAATATATTTCCCTCCCTGCCCTGAGCAGAGCCTCAGCTGCTGAAGACCTCTGGAACCCAGCCACAGCCATGCTCAAGGCCCCTTTCCACACACTTGGATGAGCCTCACACATGAAGGAACTGGCAGAGCAACCCAGGTATGTGGGACCCAGGTTGAGATCTCCAGGCTGCTTGAATTGTGACTGGACCTCTACCGCCCAGATCCCCCTCTGCTCTTTTCTTTAGAAAGACAGGGAAAAAAGGCAAAGATAGAAACTATAAAGTTAGTAATTAAATGTTGCATTTTGATGTAATAATTTAACCTACATAACTTTTAATTTTCTATGAGGTTTTGTAAAAATAAAATCCCAAAATAAATTGGTAGCATAGTATCCAATAATCAGGTATTTTTTTAAAAAATTGGAGTTCTATTAATAGTTTTCCCTTAAAACTTATAGAACTTATATTGCTTATAATATATTACCAGATATTCTACATATATAAATGTTATTTTAGTCTAACTTTTAATTTAGTTTTCTTTCCTTTTACCTAGTGCTCCCTAAATCTACTTATCAAGTTATCCAAAAATTACAGTTTGAGAAAGTGAAGATTATAACAAAATTATAACAAAATAACACTGTCAAGGCATTCAGTGGTTTAACAATTAAATGTGTGGATTATGAATGCACATTATTCATAAAATTAATGCAGCTAATTTAATTTGAAATATAAATTTATAAATGCCACGTTAATGGAAACACTCAGAATCCTATGTAAGAATTTTTTAACATCTTCCATTTTTATATAAAAATAAGCAATGTGTTTCTTCCATTAGTTTTTATGTTGAATCATTTTTATAATGGCTGAAAAGAAGTGAAAAAGGTGATGTTCCTAGGAAAGAATAAAATTCAACAACCAAATCATATTCAAACAGTATGTTTTTCAGATTGCAAAATTAGTTTATAAATCCTGTGTGATTACAAATCCTGTATGAATCTCTTATGTATTTATATATATGAATATATATAGTCATCAAATACTTGCTTCTATATATTTGCTTAAAAGGTACAATTACATTTTTTCCACTTTGTTATTCTCCACAGGCAACAGAAAGTAATGAGCAAAATAAGTAATATATTAGTATAAACATAATAAAGGTTTCCTTATAAGTCTCTCAATTTGTTTTCAAATATCCTGAATATATACCTAACTGGTTTCATTGTATTTGTAAACATATTTTTCATAAATTTTTTTATTATTAACATACAAACATCCAGTTATATTTGGATAGATTTTATATTTTATTTAGTCTCTTAACTTTTGTGGGGAGTATTCAGGTCACACCAAGCAGTGCTCAGGGCTAACTCCTAGCACTGTGCTCCGTGATCACTCCTGGCTGTATTTGACACAATGTATGCTGTGTCAGAGGTCAAACCGGGAATGGTTGCACACAAGGCAGGTGCCCTACCTCCTTACTATCTCTTTGGACTTCAATTTCTTTTATTTTTCTTTTTAAATTTCCTTGATCATAGTAAAATAAAAATTTTCATTACTTACTCTTTCACAGCATTGTATTTAAGTATTTCAAGTCACGCCAATATTTTTCTTCACTTCCAACAGATCACATACTGCAACCTTCATCCCTGAGATGCATCCTTTGAAGATCATTCCAAAGTGAATGAGAACCAACAGTGGGAGCTGTTCTGCCACTGAAGTTTAATTGATAGCACCTGATGGAATAAAAATACTAAGGTTGGCTGTAAATGCTTCTAAGGTATTGACTTGAAATATAAATTCTTTTGCAATTTAGACAATACCCGTTCTAGAAAACACCTTATAAATTTATGGTGTCAAGAAACAGTCATCACTAAGTCATTTTTATTTTTCTGGGATTTTGAGATTTGACCTAGTGAGGCTTTTTGGGAATATCTTTATATTTCAAAGACATTTTCTCATCAAGTTCTTCTACTATTTATTACACCTTTCTCTGTTTCTCTTCTCTCTATTGATGTGGTTGCAGTCACCCGGAGCCACACATCTGCTGGATACGGTGCTCATCAGGGATGACACTCCTTACAGAGCAGTTTGCCAATGGCCACACATTTCCATTGCGGTGCTCACAAAGCAGCTTGCTGGTCCCCTTGACTGTGGTCTGCACCATCTCTCTAGTTGGTTACTTGAGATCATACCTTTTTCACTTGTGCTGACCATACACAGATGACTGTCATGCAGTCAGAAATCATTTGTGCTGGCAGGGGTCACAGATAACAGAACTGCCAGGATCTCACTCTATACATGTGGTGATCAAAGTGGCCTCACACTTGCAGTGCCGTCACTGAACCACCTTCCTAGAATATCACTTTCCTCAATAAACACAGATTCCTTAGTGCTCAGGGAATTGAATAATTAATGTTCGCGAGCTTTCATTTACTTAGAGTAGATTGGGGGAATGTCATCTCCCACTACTCAATTCTCCACACTACTGAAATCACAAAATCACCAAACCCAAATCTCAGTATACTGTATTGCAACAATTTATACTTTGTTCTTGCAGAGTGTGTAAAAATCAGCAGATCTGGAATTGTTGTTAATGTATATTTTTGACACCGTGATAAATATGAGTATCCTGGGAAATTCTCCATCCTGAAGAGAAAATCTAGGGAGCTGTCTTGGGCTCCCTTTCACTTTCTATTGAACTAGACTTCTATATTTTTAGTTTGTGCTGACCCTATACTGTTGTTTTCTATTCTATTCAAGTGATGTGTTTAGCTAGCCAATATAACCTGTTAATACATTGAATTTCCTAGCAGTGATTCAGTAGCTGCCACAGTAATCAGCATGGGAACACCTAAATGCTATAGATGGCTTCCTATTGATTGCTATAAAAACACACAAATAAAATGTGAACTCTAAAAATCTATTTACAGCCATAGATGTAATCCTTAAGTACAGTTTGCTGATTTTCAGCTGGCTTTGCTTGAAGGACTTCATTTTTTCAAGGACATCCATTACATAACAATTTTATTGCAGAGCCCCAAATTACATAATATTTTGTAAATACCGATCCTTAAAATTAACATTTTAGCTATTAACTAATAAATCCACTTTACTCAATATTTCCTTGTATTTATTTTTGCTTTAAAGTAACTGTAAAGTCACTGTTTGTACAATACAACTTTGGGGGAGGGAAAAAAAGGGCATATCTTGATTTTTTCTCCCCCAAATTTCTGACCATGTGTCTTATCTCCACATATCTCCACTGCTTCTAGGTCTTCTTTCTTATCTGTAAAATAGATATACTAGTCCTTTCTGTTCAAAGAATAATAGTATTCAGATAAATCAGAATCCTAAAATAGCTAATTTCATGATATTTACAACAAGTGTCACAATGGAAGACATTGCTGGTGCCCGCTCAAACAAATCAATGAACAATGGGACGACAGTGCTACAGAGTTACCTTAGGACTGCAATGAGAGCACAGTGGGTAGGGCGTTTGCCTTGCAGATGGTGGACGTGGGGTTGATTCCTCCGTCCTTTTCGGAGAGCCCAGCAAGCTACCAAGAGTATCCAACCTGCACGGCAGAGCCTGGCAAGATACCTGTGGCGTATTTGATATGCCAAAAACAGTAACAAGTCTCACACTGGAAACGTTACTGGTGCCCGCTTGAGAAAATCGATGAACAATGGGGCGACAGTGCTACAGTAGTACTTACTTTAATGTCTTCATTTCAAATTTTTAAACCAAAGCTCAACTGTCATCTTCATGTCATATGAAGACTATTTCTGAGAGAGAGATAGCAGAGGTGGTATTTTATAAATGTGATAACTGGTAAAGCAGGCAGAGACATTTATCAAACAGAACTAGTGGCAGACTAATTAGAACACTTCCTTTGTATCAACTGTTTATGTATAAAAGTTTATGCTTCCACTTTTTGTACTGATTGAGTAATATAACGGTTTCTCAGAGCTGCTATAACAATTGTGGCTTAAAAAATGGCAACATATTGACTTAAAAAAATTGAAGACTAGAAGCCCAATATCAAAGTGTCATTTCTGATGAGTAACTTCTGAAGGTTGAGAGTGGCTGGAGCGATAGCACAGAGGGTAGGGCATTTGCCTTGCATGCGGCTGACCCTGGTTGGATTCCTCTGTCCCTCTTGGAGAGCCCGGCAAGCTACCGAGAGTATCCTACCCACACGGCAGAGCCTGGTGAGCTACCTGTGGCATATTAAATATGCCATAAAAACAGTAACAACAAGTGTCACAATTGAATGGAATTTGCCTGCCTGAGCAAATCAATGAGCAACAGGATGACAGTGACAGTGACAGTGAAAGTGAGAGGAGTCTCCTATGTTCCTCCTCGAGCTTTCGGTCTGACTAGTTGAAAAAATTCAGCATTTCTTAGCTTATAAAAGAATCACCCCAAACCATACCTTAATTTTCATATGCCCTTCTTGCCACATGCAAATCTCTGTATGTTCAAATCCCACCCACCACCTCCCTTAGAGGCATACAATTGTACCAAGTGGGAGAATATGGCCTCACCAGTCTAGCTACTTTTACCTCTGATGCCTCTATTTCCAAATAAGGTCATATTCTGAGATACTGGAAGTTTTATCTTCAGTGTATGAGTATAATGGAAGTTGATTGGCACATTTCTATCTATAATAGGTGAAATACAAAGGCACTATATAGTTTCAACACTAATTCTCAGTTTCCCATTGGTAAGCTCACATTGTTCCTTGGAATATCCAAGGGGTAATTTCTCTCTCATTGTGCACTGATTTTTCAAATTATGCTTTCTCTCTTGAAAAGTTCATAGATGATTTCCATCTAGGAATAAGTTGATGGAAAATTTTAAACTATTTGCAATAGTAATAAAATTATTATTATTTTATGCACAAAACAGACATTTCTATGGGAAAACATTGTTTTTGCAGTAACATCTAACATGTCACACCTTCACACTATAACCAATTTGTGACAGGCTACTCTTTAATGGAAACAGTTGATAAAATGATCATTTTCAACCAGGATGACATCAACACCAGATACTTATAACAACTAAAAATTCCTCAAAATTTAACAAAAATGAAGACAATTCAGAAAAAGAGTAAAGATAAAATAAAGTCACACAACCACAAATTTTATGTGCAAATGATTATAAGATATCAATTTATACATATTAGAAAAACACTAATTCAATTGTATAACAGTATCCCACAAAACACCAGAAAAGAGATTCAATGCAAAGCCTAGGACTTAATGTGTCTGCTAAAATTTCCACACTACAAAGTTCAGTTGTACTTTATTCCCTTGAGCTTTATGAGGGTAATATTATAAATGTAGTCAAGTAACAGCTATTCTTATTACCTTAAGGCTATAGCCATGGACATTTGGTAGAGAAAAAAATGTTCGGGGCAATGTTTTATTGGGGAACTGTATTTCATCACAATATCCTTCCACTCTCTTATAAGGATAATATATTGGAGCTCATTAAAGAACCTCTTAAAGATTCGTGAAAAGAGAGTTTTGGTTTATCAATTGCCACATTGGCTCTTTTCTTTGTTATCACTTTCTCCATTCAATAACTAATGCCAACAAAGGAATATAGGTATTGTTTGGAATCACATTAACATATTCAGGCCACTTGAATATAAAAAAATTCTCACTTCAAACTATAAAATAATTTTTGGATTCTTTTTACCTCAAAATATTTATATTTTACCAAGATATGCTATTTTTCAAATAAGTTAAATTGCCCATTTTCTTTTAAATTTTATTTTATTGAATCACCATGAGATAGTTACAAGCTTTCATGTTTGGGTTACAATCTCACTTGCCCAGCTTTTTGTATCATTCATTAAAAGACTTATGCCCTCCCACCCCTCAATTTCATGAAAGGAAAACCCTATACTCTGCTTCCCTTCAAACTTATAGAATAAGGAGTTGGGAAAATAGAAAAGTGTGTGGGAGATCATCTCCTTAACAAAAACCCTAAGGTTGGAATTGTCCCTGGGCAAAACAGTTTAGGTCTTAGAGTACCTAAGATAGCAGGCAAAAATGTTCCCACAGGCAGCAAAAGTGTGCTCAGAAAATAAAATAATAATAATAATAAGCATCGTGTCTTTTAGGGACCGGAGAGATAGCACAGCCCGTAGGGCACTTGCCTTGCATGTGGCCGACCCCGGTTCAATTCCTCCGCCCCTCGCAGAGAGCCCGGCAAGCTACCGAGAGTATCCACCTGCATGGCAAAGCCTGGCAAGCTCCCCATGGTGTACTCGATATGCCAAAATCAGTAACAAGTCTCACAATGGGGATGGTACTGGTGCCTGCTCTAGCAAGAGCAAATTGATGAACAACAGGAGAACAGTGCTACAGTGCTACAGTGTCTTTTAGATGTAGATGGCAACACAAACAAAAACAGAATTGGAAATGTCAGGATTTCATTCTTTAAGTGTGCTTTCGAATTGAGTCTGTGAAACCCCTCCCACCACTCCGCCCCCATTTTTTTTTGTACCTATAGAAATGTGAAGTGATTACTAAAGGTCCTTAATGTCTCATACCATGCTTATACTTTAGCATAGAATTAATCTCACTTTGTGGAAAACAGAAGTCCAAATGTGGAAGTAAAAAGAAAACTTGTTTTTTTATAAATCTGATTTATGTAAAAATTAAATTAAGAAATATCAGAAATCATTGTTTAAGGAAGCATGTAATTTGATATTAGAGCAGAAGCACTGAAGTGAAATGGAAATAAAATTGATTAGAAAATAAACACATGCGTGCTTGTTTCTGCACCTGTATTGAGAAGCATAACTGCAAGAAGGAAAGCAAAATATTCATACCGATTTAAGGCTTCCTTTGAAAGAAAAGTTGTTAAAAGAAAATGGAAAACTCACTGACCACTTTCTTTATGTCTGATACCTTATGGTAAAAGAACTAATGGAAACATTTTAAGAGAGAGAGAGAGAGAGAGAGAGAGAGAGAGAGAGAAAGAGAGAGAGAGAGAGAGAGAGAGAGAGACCCAAGGGAGAGTGCAGACTTCTTCAAAGGGTGAGAAGCCCCTTCACACTTTCCAGCATTAGACATGAAAGCATGAAAGTCCACATCTCAAGAGGGGAGATTTCTCAGGCACTATATGTGCTCGGCCACATGGGTGCAAGCAGCACGTGGGCTCGGGCAGTGTATGCATACACTTCCTTTGTTAAAGGAGGATTTTATAGTATTTCTCCAACCTGCACCCACGTGGGGCTTCTACCTAGGCAAAAGTCCATTGCTAAGGAGGTTGTCAAGGGGGTAGGATTGGGATTGGTGACGGTCTTCTTTGAAATTCTTTTTCTTGCCTTTTGTTCCTGATGGAGGTTCTGTCCGAGAGGGGTCCAGCCTCCTCAGGGTCTGTGACAGACTGGCGCCAGCTGACCCTGAGGTCAGGGCTATTACTTCCCAGGAAATTTGCTGCCACTGCCTTGGAGGGGCCTTCCCTATCTGCCTACCTGTCTACATTAACCTGAGTGCATATATTTAGAACATTTTTCTTTATGACAACAAAAGGACAAAAGTAAAACCCTCAGCCCCCCTAGTTCATTTTAGTGATAAGTTAAAAAAAATCCCTTTGTTTGGAGTTCCCCCCCCAGTCAGACCTGCTGGAAAGGAAGCATTTGATAATTTATTTTCCATTGCTGAGAATGAAGAGATATGAGTTCTTGTAGCCACAGTAGCGGCCTCGAGGTTCTAGATTTCTGCATTTTAGTATTTTAGTGACTAAGTCCAGAGGACTTACTTTATATTCCACATAAAAGTAAGTCCAGAGGACTTACTTTATATTCCACATATGAGTGCAATCTTTCTGTGTCTGTCTCTTTCTTTTTGACTCATTTCACTCAACATGGTACTTTCCATGTTGATCCACTTATATGCAAACAATAATAGTGAGTTTTTTTGTTTATATGTAATCAAAGTAAAGAGAAAGTAAAGTGAAATTGAATAGCTACACAGGCAGGGTGGGGGGCTGGGGGGCGGGGAAGCAGGGGGGTTTACCACGGTTCTTGGTGGTGGAATATATGCACTGGTGAAGGGAATGGGTGTTCGAGCATTATGTAACTGAGACTTAGCCTGAAAGCTTTGTAACTATCCACATGCTGATTCAATAATATATATATATATATATATATATATATAAATAAAAAAATAAATTAAAAAATCCCTTTGAACAGTTGCTCTCATGTATTCTGCCCCTTGTTATCCAAGGAAGCTTTTCCTGTGAGCCTGAAATGCTAAAGAAGGCAAACAGTACTCTAAACACAGTCCTAACCTCATAACCCACCTGTTCCCTTCATCATTAGGGGAATCAAGTGCCAACAAAATTACAAATTCTTTTTTCCTTTCACTTCAGCGTAATTTTTCCACTGCTCAATGACTTATCTTTACCCAGACTTTTATCTTTTTGATAGGTCCTGTACAACCATTTTGTGGAGAGTTATCTTTGATACACTGCCTTTTAGTGCTTTCCCTCCCAAACTCTACATTATTTTATTATATTATAATAAGGACTATTTAATATTTTTTATTTATTTATTTTTTAATTAGTGAGTCACAGTGAGGGTACAGTTACAGATTCACACATTTTCCTGCTTGTTTTTCCCTCATGCAATGTTCGAGAGCCCATCCCTCCACCAGTGTCCAATCTCCACTACCAATGAACCCAGTATCCCATCCCCCAACCCCACCCCGCCTCTGTGGCAGGGCATTCCAATTTGTTCTCTCTCTCTCCTTTTGGGTTGTAGTTTGCAATAGGGGTATTGAGTGGCCATCATGTTCAGTCTCTAGTCTACTTTCAGTATGTATCTCCCTTCCCGCGCGAAATCTCCAATCACATTTTACTGGGTGTTCCCTTCTCTGTCTGGGATGACTTTTCCTCAGTGTGTGAGGCCAGCTTCCAAGCTATGGAGCCAACCTCCTGGTATTATACACTACTATTCTTGGGTATTAGTCCCCTACTCTGTTATTTTATATTCCACAGATGAGTGCAATTAATAAGGATTATTTTAACTTATTGCCTTAAGTACTTAAAATAATTTTTCTTTACTCTAAGAATATTTTATACAGCCAGAAATATGTCACTATTCACCTCTTAGTTATAGTTATTCAATCTTATCTACTTGGATCTTTCCAATATATTCTGCAAAATTATATGCAAATGATGTATAATGCCAAAATTAAAGATTTATTTTAGAAATGGTAATTTTATGGGGGCCAGAGCGATAGCACAGCAGGTAGGGTGTTCGCCTTGTACGTGGCCGACCTGGGTTCGATCCCCGGCATCCCATATGGTCCCCCACTCACTGCCAGGAGTAATTCCTGAGTGCAAAGCCAGGAGTAACCCCTGAGCATTGCTGGGTGTGACCCAAAAAGCAAAAAAAAAGAAAAAAAAAGAAATGGTAATTTTATAATGAAAATATCACACATTACATTGTATGGATTATTTATATAAGAAAAGAGATAATGCCCTATGTTAAACAACTTAAATTACTGAATCCAAAAGAATATTTCAATCTCACAAAACTTGCATTAATCATAGAGAAGACAAAAATAATTATTATGTTATTTTATTATATATTATAATTATTATATATCTATAAGATCACTCTCAGAGAGCCCGGCAAGCTACTGAGAGTATCCCGCCCACACAGCAAAGCCTAGCAAACTACCCGTGGCATATTCGATATGCCAAAAACAGTAACAAGTCTCACAATGGAGATGTTACCGGTGCATGCTCGAGCAAATCGATGAACAACAGGATGACAGTGATTAGAATACTCATCTGTTATTAATATTATGTGTTTGATCTTTGTAATTCTCAGTTTATTTTCTCAGAAATAATAAAAAAAATTGGGCTCTACCACGGACTGTTGACACAAGAGAAAAACAAACAAAAATTAGAAAAATGTGTAACAGAGAAGTATTCACAGAAAAAAAATTGCAAATGTTAATAACAATCATTATTAACTGTCACTGTCACTGTCATCCCGTTGCTCATCAATTTGCTTGAGCCGGTACCAGTAACATCTCCATTGTGTGACTTATGACTTGTTACTGTTTTTGGCATATCGAATACACCACAGGTAGCTTGCCAGGCTCTGCCATGCGGGAGGGATACTCTTAGTAGCTTGCTGGGCACTCCAAGAGGGAAGAAGGAATCAAAACTGGGTGGGCACATGCAAGGCAAACACCCTACCTGCTGTGCTATTGCTCCCATTATAAACTATAATCCTAATATTTAGAAACATGGGTAATTTTAAATTATTATGATAATAAATGATAGACTAGAGAAATAGAATTACAAGAAAAGCAGTAGGGGGAAGAAAATCGGAGACAGCTTATTACTCATCTGCCATGTGTCTTATACTGGTACTGACACTCTGGTTTGCATCACCAGTGTGCGGGACTCACTCTCAGAACAAAATTAGAATGTTTGATTTCCTGACAAAAAGGTAAAAAAATAGACATATCACCTAAAGTCTTTGCATGAATGGCATAGACTCTAGACCTTTGCCTAAAAGGAATGCTAATTTATTAATGTCACCTTAACTTGATTTAGGAGTGAACAAAATGGGAGTCAAGCATATGTACAATGAGATTCACATCCCAAATATTTATATCTTGTGCTAGGGGACCTTGATCTGAGGAGAGAAGGGAGGGTCAAATGATGATGATGACATGAGGATGACTTCACATAGTCAAACTCTGTTCCTGGATGGTTACTATAACATAAAAAACATCCATTGAATTTTCTTCCATGGACAGTTTTGGATTTGGCGGTTTTGCTTCGGTTTTCTTTTGTTGAGATGACCCAAAATACACAATCTGCTTTCTTGCTTCATAGGGGCTCAAGGCACCACACAAGGTACTGAGGATCAATCCAGAGTCAGCAGCATGCAAGGGGAGTTCCTCATCCCTTCTACTGCCTGGTCTATAATCTACATTTTTTTAAGTAATGAAAACAGTTTCTCCTAAGCTAGCCACAACAGATACAACAAAGAACTGAGTGGTCTTAGGAAAATCTTTGTGAACATTTCTAGACACAGCGCCTGCATGGTGAACAGTCTATTGACAACCTATGAACCATAACAACCTGAACAATATATGACTTTCAATGTCTGTTTCCAATAATAGCAACCTCTCTTGCCAAAATCTCTATTCACTGACATCACTGTATCACTGTTATCCCATTGCTCATCGGTTTGCTTGAGCGGGCACCAGTAACGTCTCCATTGTGAGACTTGTTGTTACTGTTTTTAGCATATCGAATACACCACAGGGAGCTTGCCAGGCTCTGTGGTGTGGGTGGGATACTCTCGCTACTTACCAGGCTCTCTGAGAGGAATGGAGGAATTGAAACCAGGTCCGCTGCATGCAAGGCAAACACCCTACCCACTGTGCTATCGCTCCATACTTACACGACCAAAATACTGAATTTTATAAATTTGAATTAATGCAAAGTCAAAGATGATTTCTGGGGTGGTTTTCTACATTTACTCTCTGTAGCTTGACAGGCTCTCTGAGAGGGACAGAGGAATCAAACCTGGGTCGGCTGTGTACAAGGAAAACACCCTACCCGCTGTGCTAATGTCATTAATAAGTGCACTCCTCAAATTTCATCTCTCCCAGGTAAAGGGAAGGGTGAAAAAGACATAAGCAAAATGAAACACATCAAACATGTTTCCCTACTTTGTCTACATGGTGATTTACTTCCTTTCCTGGATATATTTTCTAAAAAGCTCTTCATATCTTCTCAAACTTTGATTTCTCTCACCATTCTTCACCTCCCTACAATTGGATGCCTCTTTGCTTACTTTTCACTAATATTTAATCCATTTAAAACATGAAGGGAGTTGCGGGCTGAATGAGGGCTAGAGACTGAGCACAGCGGCCACTCAACACCTTTATTGCAAACCACAAGAGCTAATTAGAGAGAGAGAACAGAAGGGAATGCCCTGCCACAGTGGCAGGGTGGGGTGGGGGGGAGATGGGAGTGGGGAGGGTGGGAGGGACGCCGGGTTTACGGGTGGTGGAGAATGGGCACTGGTGAAGGGATGGGTTCCCGAACTTTGTATGAGGGAAGTATAAGCACAAAAGTGTATATATCTGTAACTGTACCCTCACGGTGATTCTCTAATTAAAAATAAATAAATTATATAAAAAAAAACATGTGAATAGAATATGAAATTTGAGTTTTCTGAAGGACTAACTTCTGAGCCATCTCTTTCAATATCTCAATGAAAATAAAATATTAATGGGATGAACTGTCTCAGCAAGTTTACAAGTCTATGACAAATCTTGAAATGAGACGCTCTCGCGAGTATCTCACTTCTAACACACCAGTGCTGTATTATCTTGGGACTATTAAATCAGTTTTGGAACTTTCTCCTCTCTGAGTTTCTAACTCTCTGTTTTTTTTTTCTTGATTGGACTTCCAACTCTATCAACCAGAAAACATTTTCTTTTTCTATTTTTTCTCTCTTTTTTTTAAGGTCAATAATACTCTTACTCAAAACAGTCCCTATATGACAATGTTATTTTTATTCCCTTCACATTCTACATTTTGTCTGAGTGAGCTCATCACTTCTGAATTTGCCTTTATTTTGTTTATTTCTCACAGAAAGCATTGCTACTAACCTCTTTGATGACTGAATAAGTAAAAAAAAAGTTTTACTCATGTTTCTTCCTTCTCCTTGATCTCATTATAGCCCAAGTCACTATGCTCCATTTCTCTCCATTTTTCTACCTTTAAATATACCTCACAGCAACCCTTTCCTTACCTTCATTCTTAGTGCTACTTTCAGTTTAAATTATTACTTTCCTATATCTATAGATATTTCTTATATCTATAGATATCTCCTATATCTTGATAAATATATTTATCAAGCAATTTATAGGCAATGGAATCAAACAGCCTCAGGAATGTGATCACATGTATGAAAAACTGCAGTTATTCTTTTTAATGCCAGAATCAATAAGACCTTACATATTTCTTCTGTGCTAATGTGTATATATAAATATGCATGTATACATACATGCACGTATGTATATATATATGTGTATATATATATAAACCCACATGTATCCTGCCAACTGACTGCTTATGACCAGGCAAAATACCAAACACGTGAGTATGAATAAATAAATTAATAATGACTTCCAACTACTTCAATCTTTATTTTTTTAAAGTACTGAAAATAGCACAAGTTAAAGGAGTAATCTTTGAATGAAATAAGGAAACTAGCATATATAGACATTGATGCCTGACTACTCTAGGTAGTTTTTATATATTATTTTACAGTGATACAGTTATTCAGCACAAGAATTTTGTCCTGGGGTTTGAGCAATAGCACAGCAGGTTGGGAATTTGCCTTGCACACGGCCAACCTGTGTTTGAATTCCAGCATCCTATATGGTCCCTCAAGCACCTCCAGGAGAAATTCTTGAGTGCAGATCCAGGAGTAACCCCTGTGCATCTCCAGGTGTGACCCAAAAAGCAAAAAAAAAAAATCCTATTCAGTTATCTTGATCTGGGGCTATTTTTATGATAGAGTAGGTATCACTGTATCACTGCCATCCCGTTGATCAACAATTTGCTCAAGTGGGGCACCAGTAACGGCTCCATTCATCCTAGCCCTGAGATTCTAGCAGCCTCTCTTTACACGTTCTTCCCAGTGGTGTCGCATTGGGGGCTCTTTCAGGATCAGGGGAATCAGACCCATCATTGTTACTAGTTTTGGCATATAGAATACGCCATGGGGGAGCTTTCCAGGCTCTGCCTTGCAGGCAGGATGCTCTCGGTACCTTGCAAGGTTCTCTGAGAGGGAGAACTAGGTTATTGACGTGTGTGCACTTCCGGGAGCATTGTTTTATAGTCTCTGGATGTTGGCTGTTGATGGATTACATGTCACCAGGGGTAGTTTCTGCCTAACTACTGGAAAACGAGGGGTCTGGGTAGAGAAAGCCCAGTCCCAATCTGAGCAGGCTTGGAGATCTCAGCCCCAGGTCCCGCACACCTGTGTTCCTCGGCCGGTTCCTTCATCGGTGATGCTCGTCCAAACGTGTGGAGAGGGGAGAGTCTCTTGCCTCTGAGCCTGGCTGTCTTCACCGGGGCCCCTTGGAGTAGGTATTCACTAATATTAATAAAAGCTATAATGTAAATTAATTGAGTTTTATTAGAACTGTGTGAAATACATTCTACTGCTCTGACAATTTATACAGAGGAACAAATGTATATTTGGGAAAACAGTCTGGAAATTTTCATCAATTTATTCAATTTTTAAGGGTCCTATAACATCTGAGAACCTGTGACACTAGTCAAACTTATGATTCTCACAAAATTTTAAATCTAATAAAAAAGGATAAACTAAGGAAAATTCCATGCACTGATAAAATGAAGCATCCTAAGGACCTAAATATCCATCGAATAATTAATTATAAAAACACAAATGTTTACTTGGACCTATAGAAATCATGCAGCTTTTATTTTTTGGGTTTTGTTTGTTTGTTTTTATTTTTTTTCTTTTCGGGGTCACACTCGGCGATGCACAGGGGTCACTCCTGGCTCTGCACTAAGGAATTACCCCTGGAGGTGCTCAGAGGACCATATAGGATGCTGGGAATCAAACGCGGGTTGGCCACGTGCAAGGCAAGCACCCTACCTGCTGTGCTATCACTCTTTTTGGTTTATTTTTGTTTTAGGGCACTACTCACCTATGTTCAGAGCTTAACTTTGGCTCTGCACTGAAGTGAGAGAAGGACTCCGGAATTCTGTCCTCCATCAACAGTCAAGAAAGAGGGACACTGTATCGTTTGTCAAGGCATCAAAAATCAGATAGGCAGAACACGTAATGCGATTCAGAGATGATCGCTGGACTAGAGCTGTTACCAACTGGATTCCACAGGATGTCAAAAGACCACGTGGCCTCCCACCAATGAGATGGTAGAACTTCTTTGTCAAAACCCTGAACGAACAGTTTGAGGCTCTTTCTGTTCCTGGAGTGAGCAGATATCATTGTGTTACACTAGCACGTGACAGGGATGAATGGAGACATTACTGGTGCCCGCTCGAGCAAATCAAAGGTCAATGGGATGGCAAGTAACAAGTGATATATATGTATAAAAGAAATCAGAATCATGTGACAGAGGAAATAAAGAAATCAAGACAATAGAGGTGAAGTCAGGTAAGGGAAATCTGATGTGATGACATATGTATAAACAGTGAGAAAGAGTAACATAAGGGGTTATCAGGGGGTGGCTATTCCAGGGAAAGAAAGGATAATGCAAGTGCCAAAGACACAGAAACAATGGCAGAGTGGCATCATGGTAGGCCCAAGGAGAGGGTGGAATCTGAGTACAGGGGTCATATTGCTTAGATTTATGCAGAATTAATGCACAAATGTAGCTTTAATTATATCATCTTCTTAGAAACTGGTCAAATACATTTGCAGTATCTCATGTATTGGAGTGGTAAAGGCCAAAGTGCTCTATCTAAGAAGGAAAGTTTCAGAGAAGTCAAGTTCCTGTGTTCCTATGCTTTCTGTGTTTTCTAAGTTTTCCTGTGCAGATAGGAAAAATTATGTCTAATTTCAAACTTAACCATTTGAAACAAATAGCTTATGTGTATAAACATATGCAAGCATATGTATACATCTGTTGTCTGTATATTAATGTACACATTTACTATAAAACATATCAAAGTTTAAAATTGTGTATATAGGTAATTCTTAAAAGTAAGAACCATCTGAATTTAGAAATGTTATGTTATTTTAACATCCCCTAGTGGTTCTTTGATAAAATTGGGCGTTTGCTTGGCAAATTTAAACTGCAGGTATAAAGAAACATAATGCTTCTAAGATGAATAATTCTATTTATTCTAAGGAGAAATAAAAATGAAAGGAAAAAAGAATGCTTATTTTTTTGACACAAAGTACTAACTTATTGAGTGATATAAATGAATTTCCCTTTACCATACAACATCCAGGGGAGATTCAGACAAAGTGATAGACAGAGATTTCATTTCCTCCTTATATTTTCAGCTAAATTTTCAACATAAAGTTAAATACAGGCTCTTAAAAAAGACAAGACAGATCAAAAAAGAGAGAGATGTGATAAGGAGGTATTAGAGAAGGTAGCACTGCAATGTTGCACTGTTGTTCCATTCTTCATCGATTTGCTCAAGTGGGCATCACTAACGTCTCCATTGTGAGACTTGTTACTATTTTATTTTTTTTCTCTAATTTATTTTTTATTGAATCACCATGTGGAAAGGTACAAAGCTTTCAGGCTTAAGTCTCAGTTAATGCTCAAACACCCACCCATCCCTTCACCAGTGCATATATTCCACCACCAAGAACCACAGTAAACCTCCCCTCCACCCCCCACCCCCTAACCCCCTACCCCGCCTATGTAGCTGATAAATTTCACTTACTTGTCTTTCCTAACAATTGGAGGTTCTTTCAGCGTCAGGGAATTAGACCTGTTATTGTTACTGTTTTTGGCATATTGAATATGCATGGGGAGCTTGCCACGCTGTGCCGTGTGGATGGGATACTCTCAGTAGCTTGCTGGGATCTCTGAGAGTCATATATTTTTTTCTCTGATTTTATGGAAAATTGGTAGGGAGTGTCTTATGATATGTCGCCGTGTGGTTCAGGAATAAGTTCACTCATGCGTAAGGCTTGACCCGAGAGTGTAGAAAGTGGCCTATAGCATGGTGGTGGTTGGGTAGTGGAGGTCGGCTAACGGGACTGGGTTTCTTGGGGTGGGGAGGGCTCTCACCCACCGCCCTCTGGGACGCTCCGAGTGAAAACAGCCTGACATGGAGTCCGGTGCCATAGCTATGGGGGCCTCATGTTATGCTCCCTTCCGGGAGAAGCGGTTGTGAGTTCTGGAGGGTTGCCGATGAGGAGATTATATGGTGCAGGTACAAGGCGGCTTATGGGTGTGACCCCTGGGTTGCCAGAGACTGAAGGAAGCAGGCAGAGGATCTCTGCTCCCGGGTCTTGTTGAGCCCAGAGTCCTCATCGGCCACCCTCCAGAAATCACAGCTGCTTCTCCCAGAAGGGAACATAACATGAGGCCCCCATAGTCATGATGCCGGACTCCATGCCAGGATGTTTTCACTCGAGGCATCCCAGAGAGGGGTGGGTGAGAGCCCTCCCCACCCCAAGGGACCCAGTCCTAGCAGCCGACCTCCACTACCCAACCACCACCACGCTCCAGGCCACTTTCCACATGCTCAGGCCAAGCCTCATGCATGAACAAAGTCCCACGGAACCCAAGTAATGCAGAACTTTATGATCTTGGACTCAGGATTATATCCTACAGAGTATAAATCTGATAGTCGGCCTATACAGCAAGTCAATGGATGGCAGTTACTGAACATAACACACAGCAGTTATTTACAATACTATACAAAAAGAGAGAAAAAGGAATTTATCACAAATTACGAAACAAATCAAAAACTGGTGGAAAGTTCAAATGTAGTAGAATCCGACAAACCTGCCTGATGAAGAGTTTAAAACAACAGTTATAAGAATGTTAAATGAAATTTGA
The DNA here is from genome assembly GCF_027595985.1 of Sorex araneus. Classification (NCBI taxonomy): domain Eukaryota; kingdom Metazoa; phylum Chordata; class Mammalia; order Eulipotyphla; family Soricidae; genus Sorex; species Sorex araneus. The sequence goes on along the minus strand of NC_073309.1, from coordinate 59,568,902 downwards.
AAAGCTATGGACAAGCAATATGAGATTAAAACAAGGAAAGATAAACTATTAAAAAGTCTCAAAAATAATAGACTTATAAAATATAACAGCTGAGGTAGATACTATAAGAGACTTGAAAGTAATATCGATAAGACAGTCGATGAAGTCTATAGAAAGTGGGTAGTTGAAAACAGAAAAAGAAAACAGAAAATGGGCAAAGGAAATACAATATGTGAAACAGAAGGCCTAATGGGGCTACCTCAGTAAAAACAATAGAGACATTGGAAGTCTTACAGAGGAGATGAGAGTGAGGGATAGAAACCCCATTTGAAGAGATGATATTTGAAAAGAAAAAGCCTAATTTGATAAAGGAAATCAGCAATGCAAATGAAAGAGACTCAGTCCCCAATAAAATACATCAAAGCAGATATATACCCAAAGAATATAACTCAAGTGCTAAAAACTAAAGATAAGAGCTCTGATTATGTGAATCAGTGATAGTATACCTTCCTTGTATGTGTGAGGCCCCTAGTTCAATTCATGGACATCCTGAATGTTTTTCCTGGATCTGAAACATGCAACCTCTGGTACACAGCAACAAAGTAAGTGACCCCAGACACAGCAAACAACAGTAGTCTCTCAACACTTCAGCAACAACACAAACAATAAGAAGCTCCTTTACTCACTGGCTATATGAAGGTATGTTGGCATCATGATTAATACAGCAACAGTCCAGAGAGGGAATGTTTGATCAATCAACTACTTTAGTGAAAACAAAAGGTTTATATGCCCTTCACTCAAGGTAGGCAATAGTATCTATGACAGAAATTTGAGAAAAATCTTACTAAAATGTAGAAAACCATCCTAGAAATCATCTTTGCCTTTGTATTAATTAAAATTTATAAAATTTACTATTTTGGTGGTGTAAAATCACTGCCTTTGGCATGTAAACTGTCAGTCCAGTTGGTGAAATAGTGCCAGGAACATTTTCTGAGTCCTGTGACTACCATTTGGGAAGTCTACAGAGAAAATAATTGTTTCAAACAGAAAGGGAGACCTAAATAATATGTTTCTCAGTCATATTACTAGGACACTAACAAAATTAAGCAGAGATTAAAATAGACCTAGTTAAAAAAAGAAACACAGGCCCAAGTTATCAGAACCTTGGGATACAACAAAACGTTAGACCAGGGGCTGGAGCCATAGCACAGCAGGCAGGGCATTTGTCTTGCATGCGGCTGACCCTGGGTTAGATTCCCGGCACCCATATGGTCCCTCGAGCACCTCCAGGAGTAATTCCTGAATGCAAAGCCAGGAGTAACCCCTAAGCATAGCCGGGTGTGATCCCCCCAAAACAACAACAACAACAACAACAACAACAAAAGGTTAGACCAAGATAGCGGTTAATAGCAACTCAATCCTTTATGAATAAACAATAATATATATATGTGTATATATATATATATATATATATATATGAAACTCTAGCACAACACCAAAAGCAGCTGGAAAATGAACATGTAAATCTCATGGCGAATAGAAAGGAGCCTATATGGAAAACAAGATGGAGATTATTCAAAGAGTAAGAAAATATCTTCCATCTGTCCCAGTAATTCTACTTCTGCTCTCCTATTTCCCCAAACACAAGAGTGAAAAGATATATGTGTACCATGTTCACTGCGGTGCTTAACAAATATTCCAGATATGACAATAACTCTGCATTGCTAGGTATGTGTTTTTCCACTTGAGGCATATTCCTGGACTATCAAATAATGTTTTTCTTTCATTTTGTTTTTTGTTTGGGGCCACACCCAGAGATGCTCAGGGGTCACTCCTGGCTGGCAGGGGAACCATAAAGGGTACTAGGGATCAGATCAGAGTTGGCCTATGAAAGGCAGGTACTTTACCCACTGTACTGTCTCTCTGACACCCTACCCCCATAGAGGTTTTTGTTGTTGTTGTTTTAAATACTATCTAGGCCACACTGGAACTATAGCACAGTGGGTAGGGGGTTTGCCTTGCACGAGGCCAACCTGGGTTCAATTCTTCCATCCCTTTTGGAGAGTCCAGCAAGCTACTGAGAGCTTGGCAAGCTACCCGTGGCATATTTGATATGCCAAAAACAGTAACAACGAGTCTCACAATAAAGACATTACTGGTGCCTGCTCAAGCAAATTAATGAGCAATGGGATGATAGTGATACAGTGCTACAGTGATGACAATAACTCAAATGCCCAATAATTGGTGAATATATAAACACACAATGATTGTGCAAATAGATGAATTTAAAAATAAATATAAATGTATAAATAAGTGGCATATGTACACAGTGAAATAAATGCAACTAAAAGAAAAGGTGAAATAATTCTAGTTGCTGTAACACACATGAAACTAGAGGGTAACATTAAGTGAAATAAAATGGAGGGAGAAGAACTAATTCTGGGTGAGTTTGCTCATCTATGGAATATAACAACACAAAACAAGGGAAAAGATAGTATAAAGCAAAGACAAACTCTTGCCTAGGTTTACAGAACTCATTACAATGGGGAAGAATGGGAAAGAATGGCAAATAGACCATAGCTGACAGAAGTATTGTGCTGGATGGTCTTGAAAACTGGTGGTGGTGGCATGCAGTAAGATTATTTGTCAATACTATAAACTTAAACACTATTATAACCATATTACCTAAACCATAAATATTTTTAATCTCAAAAATAAGCACATAATGATAAAGTTGAATATGTTTAGGCACTCAAGATGGGTACAAAATATGCAGATCAATAAATCCAATATGCTGTATCAGTAAATGAAAAAATCCTGCAATATTAATAGACGCTGAAAATACAATGACTAAGATTCAGTACCCATTACTGTTTTAAAAAAACTCAATTAAAGGAATAAAGGAACATATCTCAGCCTAAGAAGGATTATATACCATAAATTCTCAGCAAAAATAAAATTCAGTGTTGAAGAATACAGAGAGTCTCTTGCCCGCACGCCTGGTTGTCTTCCCCGGGGCTCCTCGGAGGGGATAGGGTCCAGCTTCCCTCCCCACCCCGAGCAGAGCTCCTGGCAGCCGAAGACCACCGGAACCTAGCTACAGCCATGCTGGAGGCCCCTCTCCACACGTTCATACAGGCCTCATGCATGAAGGTACCGGCAGAGAAACCCAGGTGTGTGCAATCCCATCAATGGCTAACATCCAGAGAGAGACTTAAAAGCAAGCTCTCAGAAGCGCGTGGCTGCAAAGCGGTATCTTGTAGCCTACTTCTCCCTCTGGGAGAAACTGGCAATCTTCTGAGAGTTTCCTGCCCACATGGCACAGCCTTGCAAGCTTCCCATGGTGTATTCATGTGCAAAATTCAGTAACAAGCTGGATCTCATTCCCCTGACCCTGAAGAGCCCCCAGTGCAACATCGTTAGGAGGGCCCAGTCAAGATAGAGTTCTAAGATCTCAGGGAAAGGACGAATAGAGATGTTACTGAGCCCGCCCGAGAAATCGGTGATTAACGGGATTTTGTGATTCGTGATTCATTGAAGAATAATGCCATCTGCTTCAACCTCTATGGGAAATGGTATGGAGATTCTTCAGAGTAGAATTCTTATACAACCCAGTGATTCCACACAACCAAGTAATTCCACTCTTGGGACACATCCACTAGCATAAAAACATTTATTCACACCTATGTTCATTACAACAGTAGAATACAGTAGTCTAGTTACAAATGAGAGAAGTTATAAAAGTACAGAGTCAGGCGATGAAATCAAACTGAACTTTCCATAACATGAACGGATAAAAATATTGTGATATATATGTCAAGTTGGCAGAGTGTGGAGGGGAAAGGCATCAAGAAAATGAAAAATAGAGAAAGTTCAATACAAAATCTCATATACAACTGCATCCTGAATATTCAAATCCTAACAATAAATTTGACAAATTAAAAAACTGCATAGTAGTGACTACATGATACTGTAAAAGGACATAAAGCTAAACGTTGAGAGATGTACAGACATTTCAGGTACATGGAGAGGTAGAATGATCATCGTCAAGTATATGTTCGAAAAATAATTATAAAAAATCATGAAATATCAATATTCCAGCAGAATTTTAGAGGAAAATTGAACAATCCGAAGCTTAGCCTAGATATTATGATGAAAGTCCTTGGATAGGCATGTCAATCCCGACAAAGATAGAGAAAAATGTGGGCATCACATTTTAAAAGCTTATATGACAAAGCAACAGTACTTAAGCAGCATGGTGCTTATTTAAATAGAGACACAATTTTTTTTTCAAATTATATTTGGAGGATCTGTGGGAGAGAGTCAAGTCACTGTGGTGTAGGAAAGGCTCCACAAGTTTTCTAAAATTGGGGTGCTTCTATTCAACCATGATTTGCCAATGCTTTCTCATGTAAGCACTTAGCAGACCTCTTGGAATCCACCAGTTAATTAAAATTGCATTTGTAAGTTAACGTAGTTCATGGACCTTTCTTTTGTGGTGCTCCCAGGTATGGGATTAGGTCCTCTACACCATATAGGCCCTTGAAGGGGAGTTCTGTGATTCCCAAACTTATTACTAAAGATAGCAAAGAAGTCCCTGATTCTAGTCTTTACCAATAATGTACTAATTCAAATTCAGGCATTTTTATTCTTTCTGCACAATCATGGGGACTGAACCCTCTTCCTTAGACTTTCAACTCTGAACGTTTATTCTCTTTTCATTGATATATAAAGAGTCTTCTAAAAATACTGAAGAACTTTGACCAAACCCAAACTATCAATCACCTACTCTATTTAAATAAGTTAAAATGTATATAAAAAGGTTTTTATCATTTATATATTTATATAAAATGATATAAAATGTTAAAAACCACTGGTCTATTGCAGTCTTTTGTTTGTTTTTTGTAATATAGGGGTACTGTGCCAGCAGTGCTCAGCCTGGTGGGTGCTCATGCCTGGTACACCAGGTAGTGTTTGGGGAGCTACACCAGTCAGTGCTTGGGGTGCCATATGGTACCAGGGATCAAACTCAGGGCCTCAACCATACTTTACTCTTGGAGCCACATCCCAGCCCCTTCTTCAGTGGTTTTAATCAGTCAATGGTGACTTTAGACTGGTGCTAGCCCACGGGTACACTTTGTCTATGTCTCACAGAGGTGGATGAAAAGGAGGAAATAAAGCAGCTTAAAACATTTGTGCTTAATGGCACAGGGGCGTGTGTGTGTGTGTTGTGTGTGTGTGTGTCTGTATTTTACAGGGGGAGACTTGTGCCACAACCTGGTGATACTCCATGCTGTTCCTTCCCCTGTGCTCAGAAGTGACCCCTGTGGTGCTGGGGGTTCAGCTGGGTTTGGTTGGATGTATGTCTCTCTAGTACTCACAGACATATTTTAACAGAAGCTTTAGAATTGGTTCTGCCCAAATGGGAAGGCAAAAAAGGGAGAGTTATGAAACAGAAGGAGGTGAAAAGGAACATCAGGTGACATGGATGAAACACATACCTGTTAGTGACAGAAGCCTGCTGGCTCCAGGAGTCTTGGCTCCCTTCTCCTCCCTCCCCCTCCTCCACCTGTACCCTTTCCTTCCCTCCCTTTTCCTTCTTTTCTCCCCTCTTCTTCTCCAGAGAATTTTCTGCTTTTGAAAAACACAAAGCAGTGAGTAGGTACTTTGGAGCTGTTTAGATTACAATGATTTCGTTCAGGGTGAAGCGTCCATCATTTAATAGTCTTAAACTGCAGAGGTATATATACATACTTCTCAGAGTGCCCAGCAAGCTATGGAGAGTATCCCGCCCCCACAGGCAGAGACTGACAAGCTTCTCGTGGCATATTAGATATATATGCCAAAAGTAGTAACAATAGGTCTCATTCCCCTGACCCTGAAAGAGCCTCCAATCATTGGGAAAGACGAGTAAGGAGAGGCTGCTAAAATCTCAGGGCTGAGAGGAATAGAGACATTACTGGTGCCTGCTAGAGTAAATCGACGAACAATGGGATGACAGTGATACAATGAAAATGTATATAATATAAGAGATGCAAAATTGTAAGTGGTATGATGGATAACTCCTACCCTATTAGAATGATTGAGATAAAAATGCCGTATGTTTAGAAGTTGAGTAAGATAGGTAAATAGCTGGGTCAGGTGAGGGAAATCTCTTTTTAGTCAACATTAGTGACAAAGGGAGTGGGCATTTCGTTCAGCTTATTTGGTTTTATGAACTCTTATGTTCAAATTGAAAAGTATAAATGTAAAATAATAAAGTAACAATAACAGTCGTTTCCATTTTCCTTTTCTATCTCAATAGCTCCAGGTGGGTAATTTCACTGTGTATATAAATCATTAGTCTTCAGCAGGCACTAGGTTCTCTAGTGATTCTTTGGCTCCATAGCCGTTTTATTTTGCTAAGAGCTGTTCCCAATCGTCTTTGAAGTAATGGCTGGAGTGAGGAAAAATTCAAATTAGCTTCAAGGTACATTTACTTCTATTACTCAAGAATAATACCCCCATGACAGAGAGAAAATTCTCTAGTCAAATACTAATTTACAATTGTTTTATATCAATACAACTAGCATGTTCTTCTAAATCATTTTTGACGTGGTTTAATTTCAATCATAGAAATTAAGCATTTTAGATGATTCCACGTTTCTCAGTAAAAATCATCAGCAATGACAATAACAACAAAACAATAACATATTTTCTCCATACTTTAACAGAATATCCAAGAAGAAATTTTAAGGAGGAACTCAGAAGGGAACTCTATTGAATAAATAGTATTCCCCAAATGGATCCAAATGAAATACCAAATGAACTTCAAAGGTTTAATTGATTTTTAAGCCACTTCCATCAGAAAAGTTATGAAAAGAAAATTAATTGTAATCAATAGGCCTTGAGAAAGTCGTTTAAGGAATCTGGGTCTTATTTCAAATTAGGATTGCTAGCATATTAAGGTTTATTATTAGTATTTCAGTAGTTACCGCAAACATGTTTTGCAAGCATTTAAGGCACAATTAAGTAGAATAGAGTTTAATAGAATAGAAAAAAGTTAAATATAATAATTATTTAAAATTAATTTTTAATGCAGTAAATAAAGGACTATGTTGTTTTGTCAAGACTTTCCTAATCTTTCCTCGTTTTTTAACCTTTAAAATGCACAATAATGATGCAAGGAGGAGAAGGGAAAATCTGTGATCTTATTTCCTTACAACTTTAGAAAAGAAAACTGTACTAAAAATTAAGCAAGAACAAAAACAATTTCAACATCTGCCACATATAGTGATTTAATGGTTTTATGGAATTGATGCTCTAGCATGTAGGGGGAAGACCTGAAAATGAAAACAACTAAAGGCATATGAATGTAAGCCACAACATAAACATCCACAAAACAGATCAGAATGGCCGCACTCAGAACACCCTCTATTCCTGATTATGATGATAGCACAGACCTCGGCTGGGGAGTCATTGTCTGTGGTGATCTCATGCCCTTTTGCAATCTCACAAATAGGTGAAAGTTCTTGTAAGCCACACACTGTGTGCCTAGCCTTGTTCATCTCATTTGTGGGCCCACTAACTCTTTCAGAACCTGTGTTTGAGACTCATGATATTCTGCCTATAACACAAAATTCTTGAGGTCACTGGTTAGTTAGGGAGTACAAGGTAATTCAGGGAATGGCATCCTAAGATTGTGTCCTATTGTCCCAGAATTGGTGTAAAATCTATTGAATTGGTGTAAAAATACTTAAATGAAGGCTAGAAACAATACCACCTGCTTGATTTCAAGGTTCCATTAAGAACTCAGAATAGGCTCCCTTTTCAGGTTAGTGGCGTGAACGGGCGCCATCCCATCTGTGCCTGCACCCCCGCACCCCCCCCATGGAAACCCAAAATCCAATTCGAAAGATCAATGAAACCAACAGCTGTTTTTTTGAGAAAATAAATAAGATTGATAAACCAGTAGCAAGACTCACAAAGAAAGAGAGAGAGAGAACCCTTATAAGCCGAATCAGAAATGAAAAGGGGGACATCGCAACAGAAACCAATGAAATTCAAAAGATCATCAGAGACTACTTTGAAAATCTCTATGCCACGAAACAAGAGAACCTAGAAGAAATGGATAAATTCCTGGATTCCTATAATCTCCCAAGGCTGAAATAAGAAGACCTGGAGTTCCTGAATAGTCCTGTTAACATCAAGGAAATTGAAACGGTAATCAAAAGTCTTCCCAAAAACAAAAGCCCAGGCCCAGATGGATTCACTAGCAAATTCTTCCAAACATTTAAAGAGGACCTATTGCCAGTTCTTCTCAAGCTTTTCAGGGAAATTGAAGAAACAGAAACCCTCCCAAACAATTTCTATGAGGCTCACATCTCCCTAATACCAAAAACAAACAAGGACACCACAAAAAAAGAAAACTACAGGCCAATATCCCTGATGAACACAGATGCGAAGATTCTCAACAAAATATTAGCAAACAGAATTCAACAACTCATCAAAAAGATCATACACCACGACCAAGTGGGATTCATCCCGGGGATGCAAGGATGGTTTAACATCCGGAAATCAATCATCATAATCCATCATATCAACAAAAGAAAAGATAAAAATCATATAATCATATCAATAGATGCAGAGAAACCATTTGACAAGATCTAGCACCCCTTTATGATGAAAACTCTCGCCAAAATAGGTATAGAAGGGACCTTCCTCAATATAGTCAAAGCCATCTACCACAAGCCTACGGCAAGCATCATCCTCAATGGGGAAAAACTAAGACCCTTCCCTCTGAGAACAGGGACAAGACAAGGATGATCACTCTCTCCTCTTCTGTTCAATATAGTACTGGATGTACTTGCAATAGCTGTTAGGCAAGAATAAGATATTAAGGGCATTCAGGTAGGAAAGGAAGAAATCAAGCTCTCACTATTTGCTGATGATATGATATTTTACTTAGAAAACCCTAAAACGTCTACCAAGAAACTCCTAGAAACAATAGACTCGTATAGTAAATTTGCAGGCTATAAAATCAATACTCAAAAGTCCATGGCTTTCTTATATGCAAATAGTGAGAGAGAAGAAAGCGACATGATAAAAGCTATTCCGTTCACAATTGTGCCTCAAAAAATCAAATACCTAGGAATCAGCTTAACTAAGGAGGTAAATGACTTGTATAATGAAAACTACAAAACGCTACTTCAGGAAATAAAAGAAGACATGAGGAAATGGAAAAATATCCCCTGCTCATGGATTGGAAGAATTAATATTGTCAAAATGGCAATTCTCCCCAAAGCATTGTACAAATTCAATGCGATCCCTATAGGGATACCCTTGTCATTCTTCAAAGAAATGGAGCAAGCGCTCCTGAAATTCATATGGAACAATAAGCCCCCATGAACAGCTAAAGCAATACTTGGGAAAAAGAAAATTGGAGGAATCAACCTCCCCAACTTCCAACTCTACTACAAAGCGGTAGTCATTAAAACAGCTTGGTACTGGAACAAAGGCAGAGCGGCAGACCAATGGAACAGGGTTGAATACTCTGACACAACCCCCCAAATATATGACCATCTAATCTTTGATAAGGGAGCAAAAAAGGCGAAGTGGAGCAAGGAAAGCATGTTTAACAAATTGTGCTGGCAAAACTGGACAGCTACATGCAAAAAAATGGGCTTAGACCTCCACCTATCACCATGTACAAAAGTCAGATCAAAATGGATTAAGGACCTCAACATCAGACCAGAATCCCTAAGGTACATTGAAGACAAGGTCGGCAAAACCCTCCAGGACACTGAAGCCAAAGGTATCTTCAAAGCTGACACGCCACTGGCCAAGCAAGTGAAAACAGAGATAAATGAATGGGACTATCTCAAACTAAGAAGCTTCTGCACCTCAAGAGAAACAGTGACCAAAGTACAAAGACAATCTACAGAATGGGAAAGCATATTTATGCAGTACTCATCCGCTAAAGGGTTGATAACAAGGATATACAATGCACTGGTTGAACTCCACAAGAAGAAAACTGCCAACCCGATCAAAAAATAGGGTGATGAAATGAACAGAAGTTTTCCTAAAGAAGAAATCCGAATGGCTCAGAGGCACATGATAAAATGTTCCACATCACTAATCATCAGGGAAATGCAGATCAAAACAACCATGAGATATCATCTCACACCACAGAGACTGGCCCACATCCTAAAAAACAAAAGCAACCGGTGTTGGCGTGGATGCGGGGAGAAAGGGACTCTTCTTCACTGCTGCTGGGAATGCCGACTGGTTCAGCCCTTTTGGAAAACAATATGGACGATTCTCAAAAATTTAGAAATTGAGCTTCCATTTGACCCAGCAATACCACTCCTGGGAATATATCCCGGAGAGGCAAAATGGTATAGTAGAGATGGCATATGTATTTCTATGTTCATTGCAGCACTGTTTACAATAGCCAGAATCTGAAAAAAAACAGAGTGCCCCAACACAGATGACTGGTTAAAGAAACTCTGGTACATCTACACAATGGAATACTATGTAGCTGTCAGAAAACATGAAGTCATGGAATTTGCATATAAATGGATCAACATTGAAAGTATCATGTTGAGTGAAATGAGTCAGAAAGAAAGAGACAGACATAGAAAGATTGCACTCATATGTGGAATATAATGTAACTGAGAAGTACAAGTTGGCAACGATGCAACTTCTGGCAGATATCTCTCTGGACTTAGTTACTAAAATACTAAATTACAGAAACCCAAAACTGAGAGGCCGCTAAGTGTGGTCACTTGACCTCATACCTCTTCATCCTCAGCAATGGAAAACAAATTATCTAATGCTTCCTTTTCAGCAGGTCTGACTTTAGCTGAGAGACTCTCCTAACAATAATAGTGAGTTTTGTTGAAATATTGTATACAATCAAAGTGAAAGTAAAGTGAAATTTATTAGTTACACAGGCGGGGGGGGCTTAGGGTGGGGGGGATAGGCGCGTGGGGGGGTTAGGAGTGTGAGGGGGCGGGGTGGAGCTATACTGGGATTCTTGGTGGTGGAATGTGAGCACTGGTGAAGGGATGGGTGTTCGAGCATTGTATAACTGAGATTTGGACCTGAAAACTTTGTAACTTTCCACATGGTACTTAATAAAAAATTAAAATAAAAAAAAGAAAAAAATCAAGAAAGAAAATTTACAGCTAAATCTTCTGTCCCAAGATACGATATGTTCGGAGCTTTAGTTGAACATGCTGCATTCATAGATGAAAGAAATCATTAAGTTTTAGATCAGTCGAAAATGCCAGTGGTGTGATACACTAGTCACAGCAAGGAAATTTGAAATTTTCATTAACCTTCAGAGTTTCATTATCAATAAATACTTGGTAGCTATTTTATTTTATTTTTTTAATTATTTTATTGATTCACCATGTGGATAGTTACAAAGCGTTCAGGTTGAAGTCTCAGTTATACAATGCTCGAGCGCCCATCCCTTCACCAGTGCATATATTCCACCAACTTGGTAGCTATCTTAATGCTGTCATTGAAATACTGAAAGCAATTTGAAGATTTCTGTTAATACTTTGTGAAGAATTTCAGCTTGGAAACTATTACTTTCATAAGAATTTGATGAATATATATTCTTTTAGATAAAAAAAAAGAACTCAGAATAAGTCTTAGTGAAGCTTTTCATAATCTTTCTACAACTTGTATGAGAAAATGTTGGTCATTCTCTGGAGGTTTCTAATCATATCCCCTTTTGACCATCTTGAATAGTCCAGCTAAATGACTCCCTCTTCCTCTGGTGCTAGTAATCTGGCCCCAAGCATCACTTATATCTGGGAACAGCTTATGTTTGACTTAATTTTTTTCTCCCAAATGATGTTATTCATTCTATTCTCTTAGCATTAGGTGGTTATAAGTTGCACTTTGGAAGTTTATTGCGTTGTATAGTGTTCTTTTTGAAATCTTTTTGTATTTTGTTCTTTCACTGGTACCTATGGTTTATACAAGAAAAAATCAGATAATAACTAGTATGTGCATGTTTATGAGTGTGTGCGAGCACATATGTGCTGCTAAATTGAACCTGATGTCTAACAAAAGGCAAGGTAAGTGCTCTATAACTGAGTTGGTAACAATCCCGTCTCCTTTTCTTTCATATCCTTATCACCAAATTTATCTCCTGCTTCATAATTATTTTTTCTCATGAAAACCAGGATCCAGTTCATGGGCTTTAATAAAATTTTATAACAATGGTTTCCCCACCCATTTTTCTAGAGATTTCTCTATTTCATTATATAAGGTTATATCTCCAAATCAATTCATAAAAATAATTTTGAGTGAAATGGCAAGATAGTACAGCAAGTCAGGCACTTGTATTGCACACACTGAGCTGAGTTTGATCCCTGGTACCCCATATGGCCCCCCAAGCACTATCCAGAGTGATCCTTGAATTCAAAGGCACTAATAATCCCTGAGCATAACCAGGTATGGCCGCCAATCAAAAGAAGGTGATACATAAAGACTACATACTAGAAGGAAAGTAATTTTTGTCACTAATATACATTTCTATTTTTTTCTATAACATACTGATAAAGTGGCATACACATAGTATAGCTAATAAAATTTCAAATTACATAATTTCAATTATTTTTATCTTGCTGACAGGTCCTCAGTCAATACCAATATTTACTATGAGAAAATTGTTACATATAAATGTTATGTCAGCTGGTTAATACAATCAAAGGTATAATATAATATATACATATATATTATATATATATGTAACACTGTACCACTATCGTCCCATTGTTCATCGATTTGCTCTAGTGGGCACCAGTAATGTCTCCATTGTGAGACTTGTTACTGTTTTAGGCATATAGAATAAACCATGGGTAGCTTGCAAGACTCTGTTGTGAGGGTGGAATATTCCTGGTGGCTTGCTGGGCTCTCTTAGAAAAACAGAGGAATCATTGAACTCAGGTTGGTTGCGTGCAAGGCAAACACCAAACACCCTACCCACTGTGCTATCGCTCCAGCCCATATATATCTATATATATAGAGATATATATATATGGGTTGTGAATGGATACATATATATATAGTTTCACTAGTTCAAAGGTCAACATATTATACAAAATAAATGTTGTCTTTCCAATTTTGGTTCTTAAGTATGCCCATTGAAATTGAACAATGTCTTAGAAAATTAACAAAACAGTTTATAAAATAAAATCACCATTTTGCAATTAATTTTTTTAAGAATGAAATAACATACTTGTTAAAACAAATTGATAGTAAAGTACTCCCAGCCTTTATCTGGGGATAAAATTAGAACTTCCCAGCTGTCTATATTGAGTTGGATAGGGCAAATAGAAAGAAAAAGATTCACATAGAAGCTTAATTTGTTCAAGTGCTTTTTTTTTTTCTGCTGTGTTCTCAAGGCCAGTGAAAAACCTTCCTTTTCTCCATTTCCATCATGTATTATTATACTTCATGCTCTCCAGATCCCTCACAAAACGCCAGGATTAACAAAGAAGATTTAGGTAACAATATTAAGGGAAAAACAGATTTTCTCCAACAAGGCCAATAGCCAAATGAACTCAGAGACTGTGTCTTCATTTCCAATGGAGACTGACTTGAAACATCAACTGTTTTAGCAAAGACAGTCCTTATTAGTGATTATCCAGTTAACAAGGAAGCTGGGTACTCAAAAACATATTAATGACAGATAAGATACCATGGTTTGAGGGGGCAGAGTGATAATAGAGTAAGGATTCAGGCACACCCCTGTGAGCTACAACTGTTGGCCCTCAAGGTCCCTGTTCATCACTGGGTGTAGCTCTGGAGGTCTGACAATCTCAGGGGTGCCCTGACAATCCTATTAGAGCAAGACCCAAGCATCTCTCTATCCTCTGCCCTTAAATGAATCACCACCCAATAAAAGAGAATCACTGGGATGTGCTCCTTGGCTCCCCTGAGCACTGTTTGCAGACTGTCTCCTAAAACAAGGCTATACTGTGAATTTATATCCAAATGGTGGCTTTGGGATGATAGAACAAATAATCCTCCTAATTTTTTACCTGTCAGGACAGAAACAAAAACACATGGTAGCTTATTAAAACATATACAGACACATGCTAAAAATAAGCTGTGGCAGGCAAGTAAAGCATTTATTCAATGTTGCCTCACTTGTATAAATCCGGGCACCTAAACCTAAATACATTCCAGGTTTTTAAAAGAGAGACTCCAAACCTTGGGAAGCTCAAGTTTTAGTTTGTATGTTTGGGAATTTTTCAACCGTTCCTCTGGCATCATCAGGTGCTAGAATCTAAGTCTGAAGATTTCATTTCGACGACCTTCATTTCTAGTGGCAACACTCCTACCAAGAAGTGTTTCATACCCTGTGCATTTTGGTTGCAGCCTACCACTCATGCTTCTGCTATAATCTGCAGTGACATGTTGTTGCAGGTCTAGAACAGAGCCAACAGGAACCTCCAGTCTGATCTACTACCACAGCCTTCTACCTGAATTAATTACTTAATCAATGAATCAAATTTCAATGCACAAACTACTTTGCAGGATATCAGCTTTTCCTCTAGGGAGCTAGCCCAAGGAGAATACTTCTACCATTAAACACTCTTCACCAACTTATACTAGCGTTTTGAACTGCATGACAAAAGCAAGAAGCACAAGGAAAGCTGACCTTGTCACTTGATACTGAAATTAAATGACCTTCATGTATTTTTGACAACCACATATATAATTAGCATTTCAATAATATTTTAAGAACAAAGAGCCCCACAAACACTTCTCACATACTTATGAACCTTCCTAGAAAAAAATTGCATGATACCTTTTAAATTTTGGATTTCTATGAACACAAATGACTTTCTATGCAATGCTACTACTAAAATAATTAAATTCAGCTTTTAATCGTATGTAAGACTGTGTTTAAAAATATACAGTTTCAAATCATTGGTTCTTCATCTAGCCACATATTACAATTACCTGAAAACTTTAGAAAATGTAAATATTGAGGACATATCCAAGATTATTTTTAGAGTAGCATTTTATCACTTACAATCTAGGCATCAATAACTTTTAAGCTTCTTTGCATTCCAATATGAAGGCATGGTTGTGAAGTTCTGTTCTTAGTATAAGAAGTTAGTAAATAATATGTACACATACATATATATTAAATATACATGAAAATATATGAGTGCTTATTACTAACAAAATAGAGAATTTAAAACTTCAATGATCAATCAAAATATATTTGGTACATCTATACAATGGAATACTATGCAGCTGTTAGAAAAAATGAAGTCATGAACTTTGCATATAAGTGGATCAACATGGAAAGTATCATGCTAAGTGAAATGAGTCAGAAAGAGAGAGACAGACATAGAAACATTGCACTCATCTGTGGAATACAAAATAACAGAGTAGGAGATTAGTGCCCAAGAATAGTAGAAATAAGTACCAGGAGGTTGGCTCCATGGCTTGGAAGCTGGCCTCACATTCTGGGGAAAGGCAGCTCAGATAGAGAAGGGAACACCAGGTAAAATGTGGTTGGAGGCCACGCGGGTGAAGGGTGATGCATGCTGAAAGTAGACTAGAGACTTAACACAATGGCCACTCAACACCCCTGTTGCAGACTGCAGCACCCAATTGGAGAGAGAGAACAACGGGAATGCCCTGCCACAGAGGCAGGGTGGGGTGGGAGGAGATGGGATTGGGGAGTGGGTAGGATATTGGGTTTATTGGTGGTGGAGAATAGGCACTGGTGGAGGGATAGGTTCGAGAAGATTATATAAGGGAAACACAAGCATTAAAATGTGTAAATCTGTAACTGTACTCTCACAGTCATTCACTAATTAAAAAATAAATAAACTTTAAAAATTAGTGTGTATCATAGAGGACCAAGTAGCATTTGGAAGTGGGGTAAAAGTAGTCAGTGCATTAGGTTTATAATTTTTCAATGCTTATTCAGTTATTTTGGACTCACCTCTACTTAGAGACTATTACAAGGGAATTACCTTATAATTTCACATAAATTATGGAATTCATTATTGAATATTTTCTTTTGTTCTCTATAGCTGGGAAGCACAGTTAGATAAAAATAGATACAAACCAATGGATTTGCTTGCTATAGTTGAAAAGACATATATCAGCAATCACAAAGGCAAATCATAAAACCAGAATCAATTATTTCAGACTACTATGATGCATACTCAAGTTTGAAGACATGCTAATGGCAATATTTACCCTTGAAATTCATTTGGGTTTGCCCTCTCTATAGCTATTGTTGTGGGTTACAGCTCAAATGGAAAATACTCATAAATTATCAAATCAAATGCTTGTTTTGATATAGTTGGTGCAAAGCTATTATATGTGATGCTCAGATTTTTAATATAGATTTCTATTGTACATAAAATATATATTCTAAGGAATATAGAGGATCTTAAAGCTACTTGTATGTTTCTGTTTTTTCCAAGATGTAAATCTGTAGTATGAAAGAAGCAATAAAATGATGATTAACTAGAAGGAAAGAAACATTCTCTTCTAGGTACCCACCTTTTCCCAAGACTCTCTATCCCAGGTCTAATCACTCTCAGTTGGTTCAACTCATTTTACTTTAAGATTTATAACAAGTAAATCTTAATTTGCCTATTTTTTAAATTTAATTTTGTTATCTACCCTTTCGTCTGAGGTTAATGTGTTTTTCAAACCTCAGAAGAATATAAGAGACTGGACAAGTATTTCCAGGTCCTCAAAGTGTGTAGGGCAAGAAGCTTGTTGGTGGAGCTGTTATATCCTGCCTGACCCCGCCTGAGATAATCTAACATGGAAGAAAGCTTAAAACTGATTGAAGCAAAAGCAACTTAGTTTTGAGTGTTAGCAAAACTCAGCACTTAATTAAATCATCCGCACCTTCTCAGCCTACATTTCTACAAAAAGGAGGCAAAGTTCTCACAATGAACAAAATTCTGAAGTGTCAAAATGTTTAATACCAGTGTCACAAGCAGTTAAAAAAAATAAGGTGAGCATCTAATTTGGAACCAGGAAGATTCATTAAATTATATTAATTTTTATTTTAATAAAATTATATTTGTTCTGTCTTAAATTTATAGACATATGTATGTATGTGTGTATATATATATATGCATATATATATATTTCCACATATATCCCTAAAGTATTTTTGCATGAAATCGGGAAGGAAGTATATTATGGCTTTGTTGTCAAAAAAAAAGATTAGAGCATCCCATTAAAAAATTTTTTAGCCATTTCTCCGCGCCTGCACCCCCAGAATGACTGACGAAGAGGAGGAAGCTGCTTGGGACACCAGCAGCCCACCAGCAACCTGCAGTATGTGACTTGAGAGTTTCCGCCAGGTCCCCCGAGCGGGGGACCGGCGTTTCTCTTTTTTTTTTTTTCTTTAATCTCTCTCTCTTTCCCTCAACTTCTCCTGGGCACAGCACAGCATCTACCCCACTTCTGAGCACAAAATGGAGAGACGCACCCAAATGCGCGGCACGGCTGGCGGGGGATCGAGGGCGGGGAAGTACCGGTCTCCGCCCACATCGGACACTTAAAGAGAGTGCAGCCACGTGGGCTTTCCCATTTCTCCGCGCCCGCACCCCCAGAATGACTGACGAAGAGGATGGAGCTGCTTGGGACACCGGCAGCCCACCAGCAACCTGCAGTATGTGACTGGAGAGTTTCCGCCAGGTCCCCCGTGCGGAAATCTCTCTCTCTCTCCTTCAACTTTCTCCCTGGACTTTAGACAGAAACCCAAAACCTAATGTCATCTTAGTATCAGCAATATGTAATGGTTCCTTCTTAATGGGTCGGACTTTTGTGGGTGATCCTAACAAGAATAGTAAATATTTTGTTGAAATATTGAAGGCAATCAAAATGGTAGCCATCTCTCTGACTGAACTAAGCTATATCCCCACGCCGGCTGAGAAGAAATATCCTTCTTTCTCGGGAAGAAACGTGGCGTGGTGTCAAACATAGTGTGATGTCCATTAAGCAAACAGACCTGGTGGCATGGGAATGGGAAATAAGGGGAAAAATTAGGTACATGGACCAGCGGGACGCTGGTGGTATCTCGAGCCGGAGCCGATATCAGCGCAAGACCTTTGGTTCCAGAAACTGCTTCCAGACACTCTACTAGACTATCAACTAAGCCAGAGCCCCACGCCGGCTGATGACGGGAAATAACCATCCTCTTCGGTTTTTTTCCCTTTGTCAGACAGCGTGGTGATTACTAAACAGGCGTGAACTCGGTGGCGCGGGGCAAGGGGGAAAAAGAAAAGTTATGTAACAAACAGCAGGACTTAATATCTCTATATTCTTAGTAATGGAGAACTATCAAAAGCCTCATTGGCAATAGGACTGTCTTTTTCTCTTTGGGGGGAAACCCCAGCAACGGTAGTGAGTTGTGTGTTGAAACATGGAATGTAATCGAGATAAGCGCGAATGAAGTGAAACTTATCACGTACAAGGGTGGGGACTAGGGAGGTGGGAGGGGGCGGCAGATGTACTGGGGGGGTTGGTGATGGAAGATGGGCACTGGTAAAGGGAAGGGTGTTTGAATATTGTATAACTGACATAATCCTGAGAACTTTGTAACCCTCCACTTGGTGATTCAATAAAAAAATAAATAAATAAATAAAAATTGTTTTATATGTCACATAGCCAATCCATAAGTAGTGGGTGTAAACAAGTGAGGTGATCATTCTCACCCATAAAAATTATATGGGAAGTATAATAAAGGATGGGAATCAAAAAAATAGCAATGAAGTGTCAACTTAGTTTTTTAAAATATAATATTTTCTAAATGAAATTGAGATTCTGAAAGAAACTTGACCTCTTTTAATAATAATTACCACTTTAAATGTATTAATAACAGTAGATTAAATGCTAAAAAAATATGATCATAGAGACACAGAGGACTGGAGCGATAGCACAGTGGGTAGGGCGTTTGCCTTGCATGTGGCCGACCCAGGTTCGATTCTTCTATCCCTCTTGGAGAGCCCAGCAAACTACCAAGATTATTCAGCCTGCACAGCAGAGCCTGGCAAGCTACCCGTGGCATATTCAATATGCCAAAAACAATAACAGGTCACGCAACAGAGACGTTACTGGTGCCCGCTCGAGCAAATTGATGAACAATGGGACGACAGTGCTACAGTGCTACAGATCCTTAGGAAAGGTGCAGTTAAAATATGAATCAGTGAGACTAGGAGCTAAGGCACTTGCCTTGTCTGCAGTTTAAATCCCACCACTAGCAGGAGTCATTTCTGAGCACAAATCTTGGAATGGATCCTGTGAATGACAGGGTGAGGCCTAAAAATCCCAAAATGTATAGATAAAATAATAAAATGGAACAAAAGAAAATGAAATGAATTCCTTTCAATGAAAGTGTGAATGAGAAAGGATAACAGATGGGGAGATTATATTATATACTGTCTCCCACATAAGTGCTTCTCAAATGTTAGCACTGCTGCACTGTTATCCCATTGTTCATCAGTTTGCTCCAGCAGGCACCAGTAACATCTCCATTGTGAGACTTGTTTCAGTTTTTGGCATATCTAATACGCCACGGGTAGCTTGCCAGGCTCTGCCATGTGGGCGGGATACTCTCTGTAGCTTGCCGGGCTCTCCGAGGGATGGAGGAATCAAACCTGGGTCAGCTGTGCGCAAGGCAAACACCCTACCTGCTGCGCTCAGCTCAAATGTTAAGATGCCTCTAAATGCTCTGGAATTCTGTAAAAATGAAAGATTCTAGATTATTTGATCTAAATTGGGTCTTGAATTTTGCATTTTAGCCTGTTTTGGATTATACCTGCCTTATGCCTTCTTCTGTTTCAGTGCTCAGGGATCACTCCTGGTGGTGCTCATTTGGACATATATGGCCAAATCTTTATAGCTATCATGTAAAGCAAGTGCTTTCCTAATGTCTATGTTTAGGTTCACATTTGCATTTCTAACAACTTCCCATGCAAACCAATTCTACTGCTGTTTAGAAATTTTATTGGCCCAATTTCTGAGCAAAAGGTTAGGTATAAAAATAGGGCAGTTGAACCATATATATATATATATATACATGTATATATATACATATATATATACTCCCCAAAAGAAAGATTAAAATTTTTATTTCAGAAAAACAAGGGGAGATGGTTTGAAAATTAGCACTCCCGTTTAAATATAATTATTTTGATATGTTGATCAATTGTTTCTTTTATAATTAAAAAATACAGTAAAACTAAATCTCCCTATAGATTAATTTCTACCAGTACAGACATTAAGAATAACCAATTGGAGACAAATTTATCTATTACTGAATTCAAGTAGTGATCTCTTTTGCTCATCAGAGCCTGGCAAGCTCCCCGTAGTGTATTCATATGCCAAATACAGTAACAATGATGGGTCTCATTCCCCTGACCCTGAAGAACCTCTAATGCAACACCTTTGGGAAAGACAAGTAAAGAAAAGCTGCTAAAATCTCAGGGCTAGGATGAATGGAGACGTTACTGGGCCTACTTGAGCAAATCGATGATCAATGGGATGATAGAGATACAGTGATATGACTTGTCTGAAATGAATTTCTAATTCCATACTGAAAATTTTTTCAAAATCAGGTTGTGCTTGAGCTTCAAACCTGCTATTCCAACAAAGTATGACAGTCAATTCAGATAAACAAATAAATCCTTAACTAGGAGGAACAGATTTCTGGAAGTTTCTGGAAGTAAGGTTTGCTCAGGACCAAATGGCAGCCAATGGATGTAATAGTGTGCTCCCAGATTCGACGATCATCCTGCCCCAAGAGCAGAAGATAGGACTTAGGGCCTGCCTTAGTTCAGGAAGCCACCAGGCCACATTCCGTGCTCCCTCATAAAAGGACCGGACGAAATGCACTGCACTGATCCCAAAACCAAAAGTCTTTGTTCTCTTTTCCCACCCAAGACAATTTAAAAATCCCACTTCCTCTCTCCCAACATGTGGCAACACTGCAACCTTATCAGAACACACCCCGAATAAACCTCTCTTATTTCTTCACTTTATTCATCTCCGTCCCTCTGTCTGTACCCGTCAGGGTCTCCGAATCTATCACTAACTCTGTAGTCAACTGTGCAGTATTTACTCAAGTTTCACCATTATGCATAGAGGAAACTTCCACTGGACTCACAGCAATTTTAGTGAACAAAATCAGGACTGGATCACAGACCCCACCATTGTTTGAGAGGTTTTGGATTTTGTTTGGTTTTCTTTTTTTAAATTTTGGGCCATACCTCACAGGTGTGCTGGGCTTACTCCTAGCTCCTTGAGGTGCGTGGGGGACAATTTATTTATTTATTTTATTAAAATATTTATTTTATTTTATTTGTTATTATTATTTTTTAAACTTTTTGACAAAACACCATGAGATAGAATTACAGACTTAAACACTTTCATGATTACATTTCAGTCATATGATGGTCAAATACCCATCCCTCCACCAGTGCCCATTTTCTACCACCTATGTTCCCGGTATCCCTCCCCCAACCCCTCCACCCCATCCTTCCCCTGCCTTGCCTCTGTTACAGTTATACTCTCTCTCTCTCTCTCTTTCTCTCCTTTTGGGTGTTATGGTTTGCAATTGAGGTAATATGTGACCATCATGCTTGGTGTATAGTCTACTTTCAGCACACATGTCCCATCCTGAGCGGAGTTGGGGGACAGCATATTTTGCTTGGTGGCTCCTTCTATATACTTCTGGGACAATTTAGACAGCATGCAAAGCAAATATTTTTCAGGTCTTAGAGTCTAGAGCAAATTGTATAAGTCTGGGTAAATCTTTGGTCACCTCTAGGTACTTTACACTCTGCTTGTGAAATGAAGATCCATTGTCTTTAAGTTTCTTGTTTACCTTCCTGAAATCCCTGTTTTTTCAAGTACTTTGCTTTCTATTTTGTAGGACAGTCTGCTATCACTCTCTCATCCTTACCAGAATGGTTATTAAAAAAAAAATGCTGACAATGACTTTGAAGCCAGATTTAGTATGTATTTTCAGGATGAAAATGCTCCTCATCAGTCCTTTTAATTGAAAGTAAATTGGTATTAGAAAAGTGATTACTACAGGGGAAAAAGAGGGAGCCCCTGATTATGGGTTTCACCATCTACATTTCTTCAAAGAGGCTATTCAAAGGAGAGATGCCTGGTGGGCAGAAACAGCAGAGATAAAATATCTGCTTCTATTGTTATGCAAATCCCTGCTGCCTCATTTACCCAAATAATAAAATGGAAACTCAGTTTAAATTTCTTTAAGGAAAATACTACTATCACAGAAACTTCATACTGTCCTTAAACTTGACCGAGTTATCTACTCAGGATATTTTTATTTTATATATATATATATGTATATATATACATATATAAAATTGAGAGTCATTAAGCATATATGGGACATTGTGTTATATATTGGCTTTATAGACATGAGTAAATAGCATCTCCTATCTTTCAGGAATTTATTTATAAGCTGTGACACAGACAAGAATATAAAGAGAAGATGATATTTATTTAGTCTTTGCAACAGGCCTGTTTTGCAGGATCAGGACTAGATAGATAAGATTATTTTAGCTACACTGCTAAGAATCTGGGATAGATAAATTTTTCCCAGAGAGGAATTTGAAATTTAGCCAAAATAAGTAGCATACCAAATAACAGTACAGGTGTAATTTATACTGATTTTTTTTTTTTCTGACTCCAGTTTGTACTTGTTTAGTACAGCAGTACTTAGTTAAGCAGTTAATTGTAATAGTCTGATACCAAGTGAAATAAAAATTTAAGAAAATACATGAAACTAAGAGCTAGAGCAATAGCACAGCAGGTAGGATGTTTGCCTTGCACTCGGCCAACCCGGGTTCGATTCCTCTGTCTCTCTCGGATAGCCCGGCAAGCTACCGAGAGTATCCCGCCTACATGACAGAGCCTGGCAAGCTACCTGTGGCATATTCTATATGCCAAAAACAGTAACAACAAGTCTCACAATGGAGACATTACTGGTGCCCACTTGAGCAAATCAATGAACATCGGGATGACAGTGCTACGACAGTGCAACAGTGCTACATGAAAATAAATTTATTTTGAGAAAACAGAGAAAAAAATGTGAGCTTGGGGGCTGGAGTGATAGCACAGTGGGTAGGGTGTTGCCTTGCACACGGTCGACCCGGGTTCGATTTCCAGCATCCCATGTGGTCCCCTGAGCATTGCCAGGGGTAATTCCAGAGTGCAGAGCCAGGAGTAACCCTTGAGCATTGCCAGGTGTGACTCAAAAAGCAATAAATAAATAAATAAATAAAATTTTTTTAAAAATGTGCTAATGCCACAAAGCATGAGGATTTTACCTGGAAGAAAAGGACATTACAGGCTACATCAGTAGTATAATTTATTCAGCTTCTTTTATAACAGTTTCATTTATTTAGGTAAACACAAAGACAATGATTAAATAACAGAAACAGTCAAAACTATTAAGGGAAAGTATGGAGAGACAGTACCGAGGTTAAGTTGCTTGCCTAGCATATGGTCACCTTGAACATCACCAGGTGTGGCCCCCAAAGAAACAGGCACATATTAAACAAAAACATTTTACAAAACTGTTACTTGACAATAAAGGTTTTATCTTAGTCAATTTGAGCCAGTACAGCAAATTAATACCAGTCAGAGATATATGAGTCTGCTCACATTGCACATGACCAAACTGGGTTCACCCCCAGCACTGCATACAGCTTTCCTTTCCTGAGCACAGGGCTAGGAGAAAACTCTGAAGTCCTGAGCACGTCCAGGTACCATCCCCAACCAAAAATTAGTAAATAAATTTGGCACTGTTTATTTAGCATTGTCGTCCCATTGTTCATCAATTTGCTTAAGCAGGCACCAGTAACGTCTGAATAACATAAATATAAATCACAGAAGTTTAATTCTCACGGTTCTGAGAGCTAAAAGTCTGTGCTCAGAGTTCCTTGGGTTTGAGTTCTGTCCTCTCCTCTCCTCTTCCTGGCTAGAAATGACCAAATATTTCCCCAGCTTCAAGGGGGTAGGGAGAAGAGTAAAGAGAGCAACTAAAAATGCAAAGGCATAAATTCCGTTTCGACAGCTCTGCATTCCAACCTCATTTAATCCTAATGAGTTCTCAGTGTCTTCCCCTTTGAATGCCATCATATCAGGGCATAGAATGTCATTCTACTAATAGAGGGGTGCATGAATGTTGTCTATAACAGCTTCAGAAGAGCAAATGGGTATACATGCAACAAAGTACAAATTTACTTTTTTACAAAGTACAAAGATAACACCACTTTTAAAGAAAGACCTATGTGGATTAAAACAGGACAGAGGAAGTCAGTTTGCAAGAGTATTTGAGTCATCCATGAAAAGGAGAAATCTCATCTGTGGGCTCAGCCCATTTACACTCTAGTTCCATACTTTGACCCCCTGAAGAAACCAAGCCCACAGTAACTTTAAATATCAAAGAAAATTGCCCAAATAACAAAAATCTTAAATAAGCTCTTATTTTGCATTTTCTCATACCTAGTATTATTTTTTTAATTTGGGCATTTCAATTATTTTAGGGCAGGGGATAGTGAGGCACTGAAGGTGTTTATATCAGCCCATACTCATTAATCTTTTTTTTTTTTGCTTTTTGGGTCACACCTGATGATGCACAGGGGTCACTCCTGGCTCTGCACTCAGGAATTACCCCTGGCGGTGCTCAGGGGACCATATGGGATGCTGGGAATCGAACCCAGGTCGGTTGCGTGCAAAGCAAATGCCCTAACCGCTGTGCTAGAGCTCCAGCTCCTCATTAATCATTTTCGACAGAGCTCAAGGGCAGATATCAAACCCAGGTTGGCTGCAAGTACTCTACCCCTTTGTACTATCTCTCCAGACCCTATTAATAATGTTTAAATTTAGTCAAATCTATTTTATCGAATATATTTTTATTCAAAGACAGCTTACTTTGTTAAAGTATTCCATGACTGTTATATCCAGAACCAAATATAATACCAGTGCAGGTATTATTAACTCCTCCAATTTAAAATTCTTACCAACTCAGTAGTAATTAATGTAGCCCTGTAGTCTCGTTGTCCATGGATTTGCTCGAGCAGGCACCAGTAACGTCTCCATTGTGAGACTTGTTGTTACTCTTTTTTGGCATATCGAATACGCCATGGAGAGCTTGCCAGGCTCTGTCAGCAAGAATGTAGAAGAATGTAGAAACCAACAATCATTATTATCTGTGTGGGGTAAGGTGTGAATTAAAGACACTTGAGAAAATATTAGCTCTAGGATGGGAAACGGATTACTTCAGCGTACCTTCTCAAGTACTGATTTCCGAATTATGTAAATGGACTACCTAATTCACAATGATTGTTTCTGGGTCTGGGACACCTGGCTCTGAGCTCAGGAGCACAGGCCTGCTTGGAGGACTGTATGATTCAGAGTGCAGGGGGTCGAGCCTGGATCAGTGGCCTGGATGGCAAGCACAACTTACCTATAATACTATCTCTCTGGTCCCTTATGCCAATGTGTTTAAGCCATAGCCTGTATTTTGTTTACATCACAGTCTTTTAATACTCCTCAATTTCCACCTTGATATTTTCTGCATGTTTTATTTCTTATATTACTAACTTTCCCTGGCAATTAATAAGCAATTTTAAATTATATATTAGTTATACACTAGCAAAAATATACAAAAATTATGAAAAATTGAAAGTATGAAAATAAGTCTGAAATAAAACATTCCTTCATAAAATGGAGATGACTGAATAGGTTGGAGATGATGGCTTTCACAAAATAAATATTTATATGTACCTTAAAATTCCATGGAATTTTTAAATTTGAAAAATTATTTTTCTTTCAAATTGGTGTATTTCTGCAAATAACAAGTCTGAAATCTTAGCCTAAAAATAATGTTCTATGACTCTGAAAAGACACTTTTCAATCACATGAAAATTTCATCTTGGAAATTGAACAAAGGTTTATATAAAACATTTGCAATTAGGAGTATATGGCTTTATATATTATAGTAAAGTTATATATCATTAATAAGGAACCTATTACTCTTCTGAATTTTATAATTATATGTGTTTAAGGGCTGGAGCAATAGCACAGAGGGTAGGGTGTTTGCCTTGCACGTGGTTGATTCGGGTTTGATTCTTCCTCCCCTCTTGGAGAGCCCGGCAAGCTACCAAGAGTATCCTGCCTGCACGGCAGTCTGGCAAGCTCTCTGTGGCATATTCGATATGCCAAAAACAGTAACAACAAGTCTCACAATGCAGATGTTACTGGTGCCCTCTCGAGCAAATTGATGAGTGGAATGACAGTGATACAGTGATGAGGTTAAATCTTTTTATGTTATTAGGAAATGTTTTTCATGTGTGTCATCTCCATTCATCTTTTCATCAGCTCCTTACTGCTCCAAGCTTAAGGAGTGTTAACATATTGCTCAAATCGGAAAAATAAAGAAAATAATAAAAAAGTATATAACACGAGATAATTATACCCTTCACAAATTGTAATAAAATGAATTACCGTTGTGAGAATCATCATATTGTAGGAAGGAGAGAAGCTGAATCAACAGAGCATAAAGATTAAGTCTTTAGAGTCAAACTTTCCTAGATTAAAATATTGACGTTACCGTTTACAAAGTACCGTTTATAGTACTCCATGGAAAGAAGTACATAAGATTAAAAATTTTGTTTTGAGGGCCAGAAGAATGGTCCCACAAATGGAAGCTTGCCACAAGTGGTGGGAGTCTCAGGGAAGAGCGGTTAGGTTAAAGAAGGGGTCACCATGACAATGATACTTGACAATGATCACTCTGGACAAGAACTGAGTACTGAAAGTCAGTTCAGGAACAAACATGGTAACCATTCAGTACCTGTATTGCAAAATATAATGTCCAAAGAGAGAGAGAGAGAGAGAGATAGATAGATAGATAGATAGAGAGAGAGAGAGAGAGAGAGAGAGAGAGAGAGAGAGAGAGAGGGAGAGAGGGAGAGAGGGAGGAGAGAGAGAGTGTGTGGCATAGAGACAGACTGAGGGGGGAGGGGATGGCAGGAGGGAAATTGGGAACATGGGTGGTGAGAAATGTACACTGGTGATGGGACAGGTGCTGGAACATTGTGCACCTGAAACCCAATCATGAACAGCTTTGTAACTGTGTATCTCACAGTGATTCAATTAAAAACAATTCAGATTTGTTTTTTGGGGAGCCTAAGGGGATACCTAGTAGTGCTCCCAAGGCCCAGGTATCACATTCCTACCAACCTGGCCAGGTGCTTCAGGACTAAGGGCTGAAGATGTGATGTTGTTGAGGCCCTATAATGTTGAGGTTCACTAGGACGACCCTAGTGGTTGTCGTACCCTCCAAAGCTACACCCAATGATGTTTTGGAGGATCGTATCATACCAAGTATTGAACAAGGTTCCTATGTATGCCCTGGCTTCTCTGTTATCTTGGCCCCCCACTTCTTTATTTTCCTTTCTGTGAAGTATTTTCTTAATTTGTATCCTTTTCAACCCAATCTTCTCCAAAACACTACACGCACATAAAACTGTACTTAAAATTTCCGCTTAAAGCTACCCACTTATTTTTCCTTATATTTTCTAGTGTTCATGCCAATGCCAAGTCCACAAAACTATAAAATAGTTGAAGACAGGAAGTAGAGAGAGATCACAGCAAGGTGCTCTCTCAAACACAAGGTGCTCGCCTTGTGTGTAGCCAACACTCAAGTTCTATTTCTGGCAGCCTAAATTGTCCCCAGAGCCCTAAGAGTAGTGATCTGTGAGCATATGGGCAGAAGCTATCCCTGAGCAGAGCCCTGTGTGGACCAACCAGAAATAAAATATACAAGAAAAAAAACTAAACTAGAATTGTTGAAGACAGGGAACATTTATTTTTGTATCATAAGTATTCTGCTTATCTATAAACTAAAAAATTTATAATAAAATTGTTTAAAGTTTATACATTTTATAAAGATGGGGATAGAAAAATTAAAAATAACCCATAGGAGAGATATATATGATACAAAGGGAGCTTGCTTTGCACTTGACCAATTGAGTTTGATCCCCAGCACCCCATATGGCCCTCTGCCTGGCATAATCCCTGAGTTTAGAGCCAGAAGTAGGCACTGAGTACAGCCAGGTGTGACCCAGAAACTAAACCAAATAAAATATAACAAGCTACTATATAATAAAGTTTTAGAAAAGTGCTTATAGTAAAAATCCATTTTCAGAGGTATCAAGTATCTAAAATGCTGACCTAAATACAGGATATCAATAATTTCAGTTTCCTATGTATATTTAATTTGAGAAAATACAAATAACTCTTGGAAGAAATATTTTTTTCTTCTGCCTTCTTTTAAAAAAGTGTACAAATTTGCATATAGCAAAAATTAAAATCTAGGTCATTATATGATTATATGACACTATAGGAAATCAGAAAGTACAGAATTACCTACTCTTCTTTCATTTATATGCACGCTGTTATTTTATAAAAAAAAAAATCCTGAGCCCAAAAAATGTTGCCAGCACTGTGGAAGGCACATGGGAGATTATAAAAGGGAAAATGATTCAATTCTTGCCTTTTAGAAGCACTGGTGGTAGAAAACAAGATCTAAATACACAATCACAACACAAGCTGGTAAGTGTTATAATAGAACCTAGTTCCATTCTATTATGAAGGCAAAAAATCTGAAATAACTGCAAAATGTCTTTTTTTTGGAAGTGTGGAATAATTGTGAATTATGCTAATAATGAAATCTAGGTCTCTGCTATTATAGTTGCCTTCTCTTTGAAATGCCTTTACTTTAATGGCTTTGTGAAATAAAGACTGTGTCTATTGTCGATAAGCTCTGAAAAGCAAACACTGATTCTAAAAAGGAAATGCATCACAGGGACATCAGCTCTGTCAGGGCATTCAAACAGATTATAGCAAATATTGAAACTTTATCTGACACCACAATGATCTAAACAAAATTATAATGAAATTACCTGTAATTACAGAGTGAAATTTCCCATGGAAAGCTTTCATTTCAGGCCTCTAGAAACAATGGAGTTTTCATTTCTGCTTGGCAGAGTTATGATCTTTGTTTGGATAAATAATGTGTGGCATTTAAATAAGATTCTCTTTCCAAAAGAGTCAATGGGAATTTGAGAGGGAAAACAATTAGGCTGGCACACACTTGCTAATTTTATTCTGCTACATTTTGCCATCAACAGACTCTAAATTTGTGTCCAGAATAACATATATAGTGAGAACTTGGAAAATACTTAAATTTGACTAAAATAACACACTCAACATATTTTAATGCTTCTAAACAATTTAAAATAATCTCTACATATTATTGACATGGAAAAATCACAATGACTTCTTTTAAAAAATTAAGACTCTAACCTCAGCTTCCTCAAATGCATAGTGGAGTAATAAGGTTGAATGCAACCTCATCTAGGAGGTTGTACCTATGTTACCTCTTAATTTCCCTGCCCAAACATTTGATATTGAGATGATTCCAGGGAAACAGGATATTTTTACTCAGTATAAAAATGGAAAAAACAATATCAAGGCAGATTTTCTCAATCTATTTCCTTAAACCCCCCATGGTATAGTATGGGAAATTTTCTGAAATATTACACTGTCTTTTCTCATCTTTCCATGGACTTTCATTCTCTCAGTATTTAACCAGGTATAATGCTTAATGAAACTAAAGGATTAAGCTTCAGTTTAAAAGGTTTCATCATCATCATCATCATCATCATCATCATCATCATCATCATCATTCCATTGATCATAGATTTTCTCAGCTGGTCTCAGGAACATCTCCATTCATCCTAGCTCTGAGATTTTAGCAGCCTCTCTACTTGTCCTTCCCAAAGGTGCCACATCGAAGTCTCTTTCAGGATTAGGGGAATGAGACCCAGCATTATTACTGGTCTTGGCATATGAATACACCATGGGGAGTTTGGGAGGCTCGCCCATGCGGGCAGGAAACTCTCAGTAGCTTGCCAAATTCTCCCAGAGGGAGAAGTAGGCTATCTTAAAAAGCTTAGATATGTAATTTTTTTGGGGTTTGGGGGTCACACCTGACTGCTCTGGGGGATTGCTCAGGGTTCTGTGCTCGGTACTCAGTCCTGGTGGCACTTATGAGACTAGATATGGTGCCAGACACTGACCTAAGATCAGCGCATGCAAGTGTCTTACCCCCTATAATATCTTTTTGGCCCTTATGATTTCTTAAACATAGATTCAGGAAGTATCAATATAAATATAACGCATTGCTATAATGCATGAGTGACTTTTGTATTGAGACTAAAGACGAGATGGGAAGAAAGTTGCTATGAATCCAACAGTGGGTGGCTTATTCTGAATAGACCCTTGAGGCAGGGGTGACCTGCACACCAGCTTTCCCAGACAGACCCTTAGACACTAGTAAGAACTCTCAAGAGAGTCGGAGAGCAAGTGGATGTGTAGGTAATAGGTGGGATCTATTTGAACTCCAAGAGGCAAGTTGACTATCTTGAGTACCAGTGGCAAGCACATAAGGGTTTCTCACGTGCAGTAGCAGGGGCTGCGGTCCTGGCATCTGGACCCACATGACAGAATAGTCATCACTTTCTTCTTCACCTGTCATG
Organism: Sorex araneus; assembly: GCF_027595985.1. Classification (NCBI taxonomy): domain Eukaryota; kingdom Metazoa; phylum Chordata; class Mammalia; order Eulipotyphla; family Soricidae; genus Sorex; species Sorex araneus. The sequence goes on along the minus strand of NC_073309.1, from coordinate 59,538,273 downwards.
GGCATCTCATCTTCAGGATGTACCACCCATCTTCAGGAAAAGAGCTGAGCCACTTAAAAAGAGAGTGACTCTGATAACTGTGAAATAGTCTCAGCACCTTATCGTACATTACTTGAAACAGTGGTTATTGTTATCCCTACTTAGATTGTAAGTTCCTTAAGGGTTCAATAGTGTATATATATATATGTATATTTATTTATTTATTTATTTTTTAAATTTATTTTATTGAATCACCAAGTGGAAAGTTACAAAGTTCTACACACAACTCACTATTGTTGTTGGAGTTTCAAAACAGACTCACTATTTTTGTTGGAATTTATCCCCCAAGAATACAGCTTTATTAACAAGGAAATATTTGATAATAAGTTTTCCACTGATGAGAATGAAGAGATTTCTGTATTATAGTAATTAAGTCCGCAGAGATTTAAGTTGGAAAATGAATCATTTCCCTTCCTGGAACAGCATGTAGCAAAAGCTTAGTTCACAGTCTCCATACATGGTTGCAAGCACTTGCTGGAACCCCAAATCCTAAAGCTGTCTCTGGTTCCTGCTCGTTCCACATCCACCGACTGTGCAGAGGCATGGGCACCCGGTTCAAAACTCGGCCAGAGCCCGAGCTCCGACCCAGGCTGAGACTGCCCCGGTATCCCGCGGCTGTTTCAAGTTCAAAGCACATTTTTTTTTCAGCACCAAAAGTTCATACCTGCTCAAAGGACCCACAAAATGTCGGACACCACGCCTTCTCCAGGAGGGGAGAGAGACCAAGAAGGAAGGATATTTCCTCCGACCCGGGCTCTATATATGTATATATATTTAAATATTTACTATATCTAACAGTGCATGCACACAATGAGTAACCAATAAGTGTTGGTGTGTGAAGGAATAAAATCAATTAATATATGCCTAATCAAAATTAGATAATGTGTGATCATGGAGATTGCTTAATGGGATGGAAGATATGCTTGTCATGCACATGGCCCCAAGGTCAATCTCATAACCTTTGTGGCCCCTGAATTCCACAGGGTGTGACCTCTTAGTATACTGAATATAGCGTTGAAGGTCCTTTCTTCAACAATTAGAAATTATCAATCACTGTATCACTGTCATCCCACTGCTCATTGATTTGCTCGAATGGGCACCAGTAACCTTTCCATTGTGAGACTTGTTGTAACTATTTTTTGGCATATCAAATATGCCACGGGGAGCTTGCCAGACTCTGCTGTACAGGCGGGATATTCTTGGTAGTTGCCGGGCTCTCCGAGAGGATGGAGGAATCAAACCCGGGTCAGCCACACACAAGGCAAATGCCCTACCCACTCTATTGCTCCAGCCCATCAATAATCAGAAATAAGAAAATGTAGCTAAGAAACTGGGACCAGGTTAAACTGAGTAACTTTTTGAAAGATGATAAAGAAAAAATGAAAGAAAAGGAAAAGAAATCAACTTCATAGCCTGATTCCTCCAGTCTATGAAATTAATCCAAACAGAGGTAATTTTCTCCTTAACTCTGCTTAAACAACACTAAAGAAATATCAATACTCTCAGTAGAAGTGAAATTTCAATCTTATCTCTGGTGGCTATGAAAAAATTATAATGGTCATGTTTTGATAATTATATAACTTGAAATGTCAGTGTGAATTAATTCTATGCTTTCCTTATTTTCCTGTTTCTTTCTAAAACCAGTTTATAATTTTGTTTTTCAGACACACGCCCAAATAGAACAGTTTGCTTGTAAACACTCAGCCATTTCTTCCCGGCACTGACATCTCTATGATCTCCCTGACAGCTTTGAAAAATGTCCCTCACAAACTTCTTTCTACACAAATGTGAAGGAAAACTCTTTTCTTTTCAAGGAAGCTAAAAAATCTCTTTTTCTCTCTTTGAAGCATGTAAGAAAAAGACTGATTCCCATCAGACTAAGAAATAAGCAATAAAACTAGAATCAAAGGAGCAAGAAGAGGAGTTTTCAATCCTGTCTGAAGAACGTTTTCATGTTGACTAATTCCTTAGAGAAATGATTTATTGAGCAAAATATTTATTTTCCCCAAAAGTTGTGGTTAAAAATAAAGTCATGATATCTCTGGTGTAGATGGGAGAAAAAAACTCAACAAGTCATTGTTAGTAATCATCTAAAAATTTTTTACATGATGCATACTTTACGTGGAAATCATAATAAAACCAGGTAAAGTAAATAAATAGAGAATTTTTTTAGCATTTCTTTTTAAACAATAAACCGTCAATTTTGCTTAGGTATAATACCTGGTAATAGAGTTCCTTTCCATCAAAAGACAACAAAATACTGTAATCCCCAAATCAATGAATGAGGAGCTATATGGAAGTTCTGCACTGTAGCACTGTTACACTGTCTTCCCATTGTTCATCTCTTTGCTCGAGCGGGCACCAGTAACATTTCATTGTGAGACTTGTTGTTGCTGTTTTTGGCATATCGAATACACCACTGGTAACTTGCCAGGCTCTGTCATGCAGGCCAGATACTCTCTGTAGCTTGCTGGGCTCTCCTAAAGGGATGGAGAAATCGAATCTGTGTTAGCCACGTGCAAGGCAAACATCCTACCTGCTGTGCTAACACTCCACTCCATGGTTTCCCATTGAATCATGTAAATGGAAGTTCTAATGAGTGAAAACAAATCACAGATTGCAAAACTATTCATTCAAAGGAAAGGAAGAAAAAGTGTAAAAGGAAAAGAATTTGCTGACGTAAAAATTAATTCTTACCAGCTCAAATTATGTTGTAGACACTTTCTTCTCTGTGATTGCTTTTTATTCAAAGCTTTGTTGCTTCTAAGCACTTGCTGAGCCATTGAAATGCCCCTCTCAAGATTTAAAGGGGATAGTCAAAGCAGAATCAGGATAAAAATATTTTCTCTAACTTTTTCTTTAAATAGTGTCCAATATCGAACTCTTGATGTATAGTCAAACCAAGAACGTTATCCTTCCTTTAGATTATATTGAACACAAGGTAAAACTGAATCTCTTTTAACTACTAATATATTCTTGGTTTATCTATCTACTTTATTTCTTTGCTCTGTTCCTCAATTCTATTTTTTATGATGTTGGAACTGAGTTTGAACGCCCTGTTTGGCTACAGCTTCGATGACCACTTCAGGCTGAACAGAATCAAAGGCCCTCTTTAAGTCAATGAATGTTAGACAGAGTGGCATCTTGAACTCTTGAGAAACTTCAACGAATTTGGTCACCATGTGGATATGTTCAATTGTGCTGAACCCTGTTTAGTACCCGACTTGCTCGCATGGTTTTCATTCATCTACTGTTTTAGCTATTCTATTCAGGATGACTCAAATGAACAACTTGTATACGACAGACAGCAGGCAAACTGGGTGATAGTTGCCATGTTGTGGATGTCTCCCTTCTTGTACAACAGAACTATCCTGCTGGTTTTCCACTGGGATGGAACCTTGCATTCAGACAGGTAGCATGTGAAAAGCAGAGCCAGTGTATTGATGAGTACTGGCAGCAGATTCTTCAGGTGTTCAGGTCTGACCTTGTCTGAACTGGGTGCTGTAAGCATCTTTACTGATGAAATGGCATGCTGGATTTCGGAAAGGACATTGGGAATAACATATCCATCCAGCAGAATTTGGTATGTGGTAAGGTGGACATGCCTGTCAAAGAGATCTGAGTAGAAGTTGTGAATAATCCTCTCCATTGCCTTTCTGGAAGATGTGATAGATCCATCAGGATGTCAGAGGACAGTCATCTTGGTCCTGTAGTTGAAGAAGGATAGGCAAGCGCTGTGAATACTTTTCCTCGCTTCTGCTGCATTCGGCCAACACTGCTGCTCTTCTCTCTTTGAGGTTTTCCTTTATTGCTTCTCTGCACAGCTTTGAGAGCTCAGAAGTTAGCTTGTGGTTGCCTGAGGCTTGTGCCAAACCATGTTGACGAATGACTGAGAGTTTCCAATGACAGGCGTGTGTTTGTGGCTTTCTAACTCTCGTCATTCTTAGTGCAGTCATAGAGGTGCAGAACCAGTCTATCGTATTTCTTGTCAATGTTGTCAAGGATGGCATCTTCCCACATTGCCACAATAGTGCCAAAGAGCTCCCAGTTGGTGGTCATTCTGGGAGTTATTTTCTTAAACTTAAACTTTGCAGTCCTTTCTCCCCTTTTTGTGAAGTAGAATTTTGTACAAAGGAGATGGTGGTCCGATCCCATTTAGAATTTTGGAACAAAAGCAACATCGGTCAGGCAAAACCTTCAATTGAATATGATGTGGTCAATTTCATTGTGGAACTGTCCACCGGGAGACTCACATGTCCAGCATTTAGATTCAGCCTTCTAGAACTGTGAGTTACCATGGATGGTCTTGGTCGACATGATGAACTCAGACAGTCTCTCACCCTGATCGTTCCATTCTCAGCCATGGGTCCCAATGCGGAGTTCTTCCGGTTACTTCTCGGTCCTATCTTGGCATTAAAATCACCAACAATTATCTTGTAGAAGGTGTGATCTTCTTTATAGAACCTCTCCAGTTCCATGCAGATCTTCTCAATTTCTTCTTCATCCCAGTTGGATGTTGGTGGGTAGACAACAAAGATAGAAACTGTCGGCAGTGAGCCACATCTATTTAAGCATAATTGTCTGATTTGGGTGTTAGGCATTTGAATGAATCAATGACTTCAAAGACCTGGGCCTTACCAAACAGGATGTGAATGCTATTCGGGTATCCCAAAAAGGAATCGAAAGAGCCATGCTAGGAGCATCACGTCTCACTCAAGTGAGAGAAGGAATCAGGAGTTCCAGCCTCCATTGATGGTCAAGAATCAGGGATGCTGTCCCATTTGCCAAGACATCAGAAATCAGATGAGCCAGACATGTAATGCAATTAGAGATGACCGCTATACTAGAGCTGTTACCGACTGGATTCCTTGGGACATCAAAAGACTGCATGGCTGCCCAGCAACGAAATGGTCAGACTTCTTCGTCAAAACCCTGAATGAATGGTTGGAGGCTCTTCCTGTTCCTGGCAGGAGCAAATATCACTGGGCTACACTAATACGTGACAGGGACAAATGTAGATGGAGACGTTACAGTCGCCCCCTCGAACAAATTGAAGATCAACGGGAAGACAAGTGATACAAGTGATGATGTTTGAAAAGAAGAATTTAGACAAATATTATGAAAAACTCTAACGAGTAGTTTTTGTTATATTTGAAATTTTCCTTACTTATTTGCTGTTAAGTCTAGAACAAAGAAAAGTTCACTGATTTGAAGAATAAGTAATTCAAAAATATTGCTTAGAAAGTTGTTCAGTTCCTGTTAACAAAGGCTTTGTATCTAGAGTTAAAATGATTAATTATTAGCTTAAAATAATTTTAGTCTCTCCAGAGGTATAGCCCTAAGTGACAGGTAACCAATTAAGCAACTGTGGCAGTTAGTATTTTAATGGCATGCTAATTTAATTTCTACAAAACTTCTTCTGTGTTGGTTACATCAGCTCACATCAAGTTAATATAACCATCCTCCATTATTTTGTATATTATCTGTGTACTTATCTATAAAATAACTTATATCTATGGTTAATAATTATACAAATTATATTAAGCATACAAATGCCACCTCAACATTTTCTCATATCCATCCACATATAAATATATGCATGGGAGAGCCTGGCAAGCTTTCCGAGGTGGATTCATATACCAAAACCAGTAACAATGATGGGTCTAATTCCCATGACCCTGAAAGAGCCTCCAATGTGGCACTATTGGGAAGGACAAGTAAAGAGAGGTTTCTAAAATCTCAGGGCTAGGACGAATGGAGACGTTACTGAGACCACTTGAGAAAATCGATGATCAACGGGATGATGATGATGATAAATGTATAATGAAGATAGTTTCTAATTATGAAAAAATATTGTTCTGTTATAAAAAAACTATTAGATTTTTTATTTTTTATTTTAAAAATAATGCATCAAAATTTAATTATTTTTGCAGATGTAATAGACTTTTACTCTTATGATTTACTTATAAATTGATTTAATGTCCAACTTTGTATGTATATCTTCAATTTTGTTTCATTAATTTATTTATTTGCCTTGCACGAAGCCAAGCTAGGTTCTATTCCTCTGTCCCTCTCGGAGAGCCCTGCAAGCTACAGAGAGTATCCCGCCCGCACGACAGAGCCTGGCAAGCTACTCATGTTGTATTTGATATGCCAAAAACAGTAACAAGTCTCACAATAAAGACTTTACTGGTGCCTGTTTGAGTAAATCAATAAACAACGGGATGACAGTGCTACATGTCAGTGCTACCGTGTTAAGTTACTTATTGAGGGGTGGAGTCATTCTAGGGCTATTGAATTTACTCCTGACATTGTGCACAGGGATAGTTCCTAAATGTGGTGGTAGGACTCAAACTGGTATCAGATTCATGTAAGGCAAAGTCCTGAAACTCTGTACTCTCTCGCAGGCCCATGTCTTTGATCTTGATATTTCAAATTGTCCTTCCTGATGCCTTTGTTGTTCTTTCATTTGGGGATCACACCCAGAAGTGGGCAGAGATTACTCTTGGCTCTTTGCTCAGAGAGAAATCCTAACAGGCTTGGTTCCCCAAATGGAGTGCAGGAATAGAACTTAAGCTGGCTGCATTGGACAAGCGCCCAAACCTATTGTACTATAAAAATAATACGCAACCAAACGTGATTTATAATTTTGTCTTTACCAACGTGAGCTTCCAAACAGAAGACATTATTTAGCATGTTTGGGATAAAAGATAAAGCAAAAACATTTGATTTACAAGATTCAACAAGGTAAAATTAGGAAACTTTCTGATTGATCATCTTTGAGACAAAAGTAAATTTACCATTGAGTCTAGAAAATATTCTGAATGTCAAATTTTATTTTTTTTAATTTTTTAAAAATTTTTATTTTAATTTATTTATTGAATCACCAAGTGGAAAGTTACAAAGTTCTCAGGCTTATATCTCAGTTACACAATGCTCAAACACCCATCCTTTCACCAGTGCCCATATTCCACCACCAATAAAAACAAAATCAAAAGCAAAAACAAAACAAACAAACAAACAAAAAAACAGTATACATCCCACCCCTCACCCCCCAACCCACCCCGTACGTGAGTGATAATTTCACTTCCTTTTCTCTTTACCTTGATTACATTCCAGATTTCAACACATAACTCACTATTGTTGTTAGAGTTTTAAAACAGACTCACTATTTTTGTTGGAATTTATCCCCTAAGAATACAGCTCTATTAACAGGGAAATATTTGATAATAAGTGTTTCACTGATGAGAATGAAGAGATAAAATGTCGCGCGGCCGCAGTAGCGGCCGCGCAGTTTACAATTTCTGTATTATAGTAATTAAGTCCGAGAAGATTTAAGTTTGAAAATGAATCATTTCCCTTCCTGGAACAGCATGTAGCCAAAGTTAGTTCACAGTCTCCATACATGGGTGCAAGCACTTACTGGAACCCCAAATCCTAAAGCTGTCTCTGGTTCCCGCTCGTTCCACATCCACCGGCTGTGCAGAGGCACGGGCACCCAGGCCGAAAACCCGGCCGGCCGGAGCCGAGCACCGGCCCCAGCTGGGGATGCCCCAGTATCCCGCGGCTGTTTCAAGTTCAAAGCACACATTTTCTTTTTTTTTTTTTTTTTGCGCCAAAAGTTCATACCTTCTCAACGGACCCACAAAATGTCGGACACCACGCCTTCTCCCGGAGGGGAGAGAGACCAAGAAGGAAGGTTATTTCCTCCGTTAGCCGGCGTGGGGCAAAAGCTTAGTTCACAGTCTCCATACATGGGTGCAAGCACTTGCTGGAACCCCAATTCCTAAAGCTGTCTCTGGTTCCTGCTCGTTCCACATCCACCGGCTCTGCAGAGACATGGGCACCCGGGCCGAAAACCCGGCCGGCCGGAGCCGAGCACTGGCTCTGGCTGGGGCTGCCCCGGTATCCCACGCCAAGAATGTCAAATTTTAAAATAAATTCATGAATTATAAACTCAAAGAGTGACTAAAAGAGAAATGAGATTTTTAAACACTTAGTGCTGATTAAAGACTTGAATAAAACAGCAATAAAAGACAATTCTTAACACATGGAAGCAAAGGCAGAATGTGAACCTTCAGCTAATAGACACAAAGACCACTACTGCTCCTTTCATTCTGAAATGACGGTGGAAGTATATTATACACTGGCATATATATAAGGGGAGAGTAAATATTTCTGTCATAAGGTTGCATGAGTTTTATCTGTCCTAGTAAAACTGGTCATTAATATTCCCTCTACACGGCCATCACTTGGGCATCATCACATGACTATGACTTGTGTTTCAAATATATTAGATATAAATCTTTCAGTGGAGCTTTTAAAAAGAAATAGCCCACATCCCTGTCAGATTGAAATAAATCTATTTTCAAAGTGTTTATTCTCTTTCTGAAAGATGGCTTTTTTTCTGCTGTTTTCCCATGGGGGGGAAAAGTTATTTGAGATTCATTTTCTGGCAATTCAGATATCACAGAAAGCATTTATTATACTCAAGTCATTGAAAATGTGAATATATTCAGTGGTGTTGGAAAGTATACAAAATTTTAAATGGAATTGAAAAATTAGGTGAAAGAATGACTGTAGTTTCCAGACTAAATCCCATTGTTCTTTCTGTGTTTTTGCTCAGTTCTTTTTTCCTTCTGGATTGAGTAGATTGGACATTACTGCCCGTCTGGTTGTTCCCACTAACTACTTCAGAAATCACCTTACCTAGGGCCTGAGCAATTTGAACACATCATGAGAGAATATTCTGAACATGCTCCACTTGTGTAGAGAGGAATTGGAACTAGATCTGCTGGTTTGGGGTTTGTGGGAGTCGGTAAATGACCTCGAGACATCTGCTTGTTGACCAAATGTACTGCACCCCCCTGTCCTAAAAGACATGTGCTTTCTTTTTGTCTGTCTCCTCATTCAGGACTTCATGAACATTCCTTTACCCAGCTGGCCAGTACAAAGACAAAGTTCTTTCTGAACCTTGCTAACTTTCCTCTTAATGTCGAACTCATTTTACAGCGTCTCTGCATGTTGTTTAAACTGCCACTAGAACAGAACCAACTTCTAAATAAGTTGCTAGCCTTCTAGAAGCATTTTTATATCTTTCTCCTTTGCTAAAGTCTCTTGTAAAATGCCTATATATCAAATAACCTGAACTTGTTTTCAGGCCAATTCAGAAATTTGTCTGTTTTTGATCATTATGGATTTATGTCAAAGAGAAATCTGTTCTTGATACTCTTGTCATATTCCCAGGCTTATGCAATTTTTATAGGCCAAGTATTTTGTCACTTTTTAAAATGAGGTTAAATTGTTATATTAATTTTTTTTTACCTATGGCTTTCACTGAAGACAGATGTCTGACTATATTTGGAACATGTTTATGATGAACTAATTTAAAAATAAGTTTCTGATGCATTTTTTCCAGAATGAATTTGTGTATATCAATTCTCCCCAAATATTTCACTTCAAAGTCTTTTATTGAAGATTTCCAGCCTTCTTTATAATAAAGTCAAATTTAAGTATTGATTTAAATAGATTATAATTTTAAGCTTTTAAAAAAAATTTTGAGACACATCTTATAGTTCTCAGGAGCTACTACCATCTTTGTGAGAGAATGTTCCTTGAAGCGCTTTGGGGACCATGTGGTGCCAGGGATCAAACCCAAGGATCCCTGACGTAAACTAAACTTTCCAGCACTTTGAGCTATCTTCCTGGTCCATTTTTACATTTAAATATAAAATGAATTCTCATAATAATTGTGGATTAAGTAATTTTTCTTGATGCTTCCTAAGGACAACTCAGAAACCAAGGAAAATAAAATCTGGTGAGGGTGCTAGAGATATGATAGTAAGGGAAGTGGAGAAAAGTCCAGTAAATGAGAGGTCCATGGCATGTTCACTGCTCTGGGACTTTTTCTTCTTCAAGACATGTGCTAATTCTGGTTCTGGAAAGTAAATATTAAATAAATAAATAAATAAATAAATAAATAAATAAATAAATAAATAAATAAATAATACTTGGCCATGCATTTGAAGGCCCAAAGTGCCTGGGAAGACATTTGCTAATATCTAGAATGACAAGATGAGATCTTGTTGAATCCCTCTACATTTTGATTTTCATATGAAAGAAGAAAACTTTAAGAACTAAAAGCAACAAAAGGTAGACACTTCCTTTCAGCAGCCCCAGAATTGAGTTCTTGAAATTATAGTAAGGTGATCCCAAATTACTCTTTACCATAAGCAGTACATATCAGGGACAAACCTAATTATTATATTAACTAAAATTATTAGTGTAAGCAACTGTAAAAAGAGTGTACAATTACAACAAAAATTACCAGAAAAGCATATTAAATTTTATGTTCACAACAGGACTTGAACTAGAATAACAAATATCCAGAGTATACCACCAGGAATATTTGGACACATGCATCTGCTTATTGTATTCAGGAAGATAAATGAGAAGATCAATAAGTCTAGAAGAGATTATCAGAATAATAAATAAAATAAAAGGAAATTAGAACGACCTTTTAATAACAGATAAGCACAGCCAGTCATAGAATTGGAAAGGACCATCTGCAAGATAAGAGTAATATTCTATCATCACATTGCATTCTCTGACTTTGTACCAATTTATATATTATTTCAACCGTTCAACTTATCAATTTTTCAACTTTACAAAGGTGTAAAAGTAATATACATTCAGCAGAAAATGTGCTTTGAACTTGAGTGTTGGTCTTTTTCTGGGTTAGGATAAGTAGTAGAAGTTTTCTTAGGATGCTGAGTAGTGGCAACAAGTTGCTTTCCCCAGCCAATGACTTGATAGAAGGGTTAACGAACCATATTCTACAGACTTTTTTTCATTTCATTATAATATTCAATAAACTCATGAGATAGTAAAAAATACTTAGGACATAACAGAAACTTGATAAATGCCTGGGATTGTTTTAATGGTGAATAAGCAAAGAGACTCAAAAGTTAACCGGAAGCAAATAATGTAACTTCTGATAAACAATCCCTGAAGTATCACTACAAAATATGTATTAATTTCCAAAAGTATTCAGCGGAGAATTATGGTATGAAATATCTTAATCAAACAATCAAAGAGCAGTTATTCGAAATAGAACCAAAAAGTGAAAGGATATAAGGGGAAGATAACAAAAGTAAACCATGCAACTCAAAAAAAATTTGGTCTGTTTTGGACCATACCTCGTGGTGCTCAGGGATCACTCCTGATGGTGCTCTGGGACCATATGAGGTTCTAGTTGTCAAACCTGGGTGGCTAAGAAAGGGCCCTACCTGCTGTGCTATCTTTCCAACCCTACACTAAGAAATCATATCAAACAGACAAACACTCAAAGAGGGGAAAAGTTAAATAAAAATGTGATTCTAAATTAGTGAAACAAAATGCTTCCTAAGCCCTTCAGTGCATTATATCTAATTTGTTAGTTGTACAGTGATTGTGTAAAATGTGACTGTACAAAGTGGAGCTAAATTAGCAATTTTAGAGCAAGATATTGACAACTCACCTTTATGTGATTAAAAAAAAATTAGGTTCTTTGATGACTTTCAGGTTTTTCTGAGAGGTTATCACAATGTCTAAATAAAATAATAAATGAGAAGGAAATACAATGATAAAAGGATATTTGGACTATGATGATCAAATTAAAGAGTGCTCATAAAAAAAAGCACAATCTATAAATTTTACTTTAATAAGCAACTAAAAATTCAAAAGAGGGGTATGGTGCTGCCAGCAGGTCAACCTTTACCTTTCGGGGCAAGTGCATCAGCAGCCTGATGGTGCCTTCAGACTTCCAGATACCCCAAAATTGCTGCTGTGCCTTTGGCCAGACCCCAACAACTTGAGGCCAAGTTTACCAAGAAATTAAAAGGCCAAAAGTTAGGTATGTGGGAGCTACACCCACAGGCCACCTCTGGCTCAGCTGTATAAGCTCATTTATTGGCCTCATTTCAGAGACCCATAAATATCGAAAGAGAACAAAAGATGCAGTTAGGGCCTCTAGTACATAGGTGGGCGGGAACCCATGATTGAGATCTCCAAGCCCACTCGGATCAGGACTGGGCCTCCTCCCTTCAGGACCCCAACTGTCCAGTAGCTTGGCAATCACATCCACAAATTGGCCCCAGCGCCATGTAATCTCAGCAATGGCTAGACCCAGAGACTATAAACTAAAAGTCCCCGAAGAGAGCACCGCAGAATGTCCTGACCCCATGCCAGGCTGTCTTCACTGGGGCACCTCTGGGGGTGGGTTGAGTCTCTCTCCCTGCCTGAAACAGACTGCAGGCAGCTAAAAACCTCCAGAACCCACCCCCCACCATGCCTAAGGCCACTCTCCACACGCTTGGATGAACCTCACCCAAGAGTGGACAAGCCTCACTCAAGGTGGGATGAATCTCAGCAGAAAGCAGACCTACAGGAAAACCCAGGTGAGTGGGAACCCATGACTGAGATCTCCAAGCCCTCTTGGATTGGGACTGGGCCTCCTCTACCCAGATTCCAGTTTTCCAGTAGCTTGTCAGTCACACCCACAAACTGCCCCTGGCGGCATGTACTCCGATCAGTGGCCAAGGCCCAGAGACTATAAACTAAAGCTCCCAGAAGAGAACAACACAGAATTTCCTGGACATGATATTCTATCCATAACAAGCAATACAAAACAAATTGTCTAGCATTGCCTTTTTGAACATTATGGCTTGCAGCACAGACACTGAGAGGTCATCATGTTTGGTCCGTTGTCTACTTTCGGCATACATTTCCCATCCCGAATGATTCCTCCAGACATCATTTTCTTAGTGATCCCTTCTCTATTCCATCTGCCTTCTCCCCTCCGCTCATGAAGCAGGCTTGAGCTATGGAGCAATCCTCCTGGCCCCTGTATCTACTGCCCTTGGGTGTCAGCCTCACGTGATATTATTCTATACTCCACAAATGAGTGCAGTCCTTCTATGTCTGCCCCTCTCTTTCTGACTCATTTCACTTAGCAATGTACTCTACATGTATATCCACTTATAAGCAAATTTCATGACTTCATCTCTCCTAACAGCTGCATATTAGTCCACTGTGTAGATGTACCAAAGTTTCTTTAACCAGTCATCTGTTTTAGGGCACTCGGGTTGTTTCCGTATTTTGGCTATTTGAACAGTGCTGCAATGAATATATAGATACAGATGTCATTTCTACTGTGGTCTTTTGCATCCTTGGGATATATTCCCAGAAGTGGTATTGTGGGGTCATATGAAAGCTCAATTTCTAATTTTTGAAGGACTATCCATATTGTTTTCCAGAAAGGCTGGACCAGTCGGCATTCCCACCAACAGTAAAGGAGAGTCCCTTTTTCCCCACATCCATGCCAGCACTGGTTGCTTTTGTCCTTTTAAATCTGTTCTAGTCTGTGTGGTGTGAGATGATACCTCATTGTTGTTTTGATTTGCATCTCCCTGATGACTAGTGATGTGGAGCATTTTTTCTTGTTCCATTGATGTTTCAATAATTTACATTGCCACCTCTAGAGTACAAGAGTTTGTTTCTCCACACTTGTTTACAGTCTTTGAACATAAGCTACTCTTACCAGTGAGAGGTGATCTCTCATTTTGATTTTGATTGTCCTTTGTAATATTCAGCAATACACATTTTTATGTGCCTATGGATAGAAAGTATAGTCCTTCTTTCAACCCCTAGGCCAGGGACCACAGTCACTGTGGCATAGAAGCCAGACCATTTCCTCTGTATGAACGTGGCACTTACCAATACATCCTTTAGTGCTGTTTGTATGCCTTATGTGATATTTGCATGGACCTGCAGCCTTCAGGGACTTAAAAGGGTGGGGAAATTTAAATCTTGGGTTGAACCTTCCATTATATCTGTGGGTTAAAAATAAAAACCCAAGGACCCTTCCTGTCTATGGCCCCAAGTCGTATCTGTCCTTCCCTTGTGTCTAGAATGAGACTTTTCTTGTTTTGTTTTGGGCTTTTTTCATCTTTATTATCTCCTATTTCACTGACTTCCCCCTTCCTATGCATATAAACCTCATGCATGAAGTCTCATGCATGAGCCTCACGCATGAAGGAACCAGCAGAGAAATCCAGGTGTTCAGAACCCAGGGCTGAGATCTCCAAGCCTGCTCAAATCAGGACTGGGTGTCTTCCACCCCAGATCCCCCATTTTCCAGTAGCTTGTCAGTTACACCCACAAACTGCCCCTGGCACCGTGTAATCCCATTAACAACCAATATCTAGAGACTATAAAACCAAGCTCCTGAAAGCACACAGACACAACATCTTATAGCCTACTTCTTCCACTCAGAGAACCTGGCAAGCTACCGAGAGTTTCCTGCCCGCATGGGAGCACCTAGCAAGCTCCCCATGGTGTATTCATATGCCAAAACCAGTAATAATGATGTGTCTCATTCTCCTGACCCTGAAAGAGCCTCTCATGTAGCACCATTGGGAAGGACGAGTAAAGGGAGGTTTCAAAAATCTCAGGGCTAAGATGAATGGAGACGTTACTGAGACCACTTGAGAAATTCAACGATCAACGGGATGATGATGATGATGATGATGGATAGAAACTTTGAATTGGTCCTTCACAGATGGCTTGCTTATGCTCTACACAGCACGCAGATTTTTCTGAGAAGACTTAAAATTTAAAGGTTGAAATCACTCGATTTGCCTTTACACATCTGACTCCTGTTCTGGGATTCTGAAAAACTGAGTTCAGCTGGATTGGTGAGAAAAATCCCTCCTAGGCGCTTTACATACGATATTGGCTGTAAGAACACTACAGCTAGATTCTGCATGGAAGTATTCAGACTGCTGATTAAAATAAGATTCAAGGGGCTGGAATGATAGCACAGCGGGTAGGGCATTTTCCTTGCACGTGACTGACCTGGGTTCGATTCCCAGCATCCCACATGGTTCCCAGAACACTGCCAGGAGTAATTTCTGAGTGCAGAGCCAGGAGTAACCCCTGAGTATTGCCGGGGGTGACACAAAAAGCAAAATTAATAATAATGATGAATAAAATAAGATTCAAGCTTATTATTGATTTTTTTTTATAGCAGACCCTCAGAAGTAAGAAGGCAGGGCTTTCACTTAGGGTGAGGTTATACCTTGATAACTCTATTGGTTGAAGGTGTTGTAAGTTCACCCAATTTCCAAGGAGGAGTAATTTGATTTTTTTTATTGTGAATGGTGTTTATAGACCATGAGAGATAGAGCATATTATTTTGAACCAACTTTGGAAAATATGATATGCTACAGGAAATTTAAATAGGAAAAAATGATATGAATATGACATGAATGAAATATAATATAAATACAATGTGAGCAAGTCAAATGAGTGCTTTTTAGAAAGCATGGTCTGGGAAGTCATCTCAGGAAGAGCTATGATTATACAAGACATAAATGATTAAAAGGAGTCAATCAGAAAACTATGAGAAAAAAATATTCAGACTGGCAATGCTAGTGTAATGTTACTGATTTGGGGAAAAAAACTGGCCTTTCTGAGAATAAGGGAGTTCATCAGGGTGCTTGAAATGCAATGAAAATGAAGTAGAGTGAAGATGATGAGAGAAATGGTACCAACATTACATACATTACATACACACACAGAGTGTTGATAAGACTTATGGAATTTATCATAATTTAAAACTGTTGAGAGTTTTAAACATGATTAAGTAATTTAAACTATTTTATTATTTTTAAAAAGAAGCAATTCAGATTGCTACCTAGAGGAATGAGAATGGAAATAGAATATCTGTTGCAATCAGTTGTAATAAGACAGGGGATAGAGATGAGTAATAGACTCTGGGGTAAAGAATACATTGAGGAAAGAGATCATAGGGGTGAGAAAACTTGCTGTTGAATCTGGAGGTGCATTCAACAAATAGGGATGAATCAACAATGATTCCATCTTTTGGGAACATATATAACTTAATAAATTATGAGTATTAAGAAAGACTGAGGAAGAAAAGACTTCAAATGTGAAAGAAAGTACAATTTCCTTTTTTAGATAAGCCCACCCCTGAGAAATTCTATTAACCATTCAACATATGTTACAGGCATTCAGATATATAAGGAAGAATATCAGGAAAAGAATAAAAAGAAAAATCCTTGAGCATCACAACCTGTGATCTAAGAGCATAGAAATATATAATTACTTGATGGAACAATTCAACAATTCATGAACAAAGTAACTTAGACACATGTTCCCAGTTAAATGTTCACAGCTCTGTCCATCACAAGTTCAGAAGGCAACTTTTCCCAGTAAACCATGTTTTCTCCCTAACAAATATGAAATTACATGGGAGAAAAAGAAATCTAGGCTAGAAAATGTTTGTTTTACTTAATGCCAGACTTCGTCCTTTATAGCATTTAAATTATTAACATTATGATCAAAGGCAATGTCCAGAGAGTACTTTCTGCTTCCAACCTCATTTTATTTTTCAGCTCAACTCCAAGAAATATATATTTTTTTCTGTTTTTTGTTTTTTTTTGTTTTTTTGGTTGTTTTAAATTTTTCAGTAGAGAATCACTGTGATGTACAGTTACAAACTTATGAACTTTTATGTTTGTGTTTCACTCATACAGTGATCATTTATCCATCCCTCCACCAATGCCCATTAACCTCCACCAATGTTTCCAGTATCCCTCTCACCACCCCACCCCATCCGCCACCACCCCACCCCGACTCTATGGTAGGGCATTCCCCTTTGTTATCTCCCCTTTTGGGTGTTCTAGTTTGCAATAGAGGTATTGAGTGACCATCATGTTCAGTTTATAGTCTACTTTCAGCTCGCATCTTCCAACCCAAATGGGTCCTCCTGACATCCTCTACTTGGTGTTCCCTTCTCTATCTGAGCTGCCTTTTTCCCTAGAATGTGAGGCCAGTTTCGAAGCTGTGGGGTAGACCTCCTAATTCTTATCTCTAGAACTCTTGGGTGTTAGTCTCCCACTATGTTATTTTATATTCCACAGATGAGTTCAATATTTCTATGTCTGTCCCTCTCTTTCTGACTCATTTCACTTAACATGATACTTTCCATGTAGATCCATTTATATACAAATTTTATGACTTCATTTTTTTCTAACAGCTGCATAGTATTCCATTATGTAGATGTACCAAAGTTTCTTTAACCAGTCATCTCTTTTTGGGCACTCTGGTTTTTTCCAGTTTTTGGCTATTATAAACAGTGTTACAATGAACATGGAAATGCAGATGTCATTTCTACTATACCTTTTTGTCTCTCCAGGATATATTCCTAGGAGTGGTATTGCTGGGTCAAATGGGTGCTCAATTACTAATTTTTTGAGAATCGTCCATATTGTTTTCCAGAAGGGCTGAACCAGTTGGCATTCCCACAAGCAATTTATCCCCACATCCACACGAACAATGGTTGCTTTTGTTCTTTTGGATGTGGGTCAGTCTCTGTGGTGTTAAATGATAGCTCATTGTTGTTTTAATCTGCATCTCCCTGATGATTAGTGACGTAGAGCATTTTCTCATGTGTCTTTTAGCCATTCGAATTTCTTCTTTGAGAAAATTTCTGTTCACTTCCATCCCCCATTTTTGATGGGGTTGGGGGTTTTCTTCTTGTAGAGTTCAACCAATCCCTTGTATATCCTTGATATCAACCCCTTACCAGATGTGCATTGGGTGAATATCCTTTCCTATTCTGAAGACTGTCTTTGTATTTTGGTCACTGTTTCTTTTGAGGTGCAGAAGCTTCTTAGTTTAAAGTAGTCCTGTTTGTTTATCTCTGTTTTCAATTGCTTGGCAAGAGGTGTGTTATCTTTGAAAATACCTTTAGCTTCAATGTTTTGGAGGATTTTGCCAACCTTGT
This sequence comes from Sorex araneus, assembly GCF_027595985.1. Taxonomy (NCBI): domain Eukaryota; kingdom Metazoa; phylum Chordata; class Mammalia; order Eulipotyphla; family Soricidae; genus Sorex; species Sorex araneus. The sequence continues at coordinate 59,520,383 of NC_073309.1, read as the reverse complement.
TTTCCATGTACCTTATGGATTCTGGTCTGATGTTGAGATTTTTAATCCACTTTGACCTGACTTTTGTACATGGCGTTAAGTAGAGATCTAAGCCCATTTTTTTGCAAGTTGTTGTCCAGTTTTGCCAGCACCATTTGTTGAAGAGGATTTTCGTGTTCCAATTCACATTTTTTGCTCCCTTATCAAAGGTTAGATGATAAAATATTTGAGGATGTACGTCAGGATATTCAACCCTGTTCCATTGGTCTGTGGCTCTGCCTTTGTTCCAGTACCATGCTGTTTTAATCATTACTGCTTTGTAGTATAGATTGAATTGGGGAGGGTGATTCCTCCGATATTCTTTTTCCTAAGACTTTCTTTAGCTATTAGTGGGGGCTTGTTGTTCCATATGAATTTCAGGAATGTTCATTCCATTTCTTTGATGAATGTCATAGGTATCCTTATTAGGAATAGCATTGAATGTGTACAATGCTTTGGTGCTTTGGGGAGTATTGCCATTTTGACTATGTTAATTCTCCCAATCCATGAGCAGGGGATATCTTTCCATTTCCTCGTGTCCACTATAATTTCTTGAAGTAGTGTTTTGTCATTTTCTTTGTAAAAGTCCTTTCCCTCCTTAGTTAAGCTAATTCTGAGGTACTTGATTTTCTGAGGCACGATTGTGAACAGGATTGCTTTTTTAATGTCACTTTCTTCTCTCTCGTTATTTGTGTATAGGAAAGCAAATTGGATTTGGTTATTGGTTAGCCAAGATTTTTGGGTATTGATTTTATAGCCTGCAGATTAACTATATGAGTCTATTGTTTCTAAGAGTTTCATGGTAAAGGTTTTAGGGTTCTCTAAGTATAGTATCATAACATCTGCAAATAGTGAGAGCTTGATTTCTTCCTTTCCTACGACCTGATAGGATGTCTATCTGCCTGATTCTGTTAAAGTATGTTTTGTGGCCCAGCACATGGTCTACTCTGGAAAATGTTCCATGTGCACTGGAAAAGAATGTGCACTCTTTTTTGGGGGATATAATGCTCTGTATAAATCTATTAGCCCTCTATCTTCTATTTCTTCCTTCAAAGCCAGTATTTCCTTGGTGAGTTTTAATCTTCTTGATCTACCCAGAGGTGATAGGGCAGTATTGAAGTCTCCAACTACTATTGTGTTGTTCACAATGTCCTTCTTAAGGTCTGTTAGCAGTTGTTGTAGGTATTTAGCTGGTCCCGCATTGGGTGCATACATGTTTAGGAGTGTGATTTCTTCCTGTTGTAAAGATCCCTTGATTAGTAAAAAATGGCCTTCACTATCTCTTCTACTCTTTTTCAACCTGAAATCTAAGTTACCCAATACTAGTAATGCCACCCCAGCTTTTTTGAGGGAGTTGTTTGCTTGCAGTATTGTTTTCCATCCTTTGACTTTGATTCTGTGTTTGTTCTGGCTATTCAGATGTGTTTCTTGCAAGCAGTAGAATGTTGGGTTCTGTCTCTGAATCCATGTTGCCACTCTGTCTCTTAATTGGTGAATTAAGACCATTGACATTGAGAGAGATTATTGTTATTGGATTTTGCGCCATCTTTCTGTAAGGGTTTGTTGTGCTTATAGGGTTTTTTTCTTGTCTTATGATAGCCCTTTTAGTCCTTCTTTTAGGTTTGGTTTTGAGTCTATGAAATTCTTGAGCTGTTGTTTATCCCCAAAATAGTGTATCGTTCTTTCGAGTTTGAATGAGAGTTTAGCTGGATAAAGTATTCTTGGTGGAGCATTCATTTCATTGAGTTTTTTCACTATATCCCACCACTGCCTTGGGGTTCGGAGGGTTTCCTCTGATAGGTCTGCTGTGAATCTAAGGGGTGCTCCTTTGTATGTGATTTCCTTCTTTGACCTTGCTGCTTGCAGTATAGTGTCTCTATCCATGACGTCCATCATTGTAACTATGATATGTCTTGGAGTTTTTCTGTCAGGGTCTCTTTTATCTGGCACGCTTTGGGCTCCTTGAATCTGGATGCGTGCATTCTGCAGCTCTGGGAACTTTCCAGCAATAATTTCTTTGACTGTGGCTTTTTCATTAAGGTTACTTCCCTGTCCTTCTGGAATTCCAATGATTCTAATGTTGTTCCTCTTGAGATCATCCCCTAGGACTCTGATTCTTCCTAGAGCTATTTTGAGGTATCTCCCCATTGTTTGTTGTTGCCTTTAGGTTGCCTGTAGCTCATCTTCAAGCTCACTGATTCTGTCTTCTGCTGTAGTCATTCTATTGTTGAGAACACCCACTGAGTTTTTTATTTCATCTCGAATCCTTCATTCATGACATTTCTTTTTGTAGCTCTTTTATTTCTTTTTTTTATTTATTTTTTGAGTTTTACTTTATTTTCTATTTTTTAATTAATTAATTTATTTTTAATTCGTGAATCACCATGAGGGCACATTTACAGATTTATACACTTTTGTGCTTATGCTTCCCTCATACAAAATTCGGGAACCCATCCCTTCACCAGTGCCCATTCTCCACCACCAGTAAAACCAGCATCCCTCCCACCCTCCCTGATCCCATCTCCCCCCACCCCGCCCTGCCACTGTGGCAGGGCATTCCCTTCTCTTCTCTCTCTCTAAGTAGCTGTTGTGGTTTGCAATAAAGGTGTTGAGTGGCCACTGTGCTCAGTCTCTAGCCCTCATTCAGCCCGCAACTCCCTTCCCCCACATGGCCTTCGACTACATTATAGTTGGTGATCCCTTCTCTGAGTTGCCCTTTCCCCAGAATGTGAGGCCAGCCTCCAAGCCATGGAGTCAACCTCCTAGTACTTATTTCTACAATTCTTGGGTGTTAGTCTCCCACTCTGTTCTTCTATATACCCTAGATGAGTGCAATCTTTCTATGTCTGTCTCTCTCTTTCTGACTCATTTCACTCAGCATGAAACTTTTCATGCCCATCCACTTAAATACAAAATTCATGACCTCCTTTTTTCTGACAGCTGCATAGTATTCCATTGTATAGATGTACCAAAGTTTCCTCAACCAGTCATCCGTTCTAGGGCATTCGGGTTTTTTCCAGATTCTGGCTATTGTAAATAGTGCTGCGATGAACATACATGTGCAGATGTTGTTTCGATTATACTTTTTTGCCTCTCTGGGATATATTCCCAGCAGTGGTATTGCTGGGTCAAATGGGAGCTCAACCTCTAATTTTTTGAGAGTCGTCCATATTGTTTTCCAGAAGGGCTGAACCAGTTGGCATTCCCACCAGCAGTGTAGAAGGGTCCCTTTCTCCCCACATCCTCTCCAACAGCGGTTGCTTTTGTTCTTTTGGATGTGTGCTAGTCTCTGTGGTGTGAGGTGGTATCTCGTGGTTGTTTTGATCTGCATCTCTCTGATGATTAGTGATGTAGAGCACTTTTTCATGTGCCTTTTGGCCATTCGTATTTCTTCCTTGGTAAAGTTTCTGTTCATTTCTTTGCCCCATTTTTTGATGGGGTTGGATGTTTTCTTCTTGTAGAGTTCAACCAATGCTTTATATACCATTGATATCAACCCCTTATCTGATGGGTATTGTGTAAATATCCTTTCCCATTCTGTGGATAGTCTTTGTATTCTGGTCACTGTATCTTTTGCGGTGCAGAAGCTTTTTAGTTTAATGTAGTCCCATTTGTTGATCTCTGTTTTTACTAGATTGCTTAGTTCTGTGTCACCTTTGAAGATACCTTTATCTTCAATATCGTGGAGGGTTTTGCCGACCTTGTCTTCAATGTACCTTATGGTTTGTGGTCGAATGTTGAGGTCTTTAATCCATTTTGATCTGACTTTTGTGCATGGTGTCAGGTCAAGTTCTAGTAGCTTTTTTATTTCTGCTCTGATTTGTTTCCATATTTTCTCAGCTGTCTGTTATTTTGTTTCTGTCAGGTCCTCCTTTAATTTAATGGATATCTTTTCAGTCTTTACGTTGAGTTCATTGAACATCTTCAGAACTTCAAGTCTGAATTTCTATCAGAGAGCTCAAGTTTGTAGGAAATGCCTATTGAGGCTTCTGGACTCCTTTCATCATCCTCTCCTTGTGTGGGGATTTGCACTGTTTCTTCATGTTGTTGTGGTGGTATGGAAGAGGGACCTTGAAGCTCACTATCCCTGTTCCCTCTTGTGAAACAGGAATCTGGATGGTATTGGTCAATGGTGGTTACCTTTATATTTTCTCCTTCTAGAACATGTCCTTCCTCTCAGATGTTCCACTAATCCTTAGGTGAGGACTAAGATGATGCTTTTTGGAGAAGGTGCTTTCTACATTGGGATTTGCATGAGTACTTGTATTTATTGGTGCTTGGGTGAAATTAGGATAGACTATTGGCTTATTATCTTACTGTTCTTTGGAAAGTTAGGATGTTTCTCATGCACATAGGTAATAAAGGCTGAGATGTAACAACAGATTGCTTGGTGCTGGAGAATTACTGAGATCCCAAAAGTGGCCATGCCCACTTTTGCCTAGGGTATGCCCCCTTACAATTAAGCAACGCCCCTTTCCCCACAATAGCACACACCTGTGTGGGAAGAGAGAATGGCTGCGGTTCTTGGGATCGGTGTGCCGGCCACTCTGGAGTGCGGGGGGGGGGGCATGAAATATATTTTTAAATTGTTCATTATACTATAAAAAAGCAGGTTCTCTTACTCTAGATTCCAAAACATCCCTTTCTCTGATCTTAGGGGATTTAGAGGAGAGTATTTGAGGTTGTGAGGTCTCTGTACTTGCCAAAGAGTATTTCATGGTCTGGCAAATGACCTTTACCAAAGAATTTTCCCCAATTTTAGGCTCCTGGGACATTAGATCTTCATTTCTCTCTCTAAAAAAAAATAAAAATAAAAAAGAACATGTTGCCAGACAGGTCAGTTTCAAAATACAATTTCTGAAAAAAATCAAATAGTATTCTTTATAAAATTGTAAATTTAACAGCAAAACTCACACTATTTGTTACAACTTACAACAAATATAACAATGGATAAAGTGCTTGACTTGTATGCAGCCAATCTAGATTCCATCCTTAGCATTACATTTGTTCCCTTGAGCACTGCTAGGAGAGCCAGGATTAATCTTCATCATAACTGTGTAAGGAACAAAAACCTAAAGGGAAAAATAAAATGTATATGTGTGTATATTTATAACACTAGATGACTATGATTGATGATACTCATGTCATGAATATCATTAAAACTCGGATTAGATCATTTGAAAAGATCCAGTATGCAATAGGTTTGATTGCACAGATGTGTACCTAGACTTATCATGAGTAATTGCTATAAGAATGCTTACTCACTGGCACAGCAATGTGGTATTGTGATTACCAGCATGGAAAATTCTGGTAACAGATGCACTGGATTTGAATTTAGACTGTATTTTCTACCTGGTCATAATTTCCCCCATGTTTTTCATCCTTTCTTTTTATCTATCTAGCTATCTACCTATCTACGTATCTGTCACTGTCACTGTCATCCTGCTGTTCATTAATTTGCTTAAGTGGGAGCCAGTAATGTCTCCATTTGTCCCTGTCGTGTGCTAGTATAGCCCGATGGCTTATTGGGGGCTCTTTCAGGACCATTGTTGTTACTGTTTGTGGCATAACGAGTATGCCATGAGTAGCTTGCCAGGTTCTGCTGTACATCTACATATAGTAAATTAATATGTAAATCCCCATTTCCTTGCAAGGCTCTTGGGAATAATATATGCTTAAATAATTCAATAGAACTATAAAATGCTCGAATCAGGAATAGAATATAGTATTTTCTATGTCAAGTACGTATATATATAAATATATACATAAAAATCTTATTTTACCTAATTTGTAAATATCGTGTAATGTTGGTACTTATATTACATGAGCCAAGATATTCTTTAGCCTTCAAATTAATAAATTCCTCTGAGAAAACGAATATTGAGTTCAAGTATTACTTTTCATTTAGAGTTAATGTAATCATGCAAAATATTATGCAAAGTTAGGAAACAATCTCAGTTTTAATAAATCCCATCAACTTCTGACATAACATCACAACTTGACTATCTGAATACCTAAGTGTTCTCTGAAAATAGGAAACAGTGTATTACAAGATAAAAAGCGCTGAATTGAAGGAAAAGCGAATTTTCTTTCCAAGGGAATTTGGGTGTAACTTTTAAATTTTAATAAGCCTCAGTACCCTGAACATTAAAATAGAATGTAAGATATGCTTGTTGATCTATCATAGAATTATGAAAACACATACTCAAAAATGTGGGTGTGTGGATTTACTTTATATGTGTCTTGGAATAATGTAAAACAATTATCATAAACTGATGAAAGTTTTACAAAAAGATAGTTACAGAAGATAATTTATAAGATGTTAATTACCTCTAAGACTTAGAAAACTTCTCTGAGATAGTTAAGATATTAAACTATGCAAAACTCTCTGATGAACTCATAATGGCTATTTGATTTATTTTTATTTTCTTCAAAGGAAATGGGAGTTCTAAAAAGAAAACTCAATATTCATGTTTAATAGTTAATAAAAATTGAAGCCATTTATCTGAAAAACTGTAAAAAAATCCTTCATATTATTTCCAGTATATTTTTGTATCGTCCAGCTACTAAAAGAGGATGAAAGTTAAGACTGTTAATTCTATTTGCCAAATAGCTGTAGTTTAAATAGAGAAAAAATCCCCAACAAAGCCCTATTGTGCATCAAACCACATAAGTTGTATGCTGAGCAAGTATTATATACTGACTATCCATAGAATTTTCATTTGAAATAACCCTGATTTAGTTTTTTAAAAGACAAATACCAAGAATATTCTGTTTTCTGCCAGCTTGTAAATAGTCAATAAAATAACACTTGCCTCATTCAGAAGACAATTGTTTCCTATGGTGCAGATTAGAGTGATGAAGCACTCTGAACTTAACCTACTTCACGATGGGAAAACTCCATGGGAACTAACCAAAGGAAAGTCGTCCTTGGGTCAGAAACACAGAGCAGCAATAAGGCACTTCCCCTGGACATGGCTCACATCCATTCAATATGGTTCCCAGAGCAATACCAGGAGTAATGCCTGAGCACAGGTCTTGGAGCAAGTGCTGAGTACCTCTGGGTGAGGCTCCCAAACAAAAGTAAATAACGCGATCCTTCAGTTATCTACTCACTTGGGTGGAAGATAAATTCCGTCCTCTCAGGAAGATGGCTGTGTGATTTAAACAACTCCTTAGGATTCCTCATTTATGATTTATCTTCATGCATGAGGTTTTTTTTTTCCTGTTCAACAATGATTGCTACATACATACCAGGTCTCTACTATTGAGCTACATCCTAGTTATTTAGGGGAAGGGGTTGAGGGGGGCCACACCTTGTTGCTCAGAGATCACTCCTGGAAGTGCTCTGGAATTTTATGGGTATCAGAGATTGGACCCAGTTTGTTCACTTGGGAGATAAGCACCTTACCCACTCTACTATCTCTTTGGCTATTTTCATTTGGAGAGCCCCAGAGAGGCTGGGTGAGAACCCTCTCCACTTCGAGGGATTCAGCCCCGGCAGTCGACCTCCACAACCCAACCTCTGCCATGGTCCAGGCTGCTTTTTACACACTCGGCCAAGCTTCACGTAGGACTAAGCATGTTCCTAAACTGACACATCATAAGACACTCCCTACTCATTTTTCATAATTACCAACCATATTTGATTTGAGGCAAGATGACGCCAACGCCGCCCGAACACCTCGCACTCTCCCAAACTTGGCTCACCATCTTGCTTTAGACAACACGCGGCTCAGCACACGAGGCATGGAACTCTACTCATGATCCCCTGCTGGAACTTTATGTTTGATTTCTGATGGACATCGCCAGCAATTTTGCAAGATTCAGACAGAATGGTGTCAGCGGGGCATGGAGAAACCATGGCGTGGTTTCTTATGTGGTTTCTTATCACTTTCTTATGTATTGACAATTTTGATTTTTTTAAACTTTACATGAGAAAATACCACTTAGTGACCGAAGCAAACTCAATAACTGAATACTCTATTAGAGTTTACCTACTAATGTCTGTCAATAGGTTTCCTTGCATGAAAAATGACAAATGAGGGGCTGGAGTCATAGTATATCAGATGTGTGCTTGCCTTTGATCTGGCCAAACTGGGTTTGATCTCTGGAAGTCCACTTGGTCCCCTGAGCAGTGCCAGGAGTGATCCCTGAGTGTAGAGCCTGGAGTAAGACCTGAGCACTGCCCAGTGTGACCACTAAAACAAAATAAAACAAAAAAAATGACAAAGACCAGATATGGTGATCTTTACTAAGATAAAATTTGATCTTACCATGGGTAATAGAATTTCACTTCACTAAACACTTTGTTAATTTTATTGACAACATTTCTAAATGGCCATTATCATAATATTGTCAAATAATAAAGATGTTTTTAAAAAGCAAGATATAGTCTGCCTTAATTTCAATGGTCTAGACACTTGAGTATTTAGCAAGTGATTGGAATCTCATAATAAGGATAGAGACACAAAACTTTCTTTAAATTTAAATTGGCAAATGACCTCTATAGGTATGAACATCTGAAGAAATACGGTTGCATTAGCTGGATCTTCTACTTCCTTACTATTCATTATTTCCTTCTCTCTTCTCTATGACCTTCACATTTTGTCTCAGTAAATGGCCAGCCTGAGAAAAGCTTACATTTTCCATCTTTAGTGCCACTATCTATCACTGTGTAATCATGTGCTAGTCAATAGGACAGAAAAAGATGTGATGTTAGCAATCTAAAAAGACGTCATTAAAGTGTAGAGGAGAGCAAGAATCCTTGTGATTTTACTTTGTGCTAGCTGGAACATAGACAAGAGAACAGAGCATGGGACAACTATTGCATTTCATAAGAAATATGCTGTCAATGTAAGGGGAAAAAGATGGAAGAACCTCCTTAAGCCTTCACTGTAATGGCAACAGCAAATCATCCATCATCTTATGCTTGGACTTATATTTAAATATCTTTACAGATTTTTATTTTTAACTTGACTTAGGTTTATTGGATTACAACTTTTTTAATCAAGGCATTTGATAAGTTTGACTGGTGATTATAATGCTGTAACCATCATGACAATCAAGACAGAGAACATTTTCATCAGCCCTCAATAAGGCATTACTGGGTGCTTTAGGCAATCAGTTACATACTCTCTCACACACTTCTGCCTAGACCAAATACAAATTTGCTTTCTGTCATAACAGATTAATATTTACATTTTAGAACTTATTTTAAATCCCTAAAACTTACATATATCATAAATTTTGTCAAAAATTTGGACTTGAGCGGGTAGGGCCTTTGCCTTGCATGTGGCTGACTGGGGTTCGATTCCTCTGTCCCTCTCAGAGAGCATGGCAAGCTACCGAGGGTATCCCACTCACATGCCAGAGGCTGGCAAGCTATCTGTGGCGTATTTGATATGCCAAAAACAGTTATAGCAAGTCTCACAATGGAGACATTACTGGTGCCCACTCGAGCAAATTGATGAACAATGGGATGACAGTGCTACAGTGCTGTTATTGAATTTAAAGATTAATTTTGCAGGATGGAGAGATAATACAGCAGGTATGGCACTTGCCTTACACAGGTCAGACCTGGATTCTATCTCCCTGTACCCCATATTGTCCTCTGATCTCCACCAGGAATGATACCTGAATACAGATCCAGGAGAATCCATGAGCATTGCCTGGTGTGGTCCAACACTTGCCCCAACTAAAAAAAAATGAAGATCACCATGAGAATATAGCATTCTAACATTATTCTGTTTTCAGTACAAGATGATAGTATGCATTTCAATTTCCGGGTCTTCAATTTGGTAGCACTGTCATCCTGTTGTTCACCGATTTGCTCGAATAGGCACTTGCAATTTGTTAATTTCAAAATATTTTTAAGTATATACTGTTGTTGTACATTTTCTTAGACATACTCCTAGTGTATTTCATGTTTTGGATTCTAATTTACATAGAAATAAATTTATTTTTACTTTGACAGCTGTTTAAGGCTAAAAATTTGAAAACCCCAATTTGAGTTTGATATAGTCCCATGAGCACAAAGCTAGGAGTAAGATCTGAATATAGTCAGGTATGGCCCAAAACAAAACAAATAATAAAAAAAGAACAGGGAAGAAAGAAAGAAAGGAAGAAAGAAATAAGAAAGAAAGAAAGAAAGAAAGAAAGAAAGAAAGAAAGAAAGAAAGAAAGAAAGAAAGAAAGAAAGAAAGAAAGAAAGAAAGAAAGAGAGAGAGAAAGAAAGGGAGAAAGGAAAAAGGAAGAAAGAAAGAAAGAGAGAGAGAATGAAAGAAAGAAAGAAAGAAAGAAAGAAAGAAAGAAAGAAAGAAAGAAAGAAAGAAAGAAAGAAAGAAAGAAAGAAAGAAAGAAAGAGAGAAAGAGAAAGGAAGGAAGGAAGGAAGGAAGGAAGAAAGAAAGAAAGAAAGAAAGAAAGAAAGAAAGAAAGAAAGAAAGAAAGAAAGAAAGAAAGAAAGAAAGAAAGAAAGAGAAAGAAAGAAAGAGAGAGAGAAAGAAAAAGAAAGAAAGAAAGAAAGAAAGAAAGAAAGAAAGAAAGAAAGAAAGAAAGAAAGAAAGAAAGAAAGAAAGAAAGAAAGAAAGAAAGAAAGAAAGAAAGGAAGAAAGAAAGGAAGAAAGGAAGGAAGAAAGAAATGAAAACAATGACATGAAAAAGTAGAAAAATATCTCCCAAACTTCAACTACTGTGTTTTTCTGATCCCTTCTCTTGTGTATGCAAAGGCTTGCAGTCAGTCAGGATTTGGGAAGATGATTCAGGTTTGAGATGTCAACTCTTCTATAGCTCTCTTCACACTCAAGATTTCTCTTTCAATTTTGTACCTGCTCTGTCAAGCTTAAAATTTACTGTATTTACTGTCATTCCTTTGCTCATCGGTTTGCTCGAGCGGGCACCAGTAACATCTCCATTGTGAGACTTGTTACAGTTTTTGGCATATCGAATAAGCCATGGGGAGCTTGTCAGGCTTAAAATTACTTCCTACCAATACAAATACAGAAGGTGAGCATGATTTTCTGGGGTTTGTTTGTTGTTTGGGAGTCTTACCAGGTTGTATCCAGGCCTTACTCCTGGCTCTGCGCTAAGGGTGGTGTTATGGGAATATACATGATTGCAAGGATTTAACTAGGATTTGGTCACATGCAAGGCAAACATCTTAATTGCCAGTAGTATCTTTCCCACACAAGTGAGTCTGTTATTTCTAGATTTTTAGGGAATGAGTGTACTTGAGTGAGACAAACACAAATTTCTATTTTCTATTCCTTCTAGTTGAAAGTTTTCAGGTGTAAACTTGGTTCTGGCTTTTATATGTTTTCAAAAGTTTTTTTTATGACTTTATAAGATTTTTTAAATAATAATACATGTACCTCCAAAATTTACAGTTATTTATATGAGAATTGTGCCGTTACTACACTATGTTACCTTTCATTATAAAAATATATCTTGGATTTTAACCTAATATAAATAATCACTTTTGTTTGAATCACATTATTTTTCAGTTTCTGTAGCTTATGGATAAAATATTAAATTACATAATATCATGACAACATCGATGAGGAATATGATCAACTGGTTCAGTACCTCCATGATTGTGCCCTCCATGATTGTGCGAGGAATGCAGAGAGAGAAAGCCACAAAAAGTCTCCTGTCTTTGGAAACTCTCAAGCTCATTCACCAACATGGTCTGGTGAGAAACTCGGGCAATCACAAGTTAACATCTGAGCTCAAAAATCTGTGCAGAGAAGCGATAAAGGAAGAACTCAAAGAGAGAAGAGCAGTAGTGTGGGCTGATGTGGCAGAAGCCAGGAAACAGGTACTTGCAACACCTGCCTGTCCTTCACCAACTGTAAGACGAAGATGGCTGCCCTGTGAGGTCCTGATGGATCTATCATACCTTGCAGAAGGGCGATGGAAAAGATTATCCACGACTTCTACTCAGATCACTTTGATAGTCACATCCACCTGCCAACATATCAAATTCCGCAGGGTGGATATGTCTTTTTCAGCACTCTCCCTTCCAAAATCTGACATGCCATTTCATAGGTAAAGAAGCGTACAGGACCTGGTCCAGACAAGGTCAGACCTGAACACCTGAAGAATCTGCCACCAGTAGTCGTCAATACACTGGCTAGGCTCTTCACATGCTACCTGTCCTAATGCAAGGTTTCATCCCAGTGGAAAACCAGCAGGACCATCCTGTTGTACAAGAAGGGAGACATCCACAACATCAGCAACTATCACCCAAACAGCCTGCTGTCCTTTGTCTAAAAGTTATTCACTCGAGTCATCCTGAATAGGATTGGCAGAACACTAGACGAAGGACAACCATGTGAGCAAGCCAGATTTCGAAAAGGATTCAACACAATCGACCATATCTGCACGGTGACCAAGCTCATTGAAGTTTCTAAAGAGTTCACGATGCTGCTCTGTCTAATGCTCTATCATCTTAAAGAAGGCCTTTGATTCTGTTGAGACTGAATCGGTTCATCGGAGCCATAAACAAACAGGGTGTTCAAACTCAATACATCAGGAGAGGATTCATGAGCTGTATTATAGACTCACCACCAAGATCTCACCATTCTACAAGGAAGTGATCATCAACGTAAAGAGAGGGGTTTGGCAGGGCGACACCATTTCACTGAAACTCTTCAGTGCCACCCCCGAGAACATCATGCAACAACTATAATGGGAAGGAATGGACATGAAGATAGAGGGTCTGCAACTACACCACCTCCACTTCACTGATGATATCATTCTAGTTCTAATAACACCAAATATCATCCAAGTGGCACAAATGCTGCCAGACTTCAACCGTGAGTGTGGAATCTCAGCTGAATCTCATGAAGACAATGTTCATATGAAATGAACTAGTTCCTGAAGCTCCATTTGCTCTCAATGGAATGAACATCTCCGAATGCAGCAGCTATGTGTACCTGGGTCAAGAACTCAACATGACAAATAAGCTGGCACCTGAACTGCACAGGAGAATGAAAGTAGTGTGGAATGCCTTCAAGAGGGTCGAAGAAGTGGTTTAGAGGATGAAGAACCTCCGGCTCTGGGCACATGTTTTCAACTCCACTGTTCTTCCTGCACTATCAGATGCCTCAGAGACCAGGGCCCTATGCAAACAGGATGAGAACGCTATTCGGGTGTCCTAAAGAGGAATTGAAAGAGCTATGCTTGGAGTATCACATTTCACCCAAGTGAGAGAAGGAATCTGGAGTTCCGGCCTCCAGATTCAGTCAAGAATCAAGGATGCTGTCTCATTTGCCAAGTCAAAAATCAGATGGGCCAAACACGTAATGAAATTCAGAGACAACCACTGGATTAGAGCTGTTACTGACTGGATTCCACGGGAAGTCAAAAGACCATGTGGCGGCCCACTACAAGATGGCCAGACTTCTTCATTAGCATCCTGAATGAATGGTTTGAGAATCTTTGTGATCCTGGAGCGAGCAAACGCCATTGGGCTACACTAGCATGTGACAGGGATGAATGGGGACATTACTGGCACCCGCTCAAACAAATAGATGAAAAATGGGATGACAAGTCATACAAGTGACAAATATGTTAACAATGGCTATCAAGCAATAATTCATTAATATGAAGTAATTTATATTACTCTGGTTTCCAGTGATCCAAACTCCTGTACCATTCCAGCTTTAAAGACCCAGAATACAATTTCTAGTTATCTGAAAAGTCCCAAGTCCAGGAAGCTTTCCACTATCTGTAAGTATAATATGAATTGAAATAAGAGAAAAGTAGTCAGTTTGATATCAGGTAGATCTGGAGATTTTTTTTAAAAAATCATAAAAATTACTGTTATATAAGTTGGCTAATAAAACGGAACATATATTTATAGGACAAGAATGATATTATGAGATTATGGGAAGTTTCTTATACAAGTAAGCATTTGATTTAACATTTGAAAAGTGAAGGAAATTTACATGCTTGACAAATGCAGAAACTGTCAGATTAAATATTTTCCTTTTGTCACAACCACCTAATACACGGTGCGTTTAATATTCAAAATTTCTTTTTCATACTTTATACGCAAACCATCATTCCTATAGGGATTATAATTAATTTTGTTAGATTTTATTTTCACTTAAAATACTTTTGCCGTATGCCTAAAACAGTTTGCTAGGACTTCAGAAATCCCCAATCTATTCAGTTTTTATGGACTGGTGACTTGAACAGCTGGCTAATACTTTTCATTACACTTTGAGAAGGTGGCATCATTTCTATATTCTAGGAATACTCATAAAATCTATGATAAAGTCTTTCTTCCTTCAACCCAATGTTCATTATTTTCTACTCTTTATTTTAAACACCCATGCAGAAAACTATTTTTAAAACAAAAATAATACAACCAACTTCCAAGACACTCTTTTTCCCAAATTAATTATCTTATAATTTTGACTTGATTTTAAGAGAGGTGTTACAAATAAGGATATGTGGGTGTGCTTTGGTGCTTCTATTCTCCATCCTCGCAGCCCGTAATGTTTCTGGACAACAGTCACCTCAGCATGTGCTTTCTCAAGTGCAAATAGAAGCGTTTTTCAAGTTATTTTTGTCAAAAATAATATTATCACTGTTTAGCCTACAAACCAAATCTTTCAATTACTTGTGTAAAATACCGGAAAATTAATTAGCAGAGAAACAGGGTTCCCTTAGATACTGACACAGTGTCAAAATGGTATTTAAGTTTCTAAGTACTTATTGGCAAGGACAGTACCAATCGGTGAAGCACACATTATCAGGAGCGCTTCAGCCCACCACAGTTGACTGCAGAAGCTGGTCAAATGAGTTGGGAAGGAAACTTCTGCTTCCCTATTTGTATCATAAAGTTATTATTGTTTCTAACATTGCTTACATCTGGCATCCTGTCTTCTGTTCTCACTGCAACCAAAATTATGATCATTGAACTTACTGCTCTCCATTGCAAAGAGATGATGTAAAATCAATCACAATTCATTTTATAATTAGACTGAGCTTTGAGGTTTGTGGATCTGAGCAAAGAGTCTGTGGGAAATACTCTTATTTTTTAAAAATCAATATGGAGGGTACCCTGGTTTGGCGCTCATATTTGTTAAGTGCAGAGTGGTAATTTTCAGGCATATTTTATGATCACAGTATGAGAAACATTTCATTAAGCTATATTTGCATTAATTTGTTGGTTAATGGCATCTCAAATCAAGAGAGCTGGATGAGCAGAGACCTCAAAGGTCCTTTTTTTCTCCCCATTAGCAATGACATCTCCATTTCCTTGCTATAAAAATTCACTACAGGAAAGCATGTTCTCATTAAAGTAAATATATCTTCTATGGATTTCCAAGTTGGAATGCAAAAGCCTATGAAAATAATCAATTTGGAGGAATTCCCACACTTCCTTTACTACTGTATATTGTTAAATGAAATAAAAATCCTCTTTCTGTCGTATGCAATCTCAAACCAAAACACATACACATGTCCTTGCACAGTCGTCTCAATCATAATAGGGACTAACATCTTTGGAGTTGAAATCCAAAGTCCAGACATAGCAAAAGGCAGACATAAATATTCATTTCTGACCAACTCATCTGAGGAAAAAAATCAGAGTGAAATTTTCTTTGCAGATGTTGTTGAGACAGGAATTATTTTTGTCACTTTTGAATGTATTTAAGCCTTCATTTTAAATGTTAAGTACTTTCCAAAGTGAACTTTATTCTGCATTTGTAAGCCTCAAAATTTGTTATATTCAGACTGTCCTTTTCCCCCAAACCAAGATGGAATATACTATTTTCCTTGATTTTCATTTCAAGTGATTTATAATGTACACATCATAAATATTATTATAATTGATAAGTGTATGTAAAATTTGAGGAATTGGGTATGGGATCTGAGGGAAGTATAATTGGTCACCAGTGCTGTTGATCTGGTTTTAATAGTTCTCACCTACACATAAACCAGTGACTTTTAAATATGGATAAATTCAACCGAATCTCCTACAGTATTTGATTCTTTCAACATATACTTTTTCAAAGATAGCAGGAACTGGATATAGGACAATGAAAACAGACAAACAATACCTGGAAAACCCATATCTGACTTGTCTTTATATTTTAGGAGGATTTACAGGCAACAAACATATGTCTAATAAAAATAAATCACGAAAGAAAAATTACTGTAGCACTGTTATTCTGTTGTTCATCGATTTGCTCGAGCAGGCACCAGTAACATCTGAGACTTGTTAATGTTTTTGGCATATCAAATAAGCCACAGAGATCTTGCCGGGTTCTGCCGTGTGGGCAGGATACTCCCTTGCCGAGCTCTTCAAGAGGAATGGAGGAATCAAACCAGGGTTGGCCTCTTGCAATGCAAACTCCCTACCCACTGTGCTATCACTCCAGTCAGGCGTGTTGAATGTGAGGGACTATTTGAACTACAATATTTTTTTTAACTCTGGGGATTCTTTTGACTTTCATTTTTGCCTTATTTTTTAATATGTCACTTATCCTCTCAGTCTTGAATACTTTACATCATAAATTATGGATCTGTTTTGTTTTCTAGAAGAACAAGTTAAGGAGATTTTGTTATTTGCTTGTTTGAGTGGTGTGGAACTCTTGGGAATACTTCCCAACCAGAGGAAAACAGGAAGAGCGTGCCTAGAAACTTCAGCGTTCTTCACATGTAAATATTCTGATATGCTCCTTTTCCCATAGACCCTTCCAGATCTGTCTTCCATACCAAGTCAACTTCTCTCTATTAGCCTCACAATGAGGAAAAGATATTGGACAATAAAAAAAAAAACTCCTCTGCTTATCCTATCTTGTTATTTTCTGCACCCCTATTTCCCTACTTCAGTTAGAATAAATATTCCCAAAATATGATCACTCAATACCGAATTAACATTTTTTCTCTTATATACCACTAAATCACAGTTCTATGTAACTATTCCATTGAGATTACTATTGGGCCAGGGAGACAGCTCAAATGACTAAGGTCATGCTTCGCCTGGAGGCGGCCTGATTTGATTGCCAGCACCATGTATCTCTTTATCTCTTGGGCACTATTAGGAGTGACCATGGAACCCAGAGCTGGGAGTAGCGCCCCCCTCCCCGCTTCGCCCCTGACCAAAGTTCCAGATATGGCCCTCCAAAACAACTGCACAACCAAGAAAATGTCATTTATGTATATTTCTTGGTGGAGGAGACAGAGCACCCAAAGTTACTCCAGGTCTATTCTTGACTCTGCTCAGAGAAACTTCCTAGTGGTACTTGTAGGATCATATGTAGTACTGGGCATTTAATTGGCGTTGGTAAGGTATAGGGCAACTGCCTTACCCACTGTACTATCTCCCCATCCTCATTCTTGCCAAAATGGCTAATAGAAGAGGGATGCTGAAGATACAGGAATGTGGAGGGAATTGTGAGATTCATAGACTCTTCTTTCAGGAATGACTGAAAAATCAACTCAATTTCAAACATTTAGTGTAAATTGGATAATATGAAACTTCCTATTTGTATAAAATGGACCATGATAGAAATAAAGAAACATTACTTTTTAATCATTTAACTCACATACCATTTGTACCACTTATTGGAAGCATTAATTGAGTTCTATATCCACTTAGCTATTAACACTTGTAGGAGGAAAAATGCATTTTTGACACATTCAATCAGTAAAGCAATATTTCTATTTTCTGAATTTTAAGCAGAGTCAAGTAAAATGTTATAAATGAAAACGATAAGAAATTAGTAATAACAGTAGTATCAATAGCAGTAATAATAATAATCTTAAATTCACTGTCATATTTATAGTCCCCATGATTAAACTTTTTGAGGATTCTCTGCATTTGTATATTAGGACAGTGAGGCATAGTCACTGTGGGGCTCGTCCGAATGTGTGGAGAGTGGCCTTGAGCAGGACTGTGGCTGTGTTCCAGAGGTCTTCAACTGCCAGGGCTCTGCTTGAGTCAGGGAGGGAAACTCAACGCGTGCCCTCTGAAGCACCCCGGTGAGACATAGTAAATTATGTTATTTAAAGATCTGTCCATATGCTTCATCTCATAACTTTCTGTTTACATGTCATATCTCTAAACTACATATAAGTATTTTTCTAAATTGCATACTAATAACTATTAACAGGGATGGACTACTGCTATCTCTTGCTAATTAAGAGTGCAATAGAATAAATTTAATCCATTTTTGGAGAAATGCTTCATGTTAAAATATAGTTCTTATTCTCACAATTAGATTTATTACTATTTTTATTGCAACTTTTATGACTTGGTCTAACGGTATGCTAATTGTTTTAATCAAAGAAATTTCAAGTCATACAAACTACTTGGCCATAATTAAGCAATACAACATGACAAACCATCCCTTTCAGGATGATTACAGAATATTATAATTTTATAATAAACTCTAATGATTTTCTATGTTAATTACACACATTAATAGATTCTGTTCATATTTAATTATCTGTTACATTGATATTTCCATAACTTTTAGGTTGTTCTGGTTAAATATAACCACACTCAAACATAAATTCACTAAAAGGACATTATTTTAGCATTGAGACCTCTAGTTGGGAGGTGTGTGTGAGTGTGTGTGTGATATTTCATAGTTTCACAAATATAAAATTACATGATTAAATCTTATTAACACCAAAACTAAATAAATATTTCAATTTCAAAGATAAATTGTCTTTCACTTCAGCAGACTAGGAGATGCAGAAGTAGGGCTGTGTATAGATCAAACATATAAATAGTGAAGCAAGTTTTACTTGATTTCTTTAGAGGATGGACTACTTTATGTTTAAGAACGCAGGGGATTCTCTGAAAGCTTGTTGAAATTTGAAGCAATCTCTCAGATCACTCTATTTGGAGAACTATTAAAATATGCATATTAAAATATAAAATCAAAGCCAGAGATATAGTACAGCATAAAGTGCTTGTGTCGCATGCAGCTGATCCTGCTTCATTCCCCTGAAACACAGGTGGTGTCCAAAGTCCTGGCAGGCATGATCTCAGAGTGCAGACTTGGAAGTAAACCCTGAGCACATCCTTATGTGGCTTTCTAACAAAAAATTAAATAATAATATCAAATTTAATCCCGACTTTACTAAATGCCTCAGATTTAATGCAATAGACATCTCCCTTTTTCAAATCATTTTTACCTCACTCTCTATTCAATAGCAAGTTTAAGATGTCTTTGTTCATAAATTTAAAATAAATAACTTTCAATGTAAATGAAAAGATTCATTTTTATGCACTTCTTTCATTTTTATTGATATATCTGTAGCACTATAGCACTGTAGCACTGTCATCCTGTTGCTCATTGATTTGCTCGAGTGGGCACCAGTAACTTCTCCATTGTGAGACTTATTACTGTGTTTTCTTTCCCACCCTCCCCCTGCCTCTATGGCAGACAATATTCTCCATACTCTCTCTCTACTTTTGGGCATTATAGCTTGCAACACAGAGACTGAGAGGTCATCATTAAATAGATGACTGAGAGGTCATCTATTTAAAGACTATTAAATTTTAAAGCAAAATTTTTACATTTATATGTCGATGCCAAAATATTTGAACTTTGTAGCTAAAATATATTTGAATTTTGGAGATTAAATCTCTTCATAAATTCTACTCTGATTTTCCTCACTTTTTCTCACATACTTTCTTTTCTATTATTTAAAAAATAACTTTGGGTGCCTAAAATTTGTTAATGCTATTAAGAAGAACTGCAAAGTTTATGATGCCTGTCAAACTTCTCCAAAACAATAAATGTGGTCTGAGAGACAAGACACAAAACTACTTGCCTTGCATGGAACAGATACTCCTTTGATCTCCTACAATGCAAAAGGTTGACCCAAGCACATCTATAGGTGACTCCTGAGCATAGAATCAGGAATAGACCTTGAGCACTACCAGGTGTAGACAAATCTCAGTCTCTCTCCAGAGTTAATCAATTCTAATTTTGTTCCTTTCACAACTGTTAAGATTTTCTTATACAGGATTTTACATTTTTTGTACATTTCTTATTAGTTTTCTTTCCAGATATTCTTTTCAGAGGCTGCTGTAAATGGGGCCCATACATACTGCCAATATTTGCTGAATTTATTTAAATATATGCAATACATAAATTTCCATGTTAATTTTAAATCTAATTTTTGATATTTTATATTGATTGAGTTAGTAATTAATAAAAATCACATATTTAAAAATATTAAAACACAATGATTTGCAAAGTTATCCATGGTTGAATTTTAGATATACAATGTTCCAGTGCCAATCTCACCAGCAATTTGCCATCCCTCCGCCAGTGTGCCTACGTTCCTCTACACTTCCCAGCTTACCACCTTAGCAGACACGTTTTTAGGTATGAAACCATATATTTTAATTTGTTTTTATTATTCACTGTAGCACTGTCATTCTGTTCATCGATTTGCTTGAGCAGATGCTAGTAACATCTCCATTCATCCCTGTCCCATGCTAGTGTAGCCCAGTGGAATATTGGGGCCTCTTTCAGGACCAGGGAAATGAGGACCATCATTGTTACTGTTTTTGGCATATCAAGTATACCACAGGTAGCTTGCCAGGCTCTGCTGTGTGGGCAGAATATTCTCGGTAGCTTGCCGGGCTCTCCAATAGGAATGGAGGCTTTTGGGGCAGCCTCTAATTGCCTTTACAGGTGTTCCTAAAAAAAACATAAACAAAAAAATGACTTCAATATAGACTAAAATATAAACACATTTCTTTTGATTGATTGATTTTTGGTTTGAGGTCCATACACAGCAATATTCTGTGGATACTCCTGGCGCTAGACTCAGGAATCACCCCTGTAGTGTTCAGAGAATCATATAAGGATGTCAGGGATCAAACATTGGCAAGTCAATCAACATAATTCATCATATTAATAAAATAAAAAATAAAAACCATATGATCATATCAAGAGATGCAGAGAAAGCTTTTGACAATATCCAGTACCCCTTTATAATGAAAGCTCTCAGCAAAATAGGTATGGAAGAAACATTCCTCAATATAGTCAAAGCCATCTACCAGAAGCCCACAGCAAGCATCATTCTCAAAGGGGAAGGACTAAAAGACTTCCCTCTAATGATCAGGGATAAAACAAGGATGCCAACTTTCGCCACTTCAATTAAATATAGTACTGGAAGTACTTGCCATAGCAGCTAGGGAAGAAAAGATATTAAGGACATCCAGATAAGAAAACTAAAAAGCCAAGTTTTCACTATTTGCAGATGACATGATACTATACTCAGAGAACCCTAAAGGCTCTACCAAGAAGTTCCTAGAAACATTAGATTTGTATCATAAAGTGGCAGGCTACAAAATCAATACCCACAAGGCCATTGCTTTCCTATATGCAAATAATGAAAAATAAAGTGATATGAAAAAAATTCAGTTCACAATTATGCCTCAGAAAGTCAATTACCTCAGAATAAGCTTAACTAAGGAGGTACCTGTGCAAAGAAAACTTCAAAACACTACTTCAAGAAATAAAGGAAGATGAAACAAAATGAAGACACATCCCCTGCTCATGAATTGGGAGAATAAACATGGTCAAAATGGTAATACTCCTCAAGGCATTATACAGATTCAATGTGGTCTCTATATGAGTTTTATCTGTGATAGAACTAGACTTACGCCACCAATCCCCAAAAAACATAGTTTGTACCCTAAATATTTTCACATAACATAAAAAAGCAAGCAAATAACAACAAAAAACCCTATAAGAAGCAAAACTAAATTTAAATTTCTTATGGTATGTGTACAATACATGCACACATCTTTCAGTCAGTGAAGACAGTCCATCGGGAGCTTTTTATATCTATATATAGGAGCCATTGGAATGCAGGACATTTAAAACTGCCTTGCTTATAAATGTCTTTATTTTATATCAGTTTTAATGCTTTTAATATTTGGTGGGTGGAAATTTTTGGACCACATCTGGCTGTGCTCAGGTCTTAACGCCCTTAGTTTTGTGCTCAGGTATCACACCTGGTGGTACTTGGAACCATACTTTGGTGCCAGAAGATCAAACCTAGATCAGCCATGTGCAAGGCAAGCACTTAAACTCCTGTACTGTCTCTGTGGCCCCTGAAATGCTTAATTTATAGACCTTTTACTATGCATATTGTGAAGGATGTAATTTTATTTTATTTTATTCTTATATATACATATTATTTATTGAATCACCGTGAGAACAGTTACAAAGCTTTCAGGATTAAGTCTCGGTCATACAATGATCAAACACCTATTCGTTCACCAGTGCACATGTTCCACCACCAAGAACCCCAGTATACCTCCCATCCCACCCTACCCTGCCAGTGTGGCAGATGATTTTCACTTTACTCTCTCTTTACTTGGATTACATTCAATTTTTGACAGAAAACCCACTATTATTATTTGGAGTTTTCCCCCCAACAATCAGACCTGCTGAAAAGGCATCATTAGATCATTTGGTTTCTATTGCTGATAACGAATAGCATATGATGCCGCATGGCCACAAAAGCAGCCACACCAGTTTTGGCATTATTGGTATTTAAGTAGTTAAATCCAGAGTTCTTTCTTTTTTTTTTTTTTTTTTTTTGCTTTTTGGGTCACACCCGGATATGCATAGGGGTTACTTCTGTCTCCACACTCAGGAATTACCCCTTGTGGTGCTCAGGGGACCATATGGGGTGCTGGGAATCGAACCCGGGTCAGCCGTGTGCAAGGCAAATGCCCTAC
Organism: Sorex araneus; assembly: GCF_027595985.1. Taxonomy (NCBI): domain Eukaryota; kingdom Metazoa; phylum Chordata; class Mammalia; order Eulipotyphla; family Soricidae; genus Sorex; species Sorex araneus. Next base: position 59,497,623 of record NC_073309.1, on the reverse strand, counting down.
CCGCTGCGCTATCGTTCCAGCCCCCATCCAGAGGTATTTCTGATAGCAGCTGCTGTGTTCTGAGATTGGTTTGTGTGCCTCTGGGATCATGGCCATTCAGGAGTGGAGGAGCTTTTCGTGGGCGGCCGCTCGGGGTCTCACTTGGTCGGAGTGCAGGGCCGGTTCTGCCCCCGCATTGTGAGATTTCCCAAGTGCCCCATCACTGCAAGCTCCTACCTCTCTGTCCAGTTGGCTCTGAAAGGTGGCGGTCACCATGCTGCCCCAAAGGAGAAAAGTCAGAGGGACAAAGACCCTTCCCCTCCAGGGGCTCACGGGGCCATAGCTTAGTTCACAGTTCAGGAGTATATCTGCCAGCAGCCACTGCGTTACTCACAATAAATTGGAGTACATGCCGAGGAGTGGGATCCCTACTGTTATCAGGTAGTCCTATTTATTATTTTTTTTTGAAATTTCTTCATTCGATTTCCTAGAACCAGACTGCAGTGCCACCAACTGAGTATGAGAGCTCTGTTGACTATTCCTGCCACGTCTGGTTACTTCCAAACGTTCTGATATAAGCCTATTTCAACATACTGAAGTTATTTCTAATTATCATTTTTAATATGTTTTTCCCTTATAGTCAGTGATCATGAACACGTTCTCATATGCTCCTGGACATCTCTATTTCTTCTTTGGGAAACTTATTTTTAGCATCTCTCCCCCTCTTTGAACAAGATTTTTGTTTCTGTTGTTGAGTTTGTAAGTGCTTTCTACATCTCAAATATTAGCTTTTGGATCTCTTGGCTGTATTTTTCCATTATGTGGGTGTCCTTAAATTTTAGCTCTCAATTCTTTCACAGTGCATAAAAGTTTTTGTTTGATGTAATCCCATGTGTTTGCTTGCTTTTGTTTTCTTTGCCAATGGAGCCGAATCATTGAAGACACATGTCAATATCATGGGGAGTGCTCTGCCAAAATTTTCTTTGATGTATTTTATTGAGTTGACTCTAATATCAAGGTCTTTAATCTATTTTGAATTAACTTTTGTGTATAGTGTGAGATAGGGATCTAATTTTATGTTTTTGCACGTGGCTAACAAGTTTTTATAGCACCATTTGTTAAAGAGGACATTCTTCTTCCATTATGAATTTAACCCTTTTGTAAGAAATGCTTCATGCATCTTGGAGTTTATTTCTGGGCCCTTAAGTTCTATTTCACTGTTCTAAATGTATATTTTTATTCCAGTGCCTTAATGCTTTTATCACTAAAGTTAAAATTACAATTTAAAGTCAGGGAATGCAATGCCTCCTATTTTTTTCATTTCTCAGAATTGCTTAGCTGTGTGGTAATTATTATAGTTTCATACAAGTTTTAGTACGTTTTTTGTTCTATATCTTTGAACACATGATGTATGTCACTGGTATTTTGATAGGGATTACATTGGATCTATATAATTTTGGGGGTAGGACAAGACATTAAATAATATTAATTCTTCCAACCCATGGCCATGGAAAAATTCATCTTTTTTGTATACTCTTTTATTTTATTTAATTAATTTATTAATTAAATAATAGGGGATATGCAAGGCTAAGTAGACCCATGGGGCTACTTCTGGCAATTATCTGTCAAGTGGGCTGATGTGATTATTTCAGAAAGTGGTCCTCTTTGAATCCTGCAGTGCAAGGGATTATCTTGGTCAACCTGATGGTACTCAGGGAGCCTCACAGCTGCATCAGGCAGTGTTCAGGCGCCTCCAGTGTTAAATATGGTGATGTGTGTTCATAGCTCCATGGGAAACTATGTGGTGTAGGGTTTAAACTGGGGTGTGCAGAGTGCAAAGTCTTCCTCATATCCCTTGTACTATCCCTTTGGTATTTTCTATTTTCTTTAAAGTGATTGGTAGTTTCCAACATACACATCTTTGTTAAAATTATTGCTAGGTACTTGATGTGTTTGGCCATTTTCTAAACTGTTTTCTCATAGATTGGGGTTGCATGATAAAATACCATTTTTTTATGCTGACTTTGTAACTTGTTACTCTACTATACTGGTTTATTGTTTCTAAAGGGGTATTTTTTTAATGAGAATATCATGTCATCTGTAAATAATGATAGTTTGATCTTTTTTCCAATATGAATCCCTTCAATTCATTTTTCCCCTTAATATAGTGGCTAAGATTCCAATACTGTGTTAATAATAGTGAATGAAGTGGGCACCTTTACTTTGTGCCTGAATTTAGGTGAAAGTCTTGTAGTTTTTGTGTGTTGTTTGTTTATTTGTTTCTTTGTTTTGTTTTTGTTACTGAGGATGATGTTACCTATGAGTTGATTTACGTGACCTTTTAAAATTATTTTGCAGGTGCTGGCACCTCCAGGCTTAAAGGTTCTGGCTTTGCATTTTCAGGGAGCTGTTAGTAGACGAAGTCGCTGGGGCAACATGGAGAAAGTCTGTACATCTGTCAACCTCAACAAGGCCTGCAGGAAACAGGAGGAACTAGACTCCAGCATGGAGGTCCTGATGCTAAACCTGACAGAAGTGGTGAAAAGGCAGAACCCCAAATCCAAGAAGGGCTTTAACCAGATTAGCACATCACAGATCAAAGTGGATAAGGTGCAAATTATTGGATCCAACAGCTGCCCCTTTGCTGTGTCTTTGGACCAGGATGAAAGGAAGATTCTGCAGAGTGTGGTCAGGTGTGATGTCTCACCTGCTACAAACCAGAGAAGAGCAACTTCCGCCACTCATCTCAGAAGCCCACCAACCTGTCATCCCAAGCTTCACCAGACATCTGCTCCCTTCTCTGCCTCCCCATCATAACTTTCAGTGGAGCACTACCTTAGAGTACCTTGTGCCAGCCCCCACACAGCCTCCTGGACCCCCACCTGAGCCCCTCAGAGGGACAGCTGAGATGCTCTCACTCTGTGTCTCCACTGAATGGTGCTTGGTTGGAGTACCAGGCTTACAAGTTTGGTGCCTGATTGGGTAAAAATTGTGGTATTAGCTTTCTGATTGGCAGGATGAAAGTTGGGAGCAAACATAAAGGCAGATGGTAGTATGGAAGAAAGGGCTTGGTCTAGATTTTGGACTGCTGAAGTTGGGGAAGTAACCCTAGATGCAGACAATTGTGCCCTGCCCTGAACACTTCCCTCTTCCTTCTCCTAATAGGGCTTCGAGGGGTCCGTGAAACCCCAGCCCTGAACCAAGTAAAGTGGATAAAGCTGGCCATTTCTGGTCTGACCAGGCCTCCCCCATCTTATTCATTTGTACTTGTTCCAGAGTAATTCCAGAAAGGAATCAGACTTCTATATTGTCAACTGATCTTCTCATGCAATTTCTGGTGACCTGGGCACACAGAGCTGATTCTAATGCAGTCTATGACTAATGGTCGATAGATGCAGACTACAAGCTGATGACACTGTTGACAAATTAAAATAGGAAATTAAAATTAAAATTTTAATTTTAATTAAAAATTAACTTTTTATTTGCACTAAAATAATTCAGTGAATTTGGAAATTCACTAAAATTCACTAAAATTTAGAAATTTTAATTAAAATTAAAAATTAATACATGATTAAAATGGAATTTATTGTTATTATTATCAAATAAACTATGTACCTAATCACTACTAATTATTTCACTGAATGACAATTAATTGGATATTTTCACACATAGCAAAAATTAGATTCATGATGGGGGGATTTGTTGTTTTTGTTTTTAGCTTTCTACTCTAAAGGAAATATATCTGGGGCCAGATGCTGTCACCCCTGGTTCAATCTCAGGCAGCACATTGTTTCCTGAGCACCACCAAGTGTGACCCCTAACAGCCAGGAGGAGCCCAGCAAGCACTGACAGGTGTGGCTCAATTCTGGACCGCCCCTCAATAAAAATAGAATAAATTTGCAAAAAAAAATTATTTTGCAGTTAATGACTTGCATTTCTAGTTTGGTGAATTTTTTTGTGTCATGCTTAAGTATTAAATACTGCTAAAATATTCCTCTGCATCCACTGATATGATCAGATGGTTTTACTATTCTCACTTATATGACTTTTGCTGGTCATTGAAGTTCAGTATGAATCTTAGGATAGTTTTTCTACAAAAAAAATCATTGTTTTGATAGAAATAAAATTAAATCTGTAGACTTAGGGTAGTCTCAGCTTCTTGACTATATCCATTTGTTTATTCCAGAACATGAAATTTCTTTTTTAATTTTTCTATTTCAGTGTTTTGGGGAAGAGTATTGGACCATACTTATCACTGCTCAGGGTTTAGTTGGCTCTATGCTCAGGGGTCACACCTGGCAGAGCTCAGGGATGTCCTGGGGGCTGGAGCAATAATACATCAGGTAGGACATTTGCCTTGCACACGGTGGACCTGGGTTGATTCCCAGCATTCCATGTGGTCCTTTGGCACTGCTAGGAATAAGTCCTGAGTCCAGAGCCAGGAGTAACTCTTGAGCATTGCCAGATGTGACGGCAAAAAAAAAAAAAAATTTAATCCTGTCAGTTATGTTTAAAACAAGAACCCTTCCTTCTGTTCTATCTCTCCAGTCCTTATTTCAGTGTGTTCAATAATGTCTTTCTGTTATTGATGCAAGCATTAGTTTTTCCTTGGTTAACCAAATTTATAACCATTTTGTTATTTTGTAATACTGATAAAGATGAGAATTTTCTTATTTTAATTTTTATACTGTTGACATATAAAAATGTAATTGATTTTTATGACTTATATCATGCAATTTGGTTAATCTATAAGTTTTAGTGGCTTCTTATAAATTAGTTTGGATTTACAAACTAAATATTTAGTTTGGATTTACAAATATATAATATTGTGTTACTTCTAAACATAGTTTCACGTATTTACTTTCAATTTAATTCCAATTTTCAAGTACTTCTTTCTCTTGAATCACTTCTCTTTGCTATACTTTTAATCCTACACTACACTGAAGTAAAAAGAGTGAATAAACATATTTTCTTATAGTGGAGAAAAGTTATTTATAATTATTAAATATGATACACACTTATGTTTTGCACACATGGTATTATTTATTATTTTCATCTACTGGGATTATAATCTTTTGTATGCAGCAACAGAAAATGTATTTCAAAATGAACTAACCCTATTCTAGTGGAGGAAGCAGAACTAGAATTGGACTTTATGTGGCTGCTTATATCCTATTCACAGGAAGGTCCAAAGAAGTATTTAAACTGGGATGATGTCACAGAAAAATAAGTTCACAAATGGAAATAACTTTGAATATCTACATTAAGGTGAATTGCATCGTGCTTTCATTAGAAAAACCAGATACAGCTTAAGTTTTAAACCTATGAATTAGGTCAGGGATATCTCCCAGTGATGAATTTCTATCCTCTTACCTGTTTTACTTTGCCTTTCAATACAGAAAGTAGAAAAGGAAGACTTCTATTTCTGGAATACTGTTATAGAGGTAAGGACTTGTTCACTCAGATAGTTATTTTTAGAAAGTATTTTTTTTCTTTTTAAAATATATCCTAAATATTTCAATTTGAGGACAGGGCTTGTGTGCTCTTATATGGCATATTTGTATAGATACATACAAAAAATATGTCTTATACATATGGACACAAGAACACACACAGTGATCAACCTTACTGTTAAAAAATATAATGTATATTGAGACATTAAATATATATTGAATAGACATATTTGAGAATTTAATATTCTTCTCTGTTTCTTCTCTGTTTCTTACATTCTCTCCACAGTTATACTGTTTTATTTCATCAGTTTCCTACCTTTGTGTCATATAATTTGCATCATATTATTGGCTTATTGTTGGTATGACCAATGTGTCATAAACTATTCTTATAAATACAGCGTTTTCTTTAAAATGGATATTTATATAATTAAAGCATATTAAATAAAGAACTGTGAAAATTTTAGAACAATATTTGAGGATTATTAATTAAATCCTATGCTTTCCTTCTTTCCTCATGTTTTTCAATTACCTTTAAATGTCATGGACTCTAATGTTTTTGAAGTCACAGCCTCTTGCCACTAAACATATCATTCTTCAAACGTAGAACAGCGGTTCCCAAACTAATTTGCACTATTACCACCTTTTCAAGAAAAGAAGTCACTCAGTACAAACTGAATTTTAACTGTTCTTTTTTCTTTTTAGGGTCACACCCGGCCATGCACAAGGGTTACTACTGCCTCATGCACTCAGGAATTACTCTTGGTGGTGCTTGGGGAACCATATGGTATGTTGGGAATTGAACCCTGTTCGCCTGTGTACAAGTAAACACCCTACCCGCTGTGCTATTGTTCCAGCCCTAAAATTTTAACTTTTAAATGAACAAACAGAAAGTTTGCTTCATTGCTGTGAGATTACAACCACATCCCTGATTATTCCAGACAACCGAACCTCCTTCTTCTCATAATCTGGATGCGTTACTTATTTGCAAATTTGGACAATTTAATTTTTTTCTTTTTTTAATTAATTCACCATGAGATACATACAGTAACAAAAATTTTGTTTGAACTTCAATCATACAGTCATCCAACACCCATCCCTTCACCAGTGCACATTTTCTACTACCAAAATCTACAGTATTCCCCACCCCACCCACCCCATTCCATACCTCCCCCTGCCTGTGTGACAGACAATTTGCAAGGTGTCCTTTCTCTACTTTAGTTACCTTCGATATTTGGAGACCAGTCCTACCTCCCTTCATACCTGATGAAAATACAATTGCTAGACAATGTGTTTTGTATTGCTTGTTATGGATATAACATAATGTTGGGTGGCCACAAGAGTGGCCACATGCTTTAGATATTCTAAGATTTTAATTGTTAGGGTCTGAAGAAATTGCTGCCGCAGGTTGCTTGTGTCCGAGATTCCTGAGTGTGTCTCTGGACCATGGCCAGCTAGGAGCTGGTGCTTCTTGCTGGCTTCTAGAAAATTTTGACCACTGGAGCTCTTAGAGGGCAGGTGGTGGGACGGCACCTGTCCCGTCTGGAGCGGCCCAGCAGAGAAGGTCTACTGCAAAGTCCTGGACCCAATGCAAGGTGCTTGGGTCTGAGATTTCTGTGTGTGTGTTTTGGACATTTTTTTCTTAACCTATATGAAACATTCAGGCACATGTAATTTTGTACTCAGTCTAAAATGACTGCTCTACATTGTTCATATCAATAAAATGACTAAATTCAGCATTAGATTCATTTAAAATTAATCCAATGCTCTTAGAAGATATTTCAATATATATAATCCAGGTTCATTACAACAGAAATTAACAAAGTTTGTAGATTTTAGGAAAGCAATATGATGAACGTAAGTGTAAACAAGAGTCACCTTTTTACATTATATCTCAAATTTTATTTTGTCCGAATATTAATACTTTGAGTATAGGTCTAGAAAGTCTCGAAATAAAGGCTTAATGTTTTAAACAGGGCTAGCAGTCCCCAGTCCCTCTCAACAACTTCAGAAAAGGCCATTACATTTTTTTGACTCCTTTTTTTTTTTTTGGAGGGTGGTGGGCATACTAGCTATGCTTAGGATATCCTCCTGGGAGTGTGTTCAGAGATCAATCTGGGGAAACTCGGGGGACAAGAGAGGTGCTGGGAATTGAATTTAGGTCAGCGGGGTGCAAGGCAAGCACCCTGTGTACTGTGTACAATCTCTCCAGCAAGAGACTGTTACAGTATCCTTAGGAAAAAAGAGACTGTCTGCTCATTCCTTTTATTTTGGGACCACATCAATAGGTTCTCAGGATTTATGTATGGCTTTGTCCACAGATATTACTCCTGGCAGTACTCAGGGGCATAGAAGAACCACAATACCAGAATTTTGCCTGTCCTTTGCTTAATAACAACTGAATTTCTTGGAGACAGTCTTCCTGTTCTCAAGTCTAGTTAATTTTTTATATACTTAGTCTCAAAAAAACCTGGTACAATTTTATTTTATTGATACAAACACAATAAATTCAGTATTCCTAATGATGTGGAAAAAGCATCAATAAAATAAAGAATGCTATTATATGTGACTTGCTATAAAGTTAAACAAATCTGAAACTATTACAACATGAGGGGCTGGAGCAATAGCACAGTGGGTAGGGCATTTGCCTGGCACACGGCTGACCCAGGTTTAATTCCCAGCATCCCATATGGTCCCCTGAGCACTGCCAGGAGTATTCCTGAGTGCATGAGCTAGAAATAACCTCTGTGCATCGCTGGGTGTGACCCAAAAACAAACAAACAAAAAAATCTCTACAGCATAAAATAGAAAACAAAGTAGTTCTTCTTTATATGTCAACTTATTTATCAATTTATTTGTTAAAGAAATAGAAAGGTCTGAGCTTTCATAACAATGCCTAACACATGGCATCTTATATACTAATATTTTATAAATATATGCACACTTATATTTCTGTCATTATATATATATTCCAAATCTCATAACAAGCCTAAAAAATCATTTTGTTCATAAAGGGCATTAATTGTGCATCTGTAAATCTTTCCCCACTTTGATGTAAACTTCCATCAATCTCTGGAGAAGCAGTTAATGAATTATGAGCAATGTTCTTCTTAAGTGACCTCATATAAATTTTATCTGTACTTTAATATATTTTCTGTAAAACTACAAACCAGTGATACAAACATTTTCTATAAATTTTCCTTAAAATATAATGAAGATTTTTATTCCTAGGAAATGACAGAAAATGTGAGAGCTATATGCAACTGCAACATTACCTCATTAATGCTAGGACACAAAAGGTATCTTTTTACATAAAGTCATTGTTCTCTGAGTTTACTCCTATTCCACAAATATAGCTAGAAAACATAGATAACCTACTCTGTGGGTATAAATATATATATATATATATATGTACATATATATATATCTTGGATGACACAACTTCCTTGTTAGGAAATGATCTTTGATATTTTTAGGATGCTTTGATTTTATTATTTACAAATCCTTTCATCCATCCCTCATTAACTACTTCACAGATACAGTTTTTGACTCCAACTATAAAATAATTTAAGATCAGAGGAAGTGAAAATATTGGAATAAATTATTACACAGCCTGCCATAGAAACAGGAACTTTACAGTATCTATTTTTTTACTTAAATTGTAAATAATACATAGAGATGAACAAAATGGTTCTGATGGGTGTTCCAATGGGTACTGACAATATAAATTAAACAAACAATGGGTAACTGTGAATCGACAAAGGAAAAGAGAGCCATAAAATACACATATATAATCCAACAGGATTTTTAGCTGTATTACGGATTCACCACCAGAATCTCACCATTCTACATGGAAGTAATCATCAACGTAAAGAGAGGGGTTTGGCAGGGCAATATCATTTCACCAAAACTCTTCAGTGCCACCCACGAGAACGTCATGCGACAACTGGAATGGGAAGGAATGGGAGTGAAGATAGACGGTCGGCAACTACACCACCTCCACTTCGCTGATGACATAGTTCTCATAACATCAAACAGCTAAGCGGCACAAATGCTGGCCGACTTCCACCATGAGTGTGGAAAGGTCAGACTTCAGCTCAATCTCATGAAGACAATGTTCATGAAAAATAAACTAGTCCCTGATGTTCCATTTGCTCTCAATGGAATGAACATCTCCAAATGCAGCAGCTATGTGTACCTCGGTCGAGAACTCAATATGAGGAATGACTTGGTGCCAGAACTGTGCAGGCGGAAGAGGGCAGCATGGAACGCCATCAAGAGCATCAAAGAAGTGCTTAAGAGGATGAAGGACCTCTGGCTCGCGGCACATCTTTTTGACTCCATCATTCTTCCTGCACTAACATATGCTTCAGAGACCTGGGTCCTATGCAAACAGGATGAGAACGCTCTTGGGGTATCCCAAAGAGGAATCAAAAGAGCTATGCTAGGAGTATCACGTTTCATTCAAATGAGAGAAGGAACCCAGAGTTCCGACCTCCGTTGACGGTCAAGAATCAGGGACGCTGTCTCATTTGCCAAGATGTCAAAAATCAGCCAGACACGTAATGCGATTCAGAGATGACCGCTGGGCTAGAACTGTTACCTACTAGATTCCACGGGATGTCAAAAGTCCGAATGGCCGCCCTCCTGCGAGATGGTCAGACTTCTTCGTCAAAACACTGAATGAACGGTTTGAGGCTCTTCGTGTTCCTGGAGCGAGCAGATGCCATTGGACTACACTAGCACACAACAGGGATGCATGGAGATGTTACTGGCACTCACTTGAGCAAACCGAAGATCAATAGGATGACAAGTGATACAAGTGATGATTTTCAGCTTAAAATTTTATCCACATCCTGAGAAAAGTTCTGTTTTAATTTCTAAAGAGTGACATACGTGCAAAATCATTTTAAAAACTTTTAAAATACAATATAAATTTAAATATATCATTATATAATTTCATCTAATACTCTCAATAATTTTATACTTGACATACCCTGTTTCAGGATTCTTGATTTTATAGTCAAAACAGTCCTCAAGAGCATGTGAATAAATAATTTGATATAGTCTCCAATGGCAAGTTTCCAAACAGTTTAGGTAAATATATCTAATATGAAGTCCTTTTGGTACAAAGCTCTCTAGACAGAAGATAAGGTAAATCTATTTTAAGTAAAATTCTGGTCTACAGAGAATGAGTTGCATGGAAGTTGCTGTGCATTTTTAATTAAAAATAATTTTCAAATTTTTATGCTATCCCTAGGGTGCTATAAAACCAGGGTATGTAATCACCAAGACAGACAGTTTACCATATGGCATCACATAGTATTATGGCTTTGTAAGTAACAGTTTGAACTTTAAGTATATGTTTGTCAAATATGCTGAGAGAACGCTCTGTGCTCTTTTTCAGGTTGAAAGAAAGGGAAAACATGTTAATTCAACATTTTTTACGTAGCTGGATCTGCTTCTTATAATTCCTGATCCTCATTAATGGAATGCCCTGGGAGACACTTAAGTGCAACTAAGCATCAGTTGAAAATGCATTATGACTTTATTTTCTCCCAGATAAAAGAGTCTAGATCCATTTCCATCCTTATAAATTATAAACTGCTGCTGCTGTCTGAGGTTTTCACTGCACTGAGGCTAACCGCACTGAGGCAGAGTTCTCAGCCTGTCGGGTATTAATAATGGCTCTGCCTGTCTGCCCTTCAGCTGAGACATTAAACAGAGGTCTCATCACTCGCCTCCAGTGACTGCTCAAGTGGAGTTAAAGATCAGATCGCAGTTTTCAGGGAGAGAAAGGGGCAACCTCAGAGCCCTGACCTTCATTTTCCAAACATGCAATATAAAAGGCTGGGGGTACTATTATTGCCTCGTATATGAACCTCCAACTTTATTTCTATGGGCTGTGGAATCCTCCGGAATCAAAACTATGATTTCAAATTTCATTTTGGATTTTAAAATTAGAAAATATGGCATTCCTTCTTTTTATTATATTCCCCTGTGCTGCAAGGGGATAGGCATATTGGAGATTTGATGAGCAACAAATAGTAATTCTGTTATAGCTAAATTTTGACTCTTTACAAAAATGTAGCTTAGGTCTACATTTCATAACCCATATTAAATTAGAAGATTTAGCAACAGAATAATGGTCCAAAATTCATGACAATATCCCTGATATTTCAAATAAATTTTTATTGTAAGCATATTTATTTTATGCAAGCGAATATACTCATTTCATTTTTATTCTTTACTTTTGTCAACAACTGGAGTGATAGCACACCGGGTAGGGCATTTGCCTTGCACACAGCTGACCCAGGTTTGATCCTTTCATCCTTCTGAGAGAGACTGGCAAGCTACCAAGAGTATCCCGCCCCAAGAGCAGAGCCTGGCAAACTCCCTGTGGTGTATTTGATATGCCCAAAACAGTAACAAGTCTCACAATGGAGACGTTACTGGTGCACGCTCGAGCAAATCGGTGAAGAATGGGATGATAGTGCTACAGTGCTTTGTCAACTAATGAATAAACAAATGTGGCGTATTGTTACTAGATAATATTCAGTCATTAAAAGGTAATTTATACATAAACATATATATATACAATGCTACATTGATGAATCCTTTAAAATATAAGACATAAATATCCACAGAATGTTGGATTTAATTTATATGTAATGTCCATAAATGTCTATTTTATAGGGACAGCAATTAGGTTAAGGTTTGTCCAGCTGGAATAATGGACCAGAGGGAAAATTATGAAATTGGGTGGAGTCATGAATATAATATGGAATTATAAAGGAGGAATGTTGCTTATTATTGCAAAGGCTATATGAAGCTACCATGTTTTAAAATTAGTTTATCTGAAAAAAAGACAAATATTGTATATATAAAATGTTACATGTATCTCATTATAACAAAAATAAGTTCAGACAAAATTTAAAAAATATGATGATTTTAATAGATGGGCTGAATTTTAGTCAACTATTTGTACTTTAAAATTGGATTGAATGAGACAATGCTGAGATAATGTTATTGCATATCCATTTTGATTATATAACAAGAATAATACCTTCCTAGGATATACATTGTTTAAACTTTCTTTACTTCACTACTAAAACTAAGAAACTAACCTTTATTCCATGGTTGCCTGATATAAAACAGAAAATGAAAGGAATAACCATTTTTCTTGCAATTTGATAATCACAGAAAAATACCTAGAGAGAGAGCACGTTACATTTCATGCTAATCCCTTCAGACTCCAGCAAAGTTCTCAACACATATTGCTTAAATCAGGAATACTAAGTGTACAGAATGAATGACAGAGAAATTCTAAGATTTATCAGAGGACAAGTCTCCAGTCTTAAAGAATTCTCTTTTAAATACAACTCCAAAAAATACAGAGTCATAGCATCAAAGAAGGATTTCTTCAAATACTCATTATATTAGTAAAGTCATAGCATCAGATTCTCTGAGGTATCTCTGGAGAAAATCTTGAGGTTACCTCAACAATAGTAGGCCACCTGCCTTGGGCAGCTCGAATAAGAATACTAAAGTTTCAATGTACCCATATCAAATAATACACTACATTGTGCCTTGTCATCTAGTACAGAGAGAAATATAAAACATTGTTTTTTAACTTTATTAAACAACACATTTCAAAAACCACTGAAGAAAAGTTTATGTTTGAAGAGTTTATTCCTTGTTAACACCATTCTTCCATCTGTGACTCCATAAAGAAGACAACCAGTTTAAATTTATGACTCATGATCACAGTAGGTCACTTCATTAAGCTCTATTACATTACTACCATGCAAGAAATAGATCCTACGGGAACCTTGGACTTCAAAGAAATAAAAGTGATTAAAAATATTATAAAGAAATATAAAGACAGGAAGAAGACTGAGAGGTAATAACAATATCATCTCAAATATGCTCTAATATTTAGTTTGTAAAATCAACCTCATTAAATTATTTTTTTGTTCTTCTGTTGAGAGTTTTTGTTTTGCTTTGATTTGTTTTGATTTTGTTTTGGGGGCTACATCCAGCTGTGTTCAGGGTTTACTCCTGACTCTGAAGGAATCACTCTAGAAGTGCTTTCTGGTTAGCAGTATGCAAGGACAGTGCCTTACCGGCTGTACTATCTCTCTGGCCTCGTGTTTAGAATGATTTTCTCAAAGGCAAGGAGTTGGGGAAGAACACAAGAGAACCACCTCTATAAAATTTGGGCTTAGCTTCTGCAATTCAAGTGATGACTTTGACAGCCAGATAGTTATTCTCAGTACATTGTAGACTTTCATAAAGCACCCTGCCTAAATACTTAGAGTGGGAGTCTGAGTTAAAATCTATAATAAAAATAAAATTAGAAGTAAAAAGCCTTCTGTACATATGTGTTTTAAGCATAGTTATTGGATACAATTAATTTTACTGTAAATGTGTCATGCTGAGTCAGATTTTTCCAATATATAATCTCCAACCTAGAATTAAATTAGGAATTTTTCAAAGCTGCATGAGTATTTTCAGTCCACTGGCAGAAAAAAAATGTGTTAATGGTATCTTAAATAACTTAAATCAATTGTCAAAAATGTTTAATTCAGGACATATGTATATATACATGTATATACACATATATAAAATGATAAGATAAATAAGTTAATTTAATTATCAGGTAAGGAGACGTACACAATTAAATTAATTAAAATAATTTTAAGACTAAACGCAATCATTTGTTATTGTGTAGTAGCAAAGTGCATTAAGACTCAAATGAAATTTCCTCTCCTTTATTTTCAAAGATGTTGGGAAGTATTTTGAAAATATTTCAAATTCTGTTATATATCAATTCAAAATCATATGCATATATGTTCTTAAAATATGGTGAAATATATTCAAAACTTAAATGGAAGTAGGAAAGCTGTGATGATACCAAATAATTAAGGAGTAAACGAAAATTTATCATTGAAGTATAGCTGATTCTAAGAGGTGTCAGATAATTCTCTCTTCTCTTTAGTATGGTATAAAAGAGTTTCTTGATTAATTACAAGTGCACTATTTTATCTTATCTTTAAAAGAGACCAAGAATCAGAGATTCTTCATATAAGCCAGGCATCCAGAGACTGATGGAACATGGATTTGAATCTAGGTTGCTCAAAACTAGAGCCTGATCTTCTAGAACTTCTAGAAAAGCTAAAACTTATCTTCTATCCCTGTAAGATAGCTTACAATTACTCGACTTGACCTGTAAATAACTTGCAGTTAATTAACTCATATTTCTAATGAACTCAAAGCAAATGCCTGGTTATTTAAGTAGGACACTTTTCATATTTTCCCAATGCCTTTTACTAGAACATTTATGAAATTTAAGATACAACAGATAAAGATAACAAGTTTCAAATATTCACTGGTTGGGATATTTTAGCAGAAGAAATCAGTGTCAGACCCCATTTTCAGTCAAATTCAGAAGTGATGAAAGAAATGGTTATTTTTTGGTTATATTTGTTTTTTTAAGAATACTTATGGAGGGCATGGTATTCTTATGGTAGCACTGTAGCACTGTCATCCCATTGTTCATCGATTTGCTAGAGCAGGCACCAGTAACGTCTCCATTGTGAGAGTTGTTACTGTTTTTGGCATATCGAATACGCCATGGGTAGCTTGCCAGGCTCTGCAATGCAGGTGCAATACTCTTGGTAGCTTGCCAGGCTCTCCGAGAGGGGTGGAAGAATTGAGCCCGGGTTGGCTGCATGCAAGGCAAATGCCCTACCTGCTGTGCTATGTCTCCAGCCCTTTCTTGTGGTAAGGGCCTCAAGTGTAATCTGTAGCCAATTAAAGCTTGGCCCCAAGCAGTAGTGTAAGAAGTAGGCTGCAAAGGAACAAAGTTCTTCCAAAACATGGAGTGTCCTGTGATTGCCAGATTATTAAATCCATAACAGACTAACTTGTTTCCAACCCTTCACTTCCTCACAGTTTCTATTGCTTTGTTATCTTCCAGGTCCTCCAGCTTTAGAGATCCAGCAGAAAACAACTCCTGAGGTCTATACCCTGAAGTGTTCAAAACTGAAAAAAGAAATTGGTTGTGGGAATAAAAAGATTAAGCATCATTTTTTATTTCATCATCATCTAACTTTTATATATTTTGAACTTTCTGGAATTCTCTCTCTTTGTAAAAGCGGTGTGATTATAACTGCTTTGGGGTTTTTGGAGAACAAGATGAGATCAAACATATAAAATAATTTATGGATTGTTTAATGTAAGTTTCTTTTAAAATGTTTTGCTTAATTTTTTAAGGGTTCTTTTTGTTTATTTGTTTATTTTTTGGGTCACACCCAGCAGTACTTAGGATAACTGAGTTCCTGGCTCTGAATTTAGGGATCACTCTATATAAACTCAGGTAACCATAATAGATGATGGGTCGTTTCCATGCAAGGCAAGTGCCTGCACTCTGTACTATCACTGTTGCCAACGCATTCTTAATTTCTGACACAGGAGATTTATATACATATATATGTATATAGTTATGCATTTTTAAAGTCCATTTAAATGATATAAGTTAATTACTATAGATATCTATTATGGAGAATAAATATGCAGTATTAGTTTTTCTTTTACATTGATTGCTCAATAAGTAATCATATTTTTCACCATATATAATAATCAAAAATTGTTGATGCACAATCCTTCTTAAAAATAAAAATATACCTTTAAAAGAAAATCCCGAATTAACTTTTATTGATAAACTGATTTCTTAAGCTTTTTTTTCTAAATTTTAGAGCACTATGCTACCAAAACATACAGTTTCAAAAATATGGGAAAACAGTAAAACAAAATCACACAGATTAGTGCTGGGGTGATAGTACAGCAGGTAGGGCATTTGCCTTGCATGGAGCTGACCTGGGTTCAATTCCCGGCATCCCATAGAGTCCCCCAAGCACTGTCAGGAGTAATTCCTGAGCACAGAGCCAGGAGTAACCCATGAGCATCACTGGGTGTGACCCAAAAAGGAAAAAAATTCACGCAGATTTATCTAGTATTTATTATTACATATTCTTCTAAGAACTGTGAAGAAAAAAATACAGAAAGTTCTAATTTTAAAGAGGTCTGAAATGTGTCATCAATTTCGATCTTAACTAGCAAAAGTTTGGAGACTATTTTATTTGGTTAGACAAATCATAGCTAAATTAGAGCTGTAATTCCATGTATCATTTTCAAAACCAGGCAGATTTCCTTAAAACCTATGTTCCCTCCCATGCCTCAAAAACAGAATTCTGTACTACAGTCAGTCACACACAAGAATATGGTTTTACTGCTAATTAACACTAGATGATATATTAAGAATTACATGCTAATTAATTATTCGGAGGTCTAAACATTCTTTATTGTATGTCTTTTTCAATGAATAGGAAGCTAAAGTAACATGTTTGTCAATAAATTTTTAACCATTGTAAATTGTGTGTGAAAATATAGACTAAAGAAAGAATTAATCATAGCAATGATTGAAGTGCAAAAAAATATGGTCTATATTCATGCTACCTGAACATGATCAATTCATCAACTTTCTGGAAAAAAATTCAAATATTTGTGTCAATGCCAGTGCACATATTTTGAAAACTATGTGTGCATTACCACAAGAAAAGGGGGGTAAAGGAATTGAAAATCTAAAGAACCCCTTCTCATAAACCGTTGATGTGACCAGACTTGAGCCTGTTTACAGTAATCGAGCACTGTGTCAGGATGCCTCAGCTTCAGTTTGGCAGGAGGTTTCATTAAAAAATCCCTTTAAGAGTGCTCCTAATTGTAATCTTTCTCGAAGAAGTAGACTCTACGATGCAGACAGCTATGAGGCAGAACATTCCTGATTGACAGAACACAATTTCCCAGGAGGGAACGCATGCTGCAGATAAGTTGGGTTTTGGGGGGTAGCCAGCTGTTGAGTCGTTTCACTCTGTATGCCTTGCAGAAAGCTCAATATTTTACATTGTGGTCATCATGTCTCACAAATTTCCTAATATTCTTCATTAATGTTTCCTCTCTTCTCTTCTGAGGTCAGTGAGGTCCACCTGTTTAAGAATCTCTCTACCACAAATAAAAACTACCAAATGGATTTTTAAACCTCTGTGGCCAGTCCTTTTGTAAAAGCCCAACTATCCGTGGCTCTTTAAATGTGATTTGTCTACTTACTTATTTATTGCTTTCATGCATTATTCTATTTGTTCTGCAACATTCTTAAAAAAATTCCTAGTATTTCACAGTCATTAAAATTGGCTGGAAAGCTTTAACAAAATATGGTGCTGCAATAAAATATCTAATAAAAACCTTTCTTTTGGAGATGTAAGGTTGAAATGTGACTGAATACAATTAGAATTTTCACTTGCAAAATAATTCATCTCTTGAGTAAACACAAGCTATGTGTACATTTTTAATAAGTAGAAAATATGCATAGCAACTCAGAAATGATAATACACACCCAATAATGAATATTGCACAGGGGAATGCCATTGTTTTGCTTTGTATTGACAAGTATTTTTTAAAAGAGCAATTTCATTTTTTAAGGCCAAATTAAAATTCCAGAAATGAAGGAACATGTGTTTTAACTAACAGGATTATTATATAACCCAAGTCAAATGAATTTTTTACTAATAAGACATAAAATGAATAAAATCATAGTAATGCATAATAACAGTATTTTGAAGGTTGAAAGATCAAGATTTAATATCTAACTGCATTTTCATTGTTTTGTAATATTGAAGAAGTTTCAAAACTGTTCCTCAGTTTCTATGTATACAAAAGAGATAAAATGATATTTGCACCATAACAGTCTTGGAAAATTAAATGAGAAAATATAAGAAAATTATATAGTCTTTTTTGTAGCATTTACAATAAGTACTATAAATGGTGATTATGATAGAAATAAGTACACTTTTATTTAATAAGTATCATATATATTACACTCAAAATTAAGGTTGCAATTACCACTATTGAAAAGGACAAGATAAATAATATGCAAATCTGTGTTATAAAGCATGTAATTAATAGCCATGAATATCAAATAGTGATAAATTCAATTAATTATGGCCAAAAATTCCGAGCTTAGTGTTGGTGTAAAATTAACTGGACAAGCTTCTTTATACCTTAAGGTGTTTGTTGATTTCAAAAGTGGAAACATATAGCAGCAAGATGCATACATATTTGAGGGACAAGATTTGTAGATTCTATTCTTATTTTGTCGGAGGGGTCTTCAGAATTCCAGGGCCACGTCTCCACAGGTATTGGCCAGGCTAATGGTTGAAAGGTAGAGTGCAAGGATAGAGAATCAAGTATTGTAAACAATACAAAGGCACGCTCACAGAAAGGTGATGTGTGTTTGTGGGCTCTTGTGGCGGCTCTCTCTCTCTCTCTCTCTCTCTCTCTCTCTCTCTCTCTCTCTCTCTCTCTCTCTCATCACTCCTGTTTGTACTCTCAAGCCACTGTGTATGGACCTGGTTGGGATGGCTCCTTCTGTGCTCTGCTTCTGTGTGTGCTGCTGTGCTCTCTTCAATCTGTCTCTCTATCTCTGTCTCTGTCTCTGTAGTTTCTCCTCTGGTCTCCTCTGGCCTCTCTTCTTCCGATCTCTCTCTCTGGAGCCCTTCTGCTTCTCTCTCTGGAGCCCCACTCACTCTCACTTCTGACTGACTCTGATTCTCACTTCTGACTCTTACCCTTACTTCTGACTCTCACTCTCACACACTTTGTGCTCCTTCTTTCCCCTGCTTCTGGCTCCGATAACTCCCTGATTCTCTTTCACTTCGTGCTCTGCTTCTGTGTCTTCTCCCTCTACTTCTCTTACAGTCTTAGTTTATATAGCAATCACATAGGGTAGTGACACAAAGGTGGGTTGGACATATTAATAAATCAACAAAGAGGGGTAAGACCACTCCTCCAGGAGATTAATAAAATCTCACCTAAGTAGATTACTCCAGATTACTAGAAGATCTACTCAAGGGTGAGGTCCCATCAGAGTGTGTCGCTTTCTTCCTTCCTCAACTAGTAATCTACCTAAATAGTTGTAGTAAATCTACTTCAAATATTTCTAGCAATGTCATTCTGTATGAGCACAATAACAGATGTATCAAACTTAAAGTTGGGTTCTTCCTCAGGGCATCTCACTATAATTTCTAGACCACAGTTCTCAGATCAGTTTAGTCTTCCTAACCCCAGCAAGGTCCTAGTTTCGTCGTTACTTTTGGATCATGACTGCATTTGTCTATGATCATGCTCTCAACTTATAGTTGAGTATTGTGGCGCTTTGGCCTGGCCCATTTCAATGCCAGGGTAGCTCACGGCTTGCCCTGGGTCCATTCCATCCCTCATCGGGACCCTGCTTTGGGAACTAAGGGCAACTGAGTTTTGGAACTGAGTTTTGGAACTCAGTTGCCCTTTGGAACTGCCCTAGGAACTAAGGGCAACTGAATTGAGAAAGCAGATGCCCAAGAGTAAATATTATTGGAGTCAATCAGCTCCCAAGTTACAAAACATAATATTAACTGTCTTCCTGTGTCCATACAGAAAGGACATTGCTTTAAGGTAAACCAAGTTCCCTGTGGCAAGGCTGAAAGTACAAACCCAATGTTATCCTACAAGGTATGACCTGGAAAATCCAGATAGTACTCAGGGTTCTTCAGGGTTATGTCAGTGATGCTGGAGGAACCATGCCATGTCAGGGATTGAAATGGATTCTGTCATATATAAGACAAGTGTCGCTTGCTATTCCCTGCAATTTTGTTTTGATTGCAATAGTTATGTAACCTGACACAAATTATTTTACTTCTCTAACTCAGTTTGTTCATTTTTAAATGGTAAACGGTGAATGGACTAGAGCAATAGCACAGCAGGTAGGGCTTTTGCCTTGCATGAGGCCGACCCAAGTTTGATTCCTCTGTCCCTTTAGGAGAGCCCAGCAAGCTACCAAGAGTATATCTTCCACATAGCAGAGCCTAGCAAGCTACCCGTGGTGTATTCGATATGCCAAAAACAGTAACAACAAGTCTCACAATGGAGACATTACTGGTGCCCGCTCAAGCAAATTGATGAGCAATGGGATGACAGTGACAATGACCGTGAAAAGTCATTTATATTTCATAAGACTTTAAAGTTTATTAAGTGAGTCAACGTTAATAGAATAGCATCTGACATGAAGTAAGAATTTGATACATTATTAATAAAATAAGCTAATAAATAGATATCAAAAGTTTTTTCACTCTGGAGTTTATCAGACTCCTATATCCATCAACCTTCTATCATTTTTGTCTCCTTTCTACATGATCCTCTTTCTGAGTCTGAAGATAAGTACTGGCAACAACTCACCTCCCTATTTTTATTTTAAAATACACACATGGTGGTGGGGGGGGGTGGCATAGAGAGAGAACACAGAGGATAGGATATTTGTCTTGCATGTGACCAACCAATTTTCCAACCCAGACTCAATATAGTCCCCTGAGCCACACCAGGAGTGACCCAGAACACAGAGTCAGAAGTGAGCACTAGACAAAGTTATGTGTGGCCCCACAACTGTTACTGTCACTGTCACTGTTGTCCCGTTCGTTGTTCATTGATTTTCTCGAGTGGGCACCAGTAATGTCTCCATTGTGAGACTTGTTCCTGTTTTTAGAATGTGGAATACACTACGGGGATCTTGCCAGGCTCTGCCATGCGGGCGGGATACTCTTGGTAGCTTGTTGGGCTCTCCTAAAAGTATGGAGAAATTGAACCCCGGGTCGGCTGCATGCCAGGCAAACACCCTACCCGCTGTACTGTGGCTCCAGCCCTCCAGTAAAAAATATAAAAATAAAATACAATTAGATATAATTATGCATATGTGCTTTATCTATAAATTGTCTTTAGTTATAAAATGACTATCTTTAGAGCATCAGTTCTACTACAACAAAAGTAAAATATACTCTTACTAGCAAGAAAAATAGAGTATTTCATTCTTCTCTCTGTAGCATTGACATAACTAACATGGTATCATGTGTAGAATGCTAAAGATACTTAAAGAAATTTTAATTATATCTGAATGTATCTAAGTACTTCTTGCATTTGTTTTACTTCATTGCATTTCCCCCTGTTTTTAAACTGTCTTTATTATGCCCATTTTTCCCTTCAGTTTGGTAACCACTATTGCCTTTGAGTGGGAGATTTGTACACTGGTGAGAATAAAGGACAGCTTAGCAAATCTGTAGGAAAATATAAATAGGAGAGAAAGGGGTGACTTTTGAGATAATATACTAGAACCAGCACCAATAATGGTAACCATAAGTTTAATAAATGTGATAAGTTTGTTCACAACAATGAGTGATCAACTCATATAATTTCGTATTCCAAATTAATACCCATTGGTATCAAGATTCTCTATTTTGTACTCCTTTCCACTCACTTTGTTAATTCTGAATGAGACGATGTTATTTCTTTGCAATTGGTCCTCCTTGATGGCCCAAATCCCATTCTTTGCCCGAATATACTTTACATGTGTCAGGTTACATCACTCATTATCCCACAACAGAATCTAATTCATTACCCTATAACATCCTTAATTATAGTAGTGGAAGTTTTCACAATTGTAGTGACTGAGAATATAGTCAAATGTAGACGTGACTCTAATAATTTGTTATCTGTCCTGGATTATAGATTAAGCTATCTTAGCTAAACAGAGCAAAAATCTCATCATTGAAGAGAAAAAAATTCAAAGCTTATGTTGTTGTTTTTATGTTTATTTCTGCTATCTCTCCAAAATTCAGCTAATCTCAACTAAAACCAAAAATTAAGTTGATAAATTATGCTAGCCATAAGGGAAAATTAAATAAGAAAATGGTAGAGAAACAACAGATAAAAAATATTTTAAAATATTTCATAAGCAGATATAAGCCGATGGAGAAATGGAATTTCTGATATAGGAGGGAGATAGCAAATTATTCTTTAGATAGAATCTCTTCAAGAAATGAATCATTTTTCAGCTAAAGCCTCTTTAAGGTGAAAAGTATGCATGGAGAAAAAAACAGAAATCTTATTAAAAATTTGTGAATTAACTCAGTTGATTATTCAATACATATTTCCTTCCAGCCCCCCCTCAAAATATACATATTATACACCACATTATATATGTAAACCCTTGTATTTTGGAAAAAGGTAATTAATAGACTTTGCTCTTAAAGAAGTCAAATTCAGTAGAAAACTATGGTGTCACAATAGAAGTAGAAACCACTAAAGTCAAAAATTAAACATGTGGGTCTGGAGCAGATAGTACAGCGGGTAGGGCATTTGCCTTGCACGCGGCCGACCTGGGCTCAATTCCCAGCATCCCATATGGTCCACCGTGCACTACCAGGAGTAATTTCTGAGTGTAAAGCCAGGGGTAACCGCTGTGCATCGCCAGGTTTACCCCCAAAGCAAAAAAAAAAAAAAAAAGAGAAATAAAAAAACAAAAACAAAAATTAAACATGAAATCTCCAGGTCCTCACAGTAATTTCCCTTTATAGAAACTATCAGAACACTTGCTTCAAAAATTATCATTTCAATGGACTATTAAATAATTCTTATCTTGAAGTATTCAATTATTTCACATATGACGCTGGACTTTCTCTTCAGTGATCAAATTTGCTCATCCCTAGATTGAGAAGATGACATTCACTTCACTTAAAGGACTTTGGTCTGAGAAACACCAACACACACAACCGGCAAAAGAAACTTGGGGGAAAATAGATTAAAAAGTAGAGATTGGGTAACTACATAACAAATTATCATAGAATAAAATTTCTATAACTTAAATTCTTCTCTAAGTTGAAATTTAAAGTAATAATTTCAGAATACCTGCTGAAGAGAAGCAGAGCATAGCAGTATATAAAATATATATGGAACCATTTTCAGATGGTCTGGATCCAACAGCAAGCTCAAATTGCATGACTTTGGATAATGCACTTGATAGTTTATTTTTGTATTTTTGGTCACACTGACAGTGCTCCAGGCTTACTCCTAACTCTGCATCCAGAGGGTACCGGGACCATATTGGGTGCCGGGGGTGGGGGTCAACCCTGGGTTGGCAACAGGCAAGGCAAGTGCCCTACACATTATACTATTTTTCCACACCCCATTTAATATTTCAGAGCTCAGTTTCTTTATCAGTAAAATGAACATAAATGAAACAGACAAGATTTCTTCAGTTCTTTGCAAAAATTGAGTCAAAATTCAAATAATTTCAATAAAATTTCATGTGTATAAAAGTTTATAATGTAATATTTGAACAATAAGATAAATAATCAACAATTGATTACTTAATCATGATGTTTTATGTATTTATTTATTTATTGGTTCATGGCAGAGCCTGACAAGCTACCCATGACGTGTTCGATATGCCAAAAACAGTAACAACAAGTCTCACAATGGAGACGTTACTGGTTCCCACTCAGTGCTACAACAGTGCATTTATTTGTTGTTTGCGGTCACACCATCATGCTCATGATTCACTCTTGATTGTGCTCAAGGAACCATATCCAGTGCCAGGAATAAAACCCTGGTCAGCTGATGCAAGGCGATTTTTGGACCCACAGTACTAACTCTCTGCCCCAAAAAAATAAGTTTTCAAAGTAGAATGGGAAGAGTCTACTTATAAAGTGTGAAGAATTGGAATAACATCTGATTTAATAAATATCACACTGAACTAGGAGGAAAAAACAATTTCACTTCACAATTATTAAGAGTGAATCAAACTAACACGTATGTAGACAGGTAGAACAAAGGAATCATAAGAAAATCAGAATTTTAACAATCTTGTTTTGTTTAGTATGCTCATGCATTACTTTTCACGAGAAACCTAAAATGCATGCTTCTTGAAAATAAGAGAACATGTGAACAAGAAAGTTATTTGGAATCCAGAGCTCTAGGAAATCAGGATAGAAGAGAAGTTCCATGATAATAATTATGCATCAGTACCAGAGAGAAAACACTTTGGAATTATGAGTAGATCAGAATGCCTATAATGAATAGTTAGAAAATAAACATAATTATATATTACTTAGTATATTAGAGCATTTAAAAAATGTAGTGAAAAAATATTAGTGACAGGTCTTTATTATGAGTCTGGCTATTATAATTGTCAACAGAAACTAAACTAAAATTTTAAATACTCAGGTATAATTACCATAGAAATAATAGCAGTACAGTAAAATAAAATTTATATCTTGCCCAAAAAGTGAACTCTGTTTTTAAAAATTATAGTACATCAATATTATTTATTTTGCAAAATCTTGGATGTAACTCTCTCTTACATTCCTCTCAAGAAAGGTAAAATGTGGTGCAGAAGATATTAAGGAGAGTCTGCTAAAATCTCAAGGCTGGGAGGAATAGAGATGTTACTGGTGCCCGCTCGAGTAAATCGATGAACAGCAGGATGACAGTGATACAGTGATAGGTTGTTGCCAGCTAATATCTAACACATATGCTAAGAAGGCAGTAAAGCTTATTGTTTAGAAATGGAGTGATAAATAACAAAAGAAAATCTAGATTGAAAAAAAATTCTGTTTCTGGTAGTGGGTAGGGAGTTTACCTTGCACAAGGCTGATCTGGTTCAGTTCCTGGCAGGCATTTGGTTCCCTGAGTCCTTTGGTAGTGATTCCTTGAGTGCAGAGCCAGAACTAAGTCCTGAGAACCACTGGATGTTCCACCAACCATTCGCCCCCAAAAGAAAACCGTCTCAGCTTGCTCTTCAAGCCACAGTAGACCTTGACTATGGGTCTTACTTGCTTCTCTCTAGTGTCCCTTGCTTGCTTGTTTCCAATATGTAGAGGCTGTGTTCTGAATGTACACTTCTCCCCTTCTCTCCCGTCATATCTTTCTCAATCAGTTTTAATAAAAACTACCTTGTTCCATGACAATTAAAAAATAAATATAAAACCTGTTACTGGGCAGCGTGACAGAGGTGAGGGAGAATGGGAATGTATTCAAAATATGTGCATGTTAGATGGACACCAGCTGGAGCACCAGCACAGCAGGGAGGGTGTTTGACTTGCATGTGGCTGATCCGGGTTCTATCCCTCCATCCCTTTCAGAGAGCCCTGCAAGCTACCAAGAGTATCCCGCCCACACGGCAAAGCCTGACAAGCTCCTTGTGAAGTATTTGATATGCCAAAAACAGTAACAACAAGTCTCACAATGGAGACGATACTGGTGCTCGCTCGAACAAATCGATGAACAACGGGACAACAGTACAACACTGCAATGCTACAGTGCCTCTGTGTGAGAGGACAATGTATTTTCTCAGGTAAAAATTGCCAGAGATAGTACAGTGGGTAAGGTGCAGAATGATTTTAGACCCCTAGTAGAGAAAGGGATTGGACTTGTAAATCATTGGATATGATTTACAAATTATATATTATATTAGCTTTTGTTTCTATTCAGGAAGAAATCTTAACCTAATAATCAAAATGCCATTGTAATACATAGCTGGGGGAATATTTATCACAGTGGGTAGGGTGTTTGCCTTGCTCACAGCCGATCTGGGTTCTATTCCTTTGTCCCTCTCAGAGAGCTGAACAAGTTACCGAGAGTATCCCGCCCTCACGGCAGAGCCTGGCAAGCTACCTGTTGGCATAATCAATATGCCAAAAACAGTAACAAGTCTCACAATGGCAACGTTACTGGTGCCTGCTCGAGCAAATTGATGAACAACGGGATCGCAGTGCTACAGTGCTAGATAGACACAGTTATAGATTTATTGCAAAATTTTATTTTATTAAAACCTCCTGATTTTTTGTCTCCTTCAACTCTAATGGGCTCTACCGCTAGTTAAATGTTACATGTATTCATTTTACCAGCTCTTTGAATAACCAGCTTTTAGACTTTGAATTCTCATATAAATTTCCTTTTCTTTTATTCTTGGACCTGCCAAAGGCCCCGCGGTTTCCAACAGCAGGTCTCTCCCATTAATGCTCCTGGCAGAGATGCTGAAAATATTCCTGATTGATTGAAGCCTGGTTTGCTAGGCCTCACTTTCGGGAACACTAAATTCCTCTGCAAATTAAAAACAAACACAGCTGAACTCTCTTATGTTTAATTTAGCCTCACCCAGATTAATGGAACTTCAGGCAGTTTGGAACCCCGAGGAACTTTTCTGGGGTAATTATAATAACATATATATTGGCACCAAGGTCTGTTCTTTAAATAGTCATTTTAAACAACACATTTTAAAATTCTAGGATGTGAGACTTTCAGTGTGGATTTGTGAGGGGTTTGAGACTATCAAAAATGACTGAATAATAAAATGGCTTATCATAAATAAAACCTCTCCAAAATACCGCATCATATTAGCTTATAAATCTTCATCGCAAGATAATTACTAAAGAAGCTATACGTCTATAAAGACTTAAAATTTATCTTTTCCCTGGATGTAAAATTTGCCATAATTGGAATGAGTATGCCTTGTTTCTGTCTCCTTCATATACATATACTGTATTAAACATAAATGAAGGCCTTACTTGAGTTTTAATGCTATAGTTTCAATGAGAAAATTATTCCTTTGATTCAGCAAGTTTAAGACATTCTTTGTAAATACGATCTGCCCTATGCCTTTGCACAAAAAGGAAGACATACAAGAAAATAAAAGCCAAGAAATAAATCCTTATCCTATTTTATTAAGCTTATAACAACTTAGTCTGGGGAGCTATTAAAGTTTCAAGGAGTCCAGCATTGTGTCACAGAATGCCTTTATAATATTTCTTTGGTGGCATTATTTTATTTTATTCTTAAAGAGTTTATTGTTTGGGCTCTCTTTGATGTGGACATTAGGATCTCATCTAGAATTTATTTTAAAATGCAGTCCTATAGAAATGTAACCACAGGAATTTCCTCAAAACCTTGTATAGTATATAGAACACCCCATTGTTTTAAGGTACTTTAACAATTTCCCCAAAACAATAACCATATACATTTCCCAGTAAAATTAAATATAGCCATCATTTTTATTCACAAAATTACCTAGTTTGAGTATTGAGTAGGTTGCTGTGTGTTTTGTCTTCGTTGTTGTTTTCTAAGGAAATAGTAGACAACGTAGGTTTAGTTTTTGAAGGATGAAATATGTAAATAGTCTAGATTTCAGTAGGAGAAACAGTTTGGAAGGGTGAAAAAAAACAAGCATCTGGTATGAAAGATAAATGAACACAGTTTAAATTCAATGATTTAGAGAATGTTTAGAATCAAGTACACCAATAAGAAACACACTAACAAATTCTGATATCTCACTTATGTCAATATTATGTTCCAGTCTCTTTTGAAATTCTTAGGTAGTAATTGGGAAAATTAGACATGCTTTTGGGTTAAGCATAATCTAAAACCTGATCTTATGATTATTCTGAATGGATCATGTAAGAGGAACCAGAGGCAGTACAGTAGGCCAGGTGTTGACCCCAGTTGCATATTCAGTATGCAGTCATCATCCCAGTTGCATCCTGGGCATGCAGAAATCACACCAGTTGCATCCTTCACATGCAGTGATCACAAGAGTGTCACTGGTTGCAGACCAAGGAGGACCCTAGAAATGAGAAAATAATCCTTGACATCACAGAACTCCAACAACTCTGCATTCTCTGGTCCTCACACTGAACCCCCACTTAGATACCAGAGAGTCACTGAAGTCTCCTTCTCTCTTGAGCACTGTTTGAGAGGCCTGCAGAAAAAAAAAGAATCATGTAGGAGTTGACAAGCTAGAATTGCTTTGGACAGCAACTTGTAGCCATATTGGCCTTACACTCATTATCAACAACCAAGAATCAGGTTATGGAAGGGGAAGGACAGAGTAAGCATTAAGTCATTCTTCTTGCTTGAAAGTGGAAGATAAATAGAAGTTTTAGAGATTAAAATATTTAAAGATGAGGGCTGGAGTGATAGCACAGCAGGCAGGGCGTGACCTTGCATGAGGCCAACCCGGGTTCGATTCCCAGCATCCCAGATGGTCCCCTGAGCATGACCAGGGTTAATTCCTGAGTGCAGAGCCAGGAGTGACCCCTGAGCATTGCTGGGTGTGACCCAAAAAGCAAATAAATAAATAAATAAATAAATATTTAAAGATGAAATTCAACTCATGAGACAGCCAGGAAATTACTTCACACCCATAACTTAAACCGCAAGTGTGACTTGAACAGTAGTACATGCCCAGACCTGTCAAACAGCTAAGCACAAGGTATAAGCTAAATCATGACCCACGTTTCACAGTAATATTTTATCAGGGGCCACAGAGAGAGCACAGTGAGTAGGAGCTTTCCTTGCATGTGGCCAATAGGATTGACCCCTGGCATCTTATATAGACCTTCAAGCACAGCCAGGAATAATTTCTGAATTTCTGAATGCAAAAAACAAGAAGTTAAGTCCTGGGCATCACGGGCATTGCCCCTCAAACCAACATACATATAATATATATGTATCACTGTATCTCTGTCATCAATTTACTCGAGCTGGCACCAGTAACGTCTCCATTGTGAGACTTGTTGTTACTGTTTTTGGCATATCGAATACACCACGGGTAGCTTGCCAGGCTCCACTGTGCAGGCGGGATACTCTTGGTAGCTTGCCAGGCTCTCCAAGAGGGACAGAGGAATTGAACCCAGATCAGCCTCATGCAAGTCAAACGTCCTACCCACTGTGCTATCACTCCAGCCCCTTATATATGTATATTATATGCATATTATATGTATTATCTTATTATCTTATTCTATTACACTACACTTAAGCAATACAAACTGTAGGTTTTCACTAATACGTATTTCAACCTTGTCTTTTTAAATTTTTTTTTTTTATTGAATCACTGTGAGATAGTTACAAGCTTTCATGTCTGGGTTACAATCACACAATGATCAACACCCATGCCTCCACCAGTGCACATTCCCAACCACCAATATTCCTGGTATACGCCCCCTTTCCCACCCTCCCCCTGCCTCCATGGCAGACAATATTCCCCATACTCTCTCTCTCCTTTTGGGCATTATGGCTTGCAACACAGACACTGAGAGGTCATCATGTTTGGTCCATTATCTACTTTCGACACGCATCTCCCATCCCCACTGATTCCTCCAGCCATCATTTTCTTAGTGATCCCTTCTCTATTCCATCTGCTTTCTCCCCTTCGCTCATGAAGCAGGCTTCCAGCTATGGGGCTTTAGTAGCAAAAAATAATGATTTAGGCACATGACTTTCTAGATTTAATTCCTGCTTTCCTCTGCTATGAATGATAATCACATGATTCAATTCGGTAATTGTCATGAAGCAGTTAGGATGCTAAGTATTACTTTAGTGAGGCCTTTACCAGAACAGCTGTCCAGTTTTAAAAACCTTCAGATGGCAGTGTAGTATAGTTGGCTAATGTTAGAAACATGGTTTTGATTCTTGTCACCATATAGTTCCCAAAACCTGGAGGTTCTCACACCCTTGTTATGGCACTGCAGAGCCCAAGCAGCATTACCTCCTGGGCCCTTCCATGGATGGTGACTCATTTGGCCAAGAATTAATGGTAAGGGCCCTAGGCCTCCTGAACACAGCTTGCATGTCACTCTCTCTGTACATTCTAAAAACTGCTCTACTTCTGACTGACATTCTGGCTCATTCAACAATGGGAAAAACATTTAGGAATAAAAGATTAATGGTCTAAAAATAATCTGTATTACTGAATATTTTGTGGAATCATTCTTAATTCTTTGGTCCTCTATCACAGGAATTATTTCAATCAAAAGAAAAATATATACCATGTATATATGCCTATATACGTATATATAATGCCCCTTGTATGTTAACCATATCTTAAATGATACTCATTATTTAGAAGACCAACATTTAGGGAGATCATGAATATAAATAGCTATCCTCATATCAGTTAGGGTTTATCTATATCAATTAGTAGCATGTAACATTAAATTATAATAAAAGGCACAGTTGAAGTATACTCACTCATTGTATTTTAAAGCATATTTATTTTCATTTTTAGGTAGGCTGAATATTTGGTCCAATTTATGAATACATTTTAAGGTAAAAAGCATTAAAATCCTATGTGTTTAAATGACACAAAGACACAGCAATCATTTTTTAGACGTGGTAAGAAATATAACTTAAATCAAACCAACATTGCCATTTTTCAGCAGAGATGGACAGCCTCAGAAGGATTAGGGATTGGGTTCCAATTTGCAAACAGGGCTTCTATTTGGATTAGGATTTGACTCCAATTTCCTTTTATGGATTTAAGTAAAGCTTTTATTAATCACTCATTCTAAAGAGTGGTTTGAGACTGTGTGATAGCACAATACATATATTTTTATTTAATAAACTCAAACAAATGAAAAATTTATGAGTGATTCTGAGTGATTCTGAGTGTTATATCTGAATGTCTGCCTCTTAGATGCCAAGTACTTTTAAAGAAAGCATGTCATTTTGCAGGAGTACCTGGTTCAGTTACTAAAATTTATTAGTACCACTATATCGGAATTAAAATCTGAGGTGATATCTTTGTGATAATTGATTTTTAATAAAAAATCTTAAACATGTATTGCAGAGCTTAAGAAAACTTATCTGTGATCATACACACATTCATATTACTTATTCAGAGATTAATAATTAATTTGCATGACGGCAGGATAAGTACATTCCAGCCAAATTTTTCAAAACAGGGTAGAGAAAATGAGTGAACTTCTTTACCTTTGTGTATGAAGAAAGAACGGTTGTTTGGAAGTGAAGCTAAATGAGAAAATGTAAGTAGCTCAGAATCTTGGGTTGGCAAGAGTAGAAACTAGGTTTTTTCTCACATTCAAACCAAATCTTCTTAAATGAGCTGTAATTTTTAATTGACATAGAAATCTGGAATTGTTCATACTGACCAGTATGTTCCAGCTCAGAACCTTGACCCTCCCCACAATTATGACGAGATACTCAAGAAACACAGAAGGCTCCAAATGGCCAAACATCAAGTCAAACTTGATCTACTAGTGGAACTCAGGAGTGCTAGCAGACCAGCTGAGACCAACTTCCTGGGAGACACTCTGTTAATTTCCTGATATGTGCTTAAATTTTTGGAACACTTTTTTCCCTTTGTATTATGATAGAGTGTATTATATTGAAAATAAACGCAAAGAAAACCTCTTTGCAAGGTACATACTGCTCATCCCATTCTGTTAGTTTTATTGCACATGCCTTAGTCCAATCCAGGGAATTCTCATTATTACTGTTTAATAGAGCTCAGACATCTGTATTTAAGAATTTTTTCTGGTAAATCTGATGCTTATCCATATTTAGAACAAGTATGAATTATTATTTCATGGATGAATTCTGCCTTCTCAACAAGACGATAACTTCCATAATGTTTTAGGGTTTGTCCTTATATTTCCCTTATTTGCTTAATGGCAAGTACAACAATGCTGAGCAAATAATATCTCTGAAGAAATGTGACTCAGTGGTTCCATCATTACATTATAAATTGTTTCCCTATCCTCCCATCTCTCCCTAAGTACTTTGCTGTCTTGTATTAGAGAAGACTGTGGTAGAAAATAAATACATATCTAAATATAGATATACAAATTAAAAATATAAATATTTATAAATAAATAATGTAATCAATAATACATTACATTTAACTATATAGTTTTATATAAAGCTATAGCTATATAGTTTTATATATCATTACTATAATCCATTTTTAATATGGTTATATAAATATGATACAGGCAGCTTGGTTTTGTAATCCCTACTCAAGAGAAAAGGATACAATAAAGACAATTTTCAATGAGGCATGGAGAAGAATTAGTGGAATAAAGAATTTTGTACCCCAACTTGTCACTGAGAGAAAGTGATGTGTAATCTGATTGGTGATAAGAATAGATTGTGGACCATGTGAATATCAGTACGGAGAATTCGGCAATTGATCTAAGGAGTAGCCTAAGATGAACAGAATGTCAGGAGGTTATAAAGCAGTACGAGAGACAAAAAGGACAAGCAAAAGCTCTCAGCACAGGTCAGGCACTGTATCCCCTTGGAGACTTCTGGAAAGATGGAAGGTATTAATCTTGCAGTCTTAGAAGAAAGCCAAATAATGACCTTGTCCAAGACCAAAAAACTGGCTAAGTGTAAGAAATACCAAACCAAACATAAAAAATTACTGGAGAGTTTTATAAACATTGATGGAGAATCATCCCTGAGATAATGGGGATTTTCTATTGGTCCATGGTATATTGGTACAATTTCATTTAATCTTCACTTTTTCAAATTTTCAATTATATTGTTAATATGTCCTTTGCGAAATTAGTTATTTTATTCCTAAGGGAAATCTGGAATAAAATAATTTGTTTCAGAGGATAGGGTGTTTTCCTTGCATGCGGCCGATCCAGGTTCGATTCCTCTGTTCCTCTCAGAGAGCCCGGCAAGCTACTGAGAGTATCCCACCCTCACGGCAGAACCTGGTAAGCTACCCATGGCGTATTCGATATGCCAAAAACAGTAACCACAAGTCTCACAATGGAGATGTTACTGGTGACCGCTCAAGCAAATCAATGAACAACAGGACAGTGCAGTACAGTGCTATCTGCTTTGTATTAAAAGTGATTCAAATAACTAAAAATATTATATATAAACAATACAGCTTCTTTATATGTAAAGGCATTCATCCATTCAGCTATTGTGCTTTGAAATATCTTACTCTGCTGCTAAGATGCTAAATACAGTATAAGGAGCATAACAGAACACTTGACTATGCTGATTATTTAAATTGAACAAAGTAAGACTTTATTCAAATATTTTTCCTTTTCCATCCAATGGAGTAGATTTTCTTTTCCGATGTTACTGTTTTGTTTTTGGTGAACTACTGAGTCATTGTTGAACAATTACCCCTCTCCTCCTTTTATTTTGGTGACATACAAGTCACATAGAACTAAAGTAACACATTTTATTTTACTTGTGGTTCCAATATGGCTTCTTCCCTTTAATCACAAGTGGATCACCATTGTGCTGTATTTTTTTTTATTTTTTCTCTTTTTTGAATGTTTCCTGAATGGTTTGTTTCCTCAGTCATCTAGAGGACTCTGAGAGCTGTAAAAATAAGCAGGCGCAGACTCAAGGCCCAGCTTGATCGCCAACGTGAGGAAAGGGTCTATAAATCACGAGGCAGAGCCCTGCTAGTTGGTGCCACGTGGACAGTGCTCACAGGAATCCCCTTGAATAGTCACGTTGGATCCTTTCTACTTTTAATGTTAACCCATAAGCAATTATTTCTTTTTTCAATTTTTTCAAATTCTTTTCAATTTTTTCAAATATTTCAATTTTTTCTTTTTATTATGGGCGTTGTATTATTTACTGCTGGTTTTAGAGTAAAAGCAGTGTTGGCTGTGATTCAAAATGTTGGCAACCCAGTTTTCTTTGTCAAGCCACACAATCATAGCTCACATTTCCCACTTGATATTTTTTGAACAAACTGAAGGTAGTTTGTTTAAATCCAGACTCTAAGTTCAAATCCTGACCTGATCACTGGAAGTGTGTACTGTGAGCAACTTAATCTCTCTGACATCATTTTTGTCTGTCTTGAAATAAAGCTGTGATTGTTATTTTTTTGTTGTTTGTTTGTTTGTTTTGGTCGGGAGTATCATATCTGGTAGTGTCCCTCACTTGTGTACACACTCATGGGACAACGCAGTGCTTAGAATCAAACAGGAATTGATTCCATGTAAGACAAACACAATTTAGCCCTGGATTATCTCTCCATCTCTTTTGGAGCAAAATATTTATTTAATTTGATTTTAAATTATATTAATCTGGAGTGGATGGGTTACACTGGCAGCACTTGGGGCTTACTCAGGGATCACTCCAGGTGTACTCCAGAGTAAAAGCAGTGCTGGCTGTGGATACCAATAAGGATGGTATCCAAGTCGGGTCAACTCTGTGCAAGACAAGAACCTTAGCCCCTGGACTACCTGACCTGTCTGGATTAAAGGTAGTTAAGATACTTTTCTAGTTTCAGGGACATGAACCAAGTTAATATTTGTAAAGTGAATATATCATTGGCTAACATGAAGTTTATATAGTTGCTAAAGTGCTAAATGTTTAAATGAGATATGCATTGTGAAACAATATAAACTATATATATATATACGTATATATATTTATATCTGTTG
This sequence comes from Sorex araneus, assembly GCF_027595985.1. Classification (NCBI taxonomy): domain Eukaryota; kingdom Metazoa; phylum Chordata; class Mammalia; order Eulipotyphla; family Soricidae; genus Sorex; species Sorex araneus. Next base: position 59,463,050 of record NC_073309.1, on the reverse strand, counting down.
CTACTCCCATTTATGGCAGAAGTTTCCTTGGAATTACCTGGATAATTGGAGTATTTTTATTTGAATTAAGTGACTTTTGATATGCTTCTAGATGTGATCTTAACAGTGCTCCTTGAAAGGAAGTAGATATCTATGCCTAACACAGTGCCTTTGAGATCACAGCAGACTAACACTGTTAGAAATAATTTTATGTTTTTATTTAATTGGCTTTACTGTAATAATCAAATATCAAGACTGACTCTATTTCCATAAATAATACAAAGACATTTTATACAACTATTCTTGTGCTCAATATAGATGTAACAATTTAATAATGTATAACTCAAGTTTTTTTTAAATATAATTTCATCCAACAACAAAATGAGAAAAGCTTGGCTAATGAGCAAATATAATAGAACAAATGATCACCATGCTGAGAATTAAGTTTTATAAATTATTCTACCCCCCAAAGCCCCAGGAGAATTAATAGAATAAAGCACTTTCTTATATTGTAAAAATGAGCTACATCATTTTCACATAATAAGTTGCTAAATGTGCCGTAATGAGTAAAAATAACAAAGGCTGTAGTAGTTAAAACAGAACACACATTAAACAGAGTCACATTTTTAAGCAGTTTAAGTATGTGATTGGGGGTTCTTCCTTTTAAAAAAAGCTGCACAAGTTGACAGGTTGGTTTAAAAAATGAACATTAATCTTTTAGCAGTTGGGTGGGACCAAATAAATCACTGCCACAATCTAGTCTTGAATATATCTCAGCACTGTTATCCAAATTTTAGTAACATTTGGAAGCAAAACAAGAGTGAATACTAACAAAATAATTGTTTCAAGAATATTTAAAAAAACATTTTTAGTATATTTTCTATGATTTGTTATATTTTAACTATCCTATTTTCTGACCTACTGTTATATTTTATCTTTGTCAATTTTGTTACTACTGTTTTGGCGTCACACCCAGTGATACTCTGGAGTTACTAATGATTCAGTAATCAGGAGTCACCCTAGCAGTGCTCAGAGGTGCTACTACGATGGTACCTTGGCCAACCTCCCATATAAAAAGCATATACTTCCTCTGGCAGAAGTATTGCCCCACTTCTCATTGTCATTTTATTAAAAACCCATTAATATTTTAAGCTACTTTTCTTGTGCTATGGTGCCCTATGATTTGATTAAGACCCCGTTTTTCTTAAGAGTATCAGCTCTGTCTTTCATTTCAGTCAGTTAGCAAAGCAAAGCAGACATATAGGAGCTTACCTGATAACTTCAAATCTTCTTACTCAACATTCACACTTAAAGAATAAGCCACTGCACCCTGTGATTCAGTTCTATGATTCAGTTCTAATAGGAAACTCAATGGCTACCTGATAATTTTTATACAGTTTAGATCTCTAAGTTAGTGTTTGATGTCACAACCATAAATTACATGGGTATTGAAAATAATTTATTTTTAACAAAGCACTGAAACTCACAAAAGAACTTTTAAGAAAAAACGGAGAATCAATTTACTTCAACTTTTAGAGGAAAAAACCATTCAACAGTCTTAGCTATCCTTTATACCTTTAGAACAACTTTAGATTTGTGTCATCAGTTTGACTAGAAAAATAAAGATTCACATATGAAGTATTTACATTTTAGTTCTCTTATTTTGATTTAAAATTTAATTATGAATATTTAAAATTTAAAAAAAGAAAATAGTGCATTATATTGCTAGATATCCATCATAAAACTTTAGTAATTATCCATTCTCTAGTTTTCATTTTGTTTAAATCATCTTCCACTCCCAGAAGCACTGAAATGTGATTTTATGTAAAATTTACATACCTCAATTGGTACAAATAACATCTATACAATTTTGATGCAACATGTAATTCAGAGTACTAATATGCAGTAGAAAATTTCTATCCCCACCTCCCAGCCTATACTATTGTGCCTCAAATGTAATGAATGGATAGATTTTCATAGTAAATAAGTCATTTTTAATAATGAATTTCGATTATAGTTTATGTAACACGGCTACAATAGTGTTCATGTTTGTGGTAATGATGGACAAGATGAGGTACCCATTAACATCAAAGTACCTATAATTTTCTACCACTGTCCTTATGTAACTTCCAGTTCACCTCTTCAATCTTCATTCTCCCTCCACAGCTTGATAATCTGAGTTTTATGATCGAAGGTCAAAGGTTTGTTATTGTTTTATACTGCCCATACCTTTGTTTTATTTATCTTGATACCATAGTGGTTGAGATCAATCAGTAATTATTCTATCCCTCTGACTTATGTTACTTAATGTGATACCATCCAAGTCTACTTATACTGCAGTAAACTTCAAGATTTCAACTATTCTTATATAAATACCACAATTTCTTTACCCACTCATCTGTCATTGGACATTGGATTGCTTTCGTATCTTGGCTACTGTACTAAGTACTGAAATTGGAATTGGATACATCTATCTCTTTGAATTAATGTCAAAACTAAATTTTATTAAGAAATTTGATGGAGCGGCAGGTAGGGTGTTTGCCTTGCAGGCGGCCAACCCAGGTTTGATTCCCAGCATCCCATATGGGCCCCAAGCACAGCCAGGAGTAATTCCCGAGTGCATAATCCAGGAGTAACCCCTGTGCATCACCAGGTGTAACCCAGAGAGCAAAAACAAACAAAGAAATTTGAAGGACCCGGATGATAGCTCAAAGGACACTTTCTGCATAATGAAGAAGCGCTGAAGTCAAGTTCAGTCTCTAGCTTTGCTATGGTTCTACTGGTGGTTGCAAATAGAGCTTGGATCCAAGCAGCATCAAAGAGCAAGCTCAATGACTGAGTTTCCTATCAGATAGACTGAGTATCTCACCAAAAATGTACCCCAAGACCCCAAGACACTGATACATTGCTTGGAGGACCCATTCCAAAAATTACAAGACAGTAATCGCCTTATACGAAACTACTGTGTAAAATTTCATTTGAAACAAGTTCCATTTCACTTGATAGAGGTGCAATGAAAGTGAACTTAAAAAATAAGATAGGATAAATTATGTGATGTTAAAGATGTGAAATTCATATGAGCATTAGAAAAATATATCATATTCAATTACAAAATCTTTTTTTTTTAATTCCAGAGTAAAATATTAGAGTAACCCTACTAGATAGATAGATCTGATCACAAAATTTAAACTTTGGTCATTTATTCTAAACTTCTTTGACATCTGGTGGGTGTTTAGATTTTCTTTCATCTTTTAATTTTTTAAATTTTTTAAATTTGAAGCATTATGATTTACAATACTGTTAAGTGATTGGGCTTCAGGGACCCTAAGTCTGTTTAATTATTTATTTCTCTCCAGTTTCTCATTTCTTCTCCAAACATTTCTATTCTATTTATTTTTAACCTTTTATATTAAATGTAAGACACATTTTAATATTAATTTTTATGAAAGTGAATAAGGACAAAGATGTTTTTCAATAAGTTATTTACAAGGTATGAGTTTACATACAATGGGAAAATATTTCTAGGGAATGAGGAGATAGTCAAAGGGGGGGCACGTGCCTGGCTTCCCGAGACCTGGGATCTCCTTTCTAATAGTCTTCCTGCTGGGAGGAGCTGCAGGATATGGGTGGCAAGCAAATAAACTGAAGCAAAACCAACAACAATATAAGAACAAAATCTTATTTAACACAATAACAACAAAAACTTATTTCTAAAACAACTACAAATGTGCAATAATAGAAATAAATATGTGAGCAGAATATAAGCTTATATTTTTCTGGGAAAACTAAAAATTTATGAAACTATCATAAAAAGTATTATTATCAAGCTAAATTTATATTCAGTTTAATAATCAGGCAAGTGTAGTCTCGTAATATTTGGACGAATAAAATGTTCTAACAGTATGCCCTTTTATATAACAACAGATGCATATGTAAAAGTAAATAAAACTCCTTTTATTTTTAGTAATTGACCCATTGACTTCAAATCTACATTTGTCATAGTGTAGTACATTTTTTTATTCTGAGGCTTACTGTTATAGATTAATTAATTACTCTTTAACAATTTAACACTAGTAGGATGTCTTATTTTAGCTTATTAGTTTTAATGCCCCCTTTAAAAAAATAAAATTTCAGGTAAAGGAGCAAAATTATGAAGAAAAGTTTTGCTAATACAAGGAAAGGGCACCACAACCATGGTGAAAAAGAAAGTTTACCTACTTAATTCTCTTAAGAATCCATTAGCCAGACTTTATTTATTTCTTTAAACATTTTTATTTCATATCTGCAAATTTCAATGTGTGTGGAATGGAAACCAAGTACTTTTCTTTAACAATTTAAAAATGTATTGAGACAGCTGTCAGCTTTTTTCTGTCACTTGATTTACATAAATCCCTTAAAGATAAATTAATCAGCCTCTTGTCTGATTCCTTTGTTTATATTGCAAATGAAATAGCCAACTGGACCATTCTCATTTCTGCTTCTTTCTCTATTTTGCCAAGGAATAGGGAAGGAAAATTAATGAACCCACATCCAAATCTCATGTTTGATGATCATAGTTTTGGGCTCACCCCGATTTGGCATCAGTGGATAGTTGTTAAGCAGTAAATCCTTCTCTTTAATTTGAGTTTATACTTAGTAGTATATTAGTAGTCCCAATTCTATCTTTTTTTTATTTATTTATTTTTAATTAGTGAATCACCGTGAGTGTACAGTTACAGATTTATACACTTTTGTGCTTATGCTTCCTCATACAAAGTTCGGGAACCCATCCTTTCACCAGTGCCCATTCTCCACCACCAGTAAACCCAGCATCCCTCCCACCCTCCCCAATCCCATCTCCCCCCACCCCACCCTGCCACTGTGGCAGGGCATTCCCTTCTGTTCTCTCTCTCTAATTAGCTGTTGAGGTTTGCAATAAAGGTGTTGAGTGGCCACTGTGCTCAGTCTCTATCCCTCATTCAGCCCGCAACTCCCATTCTATCTTTACAAAGTATATTGTTTTGATTTTACCTCTTTTAAAATTAAGAAAGGCAATCCTATTAAGTGTGCAGGAGTTGACTCAAATAGCATATAGACAACAAAGTGACCCCACCCTGACTTTAGTACTTGTTAAAAAAAAAAAAAAACTTTTTTGCTTTTTAAATTTTAAACTTTTTGCTTCTTAAAGTTTTTAAATACTTTTAAAGTTTTTATATACTTTTAAATACTTGAACTAAGGTTATTTGTGTCAAGCAGTGCTAAAATCAGATGTGGTTACGAGTACCCCTTGATGAGAACTAAGAGAAAGATTTACATAGAGATGTTGTAAAAGCAAAAGAAATTGTTTCATTGCCCATAACTTAAAGCCTAGTTAGCTGTTTTTCATTGGGTTTCCTTAGTCTTTGATTTTGTCACCTTTAGGCATTTGCAGACTTATATTTTGGTTTGCTTTCTAAAGCCGTCAAAGCATTCTAGCCACTTCAGCCTAATGGCCTCCTAATTTAATTAATTTAACTCCATTGTGCTGGTTCATACTTGTCTGAAGTGCCTAAAAAAATACACAATTTTACCAGAAGTTCCCTGTTTAAATGTAGATTATTAATTTGAAATAAAAGTTAGAATTTTAAGAGGTTCTTCCTTCATAGGTTAGTGCAAAAGAATTAACTTTTTTTAAAAGGTTAATTAAAAGATTCTTCATAGGCACTTGAAAGGTTAAACAGTGAGTAAAGCACATGCATTGCACATAGGCAACACAGAATCGTTTCTCAGCACCACATTTTGGTCTCTGAGCACCGTCAAGATGGCTGTCCACTAGCAGGACAGGGAGGGAGTCCCGAGAAATGCCAAGTGTGCTTCAAAACAAAAATATTCTGCATAGATATTTTCTAATCAGAAATATTTTCCAATCAAGTGGCAATTAAGATGGGATTGATAAATAGGCAAACTGAAACACACACACTCACACACACACACACACACACACACATAATCTCAACAGTCCCTAATTCCTAAATGTAAATTAAGTTGCCAATTTCCTAATGGCCAAATTGTAAAGACTCAGAGTTTCAGAGCAAAGCACTGCTGTGATGACCAACAATAAGAAGCTGTATGTAATGAGAATCATGAGACTGTAATGAAAATTAAGAAAATTTGATGGGGACTGGAAGACTGAAACTGATCCCTAAGTTAAATAAGAGGAGGAAGGAAGAAGCATTCCTCTTATCAGGAAAGAAGAAGCCCAAACCAGCTAAGGGTTTCTCAGACCACCAGAGTGATGGAGTACACTGGACCCGACAGATTTTGGAGAGTGCACTGGAAATGGTACCTGAAGGTCGAACCAAAAGTGGACAAGATAGACGGACACTGACGGTTTCTCTTGAGCATCTAAAGACTGTGACATGTGAGAATGATACATTGATCATTTTTCTTTTACTTATTACCTCTGTATCCCGTTTTGCAGAGTCTCTTGCCATCATGCCAGGTGTCGTCCCCGGGGCCTCGAGGAGGGCATGGGCTTCAGTTTCCCTCCCTGACCTGAGCAGAGCTCCCATGGCTGAAGACCTCTGGTTCCCAGCCACAGCCATGCTCAAAGCCCCTCTCCACATGTTCGGACAAGCCTCACAAATGAAGGTACCGGCAGAGGAACCCAGGGTGTGCAGGACACGGGGCTGAGATCTCCAAGCATGCTTGGATAGGGATTGGGCCTCTTCCACCCAGATTTCCCATTTCCCAGTAGCTAGGTGGTCACACCCAGGGACTGCCCCTGGCGCCATGTAATCCCACCAAGGGCCAACATCCAGAGACTATAAAACCAAGCTCCCAGAAGCAACATCTTATAGCCTACTTCTCTCTATGGGAGAACCTGGAAAGCTACGGAGTTTCCTGCCCACATGGGAGAGCCTGGCAAGCTCCCCATGAAGTATTCATATGTCAAAACCAGTAACAGTGCTGGGTCTCTTTCCCCTGACCCTGAAGAGCCTCCAATGTGGCACCTTGGGAAAGGTTGAGTAAAGAGAGGCTTCTAAAATCTCAGGGTTAGGACGAATGGAGACATTATTGAGAGAGCTCGAGAAATTCGATGATCAACGCAATGATAATGATGATGATGATGATGATCCCGTTTCATTTTAAGAATGCATGTAGATTGTAGCCCACCTTTAGAGGATAAAAGAGACCCTCTCAGCAAACGGGGCTCTAAGTCTCCTTCTCTTCTGATTTGGGGTCTTCAGCACTGAGTTTCTAATAAACTCACTGTCCTATCCTGAGCTGTCTCTCTCTGCTCCTTAGCAGCTCATGCCAGCACAACATTGCGGACCTCAATAAGTCCCTCATCAACATAGCACTGTAGCACTGTCATCTAGTTGTTCATCGTTTTGCTGGAGCGGGCACCAGTAACGTTTCCATTGTGAGACTTGTTTCTGTTTTTGGCATATCGAATGTGTCACAGGGAGCTTGCCAGGCTCTGCCCTGCGGCAGGATACTCTTGGTAGCTTGCCGGGCTCTCCTAGAGGGATGGAGGTATTGAACCTGGGTCGGCTGCGTGCAAGGCAAATGCCCTACCCACTGTGCTATCTCTCCAGGTCCACATCAACATACAAAGGAAAATTCTAGATTCTTGGAGAGAGAAAGACAGCATACTGATTTCCATCAAGCCTTATTTCAACAGCATCATTGCCTTGGTTCCACTAGAGTTTACATTTTTCCAAGTGATCTATTCGCGTGTCACTAAAATGTTATGCATTTCAATAGAGCTACTGGGACACAGAACACACAGAGTAGACTGGTAGATTTGCAGATCAAGGCAAAGAGAGAATATGACTTTATTTACCCACACTCAGAGTGGGCTTACTTGAATCTGATTTTTCTTACCCTTTGATCTCAAGGTTTTTAGAGTTAATTTAACTTGTAGGTGAAAAGATTACAAATTTTACTATTTGATTTTTAAAGATATGTACTGGTTATTTTCTTTACATTAAAGGGATCTATGTCTTTAAAATCAATTACTAAAATTTGTCTGGGAGTTTCAGATATGATGAAGAATTTCATAGTGAATAAAAGTAAAGATCTGAAAGGCATTCCAAGATATGTAAGAGAAAATTTACTGCAAAAGGAAGAAATAAAAGGCAGGCCAAAATACGTGGTTACGTGGTTTGAGATTAATGGGATAGTTCACTGCAATTATTGAATTGTGAGATTATTTGAAAATGGGATTCCTTGAAAATAGTTATGATTGAAAAGAAGAAAGTAGCATAAGGAAGAAAAATCATGTCTAAAAGTATAATATATGGAGTTTTCTTTAAAAAGAAAAAAGAAAATCTTTAAAAAATATGAATTACATATGAGTGAGCAATTTCACTCCTAGTCATTTATCAAAGGATATAATATCACTAATTCAAAAGGATATTTTAAACCCTGTGTTCATAAAAGCATTATATTTAGTAACCAAAGCATAGAATTGGTATAAATGTCCATTAACATATGCCTTAACAAAGATATTGTGATATATAAACGATGGAATAATATTCACCTTTCAGTTTTTTTTAAGATTATTTAAGATCAAATTTTGCCTTTTGGAACAAGTAAATGAAACTTGAGGTAATTTCATTATGTAAATAAAAAATAAGAAAATTTCAGAATGGTTATACTTATTTTTGTCTCCTTAAAGTTAGTAGTATGTTATGAATAACAAAGAATTTTTAAAAATCCATCCAAAACACAGCATTTAATTTCAATAGTATCAATCAAAGTATTATTGGGAAACACAGTGTAGAGGGGAATCTAGATACTTAGGTATATATGTCAAAATTTCATTCCAAAAATGTGTAAAGAAAAAGACATTATGACAAAGTTTATCTTTCAAGCATTGTTATGTGCTGTTTCTGTAATTTTTTTCCAATTTCCCTGTAATTTTATTTAAGCACGTGTCCATAAACAAATGTGCAAATAGATTTTGCTAGTACTACAAAATATTTCTGTTGGTTCATATTGATAAAATTTTTTATATTTTGTATGAATTATGGTTTATTAATGCTGTTTTACAAGAAGGATGAGGAAAACATAAATTAAAAATAAACAAACATGATTTCTCTGTAAAATTATGACAGAATAAGAGTCTCCTATTTAACATGGTCCTTGTTCCTGATACAGAGGTACTAAAGCCCATGGGAAAAAGAGTAAGTAAACATTTGTTCATTTGTTGGAACAGGAGGGACCTTTTGGTACTTTGGCAGAGGAAAGTGGTGGTAGGTATAAGGTTGGTATAATGTATGCATGATTTTTTTATTAATCACACCATCTCAATAAAGATAAAAATTTTAATTAAATGATTATAAATAGAATTATTTTCATGCAATACAAATGTCTCTGCATGAGTGAAAATTCTATGTGCACTGACTAAATATATTTTATGCACTGCCATAAAATTTAATGTTTTCAAGAATTTTATTAATAAATTGTAATTGGCAAAACTATCCTCATGTATTAGTGACTGAAATTTAACATAAATACATTTAAAGAACCAAAATATTGTTTTATTTATTTATTTATTTGCTTTCTAATCAAGCCAATTATTTCTTCACACTTCCTTGCTTAGGGAATTATTTCTAACCCAGAAAGTTATTTGTAATTTGTGAGTGTAATTTTAAAATAAAATAAAATCATGAAGAAGTGAAAATCAATGTGTCAATCCTTCCTTAAGCATTGTTTGCATTCACATTTATAAAATACCATTTATATGTAGTATGCTAAATGTTTATGGGTAAATGTAAATGCAAGAATGCATACAATTATATGGCTATCAACCAGTAAAACATTCTGTGCACATTATACTATGTGGAATATATTTTGCTTGGTTGAGTTGAGACAGATTGTATAATAAAATGAACATGGCAAAGTGGGTTTTAAGTCAGGAAACAGAACAGTAAAGCAATTTCCTGACTTATTTAAATGCTTTCAAAGAGAAATGTCATTACATAGTTGAGTTACACCAGCGTATAATTACACGAGCATCACAAATAACAATGTCTTACTAAGAAAAACAGAAGTTATTATAGAAAAAATTATGACCTACCATGAATCTTCATTTTAAGCTCAGGTAAATAGCACAATGGGGATGTCCATGTATAAAATAAATTCAAGTCATTAAATAATCTGTTATTATGACTCTAAATGTTTTTCTAATTATTTTAAAAATTGCTCCTGATTTCAATAATAATATCACATAAACATAAAATTGAAATAATTATTTAGAGTTTCATAAGTGTAATATTGACACTAAAGCCATAGTTTTTATTTTTTTTATATTCCATAGTGATCTTTGGGTTAATATTAGATATTTTCCAGGAGTCTGTGAAATCTTTCCTAGTTATACATGGTTTAGAATATAAAAATAGGTATGAATATTTCTTGCATACTAATAGTGATCTCTACTTGATGTTCTACAAAATCATGACTTTGGGCTTTGTGGAAAAGGTAAGTAATGAAGTGATTTCTTACGAGAGTTGAGACTGTTTATGTAGAGATAGAATATGTGAACTCATTTACCATTTTACGGATATGGAAAGAATAACAAGTAGTTATAAGAGTGGGTAAAGAAAAATAAAATATTAATGGATTTTTATAATTTTTATTATAGTTTAGGTAAGATTGTTACAATAGTGGTTAAATTTATACTATTTATACTATTCAAATGCAAAGCTACTGTACATCACCACCACTGAAGTGTCACCCTACTAAATGAGACAATATTTAATTTCCAAGATAGTTAAAGCATGTGCAAAGAAAAAAATCCAATAACTCCATAAAATGGAAAGGAAATGGGAAGACACTTCTCTAAAAATGATATAAGGTGGCAAGCAGGCATATGAAAGTGTCTATTGTCATTTACCTGCAGGTAAATGAAAATCAAAGCAACAATAAGACATACCAATGATAATGGCATACCTCAAAAAGTCTGGAAACAATAATTGTTAGCAGGAATTTCGCATAAAAGGAGCTCTTATTTACTGTTGGTAGGAATATCATGGACTGGATTGACAGCACAGCAGGTAGGGTGTTTGCCTTGCTCACGGTCGGGCCGGGTTCGATTCCTCTGTCCCTCTCAGAGAGCCAGGCAAGCTACCGAGAGTATCCTGCCCGCATGACAGAGCCTGGCAAGCTCCCTGTGGCATATTCAATATGCCAAAAATAGTAACAACAAGTTTCACAATGGAGATGTTACTGGTGCCCACTTGAACAAATCTATGAACAACAGGCAACAGTGCTACAGTGCTTATAGGAATACCATCCTGCTCAGCCTCTATTAAAAAAAAAATGATGGAGATGACTCAGGAAAGTACGATCAGAACTTCTATATGATTCCATTCTTGGCATCAACACCCCAAACACAAAAACATCACATTGAAAGTATATATGCCACCAATATTTATGGCAGCACTGTCTATAGTCACCGGGACATAATCAATGACAGGAAGTGGGTAAAAGAGTTGTGATACGTACATTTTGAAAAACTTTCCAAAGGGGGGACTAAAGGAGAGAAATAAGAAATTTAGCTTTTGAAAAGTTTAGTTTTCAATTGATTTTAACTGTGTCATTTCATAAGGACACGGAATTTCCCTCAGGGGTCTGAGGGCCTGCCATAGAGTGTCATGGATTGCCAACAGGAACCATGGGCTAGGTTCTAAGGAAATATTGTTAAAAGTGACTAATTGCTTGCTTCTTATGCTCTTGCTATAACCACGATTTTTTCTTTTTGAAGCAATGCTTACTTTGCTGTACTGGTGTGAGTTTACCGGGTACCAAAATGTGGACCCTAGTGGGCATAATAAGTTTTGCAAATGCTTATAAAAGTGCTCAGGGCACAAGGATGAGGCTTTTATTTTCCCTAATGAAAGACCAGTACTTTTGCTCTGAGGCTGCTGCTCTTGCCTATTAGGACAGCTGCTCTCAATAAAGACTCCTCCAAATTCTGATATTTTTTTTTTTTATCCCTGGTGGTCTTTTAATTGCAACCACACAACATCCTGACCATGAACTTGAAGTTTGTGCAGAATGCTCAGCGCCACTAAAATCTTCCAAGGAGAGAGAAAAAAAGCACAAAAATCCTTAAGCAGTGATTGAGGAGCCACAAATTAGAAATAAAAGAAAATTTCTTCAACTTTTTATGCAATCTATCTAAATTATGCTTCCCAAAAAATGGTGGAATTGTTTTCTCCTAAGATTACAATAAGTTAAGATGATGTGATATTATCTTACTACTCTTTTTATTTTCTTGTCAGTTGAGGATGGGGCCAGAAACATATCTCATTAGTTCAATACTCAAACATGTTGATATTATGATGCTCGAAGCTAGCAGGGCTATGCCCAGCAATATTCAAGTGTCTGAGGACTATACTAAGCTGCATATAAGTAGGCCATGTTGTGCTGGGGTTCAAACTCAGAGCATTCTGCATATAAGATATATTTCAATCCTTTACAATCTTTAAAAAGATTAATTACTTTGTGATTGAAGATACAAATACTGTTAATGTTTTGATTGAATCTGATTGCTGTTCATATGAATATATTTGCTCTGTGGAAATTTATAATAATGGGCCTAGAGATAGTACAGCAAGCAGACAGGGCATTTGCCTTGCATAAGGCCATTCCTGATTTGAACCCTGGCATATCATATGGTCCCGTAAGTCTACCAAGGTTCGTACCTGAGTACAGAGCCAGGATTAAGCCCTGAGCTTGGCTCAGTGTTGTCCAAAAACAAACAAAAAACAAAATTTTCATCATTTGAATCTTAAAATATACACACATATTTCTCATAAAGTATTTTTTCTTGTTTCTTTAGCTAGTTTGCTACTGATTCCTGACATCATATATGATCCCCTGAGCCCCATCAGATCCATCTCTGAACACAGAGCCAGAAATAAGTCCTGAAAATTGTGGGAGTGGAACAAAAACAAAAGTTTAAAAATTAAAAAAAAATTATACCAAGAACTCTTTCATCTTTGAACAATATCAGAGGCAGTAAAAATCTAAATATTAGTTATAGTCATTAATAGGAGATCAAAATCATGATGCTAATTAAGATGTCTCATAGTATTTTTGCCATGTATACTCACAAATAATATTTAGGATATCATTGCATAATATTACTCAGTCAGTATTTAATACTGTTGGTATTCTAACTCTATGTATGCTACAAAGACATGAGTCAAATGAATAATTCTTTAACTCACTCTTAATTTCATTCTTATACCTGGGATACTCAGAAGCAAGTGCAAAAAAATTCATGAAACAAACTTATTTATAATTCTTTAATATTTTTCATATAATTGAAAGAAAACAGAATTTCTACCTCACTGTGGATGTGTGTACGAGCATATTCACATGTAGATGGACATATTAGGCAATAATTATGTCATATAAAATGTTATGTAATATCAAAATTTAGTTTTTTAAAATTCTGCTCCCATTTTTTACATAATTACTTAAGATAATTATTCTGTATGTGAGGAAGATTTTTTATAAATGGAATTTAATTCATATTCAACTTTAAATTAAATCTTAGCTTCTACAATAAATAAGAATAAGTGAACACTAAAAAGAGGGAAAATATTATGGAACACTGTAAGTAATTTTTCACTTAGATTACATAGTTTGTAGAATAAAATTGTTATAATTCATTTTAATGCCCTGTAGTAAGAAGACTTATTAACATTATTTTAATTTAGATTTAGGAAACATTTTTTAATTCAAAAATAATAGTCCCAGTTCAAATTCTAGGACAAAGAGCATGTGACATTATTAACATAAAGGAAGACGCATATTTAACCATATTTATTTATTTATAATTTTAAGGACTTCATTGAAATCATATGTAAAATAAAACAGGTAAATTTTAGTTCGTATTTTTGTTTCTTTCTTTTTTCTCAAATAGCAATCCCTGGGAATGAAGGAGGAAAAAACTAATAAACAATTGAATTAGCTCCAAGAGATTGGTTGGTCAAATATGAATTATTAGAGAAGAATGAGTCTATTCTGAACATTTGTTTCACAAGTAAGCATGCAACTTCTTTTGCCTAAGATCAAGTTATGATAAATCCACAGAGAACACAGTACCACCACTTAAATTTGTTACAGCAAATAATTATCAAAGGTAAATTATTAGAACACTCTTCACCTCAGGTTTATGATCTATAACATGGGGTAAATAATGAGGTTATTGGTACTACTGATTTTATAGAAAGCAGTAAGCCCAGCACTCGGAATACAGTGGGAATTCAGTGTTGAGCAGTATTGTGAATACTGTTTAGCTGTTCAGCTCAGTATTAAGAACTCTTTGGTGGTTACAGGAAATTAGTCTAGTTCAAAATCACATGACTTCTCAATACCCTATTTGTTACTGTTCAAGGGTAAACACTAAATGTCCTTTGTAACTTTAATTGGGAAGACAGTAATTTGCCTGGAGAGACTGGGAATTTCTAAAGTAAATGGCAGTGGTCAGTAATAAATTCCAGGCAGCATAAAGCACCAAGATTTACATAAAGTTTTGTTTTAGCTTTTGGGTTTGGTTTGGAGGCAAACCTGGAGCTGCTCAGAGCTTACTCCTGGCTCTGCACTCGGGCATTACTGCTGGTGGTGCTCAGGGGACCCTCTGGTGTGCCAGACATCAAACCCGGGTTAGTTACATGCAAGGCAAGAGTTCCACCTGCTGCATAATCTTCCCAGAGCCAGCAGATAAAGTTGTATGAGTGGACTGAAATTTCTAAGCTATAGCACTCACTCCTGCAGAGAGCCTAAAAGTTCACTACCACCTGCCCTTTTCTAAATTGGTGTTGAAGACAGTTCTAACAAAATTGGAAACTGGTTGCTCCAGAGTTTAACCTAATATCATTAACATTATCAGTTCCAGCAAGAAATTTTGGTACTTTAAAAAAAATCATTTTATTAAAACCTGTTAAAATTAAAACTAAGAATACAACAGGGGTCTTTCAGAACTCAGAGTTAAAGTTGTTGGTGATAAAAGAATCAATATGGTCTTTAGCCTTATTGCAAGTTTCAAATATACAGTAGCTGAATTGATAAGGCTTCTGGGAGAGCTGAAGAATAGTTTTAGAATTACGGAATCATTTACACACGTGCTAGGATTTGGAAAACACTCATACTTGTGCCCAAATATTTACTGCATATAACCAAAATAAGACACAAAACCTCTCCAGCAGATTACTCTCACAAGAAGCACCAGAGACAGAATCTTCACACAGCCCCAGCACGTGAAAGAAAGAAGCCACTTTTGAGATGCATTTGAATTTCCTGACACACACACATCACTATATTTCAACTTTTATAAAATAACGACCGCACATGGGACACTGCAGCTATGCAGTAAATATTTGGTGAAAGTGTGAGTGAATGAATGATGACTGCATGATTTCTTAAGAGTAACAAATTGGTGACGAATCTTGTGTTCCCATTTCCCTTGTCTGAAGGGTAATAAATTTTTAGTAGCTTCCAGATGTCTTTAGGGTTTCTCCTTTATTTTGGTGATTTATAACACACAACAACAACAAATTAATTGCCAGTGGAATATGTATAATTAAAGTTCTATCTTAATGTTACTGCCACCTACAGATATTTTTCATTTTTTTTGTTACCCCTATGCTCTGACTAACTGATCATATTTGTTTCCACTTCTACTAGTGGATACAGAAACCAAACAATATGCATTCTCAGCCATCATAATTTCTTGATTCTAATGATAATTTTATACGTGATGTAAAAATTAGGTTACTAAGTGTTTCATCAGCATTTTAACTATTGTTTGACAAGTACTTCTTAGGATTTTTTATGCTAGTAAATTGCTCGGGCTCTTCAAAACAGAGCTCTTTCAAACTTATGCAGAATATTCAAAATTCACCTTGGCAATCATGTTACATCTCACTTATTAGGTTGGAATACACTACTACACAAAGCAAGTTCTGTCCTTGATGTATATATAATTTTATGTGAATTCTAAAACACTTCCCACTCCCATTTCTATTCTCATTTATAAACGAGTCCCAACTTGGACCTCTGAATTCTTGTCCATAGATAACAATTCTTGTTCATAGACAATTACTTCTATATATTTTAAATTTTATTTTTGTTTGGCATTTGAAGTGGTTGTATTTGAAACAATTCTTGATAGTAAGGCTGTTAAAAATTACTCCCCGAATTTGGGGCTGGAGCAATAGCACAGCGGGTAGGGTGTTTGCCTTGCATGAGGCCAACCCAGGTTCGATTCCCAGCATCCCATATGGTCCCCTGAGCACTGCCAGGAGTAACTCCTGAGTGAATGAGCCAGGAGTAACCTCTGTGCATTGCCAGGTGTGACCCAAAAAGAAAAAAAAAATCTCCCCAAGTTTACAAAATAAATTTCCTTATATTTCAATAATAGAAAGAAACAAAACTGAAAATTAGGAAATGCTTTTTATACTCTTTTATAATTTTATGAGACACCAACTTGTTATAGTTATAGCAAATTTATGGTACATTTTATAGAAGTTAAAGACTACATATTGTAAAATGTTTCCCTTGACCTAATATGTACACAATCACTTATCAGATATATTTACTCTATTTTTAAAATTTTAAAAATGAATATATTTTTTAATGTTTTTATTTATTGTGGGGGTCCACTCCTGGTACTGATGAGGGAATTACCCCTAAGTCCACACTCGGGGATCACTCCTGGTAGGTGTGGGGGGGCATCTGGATGCTGAATTTTTTTTTAAATTTATTATTTTTTTAAATTGAAACACAGTGAGATACACAGTTACAAAGTTTGGTTCAGTCATACAATGTTCCAGTGTACGTTTCCCCCACCAATGTCCCCAGTTTTCCTCCCATTTCTTATTCACCTCTATGGCAGACACTTCTCTGTCTCTCTGTCGCTCTCTCTCTCTCTCTTTCTCTCTCTCTCTTCCTCTCTGTCTGTATCTCTCTTTCTCTCTGTCTGTCTCTCTTTCTCTCTCTCTCTTTTGGGCATTATGGCTTGCAGTATAAAAACTGAAAGCTTATTAGTTATATTCCTTTAACACTTATTCCTGTGCAGAGTCAATCTTTCCAACTATTATTGTCACACTGGTCCCTTCTCTATCCTAACTGCCCTTTGCCTTCTACACAGTTGCGGCAAGCTTCCAACCATGCCCCTCTTCCGGGCTACTGTATGCCTCTGGTCTTGGACATTAGTCTAGTATTAGTGAACATCGAAAAGGACTGATCTCATGCAAAGCAAGCACCCTACCTAGTGTACTATTTATCCATCCCATTAAACGTTTATTACTACTAACATAAAATTAATTTCCCTGTTTTTAAATTCACAATTAACTAATTTCAATAAATAGAGATGTTTGTAATTTGCATCATGTAGGCATATTTTAGTTGAGTATATATAACTGTTTTTATTTTGTTGTGTGTGTTTTTCTAGGTATTTATTCAATTAGAGGATGGGGTGTTTTAACGTGTATGAAAAATATAAAACATGCAAAAATGTCATAGCAAACTTTATTTAATGCGTAAGGGTGTTTTAGTAAGTAGCCAGAAACATATTACAAAATAAAGCAGAATCTCTAATTTTTGCAGTACGCATATTAAGGCACTCCAAAAATGATAGAACTCTGTGTGAGTGTACACACACACACACACACACACACACATTTCACAAGGGCTCACACACTTCACAAGGAACTGATAAATGTAATAATAGTGGTAGGGAAATCTCATGATCTTTCTTCTACAAGTAGGAAATCCAGGAATGTCAATGTTGTGGTGAGTGTCCAAATTCAGAGAACCAAAAACAAGGAGCAAAAATAGTGTAAGTCTTAGGCAAGTTGAAGGCAAAATAAAAATGTCTCAGTTTCAAGAAGTTAGACTTGAAGAAATGGCCCCTTAGGGGTCTTTTTGTTCATTTGCTTTGTTTTATTTTTTTGTAATTCTTTGAAGTTCTCAGTTGATCAAATGATTCCAACCGTCATTAAGGTCAATTATTTTACTCAGTATATTTAACCCATTTAAATGAGAACTTCATTAGGAAACATCCAAATTTATGAACTATAATAAAGTTTAAACAAACAGTCTCTGAAGACTTTGTAACCTAGCCGAGTTAACATAAAAATCGTCTCAGAGCACCCCATGGCAAATTTTTCTTTCTTTAAAAAACAAAAATATTTCAGGCACCATGATTTATAATATTGATAGTGGCAGGATTTCATGGGGAAAAAATCATTGCAACACCCACTTTTCAACATTCAGCTTCCCTCTACCATGTCTGTGTGTCCCTACCCATTTAACCAAAATGATATAATCCCTATTAATTATTTTGGATAAATATTTGACAGAAACTGAATGGGGCTGGAAACTGAGCACATATGGTGCTTGCCTTACATGCAGACAACCTAATTTGCATCCCTGGGACCTTGTGTGGCACCGGCCAATACAAAGAGACATCACTGAGTACAGAGACCAGAATAAATTCTGAATGCCACAGTGAGTGAACCCTCTGCCCTCCACCAAAATTATCGGACTTGGTTTTTTCCATTATAATCCAAATACTGCATGATGAAGGCACCGAGTAACCTAACTCTGGTCTCCACTTTGAAATCTAGAATTCCAAGTTCAACATGACCTATCAATCCGCAATACTACACTAAAAGGACGGTAACATTAGGTTTAGTGTCTAGAATAATTAATGAGACTTTCACAGGTTCCCCAAACAAGAGGTAAACTTATAATAGGTCCTGAAAGAGCAGTCAAATGCATGGTGGTAACCTACAACGACTGCTAGGAAAGCAATGTTATAGCTGACACACAGATCAATTGTTTGAAAGCTTTAGTAGGCCACATCTTTAGAAGCAGCTATGAAAGGTCACATAAAAGATGGTTATTATACTCACAGGGCAAAATACTGTTTTGATATGCTGTATCCTAGAAGACTTCCTAGAAAACTATGATTTTCATTTAATACAAAATGTAATGGAGTGGAATTAAGTAACTTAAAATTTAAGTGTTTTTGTATAAAGTGGTCAAATTTTTAAAAATGTGGGCATTTACAATAAGCAATTGATATATGTATATATATAAATTGTACATTAGTATCTTATAATTTTAGACACCCATAATTTCATTCTCCTTACCATAAATAATAATACTATCTATTGAAGTTATGTAGAACACTAAAACAGCATCATTATAAATGGAAAAAATCAAAATATATTAATTATTTATTTTTCAAATGGTTTTCTGAAACATAGCGCTGACAGTAATATCTGCATTCTTTTATGTCTGTGATTAAGTTTTTGCCTTTTGTTACATAGCTGATGTTTAGCTTGGATTTTATAGGTTTCTTTCAACCAATACTAGCTAATATGTGGAAGAGATTCAATCCAATAAGCACAAAAGTTCTCTAGTAAGAAAAGTTTTGACAGAAATATATTTGTATTGGTCATTTATAAGAATGAAATTAAAATAAGTACCACTACTCAGAGCTACTGTTTCCTTCTCGCTTTCTGCTATTACTCTCACAAGGAAAGGATTCACACATACTCAAGAGTGCACGGGGAACTCCTGACATCTGCTGTGGCCCACACTCTGTGGTGGTGTGTCCAAACAGCGGAGATGACACTAGCTGCCAAGCCATCGCAAGCCTCCAAGAAGGCATCTTTACCTCCACATTTTTAAATGAGGTCATTGAAATTTAAGTGATATTAAAATATTGATCTGTTGGACTTGAATAATTTTAATCCAAAAGGACAATAATAATACAATGGGGATAGATAAAAACACTAATATCTGTACTTATTTTTAGGAAAATATTAAAAAGAAAAGGCCAGCAAGAGAGAAATAGAAGTATGAGTGCATGTGTTGCATGCAGGAAACTAAGGTTTGATCCCTGGCACTACACAGTTCCCCAAGCACCAAAGCTGAGTGGAGAGAAGCCCTTTGAGTACACTTGAATAATACCCCAAATTAATAACTGCTCAGTACTACTAAAAGATAAGCATACTCTTTTTGTTTCTCCTGTAATGAAACTTTATTGGACCATTTTTAGCAGGTTATTCATAACAAGCAATACAAAATTAATTATTTTTTTTCTATTTTTCTTAGAGAATCACCGTGAAGTAGAGTTACAAACTTATGAACTTTTGTGTTTGCATACTCTTGCTCATTATGCCCACTTGCTTGTTCCCTTTCATCATTCAGATCCTTGTTCCAATACTTCCACCTCATCAGAAAGGATTTCCTTCAACCGCACCATTGAACAGTGTGCTCACACCTGCTTAGGCCTCTCTCTCTCTAACATCCAGATGCCTGGTTGACACTTTCCTCTGGAATAGAAACTCAACAAACATTAAATTCAATTCTCTTTCATTCCGTAGTCATTTCACTTACTAATTACTCAGTATACTGAATGATTCAAGGAAACACAACCAGTTACACATCTGCTTAAAATGGGAAAAGCTTGAAAACACCACTGAGTGATACATCCAAGTGATAGGGTCTTCCCTCTATTCAAATGTAGTTAAAAAACTGTCTTGTCCATGTGAATGCATGACTTTCAAATAATAAAATCTAACCTTTGAAATGAAGTGATAGCCCAGCTGGTGGGGCATTTGCCTTGCACGTGGCTGACCCGAATTTGATTCCTCCGCCCCTCTCAGAGAGTCTGGCAAACTACCTAGAGCCTGGCAAGCTACCCGTGGCGTATTCAATATGCCAAAAACAGTAACAACAAGTCTCACAATGGAGACATTACTGGTGCCCGCTCGAGCAAATCAATGAACAACGGGACGACAGTGCTACAGTGCTATAACCATCAGTAAATGTAAATATTAAAGGAGAAAGTGTGATCAAATACCCATCCCTCCACCAGTACACATTCCCCACCACCAATATCTCGGGTATACTCCCCCTTTCCCACCCTCCCCTGCCTCCATGGCAGACAATATTCCCCATACTCTCTCTCTACTTTTGGGCATTATGGCTTGCAACACAGACTGAGAGGTCATCATCTTTGGTCCATTATCTACTCTCAGCATGCATCTCCCATCCCGACTGCTTCCTCCAACCATCATTTTCTTAGTGATCCCTTCTCTATTCCTGCTGTCCTCTCTCCATCCACTCATGAGGCAGGTTTCTAACAACATAAAATAAAATTTGTGGAGTAAGTTTCTAAGTTTTAATAGAATTTATTTAGCATTTAATCAACAAATTAATTTAGCCTACATTAACACACAAATAAGCAACTCAATTCATTGTTGAATATTGCTCAAATCAAATTAAATGTATGAGTTTTAACTCTTGATACTTTTATTTTAAAAATTCTATGGACAAAAGTATTTTTTCTTTAGTATTTTGAGATTCTTTGCTCCTTAACAAAGTTTTCTATAGAATATGTTTAAATATTTTTCATTATATGTAACTTATTAAAGTGGAACATTACTTCTTTTTTTTTCTTTTTAGGTCACACCTGCTAATGAACAGGGGTTACTCTTGGCTCTGCACTCAGAAATTATCCCTGACGGTGCTCAGGGGACCATGTGGGATGCTGGGAATCGAACACGGGTCGGCCGTGTGCAAGGCAAATGCCTTACCTGCTGTGCTATTGCTCCAGGCCAAGAGTGGAGCATTACTTATGAGAAAAATCCATATGTGACTTCTCAAGCACTGCGAGTATAATATCTGATCACTGAGCCAGGAGTTATATTTGAGCATGGAAAGGTGTGGCCCCATGTCACTTCTTATGAGTAAAGCAAGGTCATTAAATGAATGAGACTTCAGCATTTGAGATTGGTAGTCGCCATGTTGCACTGTTGTCCCATTGTTCATTGATTTGCTCGAGTGGGCACCAGTAATGTCTTCATTGTGAGACTTGTTCTGTTTTTGACATATTGAATACTCCACGGGAAGCTTGCCAGGCTCTGCCATGCAGGCGGGATACTCTCAGTATTATTACTAATTTGTTGTATTAATAATTGTTATATTAATATATTTTATATTCCAATCAGTTAGCAAGGATCTGCATCAGGAATTTATTCCAGTGCCATCCGCACACCTAATCAGTTTAATCTAGGACAAGCAAAGGCTAAAAGGGGGCTTTTCCTGCCCTCAGGGCAGGGAAGTAGACCAGTTAGTTTGCACCCTTCAAGATTCTTAGTGCATCCCTTGGGTCCACCATGACTAGACTACAGTCTAATGCAAAACTAAGTCCTATGTCACTGCAGGACATGCCAGAATAAAGGATATTTGGGGTAAAAGAGAAACATATTTCACTAAACAATCACTATAACTGTTACATAAAATTTTTTCAAGTTAAGACCGTAGCTGTTATGTGAAGTTCTTTTTTGTGTCTATGCTGATACTACCTAAAAACAGGATGTTCTGATTTTGTGATGGAGACAGCTTTGAGGTGAAATATCTTAATATAAACAAGGAACAGAGATGTCATTCTCTTTTCTTTTTTGAAAAAGTAGAAAAGTTTATTGGAAGAAATAGTAACTCCCCATGTGGGTTGGAACTTGGCATAAGACTAAGTTAGAGTGATGTCATTTTAAAAAACGCCTTTATGCCCTCTTGAGAATAGATGTGAATTTCTTCTGTTCAAATTATTTATGCATTCCTTTGCTTGGAAAAAAATAGAACCAACTTTCAAAGTTTAGTTTGGTCACATTATTCTTTTCATGTCCAGAGCAAGATCTCTTCAGCTGTGAAATTATCTCACTAACAAGATTATAAAGTATTTTTCTTCATTTTCTTTTTTTCCAAAAATGTATTCCTGACCAGATCTGCATTAAATTTATCTAAATAAATCTATATACATAACATAGTCTTTGACTTATACTTGCACTAAACAACTTCATTCTTCAGATATTAAAATCAATATGTTGATGTTATAGTCAATATATTTAGACATAGTATGAATTCAGATATAATCCTTAATTATCAAATTAGAATGAATTCTATCACTAGATATAAATACCCTTTTTACAGCTCAGCTGAGTTCTGATTTAGACCTTCAACCCTGTATTTTTGTCAAGGGTAGATTGATGCTGCACTTTCTCATTCTACCCTTTTCCTTGACTAGCTGCTCTTTCTAGATCCTCCTCTCTAGAGAAATGGGATATTAAAATAAGATATTAAACAGATATTAAAAATAAGGAATAAATGGGATAAGTGCTTATTATCTGGCCTCCAGGAAACTGCCCCCAATTGTTCACTTGTATTTCTATGAGACCCTTTTATGTACTCTCTTTTGTTTTGTCTTTCATTGTTCTGTTTATTCAACTTCTAATTGGCATTTTTGCTATATGGGTTACAATAACAAAAGAACCATTATATCCACACTTTCCTGTAGTCTACACACTAAAAAAAATAGATAAACAATGCATCAACTGATGACAAAGTTTATGCTAAAAAGGCATAATAGTGCCTACATATTACAATGATTTTTTATCTATTCTTAACAATGCTTATAACTCCCTGGATATGATTCACCCAGTCTCTCTAGATAATACTTCCATTTAGTGTTTATGGTAACATTTTCAAACTTTGCATTTAGTATATGCAAATATACACAAGTATATATTTTCTCTCTCTTTTTTTTAATTTTCATAATTATATGGTGTCTTCAAAGTCTCTGTAAAGGATTACTTTTGCTCTACCCAAAATTAGACTACTCCTTCTAGATTTACCTAACAAAAGGTATTCAGGCATTCTTGCCTTATTGTTGATGAAAGACAGTTTCTTCCTACAAGAGTTCCTTCCTGAGGCTCCATTTGCCCTGGGGTTTTATAAATGTAAGACTGAATTCTCCAGGAAGTTATAAACAGTAGAAGATATAGGTGTGTCTGGGTATGCATAATCGGTAATACTTATAGATAATATAGAATGTACAATATTTCTTCTCCAGGAAGCCTTTTATTTCTTCTTCTGAGATCTACCAACTGACTGCATAAGTCTGAGCCACACTAACAAAGATAGTATCCTATATAGCCCCAGCCGGGGCCGGTGCTCGGCTCCGGCCGGCCGGGTTTTCGGCCCGGGTGCCCATGCCTCTGCAGAGCCGGTGGATGTGGAACGAGCGGGAACCAGAGACAGCTTTAGGAATTGGGGTTTCAGCAAGTGCTTGCACCCATGTATGGAGACTGTGAACTAACTTTGGCTACATGCTGTTCCAGGAAGGGAAATGATTCATTTTCAAACTTAAATCTTCGCGGACTTAATTACTATAATACAGAAATTGTAAACTGCGCGGCCGCTACTGTGGTCACGCGACATTTTATCTCTTCATTCTCATCAGTGAAACACTTATTATCAAATATTTCCCTGTTAATAGAGCTGTATTCTTGGGGGATAAATTCCAACAAAAATAGTGAGTCTGTTTTGAAACTCCAACAACAATAGTGAGTTGTGTGTTGAAATCTGGAATGTAATCAAGGTAAAGAGAAAAGGAAGTGAAATTATCACTCATGTAAGGGGTGGGTTGGGGGGTGAGGGGTGGGATGTATACTTTTTTGTTGTTGTTGTTTGTTTGTTTTGTTTTGCTTTTGTTTTTGTTTTTATTGGTGGTGGAATATGGGCACTGGTGAAGGGATGGGTGTTTGAGCATTGTGTAACTGAGATATAAGCCTGAGAACTTTGTAACTTTCCACTTGGTGATTCAATAAAATAAATTAAAAAAAAAGATAGTATCCTATAGTTAAATCAATAATTACCATTTTGATTTCCTCAATAATGACAGGTCTGTTCAGATGTTCCATATCTTCTCAGTTCAGCTTTAGTATTTAAAATAAATACATTAAATGAAAGATGACAAGAATTCAAAGAGATCCAGGTTTCTGAAGACAGGATTAATTTCTGTCTGGCTGGTAACTAGAAGGAAAAACTAAGAATCTTTCATCTCCAAACTCTTTTTTCTGTCCTGGTCAGTATTCATTGAACCCATAAATCATTTCTGGTAATTGTGAATAATCTATGTACAGACAAAGAACTTCTGAAAGTAAAATCAACTAGTCATACAACAAAGGATTGAGATGATAATACAGCGGGTAGCATACTTGCCTCACTTACCACAGATCAGGGTTTTTCTATCCCACACAATCTCCCAAGTACCTGCAGGTGTGATCCCTGAGTGCAGAGCCAGGAGTAAGCCATGAACACCAACAGGGTGGCCCACAAACCAAGCAAAACAGACCAAAAGACAAAATATCCAAGGAATTATGTAACTGAACACAATATCCATGGAATTATGTCTTTTGAGTATGCCAATGAAAGTAAAGAGATTGGGATGGAATTTACTGGATTGTAAAACCAGGGAGAAAATGGTCCTTGAAAGGGACTGGAGCAATAGCACAGTGGGTAGGGCGTTTGCCTTGCACATGGCTTACCCGGGTTTGATTCCCAGCATCCCATATGGTCCCCTGAGCAAAACCAGGAGTAATTACTGAGTGCGTGGACCAGGAATAATCACTGTACATTGATAGGTGTGACCCAAAAAGCAAAATAAAATAAAATAAAAAATGGCCCTTGCAAGCAAGCAAAAGTCAGGCTTGTTGATTTGTAAAGTATTTGTTTTTATGTAGAGTACACATATCTACGAGAGCATTTAATGTATTCACAGGGACTGGAAATACATAGGTATCAGGTTTTGGTGGGGAAAAGCCAGGCTAACTTAACTATTCAGTATACATGCTGCATGTCTCCCATGTTCTGTTAAGAGTGAAGAATTTAGCTTTATAAATTTTAAGTTTATAGTGTCTATGCTGGGCTCTGTAGCTTGTGTGCAGATTCCAGCAGCAGCTAAAACAGTTTTTGGTTCCCAGTGAGTTCATGAAATGCTCTTCATTATTACCTGTAAAATATGTGATGAATGTTGACTTTTGGGAACATCCGACAACCGGAGGAGAAATATCCTTAATAACCTTAACACGAAGGAATGACAAGAGCAGGAAGAACATATGCTTTGGAACCTTCTTTTTATTAAGGGCTACATATTCATGTAGCCACATCTACAAAAAACTTCCTCAGGACACCGGGATTCTGACAAGAATTTATTTAATAACTTAGCTATATTATGATAAATAGCTTAGCTAAATAGACACATAACCAATACAAAAGATATCAGACATTATCAGATGTTTCTAAGCTTTATCCAAATTCTTGAGAATGCCTTTCAAAGTCTTGTTTAATATAAGGTTCTATGCATGCTTTCCACCAAGAAAGGAACAAGGAAAGTCTGGTGTACACTCAAAGCCAAAGGCACAACGAGTTCTAATAAAATTTGCTTCTCCTTGCATTAAATTTTATATGTTCTCATGTAACTAGAGGTGGGTGTAGAAGACTAAATGGATGCTGAATCAATCAGTTATTAGTCTCTCTAAATTCAAGTCCCAAACAGATGATTTAGAGTACACCTCTTGCTATTCAACTGTATTCAATACCTCTTTTTAGTTTGAGGCCATCAACTAAAATGCCAAGATAAAAACACAATTAGAAGAAAAGGAAGAAAGGACAATTAAGTTGGGTAAAGATGTCAATTACATAGTATTGGATGAGAAAAAAAATTCTGATGGGTTCATAATGTAGCATATATTCACATGTAAAATATTGATACTGCTTACTTGAGACATAATATTCTAAAGCAATGTTACTATAAAAAAGGATTTAGAGGTAAAATTATTTACTCTGCTATGCTATTACAGATTATACACATGCTGTTTTCAAAGAAGATATAACACATAACACAGAAAATCTTGAAAAGAAAATCTGTGTGTATAAATATACACGTATATATACAGATATAATATATACACAAATATGTAGAGAGAGGGGGAGAGAGTGAAAAGAGATTTCTATATAATTTGTAAAACATGAAGAGTAAAATTTACTAGGTGTAGAAGAAAAGCAAGAAATTTAAAATAGAAAGAATAGAACTTTCTGAAGTATAAAGATGAACCCAATGCACATTGCAAGGCCAATATAATACAGACAGGCAAAAAATTAACATCTAATATGCAAAGCACTGTCATCCCATTGTTCAATGATTTGTTCTAGTGGGCACCGATAACGTCTCCATTGTGAGACTTGTTGTTACTGTTTTGGGCATATCGATTATGTCACAGGGAGCTTGCCAGACTCTGCCTTGAGGGGTGGGATACTCTCGGTAGCTTGCTGGGCTCTCCGAGAAGGGTAGAGGAATCAAACTCAGATTGGCTGCATGCAAGGCAAATGCCCTACCAGCTGTGCTATTTGTCCAGTCCACAGACGAAATTAATGAAACTAAGTTTCATTCTATATAAACAGTGTATCCCAAATTGAGATGTACTGTCTCATGGGAGCACTTAGAAAGTCTCAGGTTTAATAAGGAAAAACTTACTTTTCATAGTTTCTAAAAATTCCTATTATATCAGAATCCATAAACTATGAAAATATAAACAGAACTCTCTAGGAATTAGGTGTTTTCAGTGAGCTGAATACCAAGGCAAAGACAATGAAAGCAAAAATAAAAAAATAAGGACTACATTGGACTGGAGCAATAGCACAGCAGGTAGGGCGTTTGCCTTGCATGTGGCCAACCTGGGTTTGATTCCTCCATCCCTCTTGGAGAAGCTACCAACAATATCCCGTCCACACGGCAGAGCCTGGCAAGCTCCCCGTGGCGCATTCAATATGCAAAAAACAGTAACAAGTCTTACAATGGAGACGTTACTGGTGCCCACTCGAGCAAATCGATGAACAATGGGAAGACAGTGACAGTGATAGTCCACATTAAATTAAAAAAAATTGTGACAAAACAAAGTTCAACTAAAAATATCCCACTGAAGTATAAAATATTTTCACAAAATAAATTTGGTAAAGGGTTAATATCCAGGATTGATAACGTACTAACAAAACACACAACAATATCCAACAACATCTTTTTAAATCTGGGAAGAGTAGATTAGCAAAAACTTCTCCAAATATGGCATATGAATTCTTAATGGGCATATAAGAATATTTGTTTTGTTTTTTAAAAAGTATTTTTATCAGCAGATAGCAAAGAAAAATAGCAATGAGATATTATCTCACATCCGTGAGGATGAAATATATTTGAAAGTATGAATAAAACCAATATTGGTGGGTATGTAGTGAGAAACAAACCCTCATTTACTGCTGGTGAGAATGTTTTCAGTTCAAGATCTATGGAAAGCAATCAAAAGATTTCTCAAAAATATAATAGAATGCAAATAAAACCCAATAATACCAATTCTTGGTACTTAAACTTAAAAAACACAGTATTTATTGAAAGTATATAGCCATGCCTATGTTCATTGGAGTTAAGAAGCTCAAAATACCCTAATTCCTAACTATATATGAGTGGATGAAGACCTGTGGTATGTGTATGTAATGGATTACTAAGCAGCCAATAGAAATAATAAATTCATGCAAATATCTGGCAAACAGGTGAAACTAGAGGGAATCATGCTGAGTGAAGACAGTCAGAAAAAAAGGGCAGATACTGGTCCAGCCTTTCTGGAAAACAATATGGATAGTCCTTCAAAAACTAGAAATTGAGCTTCCATATGACTCTGCAATACCACTTCTGGAAATATATCCTGAGGATATAAAAAATCACTGTAGAAATGACATCTGTACCTATATGTTCATTGCAGCATTGTTCACAACAGCCAAAATCTGGAAACAACCCAAGTGCCCTGGAACAGATGGCTGGTTAAAGAAACTTTGGTATATCTACACAATGGAATAGTATGCAGCTGTTAGGACAAATGAAGTCATGAAATGTGCTTATAAATGGATAGACTTGGAGAGTATCATGCTAAGTGAAATGAGTCAGAAAGAGAGAAACAGACATAGAAGGACTGTACTCATTTGTGGATTACAGAATAACATCACATGAGGCTAACACCCAAGGACAGTAGATACAAGGGCCAGGAGTATTGCCCCATGGATGGAAGCCTGCTTCATGAGCGGAGGGGAGAAGGCAGATGGAATAGAGAAGGGATCACTAAGAAAATGATGGCTGGAGGAATCAGTAGGGATGGGAGATGTTGCCGAAATTAGATAATGGACCAAACATGATGACCTCTCAGTGTCTGTGTTGCAAGCCATAATGCCCCAAAGTAGACAAAGAGTATGGAGAATATTGTCTGCCATGGAGTCAGGGGGAGGGTGGAAAAGCGGGGGCATACCCAGGATATTGGTGGTGGGGAATATGCACTGGTGGAGGGATGGGTGTTTGATCATTGTGTGATTGTAATCCAAACATGAAAGCTTGTAACTATCTCACAGTGATTCAATAGAATTAAAAAAAATAAATAACAATGTAAATATTAATACACAATAGGGATCTAATCATTAATTAAAAACAAAGAAAGGGGCAGTTACATAATTTTGTTCACTCTCCTGTTTAGGAATAGAGATACAGGGTGAGAGATCAACAAATGCCTAGAGGCAAAGAATCATAGAATTTTTCCACAGAATTGAGTTTCTGGGGTGCTGTGTGTGAATGTGTGTGTCTCTGTGTGTGTGTCTGTGTGTCTGTCTTCTGTTTGGGGTGGGGGTGATGGAAGAAGCCTTTGGGACATTTTTGGAGGAAGTGCATACTCTGCTGGTAGGTGAAGCACTGCACTGTAGCACTGTCATCCTGTCGCTCATCGATTTGCTCGAGCAGGCACCTGTAACATCTCCATTGTGAGACTGGTTTTTACTGTTTTTGGCATATCAAATATGCCAGGGGTAGCTTGCCAGGCTCTGCCATGTGTGCAGGATACTCTCAGTAGCTTGCTGGGCTCTCCGAGAGGGATGGAGGAATAGAACCCAGATCAACTGCGTGCAAGGCAAATGCCCTACCCACTGTGCTATGGACTGGTAGGTGTGGAATTGGAAAATGCATGAATGAATATATCATTAAGATTACTATAAATCACAGTAATACCGTGATTTTAAAAATTGGCATCTGTGAGCAAAATATTCCCTCAATACTAGTAAGCTAGAAAACAAACAATTATATCCCAAAAAAACTGACTTAATATTAAAGAAAATTATTCATTAAGTATAACTGAAACATGTATAGCCACATTTATTTCTATTGGATATTTTATGGCACATATAAAAAATAAAGATTAAATGCAGAAACAGGTAAAACTATGCCAATCGCACAAATTTCATAATGATGTTGTCACTATACCAACTTTTAAAATTAAACATTAATCTGATGTGATGAAAATTCTCAAATTCAATTATAAATAACAGACAAATTTAGTAAAGTTATAGATATAAATTATACATAAATATCAAAATATTAATTAGGAAAGGTAAAACCAGAGCAAAAGATATCTTTTCTGCAGTGTCATGAAAATATTAAAAAATAATTTTGAAATTGACTTACAAAAATTTTATTCCAGGGGGAATGTTAGGGGGAAATTAAAAGTCACCTAAATAAAGAAAAGTGCATGTTTATAGATCAGAAGACTCAATATACATAAGATTCAAGTATCACTGAAGTCTTGACCTCATAGATATCTTGCAATTCTGAAAAAACTCAGCAAATATTTGCATGTATATGGAGAAACTACTCCTGGAATTTTTGTGGAATATATATATATATATATATATGTATACAAAATGAAGAAGTAAAATAGAGGATTTGTATTACAGATTTTCAAACAATGGAAAGCAACAAAAATATCAAGATTAACTGAACCAGGGATTTAAAAAAATGTGTATATACTGAGTATTTAACAATTATGCTATTTATAAGGGAAAGGTACCCGATGAACAAGATCCCTGACTTTTGCCTTTCCATACATGAAAATTAATTTGATGTATTCAATAAAACTAAATTTTAAAATAAAACCTCTAACATAGACAAAATATGTTTTCAACTTGGGTTTAGACAATTGTTATTATTTTTAGTAACGCACATAAAATAATCATCATCAATGAAAAATAGTCTATCAAAATTTAAAACTTTTCATAAGAAAGACACAATTCAAGTAAGTGAATAGGCAAAAACAACCTCATAAAAAGAACTGCATACATATATCTAACAGACAAATACATCAAAATATATAAATAATTCCAGTAAATTATGGTACAGTGATAAAATGCCTCAATTAATAAATATGCAAAGGCTAACTGGCTTCAAAAAATAAGATATAAAAATAACAAACACACATAAGAAAAATTCACCAACTTCAGTAGCTGTCAAATAAATGCAAGTGAAAGTCACAAGATACCACTCTACATAAACCAGAATGGCTGAAAAATAAGAGCAACATCATTCGATATTGATGAGGTTATAGAAAAACTTATATTGTACTCTCATATATTATTGGTGAATGTTCAGGGCTATATAAATTCTTGGGAAAAAGATAGCAGTTTCTTATAAAATTAAACATGGATATTTCCTAAATTAATAATTATTTGATATATACTCAAAAGAAATGAAAAGTTAATTTCAGTGATATGACATTTACATGAATGTCATAAATGCTTAATTTTAATGCAGAATAGCCCTGATACTGGAAGTAACTTTAGTACCTATCACCAGAATGGAAGAAAAGTCTCTGGTATTGTAATACACTGAAACACAATTTAGTAATAAAGAAAACTAACTATTAATACAAACAACAATATGGTTGAATTTTAAAGCAATTATTCTGAGTGAAAGAAGCCTTATCCTGCAAAAATGTTCTTTTCAAATCCATTTGTATAAAATCCTAATCATGCTTAAATTTGTGGTTTAAGAAAAATAGCAGCACAGCACTGTGATCTCAGGTAACAGGATAGTAGATAGTAACTAAACAAGAAGAAGTAGAAAATTTTGTGGTAGCGTGGTGATATTTACTTACATAGGTTTATATATTTATCAAATATATATTGAATAGCATGCTTAAGATTTCTGTATTTTTTCTATCTAAATTGTACTTAAAAGAAAAATTAGAATCACCAATATTTAACTTAAAATTATATACATGTAAAGAAATATTAGGAATTGATCAGTGGTTAGCAAGATGAATATATATCACGAATCACGAAATCCCCATTAATTGTTGATTTCTCCAGCAGGCTCAGTAACCTCTCTATTCGTCCTTTCCCTGAGATCTTAGAAGTCTCTCTCGGCTCTGCCCTCTCAATGATGTCACACTGGAAGCTCTTTCAGGGTCAGGGGAATGAGATCCAGCTTCTTACTGGATTTAGCATATGAATACACCATGGGAAGCTTGCTAGGCTGTCCCCTGTGGGCAGGAAACTCTCAGAAGCTTGCCAGTTTCTCCCAGAGGGAGAAGTAGGCTACAAGATAGTACTTCTGGGAGCTTGCTTTTAAGTCTCTGGTGCTGACTGTTGATGGAATTACACACACCTGGGTTCCTCTGCCAGTACCTTCATGCATGAGACCTGTCCGAACGTGTGGAGAGGGGCCTGGAGCATGGCTGTAGCTAGATTCCGGTGGTCTTTGGCCACCAGGAGCTCTGCTCAGGATACGGAGGGAAGCTGGAGCCCATCCCCTCCGAGGGGCCCTGGGAAAGACAGCCAGGTGTGCAGGCAAGAGACTCTCTTTTGTAATAAGAGTGACAGTGTTTCTTAAAGGTTTTCTTTATATTATTTCAATAATAAAATCTTGTGAAGAAAGGCATGAAACAAAAGACATGCTACAAGGAAACTGTCTATTGTGTGATCACAGTGTTTGTTGAAAGGCTAATTAGAAATATTACTGAGAAATGAAAGAACTTTGACTTTTTAAAAAAAAATTATTTATTTTTAATTAGTGAATCACCGTGAGGGTACAATTACAGATTTATACATTTTTGTGCTTATGTTTCCCCCATACAAAGTTCAAGAACCCATCCCTTCACCAGTGCCCATTCTCCACCACCAGTAAACCCAGCATCCCCCCCAACCTCCCCAGTCCCAACTCCCCCCACCCCACACTGCCTCTATGGCAGGGTATTCCCTTTTGTTCTCTCCCTCTGATTCAGTGTTGTGGTCTGCAATAAAGGTGTTGCGTGGCCATTGTGTTCAGTCTCTAGTCTACATTCGGCACGCATCACCCTTTCCCCACATGACCCCCGACCACATTTTACTTGGTGTTCCCTTCTCTGAGTTGACCAGAATGAGAGGCCAGCCTCCAAGCCATGGAGTCAACCTCCCAGGACATATTTCTCCTATTCTTGGGTGTTAGTCTCCTAGTCTATTATTCTATATTCCACAGATGAGTGCAGTCTTTCTATGTCTGTCTCTCTCTTTCTGACTGGTTTCACTTAGCATGATACTTTCCAGGCTGATCCACTTATATGCAAACTTCATGACCTCATTTTTTCTAACAGCTGCATAGTATTCCATTGCATAGATGTACCAAAGTTTCTTCAACCAGTCATCTGTTCTAGGGCACTCGGTTTTCTCCAGATTCTGACTATTGTAAAGAGTGCTGCGATGAACATATAAGTGCAGATGTCATTTCGACTATACTTTTTTGCTCCTCTGGGATATATTCCCAGCAATGGTATTGCTGGGTCAAATGGGAGCTCAACCACTAGTTTTTTGAGAATCGTCCATATTGTTTCCAAAAGGGCTGAACTAGTCGGCATTCCCACCAGCAGTGTAGAAGGGTCCCTTTCTCCCCACATCCTCTCCAACAGTAGTTGCTTTTGTTCTTTTGAATGTGTGCTAGTCTCTGTGGTGTGAGGTGGTATCTCATGGTTGTTTTGATCTGCATCTCTCTGGTGATTAGTGATGTAGAGCACTTTTTCATGTGCCTTTTGGCCATTCGTATCTCTTCCTTGGGAAAGTTTCTGTTCATTTCTTTGCCCCATTTTTTGATGTGGTTGGATGTTTTCTTCTAGTAGAGTTCAACCAGTGCTTTATATACCATTGTATCACCCTCCCCAACCTTAAACTCTACTACAAAGTGGTAACAATTAAAACAGCATGGTACTGGAACAAAGGCAGAGCCGAAGACCAATGGAACAGAACAGAATATACCTATACACAACCTCAAACGTATGATCATCTAATCTTTGATAATAGAGCAAGAGATGTGAAGTGGAGCAAGGAAAGCCTCTTTAACAAATGGTGCTGGCACAACTGGACAACCACATGCAAAAAAATGGGCTTAGGCCTCGACCTGACACCATGCACAAAAGTCAGATCAAAATGGATTAAAGACCTCAACATCAGACCACAGACCATAAGATACATTTAAGACAAGGTTGGCAAAACCCTCCACAATATTGAAGATAAAGGTATCTTCAAAGATGACATGCAACTGGCCAACCAAGTGGAAACAGAGATCAACAAATGGGACTACATTAAACTAAAAAGCTTCTGCACCACAAAAGATACAGTGACTAGAATACAAAGACTATCTACAGAATGGGAAAGGATTTTTACACAATACCCATCAGAACTTTGACTTTTAAAGGAAATTTTGCTCATGTTTGAACTATGATATGGGAGAGTTTTAGTTACTTTTAGTAACTAAATACATGGTATTTTCTATATGTTACACACTTTATGTTCCAGATGTTGTAACACAGCTAAAAACTGGTTTAAAAAAACTGGTTAAAAGTAGGGATATGTTTTGATAAACAGAAAAAAGCGAGAATGTGTAAGTATGTTGGTGGAAAAATATTATCGGAACAGAGATAAGGTAAAACATTTGCCTTGCATGCAGTAGACCCTCATTTTTAAAATTCTTTTAAATTTTATTGAATCACTATGAGATAGTTACAAGCTTTCATGTTTGGGTTACAATCACACAACGATCAAACACCCATCCCTCCACCAGTGCACATTCCCCACTACCAATATCCTGGATATACTCTCTCCCTTTCCCACCCTCCCCCTGCCTCCATGGCAGACAATATTCCCCATACTCTTTGTCTACTTTTTGGCATCATGGCTTGCAAACACTGACACTGAGAGTTCATCATGTTTGGTCCATTATCTACTCTCAGCATGCATCTTCCATCCCGACTGCTTCCTCCAACCATCATTTTCTTAGTGATCCCTTCTCTATTCCATCTGCCTTCTCCCCACCACTCATGAAGCAGTCTTCCAGCTATGGGATGACTTGTATCTACTCTCCTTGGATGTTCTGGCCCTTGTATCTACTGTCCTTGGGTGTCAGCCTCATGTGATGTTACTCTATACTCCACAAATGAGTGCAGTCCTTCTATGAGTAGACCCTCTTTTAACCAAACCCTTGCACCTCATGGTACATTCAGAGTACCACCATGACTGATCCCTAAACATAGAACCAAAGTAAAGTCTGAACACAGAAGGATTTGGCAAGAAAAGAAGAGAGAAAGGAAAAAGAAAGGAAAAGTTTATAAACAGCTTCAGTGTATGTTTTGCATGGTTTTTTTAAAAAAAGAATTTGTGAAACTATGTAAGGGACAGATGAAGGCTTTCAATAGTTCAAGATAAAAGAATGCCATGAGCTATATTAAGAGTTTAACTTAGAGACACCTCAAGATGCTAGTCTTAACATAAATACCCACAGGGTATTTGTTTGTTTGAGTATTGAGGTTATGCTCAGGGATGCTCAGTGCTTACAGCTGGTTCTGTGGTCAGGAATCACTGCTGGTCGTGTTCAGGGGACACTATGGTGTGGGGGGCATCGAACCCCGGTCATCTGCATTCAGTGCTAAGCATACACCTTACCTGTTACAGAACCGTTTACTGCTGTTTTAAACCAATTGCTAGGGTAAGGTTGTGACTGGAGCAAAGGAATCTGGAGAAGAAGAAAATAATACCATGTTTATAAAAGCATTGAACAAGATGAAAAAGAATATTAGCACAGTGCGCTGAGACTGGATTGCCAAAGTGTTAATGTAACCTAAGATACAGCTTAAAATCATCAAGGTAATCGTCACAATCTTTCATGCCAGATGCCCAGAAAGTACATTTTTTTGGCTCATTTTTCTGAATGAATCAAATAGTTTAGACAACCCCAGTGAAGTCTAATTAAGATGAGATTTTAAATTTATCTAGAGAAAAATGTGTTCAGAGCTAATGAGGCTTTGCAGGAAAAATAGGCCTTGCCTGAGGCACTATCTGAATGAAGAGAACTTTTCAGCAGTCTAATTCAAAGACTGCATTGTATGCTTGTGCATTCATGGTAGTTTTTCTCTTTACCTTCTCAACCTTTAACCAAGTTTCACCCATAAGTGCCAGGACTCTCACGTGACAATATATTGCCTTAAGAAAAGGACAGGTAATATTTAATTATACTAACAATAAATGGGCTGGAGTGATAGCACAGTGAGTAGGGCTTTAGCCTTGCACGTGGCCAACTCGCGTTTGATTCTTCCACCCCTCTCAGAGAGCCCGGCAAGCTACCTAGAGTATCTTGACCACACGGCAGAGCTTGACAAGCTACCTGTGGCATATTTGATATGCCAAAAACAGTAACAACAAGTCTCACAAGGGAGATGTTACCGGTGCCCACTCAAGTAAATCGATGAGCAATGGGATGACAGTGAAACAGTGATACAGTGAATAACACTAAATACTTACATTTCTACTCTTTCTTATCAGGAGCAATGATATTTTCTTCTTTAGAAATAAGTTTCTCTAAGTGGGCAAAGATTATTTGTATCCTATGGCAACTGAAAACAAAGCCTTCTGAAAACTGAAGAAACCATTTTCTGTACATGTCTGTTACAGACATTTAGATAGAGAAAAGAAAAATTTCTATTTTGACTTTATTTGTGCATAGTATAGTGTTGGGAATCAAAGAAGGTCTTTCACCATCACAGCACCAAAAGCTCTGCCAAGTTTGTTTCTGTGTTATTGATATTGGTGTTGGTATGTGCTTGGACCTTACTCAGCTGAGCTCAAGATTTACTCCTGCCTCTGTGCTTAGGGGTACCTCCTGGCAGTGCTTCAGGGATTATATGCAGTATTGGGAATCAAACCAAGATCAACGGTCAGGCAAAGGCTTACCCTTATACTATCTCTCTGGCCCACTCTCCATTTGTTTTTCTTTTGGGGTCACACCCGGTGATGTACAGGGGTCACTCCTGGCTCTGCACTCAGGAATTACCCCTGGCAGTGTTCAGGGGACCATATGGGATGCTGGGAATCGAACCCAGTTGGCCAATTGCAAGACAAATGCCCTACCCACTGCGCTATCACTCCAGTCCCACCACTCCCCATTCTTGAGGCTTTTTTTTCTATTGTTGAGCATTGCGAGTTCTTTATATGTCTTGAATATATATTCTCTTTCTGATATACTCAATGCATATATTTCTCCCATTCAGTAGGGTGTCTTTTTATTTTGGCCAGAATTTCTTATGCTATATAAAAGTTTTTCAATTTGATGTAGTAACTTTTATCTACTTGTGTTGTCTTTTTCAGTGGAGTCAACTGATTTTAGGGTTTTCTGAGGTCCATATCCTGCTGTTTTCCTCAAAGTATTTTATAGGTCTTGGTCTAATCTCAAGATATTTAAGCTACTTTGAATAACTATTGTTTGATCCTGAGAGACGATGCTATGCTGAAACTTTCAACCAAAACTCCAGCATGTGCTCTGTCCACTGAGCCATCTCTCTGGACTTGAATCAACTTTCATGTTTGATGTGAGAAAAGGATCAAGTTTTTTGTATTGTTTTGTTTTTCACATGGCTAAAGAGATTTTCCAGCACCATTTGTTGAAGACAATTTTCTTTCGCACATCATGCACTTATTTTTTTGTCATAGATTAACTACAAATAAATCAGATGCTTTATCTCTGAGCTCTCAATTCTCTTGCGTTGGACTGAGTGCTTTTCATTATTCCAATACCACAAAGTTTTGTTTACTACTGCTTTATACTATGAATTAAAGTCAAATAATGATGCCTCTATTTCCTTTCTGCTTGGAATGGCCTTGGTTATTTGAAGAATTTAATTATACCGTACAAATCTTAATAGAATTTATTCTAAGTCCTTGAAAGGTATCATGAGGTTTTATATGGTGATTGCATCAAATCTTCATAACATTTTGGATAGCCATTTTGATAATGCAAAAATCCTGTAGTTATTCGGGTATCTGGCCCTTGTTAGGACTCCTTTCCAGAGCCGCGATTCTAACTAGACCCCAGGGCAGCCGCTTTTCATCCTGGATCTGCAGGGGATGGAAATTGAGGCACACCACACACACTTGAAGCTACAATGCTCTAGGCAACATCTTCTCATCCCATTCAGGTACCCAGCCCTTGTCAGGGTTCACTCCCGGAGCCGTGGTCACTAATGTGCCACGAGTTATTCTCCCTCCACCCCATATCCCATAAGAACCATAAGTTACCCTCTTAGTTGGAACTTTCACTATGTTAGCTTAACCACCAGAAACACATTAGCCCATAACTCATTAAGCCCACCTTAATTAATACTGCATCATAAGCAGAATAGTAACAGTGAGCATGAAGGGTTAAACCACACAGGTCACAATGGTAAAGCAACGCAGATCTCCACCAAGCTTACTTATTAAAGAAGCTAGCCCAGAAGTCCCCAACAGCAATGAAG
Source organism: Sorex araneus (assembly GCF_027595985.1). Lineage (NCBI taxonomy): Eukaryota > Metazoa > Chordata > Mammalia > Eulipotyphla > Soricidae > Sorex > Sorex araneus. Next base: position 59,424,558 of record NC_073309.1, on the reverse strand, counting down.
TGCTAGACAACCTTTCTGACAGGGAATCTAGAAGGGAGCTACTGAGGATGCTTAGGGAGCTAAAAGAAACAATGAAAAGCAATACCAATAAAATACAAGAGGATTTGAAGGTAGAAATGGGAAAAATGCAAACAAAATTACAAACGGAATTGTCAGACCTGAAAAAACTGGTAGGCGAATTGAAAAACTCAGTGGAAGGTCTCAGCAGCAGAATAACAGCTGCTGAGGACAGAATCAGTGAGCTCGAAGATGAAGTCCAGAGACTCTCTAGAAGAACATAAAATGTAAAAGAGACTGACAATCTGAGAACAGATGGCAAGAGAAGATAGTGATGAAGCCAAGAGGAGTAACATAAGAATTATTGGAGTCCTAGAGGAACAGGAAGAAAACCCTAATGAAGAAGAAACTGTCGAAGACATCATTGCGACCATGTTCCCAGAGCTGAAGAAAAGATGCGACCACATTCAGGAGGCCCAAAGGGTACAGGCTAGAAGAAATCCAAATAAAAATACCCCAAGACACATCCTGATCAAAATGACCAAAATTTTAGATAGAGACAAAATCCTGAAAGCAGCAAGATCAAAGAAATTGCCTATAAAGGAGCATCCTAAAGATTCGCAGCCGACTTGTCTGATGAAACCCTCACATCCCAAAACAGTGGGATATAGTAAAAAAAACTCAATGAAACAAATGCTTCACCAAAAATATTTCACCCGGTTTCATTCATAACAGAAGGAACAACACACAGTTTCACAGATAAACAACAGCTCAGGAACGTCATAGACTCAAAACCATGGTTACAAGAACAACTGAATGGGCTACCTTAAGACAAGACAGGCCCCTCAAATACACAAAATTTCAGCAGGAAAATGAGACAAAAACCCATAATAGTAATCTCTATCAATGTCAATGGGCTAAAAGAACCAGTTAAAAAACACAGAGTGGCAGGACAGATTAGACAATTGAACCCAACATTCTGCTGCCTGCAAGAAACAATCTCAAAAGTCAGAGCAAACACAGTCGCAAAATCAAAGGTTGGAAAACAATCCTACAGGCAAACAATTCCCATAAAAAGCTGGGGTAGCCATCCTACTATCAGACCACATTGGTTTCAAACTGAAGAAGGTCAGAAGAGACAGGGAAGGTCATTTCTTATTGATTAAGGCATATGTACAACAGGAAGAACTTACAATACTAAATATATATGCACCTAATGAGGGATCAGCAAAGTACTTAAAACAACTACTCATAGACTCGAAGAAAGACATCAATAGCAACACAATACTAGTGGGAGACTTCATAACCATTTATCACCTCTTGATAGATCAAACAGACTCAAGCTTAGCAAGGACATACTTTATCTAAGGGAAGAAATGGAAGAAAGGGACACAGTAGATATATACAGGACACTCCATCCTCAAAAAGCTGAACACACATTTTTCTAAAGGGTACATGGAACATTCTCCAAAATAGACCATATGCTGAGCCACAAAACATACCTCCATAAAATTAATAAGATAGAAATTGCATAAACCATCTTCTCAGACCACAATGAGCTGAAATTAGAAGTAAATAACATACACAAACAGAAAACTAAATCAAACACCTGGAAATTAAACAGCTCACAATTGGGCAAAGAGTGGCTTAGAAAGGAAATCAAAGAGGAAATCAAAAGATTCCTTGGAAAAGAACAAAAATGAGGACACAAGTTACCAAAACTTACAGTACACAGCAAAAGCTGTGTTAAGAGGAAAGTTTATAGCTCTACAAGCATTCCTTAGGATGGAGGAGTGAGCCCACATAAGTAACCTAACCTCACAGCTTAAGAACTTGGAGAATAACCAACAAAAGGAGCCCAATCCAAAAATGAGGAAGGAAATAATAAAACTCAGATCAGAAATTAACGAGATAGAAACCCAAAAAACAATTCGAAAGATCAGTGAATCCAGGAGCTGGTTCTTTGAGAAAATAAACAAGATCAACAAACCTCTAGCAAGACTCACAAAAAAACTAAGAGAGTAAACCCTAATAAACTGAGTCAGAAATGAAAAGGGAATCTTTTCATCTTCGTTTCATTTTCATACCTCTTGACATCACAAGAGAAACTACAGAAATTCAAATAAATTCACAGGATCCTCAGAGATTAATTTGACAATCTTTTTTTTGCCACAAAACACAAAAACCTTGAGGAAATTGATGAATTCCTAGATTCCTATAGCCTCCCAAGAATGAACCAAGAAGACCTGGAATACCTGAACAGACCTATCACCATCAAGGAACTTGAAATGGTAATAAAAAGTCTCCCCAAGCTCAAAAGCCCTGGCAGAGATCGATTCACTAGTGAATTCTTCCAAATCTTTAAAGAGGATTTATTCCCAATTCCCTATATGCTTTTCCAGGAAATTGAAGTATTGAAAACACTTCCAAACAGTTTCTATGAAGCAAATATTACTCTGACACCAAAAGCAGACAGAGATACAACAAAGAAAGAGAACTACAGACTGATATCCCTAATAAACACAGACGCAAAGATCTCCAACAAAATATTAGCAAATAGAGTCCAACGACTCATCAAAAAGATTATACACCATGACCAAGTAGGATTCATTCCAGGAATGCAAAGATGGTTTAACATTTGCAAGTCAATCAACATAATTCATCATATCAATAAAAGAAATAATTAAAAACATATGATCATATTAATAGATGCAGAGAAAGCATTTGACAAGATCCAGCACCCGCTTATGATGAAAACTCTCAGCAAAATGGGCATCGAAGGAACTTTCCTCAATGTAGTCAAAGACATCTACCACAAGCCCATGGCAAGTATCATTCTCAATGGGGGAAAAACTAAAAACCTTCCCTCCAAGATCGGGCACAAGACAAGGTTGCCCACTTTCGCCACTCCTATTCAGTATAGTACTGGAAGTCCTGGCCATAGCAGTTAGACAAGAAAAAAGATACCAAGGGATATCAAGGAAGAGTTCAAGCTCTCACTATTTGCAGATGATATAAGATTTAATACTATATTTAGAAAACCCTAAAGACTCTAAAGAAAAGCTCCTAGAAACAATAGGTCAATATAGTCAAGTGGCAGGCTACAAAATCAACACCCAAAAGTCCATGGCTTTCTTATATACAAATAATGAAAGAGAAGAAAGAAACATTAAAAAACAACCCTTTCACAATAGTACCTCAGAAAATCAACTGGAATCAGCATAACCAACGAGGGCCTATACAAGGAAAATTACAAAACACTACTTCTAGAAACAAAAGAGAACACTTGGAAATGGAGACACATCTCCTGCTCATGGATAGGGAGAATTAACATAATCAATATGGCAATACAGCCCAAAGCACTATACAAATGTAACATGGTCCCTATCAGGATACTCATGACATTTTTCAAAGAAATAGACAAAACACACCACTTCTGGGAATATATCCCAAGATTGCAAAAACGCACAGTAGAAATGACATCTGTACCTATATATTCATTGCAACACTGTTCACAATGGCCAAAATATGCAAACAACCCGATTGCCCTAGAACAGATGACTGGTTAAACAAACTTTGGTACATCTACACAGTGGAATATTATGCAGCTGTTAGGAGAGATGAAGTCCTGAAATTTACTTATAAATGGATAGACATGGAGAGTATCATGTTAAGTGAAATGAGTTTGAAAGAGAAGGACCAATATAGAAGGACTGCACTCATTTGTGGTGTATAGAATAACATCACATGAGGCTGACACCCAAAGACAGTAGATACAAGGGCCAGGAGGATTGCCCCATTGTTGGGAGACTGCTTCAGGAGTGGAGGGGAGAAGGCAGCTGGAATAGAGAAGGGATCACTAAGAAAATGATGGCTGGAGGAATCAGTTGGGATGGGATATGTATACTGAAAGTAGATAATGGACCAAACATGATGATCTCTCTTGTCTGTGTTGGAAGCTATAATGCCCCAAATTAGAGAGAGAGTAAGGGGAATATTGTCTGCCATGGAAGCAAGGGGAGGGTGGGAAAGGGGGTGTATACCCGGGATATTGGTGGTGGGGGATGTGCACTGGTAGGGGGATGGGTTTTTGATCATTGTGTGATGGTAACCCAAACGTGAAAGTTTGTAACTCTCTCACAGTGATTCAATAATTTTTTTTTAAAAAAATCATGTAGTCTATACTATGATTTTTAAAACTGTTCCCTCTTCTAGTTATTTAAATAGTGACTGGAAGTTCTCATGTATAAATCATTTATATACTTTTTAAAGATGATTCCTAGTTATTTGATGTTTTGGACACTATTTTAAATGGGATTATCATTTTGTTCTTTTCCTTGTTTCCTATTTGCATATAGAAATGGAACAGATTTTCCTGCATTGATTTTGTAGCCTGTTACTCTGCTGTTTTTGGTTTATTGTATCTAAAAGTTGTTCAGTGGAGTGACAACCTTTTATTGTATTTCATCTTACCATATGCAAATAGTAAAAATTTTTCCTACTTTTTCCTGATTGAATTCCTTTGATTTCTTATTCTTTACTGTTTAATTTGCAATTATGTCCAATACTATATTGAATAGCAGTGTGAAACTATATATTCTTGCCTTATAACTGATCTCAAATGGAAGACTTTCTGTATTTTTTTTTTAACGAATATGATGTTTACTATGGGGTTTTTGTAAATGGACATTGCTTGAGTTACTTTTCTTCTACCCTGTTTCACTGAAGGTTTTTAGTCATGAATTCATATTAAATATTGTCATAGACTTCTCTGCATCTATTGACATGAATTATGCAATTTTTATCTTTCCTTTATTGATATAGTGTATTACATTAATCGATTACATATTTTATACTAACAACCCTGCCATGAATTCCAAAGATCATGGTGTATGATTCTTTCAATATTTTGTTGGGTTCTATTTATTGAGATTTTGTTGAGAATCCATGTTGAGGATCTTTGTATTCATGTACATCAGAGATATTTGACTAAATGTTCATTTTTTATTAATCTCTTTCAATCTCTTTGTATCTGTCTCGTCTCTGTCTCTGTCTATCTTTCTCTCTCTCTGTCACTATCTCTGTCTCTCTGTCTTTCTTTTTGTCTCTCTGTCTCTCTCATTTTCTTATCAGAGTAATGTGGCTTTATAACAGCCTGTTCCTGTTTCTTTAATATTTTGGAAGAGCATAAGACTTACAGGTAGTAAATATTTGAAAAATTGGTAGAATTAACTATTGAAGCCGATTGAACCTTGGCTTTTGTTCTTGGGAAATATTTTTAACTACTTTTTCAATTGCATTATTCATGATTTGTTTGGTAAGATTTTCTACTTCTTCTGATTCAGTCTGCAGAGGTAGTATGATTCTAAAATTGGATCCATTTCTTCTGAGTTCTCAGCTAAGTGGGATAGTTATTCATAGTCATCTTTATGATCTTTTGCATTTATGAAGTATCTGTTATAGTTTCACACCTTTTCATCTCTGATTTGATTTACTGTTTGTTTATATCCTCTCCCTCGCTTTTTTTACTCTCTCTCTTTTATTCTCATGAATCTAGCTAAGGTCTCCCAATTCTTTTATTATTTATAAAACCAAGACTTAGGTTATGTTTACCTTTTGCATCATTTTCTAAATGTCTCTATCACTAATTTCTGCTCAAACAAGCAGAAGGAAATAATTTTTATTAACTATTTCCTTCTGCTTAGCGTGGGACTTAATTGATTTTCTTTTCCTAGTTTCTCAAGCTGTGTGTTTAGGTTATTTAGGGTTTTTCTTCCCTTACTAATGTTATCCTGTGTCACTCTGAACTTGTCTTTTAATACTGATTTCACTGTAGCCAATAGATTATGACAGCTTGTGTATTCATTTTCATTAATTGGAAGGAAACCTTTTATTTTGTTTTGGACTTCTTTGATCCAATAGATATTTGACAGTATGTTGTTCAGTTTCCAAATGTTGGAGCCTTCCCTAACCTTTTCATTGGTTAATTTATATCTTTATGACGTGTGACCTGAAAAAAGATACATGATTTTTAATTTTTCAGTTTTGCAGAGTCGAATTTTACCCCAGTATTTTTTCTAACCTGGACAATGTTCCATATTTAATAAATAAAAACATGTATTTGGCTTTGGGATGGGGATGGAGGATTTTATGCATGCCTATTAATTTTGGTTGTTCCAATTGAAAAAGATTCATTTATAAACAACAAAAAATCTTCATGGTCTTTAAGTGATGCTAATTGTAGGCGGATGTTCAACATGTAATCACAGAAATTACCAGCTGAAATAATTCCAGTTGACCACAGTACCTGCTTGCTTTCTCCAGGTTCTTTATTAACAACCTTCCTTCCTTAAATAACTTTCTTGGTTCATTGCCATGTTTTATGAAATCATTTCTGAAATCTAATTACATGCAAACCTGTGCATTAGGTCCTTTTCTAGGATAAAATCAAGAAAAACAATTATTACAGTTTAACTTCATTGTATATCTGTGTTCCTTTCCCTAATGGCATATCAGAATCTTTGTTACCTGAATAAATGAAATTATTCTTTACTTTAAATCTCTTAATATCTTTAGTTGTTGGAATCAACTTGTACTAGGTTCATAAAATTTATGAGAATTAAACAAAATGTTTTTTTTTTGTTTTCCCATTTTTGGCCCTTCAAAAATAAAAACTAAAGCAGATATTTATTTCATTTATCTCTCACATTTTCTGTTTTCTATTGTCACTGTCACTGTCATCCCATTGCTCATCGATTTGCTCGAGCGGGCACCAGTAATGTCTCCATTGTGAGACTTGTTACTGTTTTCGGCATATTAAATACACCACAGGTAGCTTGCCAGATTCTGCCATGTGAATGGGATACTCTTGGTAGCTTGCCAGGCTCTCTGAGAGGGACAGACGAATCGAATCCAGATTGGCCTCGTGCAAGGCAAATGCCCTACCCGATGTGCTATCGTACAAATAGAAAATAAAGAATTTGACATTCACTTTGGGGAACATGATAGACTTCCCATTGAACTCAAGGTCTGGCAAGACCTCACCTGGTGGTGTCAGGTCTGCAATTAGGCACGAATCCCAGCAGTTCCATGTTAGTTGGGTTCAGCAGAGATGGGGACCACCAGGGACACCCCTGAGCAGTATTTAGGAACACCAAGTCTATACCTGACAGTGCATGGTTTAATTTAATTTAATTCCAGACAGTGCCAGGCATTAAACTAGGAGCAATTCCCTTGTAACACATGCATTTATTCACTGTGAACTATCTCCCCAATTCAACTAACTTCTTTATCTGTTCATTTAATTTTTTCTTTATTCCTTTAAATAAGCCTACATTCCTATATGCCTCTCTTATTACTAATTTTGATGTATCCAAGGGCTTTATATGTATTATTTTCATTCTTTAACCAATGGATGTAAAGCAGCACACATTTTTTTTTTTTTGCTTTTTTTTTGGGGGGTCACACCCAGCTATGCTCAGGGGTTACTCCTGGCTTTGCACTCAGGAATTACTCCTGGCCGTGCTTGGGGGACCATATGGGATTCCGGGAATCGAACCCGGGTCGGCCGCGTGCAAGGCAAACGCCCTACCCGCTGTGCTATCGCTCCGGCCCCAAGCACACATTTTAATACCCATATAATTGTGTTTTTCATAGATAGATTGTTTTAACTGATTTTGAACCTCATGCCACTACGCTGGAAAAAGGTGTCTGTATAATTTCTATCTGAAATTTATTGAGACTCATTTTGTTTCCCAACATCTTTTCTTTCCTTGAGAATTTTCCATGGCACTTGAGAAGAATTTGTTCTGCTGCTTTTATATTTTTATTTCTTTTTTTACAAAAATTTTAATGAATCACTGTGAGATACAGTTACAGACTTAGAAACTTTCATGATTACATTTTAGTCATACAATAATTAAGTACCCATCCCTCTACCAGTGCCCATTCTCCACCACCAATGTTCCCAATGCCCCCCAGCCCTCCAGCCCACCCCCACCCCGCCTCTGTGGCAGGCACATTGCCTTTTATTCTCTCTCTCCTTTTGGGTGTATGGTTTGCAATACGGGTACTAAGTGAACATCACTTTGGTCCATAGTCTACTTTCAGCAAGCATCTCCCATCCTGAGCAAGCCATTCAAGCATCATTTACGTGGTCCCTTCTCTATCTCAGATGCCTTTTCCCCCATCATGTGAGGCCGGCTTCCAAGCCAGGGAGTCATCAGATGGAATGTTCTACATGTTTCTATCATACACATTTTGTCTAATGTATTTTTAATGATTATCAATCTAGAGCAGAGCTTCTCAATTCTATTTTACGTAGCACATATTTTCAGAAAAAAATACATTTTTTCAAATAATCTATCTTCTTTAATGAACAGAAGCCATCCCCCAGTTGCACCCGAGGCTACTGCTACCCCAAATTTTTATCGTGCCAGTGTCCTTCAGGTGGCAATACTGTCCACTTTGGGAAAGCTAGAGGATTTATTCATTGATGTCAGCAGTATGTTTATATCCCTGATACTACTATGTTGTTGTCAACTTCTTCCTTTCCTATTTTTCTACTTGCTTTATTTTTTAATTTCCTTTATTTGTGCACTTATGTTTATTTTTAAATATTCTTTATCCACAAAATTCCTTATCTTTAATTTTGGATATTCTACCTGTAATATGTTTTTAGCGTGGGTCTCTTCAAGTTTCACGTATTTTAATTCTTTGGGAGTCTTCCACTTGAGATCCACATTCTTTCCCAGATGAGAGAATTTTTTTGATTATTGTTTCCTCAAAATACATTTTTGGTTCTTTTTCTTCTTCCGCTACTGGGACTTAAGTATTTGAACAGTATTCTACTTGGTGTTGTTCTCAAGGTCTTTTCAATTTTTTTATTTTCCTTTTTTTTGGTCATTGTTGCTCTTTTTTGGGCAAATTCTATTGTTTTTAAACAATACTTTCTCTTCAAAAGATATTCAGTTCTCTGTCTTTTATAGTCAGTTACTAGGGGTTTCCATTGTATTTATAAGTAGTTTTTTAATTTTTATAATATTATGCAATTAGCACTGTAGCACTGTCGTCCAGTTGTTCATTGATTTGCTTGAACAGACTCCAGTAACGTCTCCATTGTTAGACTTGTTATTTCTTTTTTTCATATTAATTATTATATTTATATTGTAAACAATTATAATATTTTATATGTTTTACTATTATAAAATATTGTTATATTTTTATTTATATTTTCCAGAACTGCAGTCCTTTTTTCTATCTCTTTTAAATTTTCTAGCTTGTCATTCTTTTTTTCTTAAGATTAAGAAGCATCTTCATAAAACTTACTTTGAGTTCTTTTCTGGCTACTTCTAATTTCCATTTATTTAGGGTACTTTTTTCAAAGTTGTGTTTTTGCTTTGCATTTGGCATGGTTCTGTGTCCTCATTTTGCCTGGTTTTCTGTGTTTATCTCTTTGTTTAAAGCAGCAAAGAATGACCTTTAGAGGAAAATGTTATGGATTCTGTAACTCGGGATTTGGTCTTGCCTGGAGTTTAGAGTCGCCATCTCTCTTGACATTCCAAAATAGCTGTATGAAATGTGTTTCCTTTGTGGGCCGCATTGATCTAATGCCTTTACCTGGGCATTTCTACCAGTAATGCCATAGACTTTTCCAAGCAGTGGTGCATAGTGCATATTTTTTCCTGGCTATGGGTCAACAAATGTACAGTGAGAGGCTCTATTTCTCTCACCTTGCATGTACTCTCTAAAATTGCTAACTGCTTTATACTGATGTGTCTAGGCTGCATGCAGCATCATTGTTAATTGATATGGCAGGGATGCACAGTGCAGTCTGGGGCCTACTGTGTCAAAAAGGCTGATAGGTACAAGAAACAGGGTCCTTTGCTAGATATTTAGGCTGGTTTGGGGGTACACTGGGGAAGTGAACTGCTGTCAGCAGTAGCAGGAATCCATTATCATGAGGCCAGGCAGCTGGAACCTCACATTTATGCCGAGTCTTCAAGATGATTGAGGTCACACAAACACTAAGGCCATTATTATTGTCATGTGTCTCAAAACTAATATGCATATTTCATGTCAAATAATTCTGGATGTTTCAAATTTTTAAGTTGACTTATGATCTACAATCTAAAGACTATTTGACAAAATACTATGTGTTTTCCAAATGAATACACTTTTATAGCAATTTTTTTAAATATCGAATTCTAATTTTATTTTAATTTAGAGAGGGAAATCAGTATGATCCTCACTCAGGAATTTAATGAAACTCCTTTTTATGACCAAACATATGTGCTATTTTTCATATTTTTATGTGGCTATTTCTCTTGTTCCTATTTTCTGCTCTATAAGCTCTTTTCAATCAGTAAATTTTTATAAGAATTTGATATGTGCTACTATTTTTTATGGATTTTTAGTTTTGTTTTGTCACCAAACTTGGCAGTACTCAGGGTTTACTCTTGACAGTATGTTCATGGATCACTTTTGACAGTGTTTTGTTTTGTTTTCTTTTTGTTTGGGGCCCACATGCTAGGATGCTCAGGGCTTACATCTAGCTCTACACTCGGGAATCAGTACAGGCAAGACTTAGGATCCCAGCTGGGGTGCCAGAGAATTAACTCTGGTCAGCGTGTGCAAAGCAGGAACCAAACTTACTGTATTTGTTCTCTAGTTTCTGACAGAGTTGTGGCGGGGGGACCACTTGTGGTGCCAGGGATCAAGCCAGGGTTGGCTGCATTCAAGTCAAGTGACTTAACCGTTGAACTATGTCTCAGTCCTTATATATTATTTTTTTTTGTATTTTTGGTCACACCTGGTAATGCACAGGGGTTACTCCTGGCTTTGCACTCAGGAATTACTCCCGGCAGTGCTCAGGGGACCATATAGGATGCTGAGAATCGAACCCCGGTCATCTGTGTGGAAGGCAAACACTGTGCTATCACTCCAACCCCAGTCTTCTATGTTAATTTAAATGTAAACTTTTTTCTGTTGTCTTAAAAGTTCTTTCTACTTGCGAAAATATTTTCTATGTTACTTTCCCTAATGTTTTTCTGAAATCATTACTTTGAAGGTGTTTCTATTTCTATCTCTCCTTTGAATACACACTTGTGGCTCCTATGACAAATCATTACATACTTACTGACTTATACAAACAGCACAGATTTACAATCTTACTGTTTTGAAGAAGTATGTAGTGCACTTGACTGGGTCAAAAGTAAATTCTGAGAAGCAGAATGAAAAATTTTCTTCTTCATTTTTATTACTTAACCACTAATTAAGTTACTATTTGTACACTATTTTTCCACAGAGTTACATAAGCCATATCAGTCTGTTAACTACCAATCTTCCCAAAGACTTAACTTTTTTCGGTGAGTTCTTTTGGTGTTTTTTACATGATAGAGAAAGGTCCAGGTGACTCTCCACAACTAGGCGCCAACCTGACAGAGAAGTGTACTATTAGCACTAGACACTAAATAATCATTGGCTTTAAGTATTGCTCTTCATTTTCCAGAATTCCTAGTGATGAGGCCTAGCCATATGACCAATGAATTTAAAGAAAATCTGCTGTGGAAGTTCTACAGATACTTTTATACTTTTTACTTACACCTAGCATAGAACTGCTACCATTTATTTATTTACTTTTTCCTCAACTTGACTATAGTTGTGATTCCCCGAAATACTGTTACTCTTGAGCCTGAGGGAGAGTACAGCAGGTACGGCATTAGGGTGTTGTCTGCCTTTTTAGGCTGAATCCGTAGGCATCCCATATGGTCCCACAAGCATTGCAAAGAGTCATTCCTGAGTGCAGAGCCAGGAGTTGCCCCTTAGCACTGCTGGGTGTCACACCCCCGCCCCCGAAAAAAAAACCCAAACTGACCAACCAACAAACAAAAACAAACAAAACAGGAATACTGTGCTTCTTTATTCTTAGAAACAGAAAGACAAAGAAAATGCAAAGACTAACTCTGTTATTTTGGGGCTCTTGACCCATGCCATTGTCTATCCACTGGAGTGATTTTTGTCAAGTTGAAAAAAAAAGTGTGGTTTGTGTTACTTGAGATATGAGAAATACAATATATGTTTTTTATGTGATGTCTTTCTAAAGAAAAGGAAAAAGATATGTGGAAAATATATAAGAATTGCACAATTAACCTAGGGAATTTAAATGAACTGTTCCAGTTAAACCTCATGATAAGCCCACATGGGTTTAAATGATTTCATTTTATTTTAATCAAAAAACTAAGGCTAAGGGAAGCCAAAGAAACCTTACAGAGAACTAAAATTTAAATGCAGTTCTGTCTTTTCTAATATGCTGTCTTATCCACCCAATCTATCTATATCATACCTAAATGATTCTATATGTGAGCATACATATATTTATAGTGACTTTTAATTTATCTTCCTGTCCTAAAGAGAATTCTTATTTTTGAAAATGGTATTCACTTTCAGTAAAACTACATCCCTTAATCACATTGGTTCTCAAGATATTTCTAGAATTAAGAGCACACTACCATAAGGCAAATGCCTTCGAGTGATCATCACCTTAAATTCTTGCCAGCTCCCAGATAATACAGTATCAAAATAGAGCCCAGAGAGACTAGGACACAAGTGAGACACTAGGTGATGATTCTGAAAAGGGAGGTGAAAATGTACCCAAGACAGCCTTAATCTCCTGTGCTATTCTGTGGATGACAGGCCCTGGGGATATTATTAGTCTCTTTAACATCTGTGAGGGAATTTAAGTTGGAACACAGGCCAGTGGCCTCACACTAGGGAAGTGAGATATAATAATGTGCAACCAAAGAAATCTAAGCAACACACAAAAAAAGATGCTGTCATGCCTTTCTTTGAAATTCACTCTGTGTTTGTAAGAGAAACCTGGCTTTGTCTCTAGCCCTGACAAGGAACAGGCAGTTCCAAAGACTGTGTCAGACTACAAGCGAAGGCATTAGCCAAAGCCCCACAGAGCTTTCCAGCTTTGAGCTATTAGGAATAATGAATCTCTGTCTTGATTTGTTTTTGAACAAGGGAAACACTTAAGGATATGGCAAATAGGTTTCCTTTTGAACTTTTCAGCTTTGTGCCTAGATCAAATGATGCAATCATGTTCCCTTTAGAATAGTTTCATCTATTTCTAGCAACTTACAGACTATTCTAATTTGGAAACAGAGGTTACTCTTGTTTATCTCTCCCTTAAACAATGAAGGATGCAAACTTGACCACAAAAGACCTCAATAATTAGCTCACACAGAATCATAAAACTACCTCTCCAAAGGACCTCAGGAGGTCACAGCGTTCAACCTCAGTGCTTTGCAGATGAATAAACTGAGATCCATGGGGGTTAAAATGCCTTTGTCCAAGGACACTGTGCTTATCTGTGACTATACTGGGATGAGAATCAAAAACTCCTAAAACAGCTTCACTGCAATTTTATCATTTCATGAAACTTTCATATGATAAACTACAGATAGCACATTCAAAGTCCTTACCTTGGAAGAGAAATCTTGATTCACATTCCAAGTTTATTCAGGTCATAAAATGAATTGTGGAGTGATCATTATTACAAAGGCATGCAAACAGTACATGAATGTATGCATGCATGTGCGTGTGTAGACACACACAAAATCTGTGTTAAATCTTGAAGACATAAAGTATTTTTGCTGATTTATACATATGCTGGAATACATCATAAAAAAATGATATTTCAGTGGATTGATTTACTCCCAAATTTTGTTCTTCTAAAATATATGAATTCTCTTTGAAGATTACAAACTATATAGCTCTGTTTATATTATAAATAACATATACATATTTTACTACTTCCATTAAGAGAGAGCAGTAAATTATAACTGCCTTGCTTCTGGACTATAATATTTGTGCCAAAGAAATATCCTTATTATACTGGTCTTTCTTAGGTTTCTCTTTAACATTTTCTTTATGAACAAAAACCAGGTAAACTTTAACCTTGAAAAATAATTTAATTTTTTTTCAGTTTTTTAGAACTTTATTTGCACCAGAGCCATACTGCCATGGGTAAGGTTCTTGCCTTGCACCCTGGGTTCAATCCTTAGCACTACGTATGGTTCCTTAAGGACTGCAAGGAGTGATCTCTGTGCATACTGCCAGGAATTAGCCCTGAGCATAGAGCAAAGATTAAGCCTGAGCACTGTGAAGTATGTGCCCCAAACCAACAAATAAACATACAAATAAATAAATTTTGTTTGGACAATTAAATAAATTTTGTTCAGATGAGTCTCATGCATGAAGGAACCAGCAGAGGAACCCAGGTGTGCGGGACCTGGGACTGAGATCTCCAAGCCTGCTCAGATCAGGACTGGGTCTCTTCCTCCCTGATTCCCCATTTTCCAGTAGCTTGGTGGTCATACCCACAAACTGCCCACAGCGCCATGTAATCCCATCAACCGCCAACATCCAGAGACTATAAAACCAAGTTCACTTTAAAGCCTAGTTCTCCCTCTGGGAGGACCTGTTGAGCTACTGAGAGTTTCCTGCCCACATGGGAGAGCCTGGCAACTCCCCGTGGCATATTCACATGACAAAATCAGTAACAATGCTGGGTCTCATTCCCCTTATCCTGAGAGAGTCTCCAATGACACCATTGAAAAGGACGAGTAAAGAGAGGCTTCTAAAATCTTAGGGCTAGGACAAATGGAGACGTTACTGAGACTGCTCGAGAAAATCAACAATCAGCAGGTGGTGATAATGATGATGATGATGATGATGATGATGATGATGATGATGATGATGATGATGATGATGATGGACAATTACATTTTTACAACATGATTTTTATTTTCTTCTCTTTTTAATTTTTATTACCAGCTGTAAATCAATGCCCTTTAGCTCTCCTGTTGACTCATCTCTCACTCCCTTGAGTGAAATTATAATGGAAAGACTCCTTTTGCTGATATTTCAGACATTTGAGATATGGTCAGAAGTTCTACCATGCTTTACTGACAAAGACTTGTTGACACAGGAAAGGGTCTATTAATCCTAACAAGAACAAGAATTTAAAGGTACACAAGATTACAATAGATCTATTATATTTTATTTCATTAGCTATTTATGGTAAGACTGTGATTGATATTGTTTCCATGTTCAGAAGGTGTGGTTATAATAATTTATTGCTATTTATACAAATGCAAGTTGATATAAATTATTGTTAATTATTTATGAATTAGTTACTCTGAAAAATCTTCCCAGAAACTATAACTGCAAGTAATATTTATTGAATGCCTCCTATATGTCTCCATTAAAAATTCAATGGCATATTAAGATATCTTAATTTTTCATATGAGCAGACCTTAAGACCTAGCAAGCACGTCTTTTTTTCACTATTAGCAAACAATAGAACAATAAATGAATTTTTTCAGAATAACTATATAGGGTATGGTTAAAAATTTACTCATGGCAGGGAAATTGAAAACAAACAAGTAAAGTAAATTCTAAGGCAGAAAGAGGAAGGTATCAAGAATAGGAATTGCGAAGGATAGCTATTATTACTTTTCAGTAATTTTATCTAAAGATTTCCTGCTAGTGAAGTTATAGTGGATATGATTCTTTCCTTTCTCTGATTTTTTAAACATGAAAAAGGGTTCTGTAAAGATTTTCAAAACAGATATATAGGGCCATAGAGATAGCACAGGGTTTCAGGCACAAGTCTCATATGTAGTCAACTTGGATTAATCCCCAGCATCATCACCTGGTCCCCCAAGCATCACTTGGTCCCTGAGTACCACTCGGTGGCCTAAGAAATATCCAGCTCCACGAGGCCAGAGCAGCACCACATCCCAGGCCCTTTCATTGTCCTTCTGACACTATTGGCCAAGAATTACAGGGTGGGGCACCCACCATCTCCTGGGTACTGGTTGGAAGCTTCCTTCTCCGTAACAGTAATATGTTACATGAATCGACGCTAAGATAAATGTCTCTTTACTTACCTAATGACCACAGGCATGGTATACGTGCTGCTAGCTATAATCTGTTGACTTCCCTTCCTGATCTCTTTTATGTGCTGCTTCCTTTTGCTGTACCGCTAACCTTTAACAGCACCGTTTAATGTGTTTCCTTATTTTCTGCTTTTTGTTCAAGAGATACAATGGAGAACAGTAGGAGATGTGGGGCTTAGCTGGCGGAAGATGAGGTCAGTGCATGAGTCTCCTCATCCCCTCCTTTCTGGCTCACTGGGTTGCTATATTCCTCTAGTACTAACCACTCATGAGCTGACTCTACTGGAATTCTCTCAACTACCTTATTTTTGCCTGTACTCATAGAATATCACTCCAGTTCTGGAGTTGATAGCACAGTGGGTAGAGTGCCTTGCATGGGGCCAACCCGGGTTTGATTCCTCCGCCCCTCTCAGAGAGCCCGCCAAGCTACCTAGAGTATCTCACCGCACGGTAGAGCCTGGCAAGCTCCCTGTGAAGTATTTGATATGCCCAAAACAGTAACAAGTCTCACAACGGAGACGTTATTGGTGCCCGCTTGAGCAAAATTGATGAACAACAGGAAGACAGTGCTACAGTGCTACTCATAGAATATGGCTCCTGCCTCTTGGGATGCTAAGACTACAACACTATCCCTTCTCAGATTTCCTACACTCTGTCTTCTTTGTAAATAGTCTCTTTGTAAAACTTTTCTCAACTCTTTTGTCATCTGGGTCCTATAGTTTGTAAGAGTGAGCTTGTGATTCAACTTCAACTGAAGTTCATTTGCTGTTGACTACCACATGGAAGTCCTATCATACTATTCATCTTATTAATTGATGAGAAAATACAGCCAAGTTGTCTTTTAAATGAATAACGTACTTTTGAGATGCAAATACTGAGGTCTGTTGAGGTGCAGAACTTGAGGGACCACCCAGAGAAGACTGGACCCTTTAAGAAAAGGAGAAACTACAGAAGAATCCGAAAGGTTATGATAAGAATACAAAAGAACCATTAAGAGTCCAAGAGTTTCTCACTGTTACCAAGCTCATACTAAATTTTATGTATGCAGAGAACACTAGGCCAAGAAAATTTAGAGAAATTATATATAATTTCTCCAAAAAAACAGGCTAGACTTTCTTCCTCTGGAAAAAACCAGGTTCTCTCGTGAGTTCATAAACCATTTTCTTTTATGTTCTCTCCCTTTACAATTCTTTAAGTAAACTTCACTACAATTGCATAAATTCAATCTGTAACAGGAGACTTTCCTCAAATACAACTCTTTCAATACTTTATAGTTAAGTACTTATTTCAGTCATTGTGCTAGACACTATCAGCTACCGCTTTTAGTTTACAAATGTTTAATTTCCACAGTTGTCTAACAAAATCAGCAATTGTCCAATAGCCACCCACCTATCCTGAATACATTATTATCAATGTTCATTTTCTATCCCAAAGACCACTTGATAGATAGTCACTCCATAAATTATAGCACAGAGTACTATAACTATTTTACTATATTTATAGTTTCTCTATTTCAGTACTATTTTCTTAAGCAATTAAGAATACTTTTGTTTGAAATAAAAATTATATGCTTGACATTAGACTGTCATGTAAATTTTTAAATATAGTGTTTGTAAATATTTGTGAAAAAATATAATGGTACATGTTATACTGGAATTACCATTTTTAACTTGTTAAAGTAAAGAGAGGCTGCTAAAATCTCAGGGCTAGGATGAATGGAGACATTACTGGGCCCTGCTCAAGCAAATCTATGATCACCAGGATGACAGTGATACAGTGATACAGTGAACTTTAAAAAAAAAAATTAAACTCTTTGGGCCACACCTGACAGTGCTAAGGGATAATTCCTGGCTCTGCTCTCAGGGATCACTCCTTGAGACCCCTGTGGAGGAACCATATCGGGTGCTGGGATTCAAACCCAGGTTAGTAGGATGCAATGCAAATGCCCTTTCCACCCCTTATTTTTAAACATTTACTTTATCACCTTTAGAAGAGGATTCATTTTTTTTCTGTCATGTTAAAAATGCACCAGCAAGTTATAGTCTCTAAAATCAAAAGTCAGTACTTTTTACCTTTTAGTACAGGGAATGACGGACTGGAGCGATAGCACAGCAGATAGAGCATTTGCCTTGCATGAGGCTGATCTGGGTTCGATTCTTCCGTCCATCTCAGATAGCCCAGCAAGCTACCAAGAGTATCCCACCCGCACGGCAGAGCCTTGCAAGCTCCCCATGTCATATTCAATATGCCAAAAACAGTAACAACAAGTCTCATAATGTAGACATTACTGGTGCCCGCTCAAGCAAATCGATGAACAATGGGATGACAGTGCTACAGTGCTACAGTGACAGTACAGAAAATCATTTATGAGTATTCCAAGTAACAAAGGAAGAACCAATAATAAAATTGGTTGATGATACTTTTATCTAAACAACAAGTTAATAATAATTTTTGATGATAACATAGCTTGGTGATAATTTTTATTTCAATTTAGTTCTTTTTTTTTTCTTTTTGGGTCACTCCTGGCGATGCACAGGGGTTAATCCTGGCTCTGCACTCAGGAATTACTCCTGGCAGTGCTCAGGGGACCATATGGGATGCTGGAAATCAAACCCAGCTTGGCCACGTGCAAGACAAACACACTACCCGCTGTGCTATTGCTCCAGCCCCTGAATTTAGTTCTCTTTTGGCATACTTAGAGATAGGAAATCCATATCCTTTGAGAGTAACCACTTACAGAGATGTGGGCAATAAAGTAGATTCTAACACAGCAGTCTCAAACAATTACTTTGAAATCAAACAGTAATAAATAAAGAAGCATGTTTGGGAGAACTCATTAAAATGCATTATTAGATATATTTTTGTCTCCTCTGAATGGGTTATTATAGAAACCCAGATGTAATGAACTTCACAATAAATCAAATGAAAACTTCTGTCATATTTAAAACAAATTAATTCTTTATAGATAGAATAATATAATCTAAATTCAGAAATTGTTGGTGTTTTAGATGTGGTTTTTAGATATTTGTCCTTTTTGCCAGGGAGGAGGATGAGGAGTGGGAGGGCTCACTTGGGGCTAATCCCACAGTGCTCAAGGTTTACTCTTAGATCTGTATTCAGGATTACTCTTGGTACTGCTCAGGGGCCATATGTGATCTTAGGGATTGAGCTCAGGTTGGCAGTGTGAAAGACAAGAGCCCTACCCACTGAAGTATATCTCAAGCCCTCATGTTACTTTTTGTCATTTATAAAAATGTTTCTTCCAAACAATAAATTAAGTTAAGTGAAAATGTGTGCTTAAAGACTTAGCTAGGGTCTGAAAACAACCCAAATTCTCAGCAACGAAGTCACAATCTCATACTCAGGTGTTTGAGTAACTATGGTCTAATATAGTTCCCTTGATTCTAAAAATGAATCATACCTGAGACAAGTCTCTTTCTAGTTATCTATTACGATGAAAGACTTTTAGGGTATGTATTCATTTGGGTCAAAGACATTTATTTATCCCTAGTGTATCTGAGGCACCATACTAGATCCCTCCAACCTTCTATTCCTGATGCTCTGAAATGCTGTGCATGTAGCACCTTTTAAGAATGACCTCTGTCTGTATGGCCTAGAAGGTGTCTCAAGTGATCCAGGCTTAGATTTGTTGTCTCAATGGCACTGGCCGTGTGTGTGACCATTTTGACCATCTTAAGTTCAGATAAAGTGTGAAAACAGTTCATCTCAACAAGTGATCCCAGTGAACAGATTTTGAGATAAAGTAACGTCCATAATCCTTGTCTATATTTCTGAACCATAAAAATGTTAAAATGTCATATTTTTAATAATTTAATGGCTATTAAGATTTATATTCATTTATCATTTGTTTATAATGTCATATAACTTTAAGACCTTGTGAGGCAATGCCAGCTGAAATATGAAGTTATACAAATTAAAATCTAATTATGAAATATCAAATTTATAAAAATGAAACTATATATAGTATTCTAAGAACTATTATAATGGGAAACCCAGGTGTGCTATTTATTGTTTTTAAAAATTCATCTTTAGAAGAGTATGGACTGGAGCAATTGCACGCGGCCGACCCGGGTTCGATTCCTCCGTCCATCTAGGATAGCCTCGCAAGCTACCCATGGCATATTTGATATGCCAAAAACAGTAACAAGCATCACCGTGGAGATATTACTGGTGCCCTCTCGAGCAAATCAATGAACAACTGGATGACAGTGGTACAGAAGACTATAGTGCTAATAGGCACAGTTTGGGAGTAGGGAAAAACTAATCAATAATGGCACCAAAATAGGAAAAGAGGATGAAGTTTAACATCACTCACTACATAATTTTCTCTGAGCCATTTATATGACCTCACCTTGAAGGAATAGTATCTATTGACTGCCATCCCTTGTTTCTGAAAATAAAAAAAACTACAAAATTCAATACTTTCAGAGATGGAAATAATATCAGAAAAGACATTAATAATATATATTTAAAAACGCCTCTTTTAAAGTTTTACCCTGTATCACATACTAACTAATAAATTATTTTATAGTTGATATTTCTTTAAATTCATCTATAATTCTGATTTTTTTTTAGGTGGTAAAAGTTAACTGATTTTTTTTTGGTACTTGCTTCAATAGCACATATACTAAAAGTTAACAGATTTTTAGCGCATTTTAAATGATTCTTTTAAGACTAATAATTCTTACCAGCCCTAATCATTATTTGTAGGTGAAAAAGCTTGGATTCAGTTCTATTCCTTGGCATCTCTTGAAAACATTACATTTTATTACTGAAGAAAAATGTAATGGTTATTATCGTATGATCAGAAACTATAGCGTGCAACCCCCCCTTGAATAAAGTTTAAATTGGGATTTGTTTTTGTTGTTGTTAAGCTTCATGAGAACTTTATATATCATATATAAACCCTTTATCTGCTATGCAAATATTTTCTCCTTTTTAGCATTCTTTCACTTTAGCCTTTCTTTTATTTGTCATATAAAATATTCTTATTTTATATGGTCTTATTAGCTTAATTTTGCCCTTATCTTTGCCAATTGAATCAAATGTTTGAAAACCCCTTAACGTTCATCTTCTGGAGAATTTTGCCTAGATTTTTCTCAATGAATTTCATGGATTCTGGCCTAATCTGAATGTCTTTAATACACACTGAATTAGTACTTCTGTATTGGGTGAGATATGGATCCAGCTTCATTTCTTTGCATGAGACTCTCTAGCTTTCCCAGAAACACTTAATGAAGAGGCTTTCCTTGCTTCCTTCCTTTATGATATATTAGTTGTCTGTACATCTAATGTTTACCTCTGTGATTTTAATTCTATTTCATTTATCCTATTTGTCAAAAAATCTATCTTTATCTCAGTTCCACAGAAACATAATACTTTCGTTCATTAATATATGGTTTCTAAGAGATTTGTAGTGTCGTATTTAAGGTATTCTATGTCATTTGCAAATTGTTGCAGGTTGCTTCTTTTCGATCCTCGGTCCATATTGGGTATTCAGGTTTGAATACAGATTAGCAGCATTCAAGGCAAGTACCCTTTTCACCATACTGTCTTTACATCTCCTTGTTGAAGGTCTTAATCAGTGCTATATAGTGAATCTTGTCAAATGTTTTTTCTAGATATAATCATATGGTTTTTATATTTTTATTTCAGGTAGTATATTATATTCATTTCTTTGCACATATTGAATCACGGTGTATTATCTTTTTGATATATTACTGGATTTAATTTAATTAGGAGAATTTCTAAGATCTCTTTCTAACTGCACAGTATGATAGTCTGTATTTATCGTTGGCCATAAATGGGTATAAACTGTTTTTCAAAAGATTTTATTAAATCAAGCAATACCAAGAAAATTGTTTGAAACCCAGCAAAACAAGCATTTAAAAATTCAGTGTTGCCTCAAAACATACATTTACTTATTAGAATTTTTTAACTAAATGATTTGAATTTCATGTTAATCAGTCTTTATAGTGAATAATCAGTATTCAGTTTAGCTATACAAAAGTCAGAAGTAAATCAGGGTTATTGAAAGTTTGTAGCTAGAAGATGGAAAAAAATCAGACCCACATAACTTGATACTTTTTCTTCCCTTTGAAAATCAGCTTTAGGATTAATATAACAAATGCATTATGCAGTAAAAGCAGAAATATGCTGCACTGGTTACCTGTATAGCTCAAAATTATTAGACTTGCCATTATCTATCAGTGTATGGATGACCAAAGAAAGACAGCTATAAAAAGAATGACAATGACCATTTATTATATTTTCCTCATTATAAAATGACTTTGATATTTGTTTTATAAATTGGAATTAAACTTAGAGATAGAAAATTTCTTTTGTTTACAGATGAAAAATTCAAGTGCCAGAGAAACTAACAACTCCCCCAAATTAATATAGATACTAATTTATAGAAGTAAAGTCCAAAATCTTATCTGACTCTAATGTCTATGACTCTACAGTCTTTATAATATCTTCCCTCTAATAATTATTAAACTTCAGATGGGTAAATAAGGGAATCATAAAAAATTCAAGTTGACTACTTCTGGAAAAGAAAAGTTTACAAAATAACATGAAGCTAGAGAAGCTGACTAAGGGGAGGGAGGAACTTAATGAAGTAGCAATGAATGACACCCAGTCTGCAGTTAGACTCACTCCTAGGAAACCCAAAAGTTATTTTTACTGAAGAAAAGAAAGTTTCCTAAGCACTTGCAAAATACATCATAATGTTAAACTGTAACTTTAAATAAAATATACTTCTGACACCTGCAGACTAAATTTGAATTCCGCTGACAAATATTTTAGGTGATAAACTACCTAATAATAACATCAACTGCTATGACTTCATCTAGAAAATTCATTCTTTAGAAATTTTCCATAAGACATTTCCTAATGATTGTAACCTTATGTTTTTGTCTTTATATAGAAAGGTGAAAATTATGTTGCCTGGTTGCTCATCTGATTGAAGTCACAGACTATATAGTCATTCCCATTGTATGCGACGAAGATAGCATGTGATACAGTTTCTGGCAGAGAGAAAATACTTAATAAATATTGAATGATCAGATTTCCTTTCCTGGGACAGATTTGAAGTGATTAACTCACCCCATTGAACCCTGTCACCATTAAAATCAGAGAGTAACCGCCTCCATCTCAGTCAGTGTTTTTGAATCACCATAAATTGAACGGTCCGATGTAGGGATTTACTGGCAATGACCACTACCCTAAAAATACCACCCAAGCTTTCAAGTTGTTTTCCCAATTAGTTTATAAAAGGGATAAGAATAATTTAACTTCATAATTGAAAAATATGTAATAATAAAATAAATAATTTAAAATGTAACAAAAATCCACATAGAATCAAGTGCAAATGCAGCCCCATTTCAACCTCTCCTGAGTACGTGAGTTATGTGAATGTTTAAAAAGTATTGCTGAGCACCAAAGCAATGGTACGGCAAGGAGAGCCTTTGCCTTGCACATGGCTGACCCGGGTTCAATTTCCAGCATCCCGTATGGTGCCCTGAGCACCACCAGGAATAATTCCTGAGTGCAGAGCGAGGAGTAATCCCCAAGCATCACTTGGTATGACCCCAAAAGCCAAAAAAGAAATGAATTGGTAATTTCTGATTTTTATTTTTCTCTCTTTTTTGGGGGGGGATGGAGTGCAGGGCAGGTTTCTATTCACATCTCTTTTTACATTTTGAGTGCATGGTTTATGTTCTACCAATGAATCTACAGTTGTCCAGTTGGACACATTTTATAAAACTTTTGAATGGTATATATGAATATGAATATTCACGTTTAGATTCGGCCTTCTGGAACTGTGAGTTACCATGGATGGTCTTGGTCAACATGATGAATTCAGACAGTCTCTCACCCTGATCATTCCATTCTAGGCCATGAGTCCCAATGTGGAGTTCTTCGGGCGACCTTCTCGGACCTATCTTGGCATTAAAATCACCAACAACGATCTTGTAGAAGGTGTGGTCTTCTTTATAGAACTTCTCCAGTTCCATGTAGAACCTCTCAATTTCTTCTTCATTGTAGTTGTAAGTTGGTGTGTAGGCAATAAAGATAGAAACTGCAGGCAGTGAGCCACATCTATTCAAGCGTAATCATCCAATTCGGGTTGTTAGGTATTCAAATGAATCAATGCTCATGGCCAAGTTCATGTTGACAGGACACCAATGCCAACAACGCCTCTGTTGTCGCATGTTCCGAGGAACAATTCTTCTCCAGTGTCAAAAATGGCGTGATGTGATTGATGTCTCCTTGTTTCGGTTAGACCAATGATGTCGTACTTGATCTTCTGGGATTACACCATCAGGTCCTCAATGGATGCTTCTGATGCCAGTGTCCGTGCGTTGAAAGTACAGACAATCATTTTAGTCTTTCTTTGTTTTGGCAGTCTAGTTCATCCCTGAGGCTTTTTCAGCCTCTCCTTGCTCATCCTTCTTAACACTGCCGTATTGCGGGCTCTTTGATGACAGGTGAATGAGGTCAATTGTTGTTACTATTGTTGGCATATCGAATACACCACAGGTAGCTTGCTAGACTCTGCCGTGCAGGCAGGATACTTTCAGTAGCTGGCTGGGCTCTCCGAGAGGGACGAAAGCTTATGGGTAGCTCCAATCGCCCTTGAGGTGTTACCATGGTTCACACCATTTGAACCCCATCAAATATGGTGCAAGAATAATGGGTATTAAGTGTCTTATGGTGTGTCATGTGGCCGAAAAGCACAAAGCAGCTCTCGGTCCGAAGAGCGGCCTGGAGCGTGACGGTGGCTGGGTAGTGAATGTAGTGGGGGGTAGGCCGGTGAGGTATTTATCTGGCCTGGGTAGGGTGGGGCTACTGGGTTTGACCCCCTCCCTCAGAAGCTGGAGATTGGAGGAAACAGACAGAGGATCTTGTTTCCAGGTCTCGTTGAACCTAGAGTTCAAGGTCGCAAAGTTCTGCTTACCTGGTTTTGTGGGTCTTCACTCCTGCATGAGGTTTGGCCCAAGTGTCCGGAGAGCAGCCTGGAGTGTGGCGGTGGCTGGGTAGTGGACAACCATGCGAGCAAGCCAGGTTCCGAAGGGGATTCAGCACAATACACCATATCCACACAGTGATCAAACTCATTAAAGTTTCGCTAGAGTTCAAGATGCCACTCTGTCTAACGTTCATCGACTTTAAAAAGGCCTTCAATTCTGTTGAGTCTGAGGAGGTCATTGAAGCCCTAGCCAAACAGGGGATTCAAACTCAGCATATCAAAATCCTCCGTGAGCTGTATTGTGGATTCACCACCGGGATCTCACCATTCTACAAGGAAGTGATCATTGATGTAAAGAGAGGGATGCGGCAAGGTGACACCATTTCACCAAAACTCTTCAGTGCTGCCCTGGAGAACATCATGTGACTACTGGAATGGGAAGGAATAGAAGTGAAGATAGATGGTAGGCAATTACACCACCTTTGCTGATGACATCATTCTCATAACACCAAACATTAGCTAAGCGGCACAAATGCTGGCCGACTTCGGCCACGAGTGTGGAAAGGTCGGATTACAGCTGAATCTCAACAAGACAGTGTTCCTGAAAAATGAACTGGTCCCTGAAGCTCCATTTGCTCTCAATGGAATAAAAATCTCCGAATGAAGCATCCCTGTGTACCTGGGTCGAGAAATCAACATGAGAAAAGACTTGGTGCCAGAATTGCACAGGAGGAAGAGAGCAGCGTGGAATGCCTTCAAGAGCGTCGAAGAAGTGGTTAAGAGAACGAAGAACCTCTGGCTCCGGGCACATCTTTTCAATTCCACCGTTCTTCCTGCACTAACATATGCCTCAGAGATCTGGGCCCTACGTAAACAGGATGAGAATGCTATTAGGGTATCCCAAAGAGGAATCGAAAGGGCTATGCTAGGAATATCATGTCTCACTCAAGTGAGAGAAGGAATCCGGAGTTCTGACCTCCGTCAATGGTCAAAAATCAGGGATGCTGACTTGTTTGCCAAGGCATCAAAAATCAAATGGGCCGGTCATGTAATGCGATTCAGAGATGACCGCTGGACTAGAGCTATTACCGACTGGATTCCACCGACTGGATTCCATGGGATGTCAGAAGACCTTGTGGCTGCCTACCAACTAGATGGTCAGATTTATTTGCCAAATCCCTGAATGAATGGTTTGAGGCTCTTCCTGTTCCTGGAGCAAGCAGATATCATTGGGCTGCACTAGCTCTCGACAGGGACAAATGGAGATGTTAGTGGTGTCCTCTCGAGCAAATCGAGATCATCAGGACTACAAGTGATACAAGTGATATGAATATGATTGTCAGGTAGTTAAATGACTCTGTAATGTGATGATTTTGCTATCACATTCTTATGTTCTAGTGCTTTCACCCATTAATTTTATCTGCTGAGAATGTAAGAAAGTATGAGTAGAACAGAAATGAAAAAGAAAAATATTCTAGATTACAATTACTGTCATATGACTAATGAAACTAACTTAAGGTCCTCTAGGTTCTGTTTTTATATATTAAATGAAATTTCCTACTACTATATGATATAGCTCTGAGGATAAAATAATATGACTTACCACATATATTGACCATAAATTTATAAATTTAATATATTATTATTAAATAATCATTCAACAATCGATATTTTTGTATCAATGGTTGAATCATCCATAAGTTCATATTTTTACCAAAATACATACATCCATGTGTATTAGCTAATATGGCTTTTTCTTCCATCACAAGCAGTGTGGTTTAATTTATAGTGTCTGTGCAAATTTTCCTGTTAACTTAGATGCAAACCATTCAGTCAGTATTACTAAATGCCATAATTTAGTTTACTTTTTGCCAGGGCATAGAAATACTATGGGGGCTTCCTCACAGAACAAATATACCATCCTAATATGGAAAAAATATTCCTCACTTCTTAATGCTTCTCTCTGAGACAAAGTGCTTTGAATAGAAGGAAATTGAGTTACAGCTGCAGTCATGCAAAACCCGTGCCTCTGGACTCTTAAGAATTACTTGATCCCAGAGCTGTTAGTTTTTTGCTTTCCTACTAGTATATTTTTGTGAGGAAAAAATAAGGCATGTCCCTAGGTTCAACAGGTTCATCAGGTAACATACATCACAAAAACAACATTCCTGGGAATTACTTAAATTCCTCACTTATCATTGAGCCTATTTAAAAATGGCATAGGGTCCAAAGTGACAATGTTACATTAAGGTGTTTAGCTTTAGCGTATCACACCAGGTTCATCCCTGAACCACAAGTAGATCCCCCATAAGCCTTATTAGGAGTGAACCCTAAGCACAGAGCCGGGGGAGTCTTGCCACTGCTGAGTGAGGGAGGTCTAAATATTCATTCCTCCCACAAAACACAAAGAAAAGCACTTTTTTTTTTCAAAGTCTAATATTGTGATGAAGTGGTAGTACGGGGGACAGGACACTCGCCCAGGTTGGATCCCTGACACTACATAAGTTAATGGGATGGGTAATTCCTGAGAATAGACCCAGGTGTCCTGAGCACCCTGGGTGAACCTAAAACAATAAAAGATGAATATCACATAGTGAATATATTAGAATATACAAATTAAAAAGGAAACGAATTAACCATGAAAGTTTATGTTACCTTTGTTCACACGCACGCACGCGCACACATGCATACGCACACATACAATCATATAAAAACACATCACTAAAACTGGTTTTAAAGAACAAGAAAAATTCCTTCAACTCTCCTTGATTTAGGAACAAAGAGATTTGCTGGAAAATATCTTCTTGAAATTTGAAGGGCAATGATGGCATGAAAACATTCAGGAGTATATCAAACTTATATAAAAGCTGCAAATATCTGACAAAAGACAGTCATCCCTAAATGGCAGAAATTATTGAAACCACAGGACATACAGCACTCTCTCTAGGAAGCTTTATTAGGGAACTGCTGGAAATGGGATTTTTGGAGCAGCCTGTAGTTACCCCTCAATTCATGCTGCTCAGGTCTTTTACCAAGAGAGTTTTGCTTTCAGTATTTTTATAGTGAAGCAGGCAACTGTTTACCTCTGGGCACGAGAGTCATTCCAGGTATGCAGAATCAGAATGCTAAGAGTGGCTCTGTAGCCCATGGCAACAAAGGCTGGTTTGTAGGCAGGGATCTCGGCAAGGGTCTAGACAAAAATAATCCCACCCCACCAATTTTGGCTAGTGCCCTATTTGAAAGCGTGTGTGTGTGGGTGAGTGTTTTACTCCATAAACAATAATAAAAATTTACAATATTCCAATATTTTATGATCATTTTAAGAATTCTTTTGGAAATATCTAGATGAAATATGGTCATAATGCACCCCACTCATTAAATCAATTTCTCCTAATGGAGTAAAATGTTCATCTAGAAATGACTTACACATTTTCTCTTACTTCAATACAGATGCAAAGGTTGATACTAATTCTTATCTAATATGTCATTAGGAGGAAATACTTTTGACTTGGGTTATGGCTAGACTAGAGTGTGTTAAAATGTCATGAAAAAATTAGTTGGGTAAGAATTCCATATGTGTAATATTCAATTTAACACTCGCAATTTAAATTAAATTCCATGCTAGATATCATTATTTATAAATACTTCTGAAAGTTAGCATCATAAAAGTCCAATGATCTTATTGGCTTACTCTGTGCCTAGACAATAGGGTAGATGTATGCTGTAAAAGATAAAAGGGAAAAGAACAGATAAGAAAGAAGTTTAGATTTATTTAACACTTTCATCTAGTTCAGACTATAAACTTTACATAACTTACTGCACATAACCATCCCATAAAATATTACCACGGGACATTGAAGAATAAATTGTGGAGGTGGACTTATAGGCTGTTGAATAAACATTGGGTGAAAAATGTAATTTTTCAAAGTGTTCTGAATGAATTAGATTGTACCTATTTTTTAAATTTTCTAATGTATTAATGAGGATGTACGTGATATTTAAGAACCATTGATATTTTCAATAAATTATGTCATTCACAAAAATTGAAATGTGACTATCTATGATATTTTCTGGGCATGACATTGAACCTGGTGAGACTTGGCTATAAAACTCTTATTATTTCTTGAACAACTTTAAAAGTTGGTCTCACTTGACCTAGAATTTAGGTTCATTTTTGTTTTTTTGCTTTTTGGGTCACACCGGCAATGCACAGGGGTTACTCCTGGCTCTGCATTGGTGAATTTCTCTTGGCAGTGCTCAAGAGACCATATTCCCATATGCTGGGAATCAAACCCGGGTCGGCCACCTGTAAGGCTTACCTGCTGTGCTATCGCTCCAGCCCCAGAATTTAGTTTAAATAGCTTCAAAAAGAATGCGGTAAATTCATCTCTATTCCACATCAAAGGAATATCTTTGAGGATAAATAAGGTGGAAAATATTTCCACCCCTTAGTTATCTAAAATGTGAGAATTCTGATGACTGTCTTGTAAGAAGGCTTCCTGGAAACAAAGCAGTCCTCTGCCAGTTATGATACACCTTACTTTAGAATATTTCTTTACTATTTCTTCCTTTCCTCCCATTCAACCTGAGAATTCTACTTTCCCCACCAAGTGGTGGTGAGCAAGCTATATTAGGCAAAAATGCTTTAATCACCACACTAGTTGTATATTATAGGAAAAATTATTAAATATATAGACACTATGTAAATAACTAAAATCCATCTCTAATAAATATCAGTTCATGTCAAGATGTTTATTAGTACCAATTATATAACTATGTGATAACATACATATATTGATATAAGTAAGTCACATTTCTAACCACAAAAAAAGAATTATCTACTGGGAAGAAAGACAAATTAGCTTAATAGAGGGTTGTAAAGCTATTGAAAAAAAACTATATTAAGGCTATTATAAGATAAGAGAAGATAAAGAGTGTAATATAAATAGGATTCCTGGTGATTAAAAACTAACCTAAATTTTAAAGAATGTGTGCAATTAAGAGAAGGAAAATGTTTGATTGATAAAATGCATCAATGTTTGTCCTCAATTAGAGATGCCAACCAGCAAAGTATAGAGACGTATTAACACATTTCTGGTTAGTTAAAATCTTCAATACTAAATCACTTTACAAGTGAACTACTTTTGTGATGCATATGTCTATAGGTGGTGAGGAGAAACTGTAGCACCTTAAGATGGAGAGTAATCTGTGAATTTGTTTTTAAACAAGAATGATGGTCTATTTATTTTAGGCACTGACTTTTCATACTGCTGATGGTAGGGGTTCATTTATACACTATTTCAACAGTACACCTTCCACCAATGCCTCACCCTTCCTCAACCTCCCCCTATCCCCTTCAATGTAATATGATCTTGCCATATCACTGTATCACTGTCATCCCGTTGCTCATCGATTTGTTCAAGCGGGCACCAGTAACGTCTCTCATTGAGAGACTTATTGTTACTGTTTTTGGCATATCCAATATGCAGGGTAGCTTGCCTAGCTCTGCCAATCGGGCTCAGTACTCTCAGTAGCTTTCCGGGCTCTCCGAGAGGGGCGGAGGAATCGAACTTGGGTCGGCTGCATGAAAGGCGAACGCCCAACAAGTAATTTAATAAAGCGAGTAAATCACAAAATCTTAATTATTATTATTATTACTATTATTGGACTGGAGCGATAGCATAGCAGGTAGGGCATTAGCCTTGCACGTGGTCGATTCTGGTTTGATTCCTCCATCCCTCTCAGAGAGCCTGGCAAGTTACCGAGAATATCCTGCCTACACAGCAGAGCCTGGCAAGCTCCTCATGGCATATTCGATATGCCAAAAACAGTAACAACAAGTCTCACAATGGATACGTTACTGCTGCCCGCTCGAGCAAATTGACGAACAATGGGACAACAGTGCTGCAGTGAATTACTATTATTGTTGAATTATATGTGAAGAAAGACAAGAGAATGTAAGTATTTGACAAGGAGAAGGAAAGCTATGGAAAGGTGAGCCTAGTTCCTCATTCATAAATATTTCAGTGACATCCTCTTTCCCTTTACTTCGCCCTTTGCCCATAATTCTTAAAACAGAGTGGACATGGGAGGGGGATAAAGAAATTTCAAAATTCAAGTGATATTTGTGAATCATATGCTACTTCCAAAGCATTTTTTCTAAGGGAAACCATTACAAAGTTAAAAAAATTAACAAAAGCACAACCTAAACCTCACAATCAAGTAGAACTTAGAGATAAACATAAAACACATATAAAGGCTAAACATACTGTCACCCAGCATACACCGTTTATCTCTTTAAAATTATAGTAAACTTTTGGAATGCCATCTTACATTAGGATCTGAGATATTAGTTGCTACTGAAAAGTCACCTTCATGTAGGAATTCATGGATTAATTTATTGATAAATAATGATGCACATTTGTACTTAAGTCAGTCCATACTAAAAAAATTTCATCCCAAGAATATTTTGCTTTTTTAAAAATCAGAGACTAGATAGAGGTTGTAGGAAATGAAAATTGCTTTTCTTGATACAAAAACTTTTACAAAGTAAAAATATACAATTAGATTCTACATCAGCATGAATAAGATAACCTAGCATGGTTTTGACTATTTTTTTCCATTTTGGGTCACACCCAGCTATGCTCAGGGGTTGTTCCTGGCTTTGTACTCAGGAATTAATCCTGATGGTGCTTTGGGGACTATATGGGATGCTGGTGATTGAACCTGGGTCGGGCGTGTGCAAGGCCCTACCTACTGTATATTGTTCCGGTCCCTTGACTTATATCTTTGGTTCCTCAATAACATTCCTGGCTTTGCCAGAGATGCATGTATAAAAATAGTGATTGATTTCTTCCCCAGGAATTCTCTCTTGCTTGGATCCATGGTGAAAGAAAGTTCTTGGTAATCAACTCTTATGATTTTTTAGATTAGTAAACTATATTAAACTATGTTTCTCAGTTGCTATATATCTAATATAGGCAGCAATACTGTTTTTAAGAAAATATCGTATATAATCTTTTTTTCTTTTTCTGTTTTTATTTTGGGGTCCCATCTTGCAGTGCTATAACCTAAATACTGGTTCTGTGTTCAGGACTTATTACTGGCAGGCTTGGGTGACCATATGGGAATTGGGGGATCAAACCCGGGTCTGCTTGTGCAAGGCAAGAACCCTACTCACCATATTATTAATCTAATGCCCTAATTTAATATATCTTCATGGAAAAATTTGTTTCAAAAATAATTTCTAAATATATGCTATGTAATATAAATATATATATACCAAATCAATCGCAATAGACTATACAAGTAAACCTACTAAACGTTTGAGTTGAGGGTTCTTTATAAATAATAAATAGTAACACGAGTTTAAATATGTTATTTTCTGTGAATTATGCAATAAAACAATCAAAACAATCAACTGTCACTGTCATCCCGTTGCTCATTGATTTGTTCAAGCGGGCACCAGTAACGTCTCTCACTGAGAGACTTATTGTTACTGTTTTTGGCATATCCAATATGCATGGGTAGCTTGCCAGGCTCTGCCACTCGGGCTCAGTACTCTCAGTAGCTTGTCTGGCTCTCCGAGAGGGGCGGAGGAATCAAACTCGGGTCATCCACGTGAAAGGCAAAGACCCAACCACTGTGCTATCGCTCCAGCCCCATTAAACAATAAAAGGCAGAAAGTACAGGAAATATATCAGAGACATAAAATTATAATAAAATATGGATTTTAAACATTTAAATAAATTATGCAATTGTTGGTAATGGTTTCTAAATTTAAGAGCTATTTGAAAATATTTTAATTGACTTAAGTAAAATTTGTTTAAATTTAAGTCTTGTTCAAATTGAAGAGCCAAGTATTACATGTTTCTGATACAAGAAAATAGCATTTTCCCTGAAATCATTTCAGATACAAATACTAGAGAAAATTTCTTCAAATGTATTTATTCCATTACTCCTTAACTCGATATGCTAAATTCAGGTTGGACATATGTTTAAATATTGTGGATAAGGACTGGTGCAAACTCGGAAAGCTACCGAGCATATCCCCCCGCACAGCAGAGCCTGGCAAGCTCTCTGTGGCATATTGGATATGCCAATAACAGTAACAACAAGTCTCACAATGGAGATGTTACTGATGCCCACTCGAACAAATGAGCAAATCAGTAAAGAATGGGATGACCGTGCTACAGTGCTATTGTGGATAAATATCATGATAAATATTTATAAGTAGCTTGGTTTATAGGATGAACAAGATTATCTGAAGGGGAGCTTGTAAACAAATTTAAAAATTTAAAAATAAAAGTTAAGAATAAGTTCTATTGAGTCAGACTCCAGCATGAGGTATAATAAAAGATATGATAGGAGAGGGACATATCGATACTCTTTTAAATACTTAGGTTCATGGATGATTTTCCATAAGCAGTAGAATAGACTATAATGTTTAAACCATAATGACTATTTTCCACAGATCAAATACTTAAAAGCACATCCTATTGTCTGCTTCTATTTGCTCCTTTTATGTCTTCTAAAGGAACACAAAGACCTAATTCTCTCATGTTCTAACCACTTATTAAGTAGGATCATACTGAAATGATTTTTCCTCATATATCAGAAAAAAATCATAGGGTTACATGCTACAGGAAAGCAATCCTTCACAGTTATAGAGTAAAATCACTCTGAAAATCAAGGAAATGTTGCTGTGTCTCTCTAACATTTCCTATGGTACTAGATACATGCATCATAAAAGTAGTTAACTTGTAAATTTACAGAGAAATTAGAGCCATAAATTCAAAGGTGCAGTCAAATAATATATTGAAGAATTTTCATTCTAGAGCAGAGTTGAACACCAGACAGAATGTGATTAATATGCAGTGGAGAAGACCTCTGGAAACAAACAGACTCAATAAGAAAATACCTGAAAAAGAATGGCATAGGGATAGGGGGTGGGATCGTAATACAGGTTGCAGACTGTGTTCTCTCTCTCTCTCTCTCTCTCTCTCTCTCTCTCTCTCGCTCGCTCGCTCGCTCGCTCGCTCTCTCTCTCTCTTTCTCTCTCTCTCCTCTGCCTTCTCCAGACATACAGAAATTCTGATTCCCAACTACAGTTCCTAGAAGAGCAAACAATTTTAACTTGCATATCTATACTCCAAGACTGGAGCAATAGCACAGTGGGTAGGGTATATGCCTTGCACGCGGCCGACACGGTTTCGATTCCTCTGTTCCTCTCTGAAATCCCAGAAAGCTACTGAGATTATCCTTCCCACATGACAGAGCCTGGCAAGCTACCCGTGGTGTATTCAATATGCCAAAAACAGTAATAGCAAGTCTCACAATATTTATACTCCATTCCACTCTCTCTTCACTCTCAGGCTATAGCCTCCTCTTCGCTCAATTCTTCTTTAGATCATAGCTCTTTATTTACTTACTTTTTGTTTTGTTTGTATTTTTTGCCCACACCTGATGGTATACGGGGCTTCCTCTCGGCTTGCACTTAGAGATCACTCCTGGCAGTGCTCAAGAAAATATGGGATATGTGGAATCAAACCCAGGTCATCCTCTCAGAAGGCAAGCCCCCTATTCACTATACTATAGCTCCCCTGCTCCCAGATTATTTAATTTTTACTGTTTCAGATTTATTTATGTTTTGATTCTTGCTATAAATTTTCTTATTGCATTCACCTGGGATTCTAAAAGCATTGGCCCCATTGTCACCAATGTTTCCCAGTAAAGATAGGAATGGAGTGCTATTGAGGTCAGCAGGAATTCCTCTGTGCGGTGGCCACGGAGGACTGTACTATTAGAAGCGAGAAAGCTGGTTTGGGGACTGGCTCTCAGATGGCATCTACAACGTGGTCACTTCATAGTCAACCTCTCTTTCCATTTCAACATCAAGTAGCTGAAACAGGTTTAAGCCAGTTTTCTGTTATGGTTGCTGAGCCTAAGGGACAGAAAATCATTACAAGGAAAACATTTCCAGCAAAGGTCACTTTAATAGAAAATTACATCAATCACCTTGAAGAAAAAAGTATATTTCAATTGATGTCATCAGTCCGTGGGAAAATATCCATTTTAGTTTCTGCCTTGATTTTCAAGTTAGTCTAAATTTTGGAAAAAGCACATTAAAAATTAACTATGACTTCAACAGTGATTTCAGTCTTTTGAAAAGAAGACATGGTTCCTTCATGTCAGAAGCTAAGCAATTACCTACTTAGAAAAACAAGAGAATTTTGATGGGGAATATTCCCCCAGTGGAATGCTAAAAGTAGCAAATATTTCAGCTTGAAGATCAAGTGTTCACTCTTTTAGTATACTTTTCTACACTGAAATTTGACACATTTAGGTTTTAAAGATAGTGATATTTTTTAAAGATAAGTATTTTATGCATATCTCGTTTGCCTACTAAAATGTATTGCAGGGGAGGCAGGGGAGGGGAGGGAGGAGGGAAAGAGTGTAGCCATCTGTATGTGTACAAGTCCTACTAGGGATTTGGATGCATGCTGGAACTTGAGTAGTCATGACCTGTTGAGATCAAATCAAGCATGTATCTTAGGGCTGGAGAGATCGTATGGCAGATAGGACACTTGTCAGCCCAGGTTCTTTCAGGCACTTCCTATGCTCCCCTGAGTACTGCCAGAAATAATTCCCTAGTACAGAGCCAAAATTAACTCTGAGCAGTGTTGAGGGTGTCCCAAACACACACACACACACACACACACACACACACAAATAGAGAATGTGTCTTATCTCTTTCTCTTCTGACCAGTAGTTACCATTTCTGCAGCTGAAAAAAAGTGAAAGGGAGTAACAAAATATGCTGGAAGAAATGACTGGGGGGCGGGATCTAAGGCTTGTAAAAGAATTCTATTCCGCTGCTACTAGCAGCTTCTCTTTCTCAAGGCTAAGTTGAGAAAAACCTGCAGGCTCATGATCATCAGAGGAAAATCCATGTCAGACATGAGAGGGTTGGCTCTGTGCATAGTAAGTCTATTTGTACAGTGATCTGGAAACTGATCATTAATCACGATCACTGGCTGGATACAGCTGAGCTGAGTGGGCCATCGGACCGTAATAGGCCATACTATCTCACAGTGTTTCTTGAGAGTCTGACTTGTTATACTACATTCATCAAAGAACAGAGAAAATGAGGCAAATTGGAAAGTACTGTCATGAGGATGACCCATCTCTTCATATTCTCAACACGATGGTTTTCTTCTCTGTCTAGTGGCCAGGGAACTCCAGGCAAAACAAATGAGTTCATAGCTCTATCAGTACAGGGATAAAGGAAATTTGCAAGAACCACAACATTTTAGAATTTACTTGTAATCTCACTCAATGTGCCAAACTTTCTGAGTTTTTCTTTCTTTGTAAATTTATAATATTTTTATTACAAATTTCTCTCCCAACTCATTGCCAATAGTAGAAATGTTGCATCTAATAGTTGTCATTTAATCAGCTATTAGTAACATTGTTCCAAATGTCTCTTTTTAGAACTAAATTTATTTCTCTCCCCTAAACCTTTTCTGCTTTGACTAGATTATGTAAAGCTTTTCTCTAGTGGTATTATCTTTGATCAAAATGTCAACATAAAAAAATCACCTAAGTGGAATTATAGAACATACAACAAAAGAAAAAATTTCTAATAATTTTTTCCACATAAGAAAAGAAGGGATATGCTGCTAAAAATTCAAAGGTCCAAAGGGATTTGGTATTAGATGATGTAGTACAATTGTATTGGTTTCTCTAAGAATTCTAAAGATCTTACTTCAGTTTATCAGATTAAACAAATTCATACTCAAAACTTTATTTTAATCACAAGCATTTTTACTATAATTGAGAAGATAACAAAATATAAATTTTCTTTCAAAACATTTTAAATAACAGAATTTCCATTTGGAGAGTCCAAGTAAATGGAGAGTTTTAGGCTCTTCTCTCTCTCTCTCTCTCTTTCCCTCTCTCTCTCTTTCTTATAAAATTAAATCACCAATTAAATCACACAGCTACAAAGGTGCTCATAATTGGGAGTTCCTTTTTCTCTTAGATCTAACAAATCTTATGGGGATTTGTTCTATCTGAGTGGATATGCTAGAGAAGGGTAAAGATAAGCCTGCACTTTTGTAGGCTCTAACTTTTTATGTTCTTAGATGATACACCTGAATAAATGACAAAGTAACCAGATAAGAACAAACTCTTTTATTAATATAAACAACCTAGTATCTATGGAACATACTCTGAAAATAAATTTAGACTGAAATATCATCTTACTATTGAAAGGGAGAAGATGATGTCAAACATTTAGGGGAGATTAAATTACTTTTAAGCACAACCAAGCAATATTAATTTATTAGAATTTACATGATGGGAAAATCACTACTTTAAGCAAAGTCAGAAAAAAGTAATCATGGCAAAATATTTCTACTCTACTTTTACACAAGAATTTCATCAACATCATCATCATCATCATCATCATCATCATCATCATGCTGTTGATGGTCAAATTTCTCGAGCGGTCTCAGTAACGTCTCCATTCGTTCTAGCCCTAAGATTTTAGAAGCCTCTCCTTACTCCTTACTCGTCCTTCCCTGGTTTATGAACTCCTGGTTGATGAGAGGTTATTTATGACAAGAATGTTTTTTTTGAAGGATTCATCTTTAGGCAGAACAACAAAATTCAGGGGAAAAAAAAAACTAGTGCTTGCCCTACATTTACTGTATTTCAAGTATACACAGACTCAAAATAATCAAAATATCAAAGCAGCTTATTTTCGAGTCACATGTCCTACTTAGTCATATTTTGAGGTGATAATATTTTGCTATTCTTCATCTTTCAATGTGGTGTGTCTGTGTGTATATATGTGTGTTTTCTGGGAATCAAACCCAGACATCACAATATGAGTTGTTATTATTAAGTCCCCATATTTCAATCTTAACATTCCCTCAACTGGGAAATCTCAGTACTTTGTGGAGATGCTTCCTTCTCGGCCTCTAATACTGATGTAGGGAGATTCATTCTCGGTGACGTCATGGTGAAAATATTGATCCTTCAGACAAGCTGTCTCTTCCAGGATCCTTAACAAAGATCCTAAAACGCAAATACACAGGCAGGAAGTAAGTATATCTAGGAATGTTCAGAAATGTTCTTTTCTGCCATTGCGTAGGAAGCTGAAGATCTTACCTTATAGGTACCTGGGAAGTGCTCACTCCTGGTATCTTATTTGGAAGGAACCTTCCCCAGCAGCACTTGGGAGCTTGCGGAGCACTTCCCACAATGCTGAGCCCAGCAGTGTGGACATCCGTGAAAATCCTGGTTCAATGCTCAGGCCCCACAGTGCTGGGGGTGGGTGAGAGAGGGTAGTGGCACCAGCACAACTAGGGATATGTTGATATTCTAGAAAAAACATATGCTCCAGCTCCTTTGAAGAACCTCCCCAGTTTCTGTCTCCCTTGAACTTTTATTTGCTGACTTATGAATAACTTTTTGGAATCATGGCCTAATCTGACATATGGACCAATTTTGATAAATATTGGGCTATATTCTTCTATAAATTAGAAGGTTCTGTTTTCTAGAAAAGAAACTTTAAAAGATACTAGAATACCAATTGTTTAAACAAAAGAAAGAAAGAAAGAAAGAAAGAAAGAAAGAAAGAAAGAAAGAAAGAAAGAAAGAAAGAAAGAAAGAAAGAAAGAAAGAAAGAAAGTCTAGAATTAAGTGTTCTCTCTCTGATTTTACTGCCCAGAGGTCTTAGGAGATCACCCTGTTCCGTTAAACTCTGTAGGTCCCTGTGTAATTAAATGCAAGTAGAAATGCTTTCCTGTGGAAATCCCTGTAATCCTAGTAGAGATGATATGTGCTATTTCTCCCTCCATATTCAACCACTAATGCCTTTGGGGAAACAAGATAGCTTAGAAAACAGCTATCAGCTCAACATTACTCTACTTACCTTGGCATCAGATAAAGGACAGGGTTACCTAAACTAGACTTTGATACCATAGGGAAATTCAAAGTCTTTACCACACTCAAGCAATAGGCATTAGAATTTAAAATACCGTGGCCTAACAAAAAATCCTTTACTTGCCTTGAAATTCATTCCAAAAAATCTACATATGGAATTTTGTGAGTATTTCTAGTGATTTTTGTTTTCAAAGAGGCTATTCCTTTGCTTTTCCTTCATTTCTAAATTAATCAGTCTTCGGTGCTGACTCTGGAGAAGTGCATTTAGAAAAAAATCTATGAAAACTGACTTTCTAAGTGTTACCATGACTCCCTTCGAAATAAACTCAAAGTGAAAAATCATTGTGGTTGCAGAACAATCTTTGACTGGACAAACTTTTGATAAGTTCTTTTTCCTTTGTGTGCCCTTCCATTTTAGCTGTAAGTGTTCCACACTGCCTTAGGCCATATATGTGATAAGTCAGAAGGTCAAAGCAGGATTCAAGAGTGTCTAGTTTGTGTCTCTAAAAGTTTAAGCAAAAACAACTGAAGGAATATGGCTTGGTGGTTAGCAGTGGATTCCAGAGTCAGAACATTCTCCTTCAAAAAATCTCAGTTTTATATTCATTTAAAAAATTTATATGTAGAATATCTATCATTGCTCAGAGACCACTATGGCTACACCTGGTTTTTCTGGGCAAAGTGTGTAGTGCTGAGGTTTAAACTCACACATGTGAGGCATCTGGTCTACCAGAGCTATTTCTGACAGCCTTAACTTTACTAGTTAACAGCTGTGTAAACTTATGCAGAATATATAACTTTTTATTGTTCTGAAAGTAGGAGTTGGGATTAACAATTCCATAGAACATAGGAGAAATTGGGACCTTTCCAACTGCATTTCCATCCTTTGGTTGATAAACTTTCTGGATAGGAAAAAAAGTTAGGGCCTTCCCATACCTAGATGCTCACTGCACCCCCCCCCTTTTTAAAATAAGACTTCTCTGGCTCGGTAGACATTTGTCCCTGTCATTGTGTCCAACACAACCCTCCCAATATGTATACTGAAACGTATTTCAAATTCATTTGATCATTTGAAGGGCAAAGGTCTGTCTTCTATAAGTTTTTAATCTGAAAGGGGGATAAGTCTTGTCTAAAAGAGTCCCCAAGTTCTTCTACTAAGTGTCTTTAATATTATCCAAGGCAAGAAAATGTCATCTTGTAAGATCAAGGTAACTTATTCCTTTACTTTATAATATAAAGGAAGAGAGTCTTAATGCCAAGGAGGGGGTGGAGTGTGGATATTTGTTATATAGGTGGTGGATAGATGAGTCGTGGGCCTAAGAGACCTCAGTATCCTTGCAGTACTCTGGCCATCTTGTAATCTAAAGGTAAAAAATTGACCAAGAATTTGAGTATACAAGACCCTGCATAGAATATGACAAAGAATGCCATTAAGCATGAAGGGTGTCAGAAGTGGGACCAAAGTTGATCACCTTGCTAATCAATCTCGAAAGGAAGACCTAGAAGTCTTCAGACTTTCTGTTAATCAGGCAGGTTGTTCTGGTAGGCTAACAGCGCCTACTGTCATTCCCGACTTTAGTTCAGCAATCTTCTCTCTTCTTGTCTCGTGAGGAGTTTAAGGACTGGGAGAGAGCTCAGGAGTCAGGGACACGAACTTTGCATGTGTAATAATCTAAGTTTAGTCCCTGCCACAACCTTGCACCCCCCCCCAACCGATTTCAGCACTGTCAGGTGGGTTTGCTGTGACGGTCTCAGAATTGCTTGCCTGAGAAGCACCACATTGCCAGAATTAGAATTGAACTGTCTGCCCTAGTGGTCCAGGTCTCTCTGGAAATGGCCCCTGAGGATGCCTGAGCACTTCGATGGAGTTCATATCTGCCCACCCCCCAAAAAAAAAGTTTTCTGTGTAAAGGTTTGTCAAACAAGTCATAAATTAGGATCCAAATATAGGAAAGCCCAATTAAAACTATCATCAAGAACAATAGCAAAGGGTGAGGAAGGGAACACTGATCATCATCAAGCCACAGCAAAGATGGGGAGTTACATTGTTTATGAAATGAAGACAATGAGAATTTAAAGCATTAATCAAATCATCCTTAATAGCCTTAAACCAAAAGTAGATAATCACAGGACTCTTATATTTTTTATATATTTTATAGTGGGGCTGGAGTGATAGCATAGCGGTTGGGCTTTTGCCTTTTACGCGGCCAACCCCTGTTTGATTCCTCCGCCCCTCTGGGAGAGCCCAGCAAGCTACTGAGAGTATGGAGCCCGCACAGGACAGCAGAGCCTGGAAAGCTACCTGTGAGTATTGGATATGCCAAAAACAGTAACAATAAATCTCTCAATGAGAGGCGTTACTGGCGCCTGCTCTAACAAATTGATGAGCAACAGGATGTCAGTGATACACTATTTCATAGTGAAATGACATGTAGTAGAAGTTTGCATGAAAATCTAATTTATAGTCAAATTATATACAAAATTATATATAGTCAAAAACTTCGTAGAAAACATTTTAGAAAGATACCTTATAAAAGACTGTTACTAATTATTACATTGTTTTCAGTGATGTTTTCCTTCAGTTTTAGAAAAGATAGTTGGTTGAACTTTTCCTACCATGCTGGTGATTGAAATTGCTGAGGTAGGTAACTGGTAAAGGAGTTTTTGCACATTTGGTGCATTCAGTTTTAATAGAATGGGGTTGTAAGGGACTATAAAATTGTTGTTTTTTCAAAAAGTTCTGCCTCACCTGTATATATCACTATCTTTGTTCATGCTAATACTCATTCATGCACATTTAGTTGAATCTGTTATTACGTGAATTTTTAAGGATAGATGCATATCCTATGAAACATGCTCTGACTGGGTCTTCAAATTCCTCCTGAAACAGAGAAAGCCAACAGATCTTTAGTGAATGCCTGCAAAGGTAAGATCATAGCGCTGACTACGCTCATGAATGACAAGCTAAAACTTAAAAGTTACGGTGGGGATTTCAATAAACAGACAAGAAGGAAGGGTATTCCAGGAGGAGAAAAAAGTTTGTGCAAATGCACAGAGGTAGGAAAATTAAACAACCTAAACTAATCCTAATTCATAATGAGTTAAAAATAAAA
Source organism: Sorex araneus (assembly GCF_027595985.1). Taxonomy (NCBI): domain Eukaryota; kingdom Metazoa; phylum Chordata; class Mammalia; order Eulipotyphla; family Soricidae; genus Sorex; species Sorex araneus. Next base: position 59,382,532 of record NC_073309.1, on the reverse strand, counting down.
GTCAAGAATCAATTACCAGGGGGTTATTTTTATAGAAATATGTAATGTCATTCAGAGCTGATATTTACAATGGTAGAGTGTTATTAGCACAGGAATTTGTTTAAACAATCATTAGGCAAAATTCTCTTTAATACTCAAAATAACAGTTTTAAAATGATTTAGGAAATTATTTTCAAAATAATTCCTCCATTTAAAATACATATCTTGGGGGCTGGAGAGATAGCACAGCCAGTAGGGCGCTTGTCTTGCACACGGCCAACCCAAGTTCAATTCCCAGCATCCCATATGGCCCCCTGAGCAGTGCCTGGGGTAGTTCCTGAGTGCAGAGCCAGAAGTAACCCCTACGCATTGAGAAGTGTGACCCACAAAGCGAAGAAAAATACATATCTTTCACCACCATAGACCCTGTAATGAGTCATCTATTTATGACATTTGAGTCATCTATTTATCACATTTATTGTAGGTGCATTTATTGAACTAAGATTCGAAATATCATGGTATTTTAGAAAAGTATTCACTAACAATAAGCAAGGAAGCAATTTCATTTGTTAGGATTATAAACTGAGATTTAATTTAAAGAAAATCATATTTTCTATGCTGTGACTAAAAATAGAAAGCAGTTTGTGGGGCCAGAATAATAGTACAGTACGTCGGGCACTTGCCTTGTGACTGACTCGGTGGTTCTATCCTAACACCCTAGAGAGTTCTTCAAGCCGCCATAAGTGATCACTAAACAAAGAAACAGATATAAGTCCTGAGCATTGCCATGTATAGCACAAAAATAAAAAAAGAACAATTTGTAAATCATTCAGATCAAGGTTTTAACAAAATAAAAATAATTTTCTAAACATGACTTATAGTTAAAACACTGCCTTTCCAGTTCTTTAAGATGAATATCAAGTATAAAAGTTTCAAATGTTAAATTTCTTTAAGAATGATAATAGGCACTATGGATTATTAAAATATGCAATTACCATAGGTAAATACACATAAAACTGTTGTACTGACAGGAAAAATTCTTACCATATGTACCTATTATATGAATTGTAGAGCCCTTTAATAATTTTAACTTTCCCAAATCTCAAAATCATGAATGTATTTGTATTATTGTCTGTTATGTTTAAACCAATATGAGGCCAATAACACAAAGAACATTCCCATAAATAAATATTTATTTATTGAATTATGAGAATCTAGAAGGCAGTTACTCTGAGTTATTCTATGTACAAATTTAGTAATATATAAATACTATATGCATTTCACAAGCAAGTATTTCATCAGCCCATGATATTTTTTATCGAGATAAGTTGCTTTTATTATCAAGACAACTGCTCTGCCTTTGGAAAATTACTAGTTCACAGGATTGTAATTTTTAGGGATACAATTTCACATATCTTCAAAATTGGAGATAGCAGTTTGAAACGAGTGTTTATGACTCACCAAGGTCAACTTTAAAAAACTTACCTCATTCTAATAGTTAATTTTTTGTCACTGTAATAATATGAATCTAATTATTTTGCACCCACAGCATAAAAAATAACAGCAGAATAATAGGTGAATAATTAAAATTAAGAAACATCTATTCACAAACCAGCCTATGGCCAAACACTATACTAAGGACCAGAATATAAGCGTGAAGGCCAAAATGTGATCTCAGCAGGTCCACCCCCATAGCAGCAGACGCTTGGCTTGCTCCTCCCTCCTTCCAGGCGAGCTCCTGGCTCACATCTCCAAGTTCTTCTGGGACCCGGAAGCAGACTTCCCTCCCTGGGTCCTAGTAGCTTGTATTTCTGTCTCCCACCATCTCCGCAAACCCATCTCCACATGTCCTGAACTGACAGATCTGCTTTTCACACCTTACACTGCTCACTCTTGTGCTTCCTGTCACCAGGCAAAGACTGAAAAGGAACTAAAAGAAAAAACACCAGCCAAACTCCTCAGAGACTTTCAGTGGTGTTAACTACAAAGATTCTCTCACAGCACATCAGGAATGCAGGCATCACAATAGGGACCAACAGTAGAAGCCCAATGAGCTCAAGGAGTGAAAATAATGACACAAAAGGCTCTAACACTTCCAGCCAGCTCCATGAGCTCTCAGAGAATGACTTCAGTGAGACTCTATTGAGGGTGTTTAATGAGTTTTAAAAAATGATGGCACAGATAGTCAGCAAAGCCCAAGAAAGTATGAGAATACAAATGAAAGATCCACAAGTCAAAAATGACAGAAATAAAGAGACTGGTGGGTGACATTAAAAAACAAACAAACCAACAAATAAAAAGCCACAATTGAAAGTCTGAGTTGCAGAATAATAGAAGCTGAGGTTAAGATAAATGACCTCCAAGATGAGATGCAAGAAACCTTTAGAAAACAACAGAAGATGGGGGAAAAGTGTGACAAGAAATGAACAGCATACCTGAGAATCCTGGGAAGAATTCAAGAGGAATAAAATAAAACTTACTGGAGTCCCTGCAGAACAGGAAGACAAATCCAATGAAGAACCACTATAAAAAGAAATTGTAGATAAGAATTTCCCTGAGTTCATGAGTGCAAGCACCAAGATTCAAGAGGCTCCAAAGTCCCAGTGTAAATAGACCCAAATAGAAAAAATCCCAAGACACATTATAATCAGAATGACAAGTCAAAGGCAGACAGAGAAAACTGAAAGGAGCAAGAACAAAGAAGAAACTTCCATAAAAAGGAAAGCCCATACAAATCACAGTGGATCTATTAAGTGAGATTCTATGAGTCAGAAGAAGATGGTGGGATATAGTAGAAAAAAACAGTAAAATGAGTCACTGTCATCCCCTTGCTCATCGATTTGTTCGAGCGGGCACCAGTAGCGTTTCTCATTAAGAGATTTATTGTTACTGTTTTTGGCATATTCAATACACACAGGTAGCTTGCCAGGCTCTGCCGTGCTGGCTCCATACTCTCAGTAGCTTGCCGGGCTCTCCCAGAGGGGCGGAGGAATCAAACAGGGGTCGGCCCAGTGAAAGGCGAACGCCCAACCTCTGTGCTATCGCTCCAGCCCTAGTAAAATGAGTACCTTAGAAAAATAAATACCTCACCACAAACACAATACAGCTAGATTTTCATTCATATTTTAAGGAACAATGAATGCAGAGTTTTATGGATAAGTAACTGTTTAGGGAATTCATAGAATTTAAACCCAGTTTTGCAAGAATCATTAAACAAGTTCTTTTGAAGACAATACAAACTTTTCAGTACTTTGTTATTGAATACAGCATTCACTTACAATTCTTATGGTTACCTTTTATTAGATTAAAAATTGTCAGTTTATTCCTGGCTTGTTATTGGATCTTAAACTTTTAATAATGAATATTACATATTCATTGAAAAAAATTCCAAAAGACCCAGAGTAAATTCTAAATGAACTAAAACTTTTAAGTAAGGTATTGAAATTAAATAATGCTAAGGAAATCTGATAATAGTAGGTAATATAGATAATTAAAAATAATAAAAGCTAGGCAAAGAGATAGTAGAGGAGGTGAGATTCTTGTGTTGCATTTACCAAACCCTCTTTTTAAAAAAATTTTTATTAGTGAATCACCATGAGGTACAGTTACAGACTTACAAAATTTTGTACTTGCATTTCTGTTATGTTTGAATCTCCAACATCACATAAGTTTACTAGAGCACTTCCAGGAATTATCCCTGAAAACAGAGTAATCCCTGAATTCTACCATATTTGTTCCATCCTTGCAACTCCCCCAAAATATAAAGATGGACAAACTCTAGTAGTCATTACAAAAGTTAAGATTTCAGCTGGAGAAAGTTTTCTCAGATGTTAATAAATTACAAGTTTTCACAAAAGTCCCTATCTTTCTCAACTCCCCAAAACCATATACACCATGATCCCTTCCCACCATCCACGCATCAACACAGTATCACAACAGAGGAATAATGAGTTGAAATAATACCATTAAAAAATCATGTTAAATGAACCCCAAAGAAGGGCAAACAGAGGATGACCTCATGTGCTTGTAGTATACAGAATTAATGGACAAGGGAATGCAATGTATTAATGGGGGGCTGGTTGGGTAATAATCCTCGAACCCAGAGTATAGGGAGGAAAAGACAGACAGGAAAAGAAATTGAGGGAGAAAGTAAGATGAGACAAACATCCAACTGGGTACCAGTGATGTTGAAGAGTCCTATAGCTATGTATCCGAACCACGGAGTCAACAACACACAACACATGAGATCCAACTTGAACAACAAAAATGAAAAAAAAAAAAGTCTATCAAGGTGGCAAGCATGGGGTTGAAGGATAGGAGGAAATTTGGGGATACTGGTGGAGGGAAGTTTACATACACTAAAGGCGGGATTGGTGCCAAAACATGTTATGCCTAAAAGTCAACTGTTAATAACTTTGTAAATCACAGGGCACTGAAAAGCCCACAAATTGAATTTAAAAAAAAAAATTCAACCACAACTCTCACATTAGGTGTAAAACTGAGCCCCTTTATTAAGATTGGGAAATTGCGATGTGGAATCATTTTCCCCTAGCAATTGGACCACTGTTGTAAATTCAGTGTTAAACTGATGAAATCACTCAAGACAAGCAAATTTTGTATTATTTGCATATGCTCCCCTCTTGTTTGGGAGTCTCCTCTGTACTCTCAGATTGGGGTTAATTACTGATGATTTCTCCCTTTGTATTCATAATTTCTCTCTGGCAGTTTCACACTGTTATTATTGGGACCTTCTTTTGTCCTGCTTAATTAAATGCTGAAAAGCTTCCAGTTGATTTCACAGTCTGCTGAGGTAGCTAGATAATTTGCAATCTAAATAAAGTGCTCAGCATCAACTCAACTCTCAAAACCCACTCTCTTGCAGGCAATGTGTTTGAGATGATGGTGGTGGTGTTACTCATCTGTGATTAAAAACAAACATTTGTTTAGTATATGTCTTCCTATCCTTCAAATAGGATCTTGCTACTTGGGATGTGTCTTTCTGAGCTTTCTCTATAATGCATTCAATCTTGAGACAGATTGCCACTGCCGCAGAGAGCCATCGATGCTAGAGAAATCAAAGAAGCACTTCTTAGATGACACGATAGGCCCAAAGCAGCAGGTGACTGACTGCATGTGTGAAGCAATTGTGAATGGCTCCCTGTCACCGAGGAAAACAGCCCCTTTGCAACATGACAGAAATCGCACTGTAGTCATGAGAGAGCCAGTGTTCGAAGAAGGCAACTTAGCACAGAGAAACTCATTTTTGTATGGTGGCTTGCAAAGAGGGCATTTTAAAAATAAATAAATAAATGAAATTGGGCTGCCTGGTAGTCTTTGGTGAGCACTTATGCAGTCTATTAATGGTGAATGTGCTTATGCACAAATGCATCACCATGAAAAGTAACCAAAGCGCTGCTATGAAATTATTAGAAATTATTAGACATCTGAAAGCTTTAGCATAGAGAGCTATGAAATATAATGATGGGAATACTGTGACTTTCATTCTTTGGAATCAGTGATACACAGCTTACTGCTAATTAAAATGGGAAAAGAAAGCCCACAATTTCAATTTCTGCTCACAAGAGGCACTGTGGTAACATTAAAGAACTTATATTTTTTTTAAAAAAAAACACTCCCTGCAGATCTGGAACACTGCTGACAATCTTTCTAATCTGTGGGCACTTTCTCTGAGCACTACTTTATGGTTTTGAGAGAGATTCTGTGATACAGCATCTGTTGCTGCTAACTTAGCATATCATCTGCTGGAAACTGTGATGGAAAGAGCAAAGGAGATTGACAGCCAGGGAGATCTGTGGGATGAAAGTCAGCAATCAATGGGGAAAATCATCTGGAAATTCATTTGACCTTTGATATGGCTTGAAGTATTGTAATATTTGTAATGTTCCCTTTGGTTGAATCCATGATAAAGTTAAGCCTAAGTTATGGATTATTACGCAGAAAAATGGACATGGATTCATTTTTCTGATCCCAGCGTATGGGATATTATGTGAAATAAGGAAATGCAAAGCTTTCTTCCTACCTTCAACCAGGTTATCACTGAGTTAGAATACAAAACACAAGAAACCTGATCACAAAGCTAAAAACATGTTTATTAAATATGATTTAAATAGCAAGTTTTATCATAAATCTGTAGGTTTTTATCAATTGAATAAAAGGAATTTCTGAAGTTTAAAATCACTGAGGAAGAAGGAGTTCTATGTAAAGCATTTTCCACAAATAGCACCATCAGTATCATCCATGAGCTTGTGAGAACGCAGAATTGAATGGGGTTGGAGAGAATGAGAGTACAGCATGCAGGTGTTTGCTCTGCGGCTGACCTGGTTTCACTGGCATCTCGTGTGACTCTCTGACCACCATCAGGAGTGATACCTAAGGGCAGAGCCAGGCATAAGTGCTCGGGAGCACTGGTGTAGTTGAAAAACTAACAAGGAAACAAACAAACCAGAGTATTAGAATTGTAGGTCATGCACTGGATATACTGTATCAGATCCAAGTGACTTGTACTACAGTAAAGTTTCAGAAGTGCTTAACCAAACTATTTGTTTCAATAAGGCAGAAATTCTGGTAACATTTTTTTATGATGGATGCCTAGTGACTAGCCTCTCAGTATTGATATTTATCTTTAAGTACTCATTAAAGGAAACAATGTGTCATTACTAAGTACATAGGTTGTAGGAATAAATCAAGGGCACAGTCAAGAAAATAACATTGCACACATTTTAACTATTAAGAACATTTTCACTATGATCATAAATATATTTAGATTAATTAAAACCATGATCTTTAGGGCCGGAGAGATAGCACAGCGGGTAGGGCGTTTGCCTTGCACGCGGCCGACCAGGCTTCGATCCCCGGCATCCCATATGGTCCCCCAAGCACTGCCAGGAGTAATTCCTGAGTGCAAAGCCAGGAGTTACTCCTGAGCATCGCTGGGTGTGACCCAAAATGCAGAAAAAAAACATGATCTTTAAATGTATCAACAGAATTCCTGTATAGTGCTATGTTAATGCCATTTTTTTGGACAGGGGGTTATTTTGAGGCTCCACAAGACTGTGCTCAGTTTTTGCCCCTGGCTCCTTGCACAGAGGACCCTGATAGACTCAGGGACTATATGGAATTCAAGACAAACTCCATACCCACTGTCTCCTCAGTCCATCAAGTCATTTTTTAAAATGATTTTTTATTCATTGATCTCTACTAAATAATGAAGCTCATTTATATTTTAGGTAGTCATCTTTTGCATATGTCTTACATTCATGAGACCTGGCTTCAATCACTAGCATTGCAAAAAAAAAAACTGTAGCACTGTAGCACTGTAGCACTCTCATCCAGCTGTTCATCAATTTGTTAAAGTGGGCACCAGTACTGTCTCCATTGTGAGACATGTTGTTATGGTTTTTGGCATATTGAATATGCCATGGGAAGCTTGTCAGGCTCTGCTGTGTGGGTGGGATACTCTCGGTAGCTTGCCAGGCTCTCCGAGAGGAACGGAGGAATCGAACTCGGGTTGGCCACATGCAATGCAAACAGCCTACCTACTGTGCTATCGCTACAGACTTGCAAAAGAAAAAGAAAAGAAAAAGAAAAAAGTTATCTCTTGGTACACATGTAAAACAATGAAACAGTTAAAAATGTGTGACCTTGGGATATGAATTAAAATTGACTTTAGAACTAGTTTGCTTTCATCTAATAATTATTGATATGATTCTAGAATTATTTTTATATTAAACTCTCAAAAGTATATTAAGAAAAAACATGACATTCCTTACTATGATCACTATTGATTAAGAGAAAGAACTTTATATCAGTAAAAATGTAATTAAACAGACATTAAAAAACATGACTGTCTAATTTTAATATCAGGTTTATATAACAGGGAATAAGTTTGTAATTTTTTAAATGATGAAAAATTCCAATAGAAAAGCATCAATAAAATGACAAAAACATGTAAAATGAGACCATCGGACTCTGAATTATAGTTAAAACTAGAAAACATGTTGGTCAAATTGGCAGTCTCAAAAAGGGTAATTAATTTTTTCAGTAAAGTCTATTGATACTTAATAAGTATTTCTTAATAAAGTGGTTTGAAATCTTCCACCACCAATCCCACCACTAATCCCCTTCCCTCAATCAGTAACCCCTGGGTCACTCCTACCCCCAGCTCCTCCCATTGGCAGGCATATAACAGATTTATTTCATATCACTTGGTTGACTAATACTGAAAGACAAATAGAATTATCAGAAAATAAATAAACAAAAGTCAATTCATGATGATTCATTACTGTTTTTAATTTTTCTTAATCTAGCAGAGGACAACCATATACACCACTAGTGTATATGAAAAGTTTCTCTTGTCCTTTAAAGGAGCTTTTTGATATTTTTTGCAAAACTGGTATGAGGCTATAAATTCCAGAAGCCGTAAAAAGCAATTAATTTCAATGGATGGCTTAAGCAAACAAAAACTATCAATAATCTGGTATATTCTTAAATCAAAATTTTAAGGTAATGGGGCTGGAACGATAGCACATTGGGTAGGGCGTTTGCCTTGCACGTAGCCGACCCAGGTTCAATTCCCAGCATCCCATATGGTCCCCTGAGCACTGCCAGGGGTGATTTCTGAGTGCAGAGGCAGGAGTAACCCCTGTGCATCGCCAGGTGTGTCCCAAAAAGCAAAAAAAAGAAAAAAAATAAGGTAATAAAATTACACAAAATATTGGCACTGTAGCACTGAAGCACTGTCCTCCCATTGTTCATCGATTTGCTCGAGTGGGCACCAGTAATGTCTCCATTGTGAGACTTGTTTTTACTGTTCTTGGCATATCGAATACGCCATGGGTAGCTTGCCGGGCTCTGCCGTGTGGGCAGGATACTCTCGGTAGCTTGCTGGGCTCTCCAAGAAAGATGGAGAAACCGAACCCGGGTTGGCCATGTGTAAGGCAAACACCTACCCGCTGTGCTATCACTCCAGTTCATATGAAGCATTAGAAATGTAATTATTTATAATTATCATTATATGCCTAATAATAGTTAATACTGAGGGTATACCATTTGTCAGACTCCAGTTTATATTTTGGGATATGACAGCAAAAAATGTACTGATCCAGTATTCGAGGAAACTATATTCTAGTTAAGGGAATCATACAATACATAGTAACAAAAAATGATCATTTCAGATAGTGTTACATACTTTGGGATATAAAGGCACACTACTATGATCTACAGTGTTAGAATGAAATAATGATAAGTTAAAACCTTTCTGAAAATTTAACATTTAAATGGAAAAAGAATGAAAGGGAAGAGTCAACTTCCATAGGAATATCTGTGAAAAAATATTTCTAGGCCAAAAAAAAAAAAATAGCTAAGTGCAATGTTAAAAATGAGAATGAGCACAATATTTTAAAGAACAGAAGAAAAACTCATGTGGAAGAATTTGCACATATTTGAGTAATAGGAAATCAATGAAAGGATAAATAGAAGCCTCAGGATATGCCACTTTTGTGACCAGATTCAAGTCTGAGAGTATTATCTCATGCAGATAAGCTTTCTCAGGGAAGCAGGGTAATAAAAAAAATATGGGAGAATTCAGCAACAGGTTGCCTGTCTTGGATAATGAGTATTTGAGGATTTCTTCTGTATTTTTCATTGATTTTTATTAAAACAATTTTCTTTGTGGATATTTCTCCCTTAAGTCACCTTTTCTTGAAGCATAACCTTCAAATACATTGTCAAAATTCTGCATTACTTTACATTCCACGAAACAGACTCAGAGTTCAAAGAACTTGCCAAAGGCTATGTAGCTGGTAAATGACTTGAAGTTAAATTCAAATTATAAAACTTGGAGTTACACGTTGATTTGTGGTATGGACAGAGAGAGAGAGAGAGAGAGAGAGAGAGGGAGAGAGAGAGAGGAACGACAGAGAGGAAAGACAGAGAGAGAGAGGAGAGACAGAGAGAGAAGGGAGGAGGCTGGTTCTACACTCACGTGGTAGAACACATGCCTAGTTTGTGTGAGGCCCTGAATTTGATCCTATATTCACATGTTCCACAAACCCTTAGCATTGCCCAGTGTGGCTCCTACAAAACTAAAACACATATTAATAAATTGACAACAAATAACTTCCCATATATTAAATATAATTTATAATCTGAAAGTCTGTATTTATAAAATGTCATCTGAGAGTAATGTGCTGGAAAGTTATAAACAGAATTTAAGAGCATTCAAATGAAAGCAGTATAGTGTTAATACTCAGGTCTAATAAACCCTATCCTAACTCACCACTGCTAAATTGATCATTTTGTACAGGAACACCTAGAACTAAGACAATCAGAATGGCACATGTTCAGAAGTTTAAATCTCTCTGTTGAGGAGCCCCGGAGAGGGACAGGACTCACCATGAGGCACGACATGGTAGGGTTCAACCACTAGATTTCTACTACACTGTGGTTAAAACTTCATTTATGCAGATCACTTTATCTCCCTGAATATTTCTTGCATATTCATTAAAATATTAAATTTAAACTCCCAGGTGACTCAATGGGTATTAAGAGTCTTTCAAACTGTTTGGGAGAACAACTAGAAGGTAAAAGTATACCACCGAAATCAGTCTTGGATTAAGAATAATGAAGATGGTTTGTCTCTAGCTCAAATGCACTGAGAGAAACTTGGAGAAAGAGTTTGAAAAGTCTACATTGATACTGCTGCCAAGCCACAGGTTTTATTTACCCATAGTTGGGATTATATGTAGTTCTTAAATGTAGCTACTGAGAATATAATAATACATACTATCTACTAGTATGTTGTCAGATTTCCCCATTCATGCCCCACTCTTCTATCATCAATGTGATCATCTGTGAGTTATACCTCCATGCCTCTATTAACTCTTTTGAAAATTAAAGCTAAGACAGTTGGGATAGAGAAGGAACTACCATAACAAAGATATTTGGAAATGATTACTCTGGGTAAAAACTGCATGCTGAAAACAGGTAAAGGAAAAAACATGATAAACTCTCAGTACCTGCATTGCAAACCATAATTCCCCAACAGGATGGGGTGGGGAGAGGAGGAGGAGGAGGAGGAGGAAGAGAGAGAGAGAGAGAGAGAGAGAGAGAGAGAGAGAGAGAGAGAGAGAGAGAGAGAGAGAGAAGAAGAAGAAGAAGAAAAGTGCCTGCCATAAAAACAGGATGTGGGGAGGTTAGAGGGAGGGAAATTGGGGACATTGGTGGCGGGAGATGTGCACTGGTGGAGGGATGGGTGTTGGAACACTGTATCTATGCCTAAAACCCGACCATGATAAGCTTTGTAACTCTGTATCTCACAGTGACTCAATTAAAAAAAATTTAAAAAATAAATAAAGCAAAATTGGGCCTGAGCTATAGCCCAGTGAGTAAGGTGCTTGCCTTGCAGGAGTGATTCCTGAAAGCAGAGCCCGGAGTAAGCCCTAAAAACCACCGAGCAAGGCCCCAAATCCCTTCTCCCAAACAGAATAAGGGTAATAATTGAGCATTTGCCAAGAAAATATCACTGTCACAGTCATCCCGTTGCTCATCGATTTTTTTCAAGCGGGCACCAGTAACGTCTATCATTGAGAGACTTATTGTTACTGTTTTTGGCATATCCAATACGCATGGGTAGCTTGCCAGGCTCTGCCGTGTGGCAAGATACTCTCAGTAGCTTGCTGGGCTCTCCGAGAGGGGCGGAGGAATCAAACATGGGTTGGCTGCGTGAAAGGCAAAAGCCCAACCTCTGTGCTATCACCCAGCCCCACCAAGGAAATATAGAAAGAATAATTAAATTAAGTGTAAATAGGACATGGGAAAGTGCCCACTATATAAAAATTTTGATGAAAGAATGACAATGATGAACATTGTCAGAATGAGCATTGCTGCTGATGCATTGTGTCGCTCCTAGCCCTGAAGAGCCCAGATGTGTGAATTGGGAGCAGTGGTTGATAGAGCTCATAAACTAGTTTCATATAGGCAGAATAGACATAGTACTTATAAGCATAATCCATTTTCAGTAAAAAACAATTTTACCTGTAAATTGTTGATTAAAACAAGTCTCTGGATCTCCCAATGAGTCAAATGAAAGGGATAAAAATGACTTTATGCACTGAAACACAAAAATAAAATTATAAAAGTTCTCAAAGTGGTGTCAGTTTATTCTTATAAACTTAGTTTTTAATCATGTGAAGGCTAATAATTTAAGAATAATATTAACAATCTGTGGGGCTGGAGTGATAGCACAGCGGGTAGGGCGTTTGCCTTGCATGCAGGTGACATGGATTCGATTCCCAGCATCCCATATGTCCCCTGAGCACCACCAGGAGTAATTCCTGAGTGCAGAGCCAGGAGCAACCTCTGTGCATTGCCGGGTGTGACCCAAAAAGAAAAAAAAAACCTAAAAACAAAAAAATTAACAATCTGTAAATTGCCATCAATTGACAATGAAGCTTTTTTCCAGGTTTTTAAGGATTATAATTGACACACATCTCTTTTGAAGTTGACGTTGTATAGTGTAACTGTTTGACTTAAAATATCATAAAAGTGTTATCACAATAAGCATACAATTTTTTTTAATTTTATTTTTCGGAGATAGTTTGAGCTATACCTGGTAGTGCCAGGGCCTACCCCTGGCTTTGTGCTCAGAGATCACTCATGGCAGTGCTCTGGGACTCTTGTGTGCAAAGAAATCACCATACCTTATGTATTTCTAGCCTGTACTTCCTGTACTTCTATCCCTATGTCTATTTTTTTCTTTAGACCACACCCAGTGGTGCTGAGGGCTTATTCCTGGCTCTGTCTACAAGGGACTTTTCTAATAGGGCTGGAGAGGTCACATGGGGTGGTGTGGATTGAATTCAGCTTGAACATGTGCAAGGCAAGTTAGGCAGAGATCTGGTTTAAACATTTAATCATTGAGTAAAATGGACATTTATATTTAGTTTTTTATTGATTTTAATTTCTAGCAGTATAGTTAAGGATGCAGAGTGACAGAAAGATATCTCCATTGGCTCATATCCAGCTATAGAACCTTCATTAGGCATGAGGCAAATATGACCTGGAGATTATTATTATGGAGACGTAGGTAAGTATATTAATTTTCATAACATATTTTTTATCAAGCCCATCTTTATTTCCTTCTAGCCAAACTCTCCTTAGATGGTAGATATCTCTAATATTTTTCCTTGAAACTACTTTGGAATTTCTGTGATTGCAGGAATGAAAATCTTTATATTTTTTCTTTTTCTTTTCCTTTTTTTTTTTTTGGATTTATGAGTCACACCTGGCGATGCAATTACTCCTGGCTCTACACTCAGGAATCACCCCTGGTGGTGCTCAGAGGACCATATGGGATGGTGGGAATCAAACCCGGGTCAGCCGCATGTAAGGCAAATGCCCTACCCACTGTACTATTGTTCCAGCCCCAGGAATGAAAATCTTTAAATGCCCAACAACTGCACAGCAATCCTAGAAGCCATCAGTTAGGGGTTGCTCTCCTCCTGACAACCTCCTGATACATCTTTTTCTCTCTATCGACCCATTCTGCCTTTCTTCTTACCCCACTCTTCTTAACTATGTCATCCTTTGTAAATGAGCATCTAGTTACTTACACCTAAAAGAGTACCTAGAATTTTTTAAACATTCAAAATGAGTATAACCCTTAAAAGAAATGGGAAAGGAAAGATTTGAGGAAGAAAAATAAATCTCCTTTTCCTTCCTCTGGATTTTCAAATTTTCTTTTCTGACCTTGAAGTGACCTCTCTTCACTGAGTCTGTATTGTTGGACTGTCACACCCAGCTTACTCCTTGCTGCTGAGCCTCATTCTTCCCTACCCTTAGTTACCCTCTCAACCCCAGATCCTCCTCTACACTGTTCCCCACACAGTCTCGGCCAATGCATTTTCCCTGCTCAGGCTCACTGTACCCATTCATTCCGGCTTTAGTAAATGTCTCAGCACTAAATGGAGTGCCCAGTGCTACCTTGGCCTCAGTTCCAAAGAGTTTTCATAGCTTCACTTATCTTCAACGCTAATTTTTTTTGCTTCACAATATACGACATTTAAGGCATTCTCTGTTGACTAAATCAATGGACATCGGAGCGAACCTTAAATGAACGGTTTGAGGCTCTTCATGTTCCTGGAGCGAACAGATGCCACTGGGCTACACCAGCCCATGACAGGGATGAATGGAGACGTTACTGACACCTGCTCGAGCAAATAGATAAACAACGGGATGACAAGTGATACAAGTGATCTGTTGAGTAGCCAGCCCATGCTATAGAAACTGAGAAATCCAGGTAAAATGTGAAATAGAAAGACTTTTGAGGATCTCAGGGTTGATCCCCAAAGCAACATCTATACATAAAATTATTGAGATGTGCAATCACTTGTATCACTTGTCATCTCGTTGATCCTCGATTTGCTCGAGCGGGCACCAGTAACGTCTCCATTTGTCCCGTCATGTGCTAGTGTAGCCCAATGGTATCTGCTTGTTCCAGGAACAGGAGGAGCCTCAAATCGTTCATTCAGGGTTTTGAGGAAGTAGTCTCACCATCTCGTAGGTGGCTGGCCACGTGGTCTTTTGACATCCCTAGAATCCAGTCAGTAACAGCTCTACTCCAGCAGTCGTCTCTGAATTGCATTATGTGTCCAGCCCACCTAATTTTCAACTCTTTGGCAAACGAGATAGTGTCCCTGATTCTTGACCGTCGACGGAAGTCGGAATTCTAGATTCCTTCTATCACTTGAGTGAGACATGAGACTCCTAGCATGGCTCTTTCAATTCCGAAATGTGCAACAGAAGCAGAAATTTTGCAAAGTCCCTGGGAGGCTGAGTACCGTGTGGAAAAGCAAGAAGTCTCTCTTCTGGGAGCAATGTTTGAGATGAGTCTAGAACAATAGAAAACGTCCATCAGAAAAAGAAAAAAAAAGTCAACAAAGCGGTTGGAGAGGTAGTGCAGTAGGCAGGGCGCTTGCCTAACACGGGGCCTACCCAGGTTTGATCCCAGAACCCCATATGTTTCCCGGAGCCCCACCCAGAGTGATATCTGAGTCCAAAGCCAGGAATAAGCCCTGAACACTGCTGGGTGTATCCTCCCCAACCCCTCAAAAAAAAAAAAAAAACAAGGCTAGGGAAGCAGTGGGTGGAATGGAAACTCATTTTACCCAATAGAAGTAGTATTTCTGAATGTCTAAAATATTACTGATCCTATCCTAACTTTATAATCACTGTCATCCCGTTGCTCATTGATTTGCAGAGTGGGCACCAATAACGTCTTCATTGTGGGACTTGTTGTTACTGATTTTGGCATATCGAATACGCCTCGGGGAGCTTGCCAGGTTCAATTTCCTATCACCAATATAATTTAAAATATTAACTGCTCTAATCTCTGACATCTGATTTGATCACAACAAATATTGAATCAAAACATTCCACCTACAAATAATTTTTAAAATAGTTTTTAAATAGAAATACAAAAGATTCTGAAATACATGCCAGATGGAATATGAGAAACAAAACTACACAACTACAAGCATAAAAATATCCAAAGGATTATTTTTAAAATCTTTAAGTAGAAATACTGTGATATCAATACAAGAAACTATAAAAAATGTAACCAATTTGGGTAAATAAAAGTTTTCCGCGTGCGCATGCATCTCTGTGTGAGTGTGTGTATCAAGACAATTCAAATGCAATGAAGAATAACACTGTAGTTTGTCCTTGAGAGCTATTTTCTATCCTTTTTAATCTACTTTGTTCTCTTGACTCTGATTGAACAGACTCTGATTCTCCAGAGCCTCCATGAGGTACGAATTGCTAAACTAGAGAACCCTGAAGCCTCCTGTATCCCATGATCAATGCTATGGAGACCACTGGCAGGTTTGGTGGTCCCTTCGAACTGGTAATGTTGCTCCGACAACTTTCATTACTCTTCTCACTTTCCAGAGATCTCTCCTCCCCTTGTCCCTTCTGATAACTGCAAAGCGAGTGATCTCTGGATTACTCATGTACCCTGTGTTCCTGACCAACCCATACCTCTTAGAACATGGTCCTTTGAGCTCTGCAAATGGTGTTTTCCAATAACCCTAATTCAGTTGGGCCATGTGCTTTCTACTGATAACTTGGCAAATACACTAGAGTGATTGTATGTCATGTAAAGGAAGTTAAGGAATGCTAAGCATAGAGCCAGGATTAGCAGTCAGTGAATCCCGAAATACAGTGGATGAGGCACAGACAGTCCCCATCCCCCTGCCCCCTAAAAAATCAGCTGTTTAAGAGAAAATTTTAACGCTATTTATGATTTTGGGCTGCATCTGCTGCTACTCAGGGCTTACTCTTGTCTTGGAGCTTAGAAATCACTTCTGACAGAGCTGGTGGACCGTATGGGGTGCTGAGTCAGCCATGTTCAAAGCAAGTGCCCTACTCTGTACTACTGCTTTGGTCTCTCATTTGCTATTTTTTATTTCATTCTTTTCTGTGAGTCTGTGTACACATGAAGATATACATATACATGCAATACAAATATGTGCATGCTTATTGGCAGAGCCTGGCAAGCTCTTTGTGGCGTATTCGATATTCCAAATACAGTAACAATGATGGGTCTCATTCCCCGTACCCTGAAAGAGCCTCAAATGCGGCACCGCTGGGAAGAACTGAGTAAAGAGAGGCTACTAAAATCTCAGGGATAGGACGAATGAAGACATTACTGGTGCCTGCTCTAGAAAACTGATGATCAATGGGATGACAGTGACAGTGATATATATATATATATATATAATAAAATTGCCAATAAAAATAATTAGCATTATTTATTTTTGTGTTAGTCACTTTGCAAAACAGAGTCAAAGAATTAGTATGTTATTTCTCTTAGCTATACCTAGAAGATTCAAGTTTTACTAATAAGTAAACTCAGAGAATTAATAATTGGTGACAAGCGTGTGAAAAGGAAGAGACCTCAAATGAAACAGATTCAGCCCAGTGGGACATAGCTTTGTCTTTATTTTAAAGATTAAAAATAGAACCACCATGATATGGCTATATAGAGATAGATAGATGTATACTTACGAACATATATATTCGTATATATATTATACTGGTATTTTCCAAAAAATGTCTATGTTTAGGAATATATATCCCAAGTGGCCCTCTGAGCACCACCAAGAGTGATCCCTGAGGGGCTCTGAGCAGTGGTTGGGCATTTGCCTGGCCAACCCAGGTTCAATCCTTGGCATCCCTGAACAGTGCCAGGAGTATTTCTGAGTACAAAGCCAGGAGTAACCCCTGAGCATTGCCAGATGTGACCCCAAAAGCTAAAAAAAAGGGAAAAATGATTCCCTGAGCACAGAGCCAGGAACAAGCCCACAGAACTAGTGGATGTGGACCAAAAATCATAAAGATAAAAATAAAAAAATTCTGACAGACAACACGAATATTAATTTCTACTGCTGCTTCAGATCACTTTTTTCTCCTAGTGTTATAGTTGGGCATGGGTTCTATAACCACACGCAAGGCATGCATCATCATCCCTATGCTATTCACCCGTCCAGCTCTCTGACTATCTGATTCTAATATGCAGTGATCAATATCAACCACGATTCTGAAGTAAATTGATTCATGCCTCTCAGCTTATTATTTCTAATATTTTTTTATACAGGCCATTCTCATTGGTGTGAGGAGATATCTTCATTGTTTCAATTTGTATTTCCTTCTTGATGAGTTAATCTTATCATTTTTCATGTTCCAATTTCTATCCATCTACCTTCCTTGATCACACACCTATTTAGCTCTTTTTCCTGCTTTTGAATGGGGTTGTTTACTTGTCATTAAGTATCATGGGATTTTTATATCTTGTATACTAGCCCTTTGTCAGATGTTTGATGTGTTACTTTTTTCCTATTTAGGAGGATGTCCCTGTTTTACTGAGAGTTTCTTTCATAGAGCAGGAGTGTTTGATTTGATCTAATCCCATTTGTTTAGTTTTGCTTTTTACATCCTTGACAATGGTATTAAATCACAGAAGTTAATACCACTAAAGACACCACTGAAGCCAGTATCATTGATGTTTTGCATATATATGTATATATACACATATATATTGTATTTCATGGATTCATAAAACTTCTTGACTTTAATCCATTCCAGTGTAACTTCTGTGAATGCCCTACAATAATAATACAGTTCTATTCTTTGATGTATAGATTCCCCTTTTCTGTTAATTTCTAGATGATTTTTGTTTTAATACATTGTAATTGAGGTTTTAACGATATTATCCTAAATTTTTTTTTCTAAGCAATACTCAGAAAGTGCATGAATTCAGGTGACCATTTTCAAAAGAACATGTATTATCAGGAAGGTAACTGGGGTCAGGCTTATGAAAGGCATGCATCTTCATCCCTATACTATCTACCTCTCTAGTTCCTCTACTACCTGATTTTAATCTGCAGTGATCAATAGTTTTTGCTGGCATTGCTTGCTTTGTCTGATTCAGACCACATAATTGGTCACCTAAACTATCCTCTGCTGCTAACCTCCTAGAAATTCACCAACTCTGGATAAATTTTGTTTTATTCTCTCAGTGAAATGCACAACCTTAGAATGGTATGAATTTTGAACTATATGGAAAATTTTCAAATTAGCTGACCGTGATCCAAATTATATTGAGAGGCTTTACTATTCATATCTTTCATTCTCTTCATAAATTTTTTACAAATTTTCATCACTCTCTCTAAACCTTTACTCAATATTCAACTCAATTTTTCAGGAAGCTAACTTGTTACTTAATCAAGAACATTAAAAGCATTAGTTTTAACTACCTTAAAGTAGAACCATCTGCCTTTCATCCACTGGTTTCTTTTGAGGATTATCTCAATCTATACTTCTGATCTTATTTCTTTAACCAGTTTCTAGAAGGTTGCCCCATTTTCCTTATAGCCACAAGATTTTTCCTCTAATGTTCCTTCACTTTAAATTTCACTCAGAGCATCATGACATTGCTCAAGCTAGAGAAACTCTCTTACTGACTCTTCAACTCTTGTTTTTCCAGCAAGCTTTTGAATAAAGTATTCACTTTTCCTCTGCCTTTCCTTCTAGTCTTTTTTACAGTCTCTGTGCTCTACTCTTGGCTATTTCTACTGTCCTGGAGGTACTGTGACCAATGTCAAGAGAGACCAAGTAATATATTTGGGATAACTTCAAATGAACCATTCTTGCAATTGCTATCTTAATGGACAATATCTGCTTTTGATATGTATTTGAACTTTCCTCTTGATAAGTTGCTATTTGATTGGTTCATCTGACATATCTTTTCTCATAATGTTATCCAACCAAATACTTTTCTATCCAATTTCAGATGCTTCCAAGTGTCTTTCAGTTTGTCATACTCTCCAGGTTCTACCTTTCATCTTCATTTGACTGTCATTTGTTTGTTGGACTTAGGAATAGAACAGAGAGCAAGCACTTGGTCCCCAGTCTCACATTGTCAATGCTTGCACCCTATTCTGTGTTTGTGTGCTGTAAGTGAGGTCAGAGGTTGAAATAAAGACAGTCTATAACAAAATAAAGAATACAGACAAACTGTATTAGAATAAATAAGACCAATATTGTATGTGTTCTGCAGAGAATTAAACTAACTTGACAAAACAGAGTTGTTGGGAGTCAAAAGAGGCATCATTGAGTGTTAGGTGGCAGAAATTAAATGACAAGAAGGCAGCATTCATGCAAAGTTGCTTGAAAGAACAGTTCAAATTTAAAGAATATCTAATCCAAAGTTGTATGTATGTTAATTGAGCACATTTTTAGGAATAGGGACCTACTTTCTGGCTTTTCTAGATCATGAGGCATAGTGTCATCTGAAAAGTGCTAAATCAGTACAGGTTCTAAAGCCAGTTTGTGGAGATTTTAATGTGAAACTGAGAAAGGATATAATAAAATATTTATCTTGATATGATTACTATGAGGCTGGAAGGACAATTCTGGAGTTAAAGTGCTTAACTTGCATGTAGCTGACTCCAGTTTGGTTCCTGGCACCACCTAGGGCCTTCTGAGCACCACCAGGAGTAGTCTCTAGCACAGAATAAGTCTTAAACAACACCTAACATGGCTAAAATTCAAACCTGAGCAACACACACACACAAAAGAGGAAGAGAGAATATTGTCAAAATTAAAATGCAACCAAGTACTAACAATATAATTTAGGTGACTTTCAGGAGAAGACTTTTTGAAATATAGCAATTATATCTACTATTATATAGTAGACATAATAATCTCTTGCAAGAATGATGATAGCAGAAGCAGCAGCAGTGATAATTTGGGGGTATAATTGTACATAGTAGCAAAATTTGAAAAGGTGCTTATAAATATGAAGTGAGAAGAGCAAAGAATAACATCATGAATAGCTTGAAGTATTAATAAAAAATACACTTCCAGAGTGGTGGTGACTATAAAGAACAGGTATCATGATGCCCGTCTTGACAATATTTGATATTATTATCGCTATGACTAAGAAATATCAGTAAGGAACTTGGAAAACTATTTTGAGGTCAAAGAAAAGCATAATGAACATGGTAAACATTTGGAATTGGCAGCCTGTGACTTATATTTAAAGCTAAGAAACAAAGTGCATTTAATATGGAGACATTGTTTGATGGCAGAGGGAATTATGGGACATTCCACCATTTTGTAAACAAAAAATAACCAGAAATAAAAATCAAGAGAAGTAACCAGAATTATATAGTAATATGGAAGTCAACAAAGAATATATGCTAAGTTGAGAATTAATAACTGGTTAAATGCTGCTTCAAGTCAAGTAATAAAATAAAAACATAGTCATGAAATTCAATTTTGACAAACTGAAAGTTATTTATGACCTACAAAGGAAGATTCTCAGTGATGTGGTGATGGCAGATACCAGATTAGAGGAGTGAAAAGGACAAGATGAGAGGAGATGCGGTCATAACTCTAGGCAACACTTCCATAAAGTCTTGTGATCAAGGGTAGCAGAGAAATGAAGTGATAACTAGAAGAAGAAATGGGGTCAAGAGAGGATTTGTCCTTTTCGTGTGCTGTATTTGTTTGACTTCATTTTTAAGAGAGCTAAACCTGTCCCACTTTTACTGCAGGTTCTGTCAAGTCAAACTATCAATTTCAATCTTAAAGATAGAAACAGAAAATGTGTTTATGCTCCTTGGTCTTTCTCATTCATATTTCATCAATTGTTTTAATCACGTTATCTAGTCCCTGAATATAGCATCTCCTTTCCATTCTTATAACTATTATTTTAATTCAGACACTTGCCTAGATAATTGTTTCAATCCAATCTTTTTGAGTTTAAATCCCTTTTTAGATTTAATGTGAGACTCAACCAGGTAAAAATGTTATCATTTCATCACCCTGCAAAGCATAGGTATTTCCCCTTCTCTACAAAGCAATGGTCAAATATTATAACTTAGTATACAAAGGTCCATCAACATCTTAACCATGCCCTTTTTCTTCCTGTTTACATATGTGTCAATGTTGTGAAACACTTAACTACTGGACTATTTTTTTATGATTATTGGTAAAGATTCACTTAGCTAAGGTATTTCTGTAGTTGACTTGTCTATTTCTTTTTTTTTTTTCTTTTTGGGTCACACCCAGCGATGCTCAGGGTTTTACTCCTGGCTCTGACTCAGGAATTACTCCTGGCAGTGCTTGGGGGACCATATGGGATGCCGGGGATCGAACCCGGGTCAGCCACGTGCAAGGCAAACGCCCTACCCACTGTGCTATCGCTCCGGCCCCGACTTGTCAATTTCTTAACCACATAATTTTTAAATAGTATTTAAGTTGTTTGGTGTTATTGGACTTCTTTTAAAAAGTGTTACTGAAACTTGAGATGAGGTTAATATCAAGGTATAAATCAGACAGTTTTCTGTATGCCCATAGATTTTGTTTGTTTATTTGTGGGCTACATCCAGCGAAGCTCAGGGGTTCCTTCTGGCACTGCACTCAGAAATCAATTGTGGTGCTCAGGAACAAACCAAATGGAATGCTAGGAATTGAACCCAGGTCAGCCATATCAAAGACAAATGTCCTACCTGCTGTACCATTACTCTGACCTTATATGTTCATAGATTTAAATATCAATCTGTGTGCATCTTGTTGAATTAAAATTATCTGCCTTAACAATTGTCTGATGTCCTAATATGGATCCTTACAGACAAAGGAGATATTATCCCACAATGCAGATGTAACACTCCAATATTTGTGCTTAATGAATATATTTTCTAAGTGGAATTTGAATTCTTAGAAGATAAAAACAATTTAATATACTAAAAAACTATAAAATACTATGAATCAAACAGCCTTCAGATTCTAGTGCTTCTGTTTATTGATATCATGTAAGTCATCCAGGCTTTCTGAAATGTTTCTTCAGTTGTAAAAAAGACACCACATTTAATTTCCTGGGTCAGTAATACAATATTTTGCTAAATAAAAGAATATTTCTAAAATCATACACACTGAATTATGCCAAAGTAAATAATAAGTCACCTGGTAAATGATCATTTTCATCCCATTTATAAATTTTTGACTCATTAATTTCTTAAGTATTTATTAAGAACAAACTGGTTAGAAGACATAAGTTTATAAATTTGAATCCAATAATTAAAAAGAGAAGTGCAATTATTATAAAATAAAATTAATATCACCAGTATGAAAGACCCAGACTCAACAAAATATTATGCATTTGTTGTTCAATTACAAACATTAAAAAAAAACAAGAAGTAAAATGTACTCTGAAATTATTACACAAACCATGTGTAATTTTGCATTAGTTCTCTCATCCATTTTGTGTGAGTAGATTTCATTTAGATACTTAGCAAACTTATTTTTGATTTGACACTACTTATGAATAATCAAGTGTATATAAGAACCCATTAAAATAAAATTGGTTATCCTCTATAAAGCATATTAAGAAGTTGACATGGTTTTGGGTCATCAAGTTTAGAATTAGAACTAAAAGTGAATCTAAGTGCCATAGAAATTTAAAGGAAGAGATCCCCAGCTGTGTAAATTCCAACTGAAATATGACATCAGATTTGAACCATTCAGAACTGACAGAGATTTAAAATTGGATCCTCCTCTCAAGACCAAAAAATCATTGCTGTCAAATTATTGATCTTAATCTCTCAAAATTGTCTCCCTTATCTAATAGACACTATATTAGTGTAGGTCCTTACTACTTATTACCTGGGCTATGAAAATATCTTCTAACTGACTTCATTCTCCAATTTCTTTTCTGTTTCTGGGTCATCTGTGCAAGAACTTAAATAAGTTCCTATCAAATCCCTGTGCCAGATATATCAGAGTCTTTTCAGGTTATAAAATAATACCAATATTCTCAAGATGGTACTTGAATTCATGGATGATCCAAAGTGACATAACCTATTATTGCAGTCAATTAATTGCATACTGAAATCTAGCCATAGCAAACAATACGCAATTCCTAATGGGTTACACCTTCAGATAGCATTATACTTTTCAAGTACCCTTCTTTATTTTATTTCCCTAACTTCTCATTGGTTCCTAGGTTTCAGTAATATGCCATATTTTTACAGAAAACAGCTGATGCCTTTCCTCCTCTAAATTTTTATCTCATTTTTGGTTTCAAGGTCACACCCAATAGTGCTATGGAGCTACTCCCTCCTCTGTGCACATAGGTCACTCCATGTGGTCCCTGGGGAACATGCGGGTGTGGGATTTGAACCTGGGCTTCCAACATGAAAAATGTGTGCACAGCTCATTGAACCATCTAACCCTTTGATATTCTTGTAATTCGTGATGACTATCTGTGTCCGCAACACGCATTATCCTAACTGCTGTTGTCTATACTCACTTGACTAGTTCTCTTTCTCCCCCATTTGTCTTTGCAATTTAAGAAGAATGTTTAGTGTCTCTCTTTCTCTAATTCCTAGTAGAGTTGTGGCATCAAAGATGTATTTCTCTATGATTAAATATGAGTATTTGAAGTACTAGACATATCCAAAGAGATGGTATTAAACTGAGTTAAAACAGTATATGTAAGCAAAATATTAGATGACAGAAACTATTTTAATTTGATAATAACAGAATTGTTCTAGAGAACAATAAATATTAAACTCAGAAAGAATATGAAATGGGCCTATTTCTGTGATGAGGGATATTCTCTATGCTGCACTGTTGTCTACTGTTAGCCACCTGAACTATTGAAGACTTGAAACTTGGCTCACCACTGGAGAAATTGACCTCAAAATTTTATTCCATTTTAATTATTTCAAATTTAAAGATCCAGTTTTCAGTTTTGTTATATCAGATAACACAAAAGAGAAAAATTTGTAGACAGATATTATGAGGGTTTTGAGAGACTTTGTGGAGATAGTACAAAATTTATAAGGGATCTAAGAAGAAATTTAACATATTTTAAAGAGTGTCTTAATGGACTATGAAAACTAAATATAGTATAAAAATGATAGAAAAGTATAAAAGTCCTGCAGCTATAATTGGTATTCTTGTTTTGTTTTGTTTTGTTTTTGGTTTCTGGTTTTTGGGTCCACCTCTTGATATACAGGGGCTATTCCTGGCTCTGCACTCAGGAATTACTCCTGGTGGTGCTCAGAGAACCATACGGGATGCTGAGAATCGAATCCGGGCTGGTGGCATGCAAGGCAAATGCTTTACCCGCTGTGCTATAGCCCCAGCCCTATTCTGGTTTATTTCTTAATATTTTATTTTGTCTCCCACTTTAACTGTGTAATGAGGTGAAGATAATGAATAATAACTTTTTATCTAATTTACTTATATAAAATTATAATGTAATTTAAAAAATATTATAAATAGGTTTGGAGCAGAATGTTTGATGATAAATTATTTTCTAAAAAATCTAATTGGAGAGTAAAATATAATTTATAAAACTTCATCTTGTAATTTTGAAAATATTTTGACTCTTTGTTGTTTGCATTTCTATGTAAAATAAATAGTATGATTATCTCCCTGATCTGCATGCTGGAGATTTTTAATATTTTACTGTGACCATACAATGATGTA
Organism: Sorex araneus; assembly: GCF_027595985.1. Lineage (NCBI taxonomy): Eukaryota > Metazoa > Chordata > Mammalia > Eulipotyphla > Soricidae > Sorex > Sorex araneus. The sequence goes on along the minus strand of NC_073309.1, from coordinate 59,357,473 downwards.
GGCATAAGTTTACACATAGTTTTACACCTGATATAATGATATGTTAATTACCAGTTAATAGATTTCTTAAATTCTGAAATTCCCTTTCAGCTTTATACTTATGACCACTATATATGTGTTCTAAAGTAAACTGCAATATAGTTAAATATATATGCATGTATATATGCAAACAGAAACATTCAGAGCTGGGTGTTCAAAGCAGATAGGGTATAGGATATTTGCCTTGCATATGGCTGATCAGGGTTTGAACCCAGAATCACAAATGGTCCTGGTAGCCCGATGAGTAGTCCTTGAGCACAGATGCAGGAGTAAATCCAGAGCGCCACTGGATATGGTCCTTCGTGTGTGTGTGTGTGTGTGTGTGTGTGTATGTGTGTCTAACTACGTGGTATTAAAAAGTCCAATAAAATTCCTCAATTTGTCTTTTTCCTCTGCCAATAAAAGAAAGTATGAGCAGAAATCTTGAGATTCTCAACAAGGTTAGGCAAGTTCATAGAATGTGATAAGAACATTCACATCAAAAATGCTATGTACAATAAACTATCAGGTGAGCTTCTTAAATTTATAGACATGATTATATCTTTTTTCTCATTGGTTTATAAAGCTTTATTAAAATGACTATGTGAAGTCCCCAACAAAATACTTAGCAGAATGTAACTGCTCATGAATATCAATTGCGATGATTCTTACTGTAATATTGTTAATGATATTTTGTTAGTATTTAACTTAGGTTACTATTATTAAGTTAAATTTCCTGGTCTATTGCCCCTCTGGGTAGTAGATCAATCTTTTGAAGTAAGGCTTGGATAGTCAGAAAAGACCAGGCATTAGATTGTTCATATGTTTCCTATCCTACTAAGGGACACAGGGAATTGGAAATTTGAGTTTCAGCCAATAACTTTAGTCATGGTTGATAACATGTTGAAGTAGGTATAAAACTACAAATACCTACTCAGACTTAGTGAGGGGAATGATCAGGTATCCAATGAATTCTCAAGTAGGAAGCCCAACATCTGTCTATTTCTGTGGTGCTCTCTAAATTACTGCCTATATTTACAACAAAAGCAGACTTACTTATGCACATTTCAAATTATAGAGGCATATATTAATAATATGATTATTAACACCATACTGCCTTCAACTTAATACTTTTATATTTTGATGGCAACTTTCCAGCACACTAAAAGTGATCTAATAAAAAAATTATTGTCAGGTTTCTGTGAGCTTTGCTAGCAAGAGGGGATTGTAGAAGCCTTAGACTTATCACTGACTAGCTAGGTGGCAATCTGGATTTGTATTTCTTGTATAAATGGAAGGACTCATGTGGGATTGAGCTCTTGACTTGTAAGACACATCCTTATCTTTGGGAAGATTGTGTCTGAATTGAGTTAAATTGTAGAGATCCACTGGTATCTAGAGAATCTTAGAATTGTTTGATATAGAAAAATAAAATGTACTTTTGGAAATATAAGAACAAAAGAGACACAGATAGGGATTTTTTTTCTCTCAGATGATGACAAATGAGGTATAAAAGAGGAAATGATTAATTTATGAAACTCACAGAAACATGTGATGGAACTGGGAGAAATCATGTGAGAAGTGAAGTAAGCCAGAAGATGGATAGACACAACATGATGTCGCTCATATGTCATATTTGAATAACTGGGTGAGAGAATGCGTACTTTAAAGGTGGATGCCCAGATAACCCTTGTCCCCAGATTATAGGAGGAGAAGGAAATAAAGAGTGGATGGAGTGAAGGAAGAGAGATAGATGAGAAGTGATAGGGGCCAGGTCAGGGGATTCGGGTTCGAAGGTGATGTTAAGGAATGACAGAGTCAAATATCCAAACCAGAGTCAACAACACTGAAATCAAGAGACCCAAACTTTACAACCAAACTTAGGTACCTGTTCAGAAGGCAGGCTGGAGTGGAGATGGAGGGGCTCATGGGAGGGAACCTGGGAACACTGGTGGAAGAAAGTTCACACTGGTGGTGGGATCAGTGTTGCAATATGTCTAAAAGTATGTCTAAAACTCAACTATGAGTAACTTTGTAAATCATAGTGCTTTAATGAAATATATGCATTGATTGAAAAAACTATCATTTTATGAAATAAGTATTTCTTCTACAGATGACTTAAGTATTCCTATAGATAACTCAGAACTGGAGCGACAGCACAGCGGGTAGGGCGTTTGCCTTGCACGCGGCCAACCTGGGTTCGATTCTTCCATCCCTCTAGGAGAGCCCGGCAAGCTACCAAGAGTATCCCACCCACACAGTGGAGCCTGGCAAGCTCCCTGTGGTGTATTCTATACGCCAAAAACATTAACAACAAGTCTCACACTGGAGACGTTACTGGTGCCCACTCGAGCAAATGAATGAACAACAGGACGATAGTGCTATGACAGTGCTACAGTGCTACAGATGACTTGATAAAGAAACTATGGTACATGTACACAAAGGAATTACTATTCAGCTATAAGAAAAGATAAACTCATGGAATTTGCTGCAATGTAGATGGATCTGGAGCGTCTCATATAGGCTGAAATTATTCAGAGCGAAAGGAACAAACTCAGAATGATCTCTTTCAAATGTGGAGCATAAAGAAATTTTGTAGGGGAATAATAAATGCTCAATGACAACAGAAATGGATAGAGGAGAACTGGTCTTCAGTAGAAAGTTTGCCACTGCTTTGGGTAGGTGTTGGGACAACTAAGAAAGGGAGCATTAGATGTGGGGGGAGGGGAAATGCCTGCCAAGTAGGTTAGGGGGCCGGAGGGAATCTGGGGACATTGGTAGATGGTAGTGGCACTAGTGAAAGGATTGGTGTTGGAACATTACATTTCTGAGACTCAGTCATAAATATCTTTGTAACATTGTAATTCACAGGGATTCGAAAACAAAAGAAAGGATTGAATATAGACATAAGATTTCAAAGAAATTCATGATTGAGTGGACAGTGCTCATAAGAACAAACACATTTTGAAAACTGCACTTTAGAAGAAGTAAAGTTCTTCAGTAGATCTATTCACTAAAATAGGAAAGGAGGCAACTATAATAAAAACATAGTGACTGAATGCAATAATTAACAGTTCCTTAATTTTAGCTTTTAAAATGTGGATAACTAAAAACTGAAAATACAATTAAATTTTAATTCCACCTATGGTTATCTTTATTCTTCTGTAGACTTTGAGTGGTATTGATAATTAAAGGTAAAAATTAGTTAGTTTATGGCCTCACATGCTGGGGGAAAAGGCAGCTCAGATAGAGAAGGGAACATCAAGTAGAGGATGTTGGGAGGACCCATTCAGGTTGAAAGATGCATGCTGAAAGTAGACTATAGGCCGAACAAGATGGTCACTCAATACCTCTATTGCAAACTACAACACCCAATAGGAGAGAGAACAAAAGGGAATGCCCTGCTGCAGAGGCAGGGTGGGGTAGTGGGGGTTGGGGTGGGGTGGTAGGAGGGATACTGGGATCATTGGTGGAGGAGAATGGGCACTAGTGCAGGGATGTAAACAATCACTGTGTGACTAAAATGCAAACACAGAAGTTCATAAGTTTGTAACTGTACATCACAGTGAAAAATAATATTATTTATTAAAAACATAAAAAATTAGGTAGTTTAGCTTTACTGTATTTTATCCACTCTATCTTCACCCCTACACATAGACCCCAGTTTCTTCTATACAGGTGAAAATACCTGTATAGCCCAAGACAAGAAAACTGCTATGTTATGAGTATATGTGTCCTTTTCCCCAACTCATTCTATTGCTCAGTGTAATTATATTAACAGTTGGAGTTCTTTAGAGGTGATTGATTATGAATTAAAACTGTGCTCTTACAAAAAAGACTCAAAAAAAGCTTCCTTTTATTTTTATTAATTTATTTATTTTTATTGAATTACCATGAGAAACACCGTTACAAAGTTATTCATGATTGGGTTTTGGTCATACAATGTTCCAACATTGTCCCTTCACCAGTGCACATTTCCCACAACCAATGTCCTCAGTTTTCCTCCTGCCACCGTTTGTCTATTATTGGGCTATTTTCACTGTAGCACTGTCATCTCATTGCTCATTGATTTGCTTGAGCGGGCAGCAGTAACGTCTCCATTTCGAGACTTGTTAGTATTTTTGGCATATCAAATAGGCCACGGGGAGCTTGCCAGGCTCTGCTGTGTGGGCAGGATACTCTCGGTTGCTTGCCAGGCTCTCAGAGAGGGATGGAGGAATCGATCACTGGTCGTCTGCTTGCAAGGCAAACGCCCAGTCCATTGGGCTATATTAATGGTCACATTTCAAGTTTACTAATTCTATAAATCTATGCCTTATGTGACTTCTTTTTTTCTGTTTTTTTAATTGAATCATTGTAACATACAGTTACAAGGCTTTCATGATTGAGTTTTAGTTATACCATGATCGAACACCCATCTCTCCACCAATGTACCTTTCCCACCAATGTCCCTAGTATCCCTCGTGCCACTCACACCCCATCCCAGTGCCTCTATGATGGACACTTTCATTCTTTCTCTCCCTCTACTTTTGGGCATTATGGTTTGCAGTACAGATACTGAGAGGCCATCATGTTTGATCCTTTGCCTACTTTCAGCCCACATCTCCAAAGTGATCCCTCCAACTATCATTAACTTTATGGTCCCTCCTCTATCCACACAACTGCCTTCCCCCCAGCATGTGAGGTAGGCTTCCAACTGTAGAACAATCTGCCTGGCCCTTGAAGAGAGCTTCCTATTAGTCTCTCCTCACATACCTAAGAATCTGATGGACCTTCGTTTCGGAATCACCCTGTGTCTAGGACTTTGAGAAAATAATTTATATCTTTTATTAACTACCAAGTTTATAAAACATTTATCATATTAGTCTGAATTTAATAAAAAAATAAGGATGGAGAAAATACTGTTTCTGAAAAAAACCATGGTTAACTTCTATATGATATGGGAGGAAGTCCTGCTTTGAGTGCTGTCCTTTAACCCATTTAGGATGGAGTACTAGTTCGCAAGTATAGGACACATGACATGTACTTCTTGGATGCCTTTGTCCCTCTTGCCTCAACTACAAAGAAAAGTTATTATGTAGACAAGTTTACTTCTCTAATGCTAATAGAGTCTGAGAACCTCATTTGATTGCGATATAAATAGAGACTTGAGGATTGGTGGTTAACCAATAATAATACTTAAGAAACAAATTAAAAGTATAAATTGTTGACTAAAAATAACTGCTTCCTAGGGACCCAACCCCACAGTGAGTGGGAATGAGCATAGGAGTTCCCTCCTGGGAATAAAGAAGTTTCCATGATGAATTACAAGTAATAAAAGGAGGAAGCCACATTATTAACTGATGAATGGAAATCCCTGAGGAGAAAAGCACTCATTTATACTCTTCTTTTGTGTGAATCTGATTTATAAAATGTTGAATTTATTATGTGAGCTACATATTTTCTACTCTCAGATTTGTCTGGAAGAAAAAGATTATCATATAATTGTTCTAATTATTTTAACTCAATTTTACTAAGTGCTTCAATATTTAATTGGTTCTTTACATCCTTTAATTGATATATCATTTATGTTCTGAGCTACTTAAAACATGTATAAAATATAATGAAAATAATAGTTTTTTCATTCCCTATTCACTCTCATTCACACTGTATTGCCTCCTTCCTCTGCCATCTATCTTGACATATTCTTTCTGCCCCACATACTTCTCTCAGGTATGTCACTATTTGATACACCGTGTGTGTGTGTGTGTGTGTGTGTGTGTGTGTGTGTTTGTGAAGGAGAGGAACAACCATAATTCTAAAATGGTCCCAGTGAATCACATATGAGTATAAAACACTCTTGAATCCAGGCAGGACTGGTGATAAGATATTAGACAGCAGAATATAGCAGAGGTGAAGGAGGTCACTCCTTTGATTAGGTTATGTCTTATAAGAGTTACCCCTTAGCTGACTAGAGCAAGAAATCCTTCTGTTCACTTTAGCTTAACTGCCTGGTGATGACAGGCTGTGAAAAAAAGCACAAAGCAAGGAACTCTGATGGCCTTTAAGAGTAGAGAGTAATCCCAATGACAACTGCATGACACTCCTTCTATAGCTTCACATAATTATATTCTACCAGCAACCAGGAACCCTGAGACCCCAACAAGAATGCAACCCAACCAACACCTTCTTTGCATTCTAGCACAGAATTAGCTAATCTGTGCCTGGAGATGCTGGGAGGTGATGCATATATGTATTGTAAACTGCTGAGTTTATAGTATTTTGTTAATCATCAATAGAAGAGCAATGCTTGATGCAATTTATTTGGTTTCTTTCTAATTCATCAATTAGCTTATAGTATCCCCCATCCTTATTTTCAAAGTGTTTTATCATCAGGTCTAGAAGTATTTAAAATAAAATTAGTTAATGAAAAATTAATTTTGGAAAGCTCCAAGTTCATTATTGAATATATCTGACATGAAATTAATAAAATAAAGTAAATATAATATTTAATATTTTCTACTCCACTGTTATCCCTGAACTAACATATGCTTTAGAGACCTGGGCCCTACGAAAACAGGATGAGAACGCTATACCGGTCTCCCAAAGAGGGATTGAAAGAGCTATGCTTGGATATCACATTTCACTCAAATAAGAAAAGGAATCCGGAGTTCCAAACCCCATCAATGATCAAGAATCAGGGATAGAGAATCAGGGACCCTGTCTCATTTGCCAAGGTGTCGAAAATTAGATGGGCTGGACACATAATGTGATTTGAAGATGACCGCTGGACTAGAGCCTTTACTGGATTCCATGGGATGTAAAAAGAACGCGTGGCTGCCCACCTACTAGATGGTCAGACTTCTTCATCAAAACCCTGATTGAGGGGCTGGAGCAACAGCACAGTGGGTAGGGTGTTTGCCTTGCATGTGGCCGACCTGGGTTCGATTCCCAGCATCCCATATGGTCCCCTGAGCACCACCAGCAATTATTCCTGAGTGCATGAGCCAGGAATAACCACTGTGTGTCGCCAGATATGACTCAAAAAGAAAAAAAAAGACCCTGGACGAATGGTTTGAGACTCTTTGTGTTCTTGGAGCGAGCACATGCCATTGGGCTACACTAGCACGTGACAGGGACGAATGGAGTCATTACTGGTGCCCACTCGATCAAATCGATGAGCAATGAGATGACAAGTGATACAAGTGAAATGAAAAATTTAGGGGACAAGGGGCACAAACAGTGAAAGTCCTATTAGTTTAAAGAAAATTGTCTTCCCTTTATCCCATAGCTCAATTTTAAAACTTGAATTAAAGTTTTTCTTTAAACAAAAAGCAAGACATTCAAATATTATTTAACCCTGCATTTTACTAATATACTAAGCACTTAGGGTTGGTGACTAATTGTATTGGATATTAAAATAAAGAAAGAAAGAAGACTTTTCTTTTGCTGATCTTTAGTTTTGTGTGGGAGATTGGGAAGTTGCTTCAAACTTCATAAATACAATGAATTTTGAGCCCCAAAGAGGGACAGGACTGACCATGAGGACGACATGATCTGTTTCAACCACTAGATTTCCTACTACGCTGTGGTTAAAACTTCATTTATGCAGATCACTCTATTTCCCTGATTATTCCTTGCATCTTCATTCACTTGTATCACTTTGTATCACTTGTCTTCCCATTGATCTTCGATTTCCTTGAGCGGGTGCCAGAAACGTCTCCATTTGTCCCTGTCCTGTGCTACTGTAGCCCGATGATATCTGCTCGCTCCAGGAACAGGAAGAGCCTCAAACCATTCATTCAGGGTTTTGATGAAGAAGTCTGACCATCTTGTTGGTGGGAAGCCACGCAGTCTTTTGACGTCCGGTGGAATCCAGTTGGTAATAGCTCTAGTCTAGCGGTCATCTCTGAATCGCATTACATGTCCAGCCCATCTGATTTTTGATGTCTTGGCAAACAAGACAGTGTCCCTGATTCTTGACCATTAAGGGAGGTCGGAACTCGGATTCTTTCTCTCACTTGAGTGAGACGTGATACTTCTACCATATCTCTTTCGATTCCTCTTTGGGATACCCAAATAGCATTCTCATCCTGTTTGCGTAGGGCCCAGGACTCTGAGGCCTAAGTTAGTGCAGGGAGAACAGTAGAGTCGAAAATATGTGCCCAGAGCTGGAGGTTCTTCATCATCTTAACCACTTCTTCAATGTTCTTGAAGGCATTCCACGCTGCTCTCTTCCTCCTGTGCAGTTCTGGCACCAAGTCCTTCCTCATGTTGATTTCTCAACCCTGTTACACATAGCTGCTGCATGTGGAGATGTTCGTTCTGTTGAGAGCAAATGGAAAGTCAGGGGCAAGTTCGTTTTTCACGAACATTGTCTTCATGAGATTTAGCTGCAGTCCGACCTTTCCACACTCGAGGTGAAAGTTGTGCCACTTGGCTGATGTTTGGCGTTATCAGAACGATGTCATCAGTGAAGCGGAGGTGGTGTAATTGCCGACCGTCTATCTTCAATCCCATTCCTTCCCATTCCAGTCATTGTATGACGTTCTTGAGGGTGGCACTGAAGAGTTTCGGTGAAATGGTATCACCCTGCCTCACCCCTCTCTTTACATCAATGATCACTTCCTTGTAGAATGGTGAGATCCTGGTGGTGAATCCACAATACAGCTCAAGGAGGATTTTGACATACTGAGTTTGAACGCGCTGTTTGGCAAGGGCTTCAATGACCACTTCAGACTCAACAGAATCCATAACTGAAGGCCTTCTTTAAGTTGGTGAGCGTTAGACAGAGCAGCATCTTGAACTCTCGCAAAACCTCAATGAGTTTGGTTACTGTGTGGATATGGTTGGTCATGCTGAAGAAAATTAGACTCAGTTAATTTAGTCAGCCAACCCATGGTCACATAGTAATAGTGACAAAACTGAGATTTAGACTCATATTTGCCAAATTCTTGAGCTCAAATATGCAATTCTTGCTGCCTTGACTCTTCAATGCCAATGTAAAATTAAAAAAGTATTACCTGGAGAGTTTGTTAAAATGAGCATTCTAGATACATGTTCTCCTTCAGGAGAAACTCAGAAGTGCTTCTTTTTAAGCAACACTTCAATTAATACCGATTTAGAGCACCCAGGGATGTACTTTAAGTAACATGATGCTGTACAAACTCAGTATCAGGGCGAAGTAGAAAGAAAGGCTATCTAGAGGTAACACTTGGGAAGATATTGACCAGGTAGAAAAGGAAGAGGGAAAATGAGAACCTTGGCCAATGTTAAATGCATAAGAAATACTTGACGATTAGGGCATGCATTACATGTCTCAGGAATTGCAAACAAATGCAGATACTTGTGATAGGTATGGGGTTACACAGAGAATTAATAAGAGAGGTAAATAATGACCTGATTAGGAGAGGTATGCTTGGATACTAGGAAGTATTATCACAGCTATTAAAAGCACAAGAATAGAAGACAAATTATCTGGAATTAATTCCTAACACCATCCTGCAAGAGATCTGAGAACATGTATAATTTGCTTAAGTACATTGTCACTCAATTTCCTCACCTACTATTGGAGACAGCAATCCTGTACTAGAGACATATCATTTATGTAAAATTTTTTAAAACTTTTTATTAAATCACCATGTGGAAAGTTACAAAGTTCTCAGGTTTATGTCTCAGTTATACAATATTCAAACACCCATCCCTTCACCAGTGCCCATATTCCACCACCAAAAACCCCAGTATACACCCCGCCCCCACCCCCTACCCCCTACTGTATAACTAATGAATTTCACTTCATTTTCTCTTTACCTTGATTACATTCCATAATTCAACACAAAACTCACTATAGTTGTTAGAGTTTCCACCCAAGAGAGACAGACCTACTACCAAGGAATCATTTGATAATTAGTTTTTCATTGCTGGAAATGAAGAGATATGTAGCCCCACTGCTACAAGTACATAACTCTCTTTTTTTTTCCCTTTTCCTTTTCCCTTTTTTTTTCCCCCCTCATCCCCCTCCCCGCGCCTCATAGTATGGTGTACGCCACGCCGCGTCGGCAGCGTGGGGCTTTTGCTTAGTTCACAGTCCAGGGAGGTGGCTGCTACATTAATAACCTTCAATATTAAAACTTAATGTTATTATTTGGAGTTTCCCCCCCGCCATGTCAGACCTGTTCAAAAGGAACCGTTTCACATTGCTGACAATTATAAATGTTAAGTCGCACAGACGTGGCAGCGTCGGCGCGGTTTTGGATTTCTGTATAAAGTCCAGGGAAAATTCTGCCAGAAATTACATAGCCCAGCTCACAGTCCCAGTGCATTTCTGTAAGAAGTCTCTGGAATCAAAGTGCTTAGGCGCAGAGGGTCCGCTTCACGCTCAGCGGCTCCAGATTTATCTGGGCCGAGGGCCAGTTACGCCCCCTTCCCATGAGTTCCTGGGAGCCCCAAAAGTAAAAACCGAATACCTCTGGGTTTGGAGTCTCAGAAGATGGCGCCTGCCACATGGGTGCCGCCAACCCGCCGTTTTCCGTGCAGGAAGACAGGGAGGGTGGGGAGGAAAAAAATCCACCCCCTGGCAGCACAGAGTTGTAGCCCAGTTCGCAGTCCCAGTGCATTGCTATTGGATGCTGCGCTGGATGCCCGAATGTGTTAGATCTCTGGAATCAAAGTGTTTAGGCGCAGAGGGTCCCATTTATGTAAAATTTTAAAGTTTTGTAGTGTGCCAGGCACAAAAATGCACAAAACACATTCACCGTTAATTTTTATTCTAAATCCCTGTTTGTTTTTGTCTCTGTCTCTGTCTCTGTCTCTGTCTCTGTCTGTCTGTCTGTCTGTATGTCTGTCTGTCTGTCTGTCTGTCTGTCTGTCTCTCTCTCTCTCTCTCTCTCTCTCTCTCTTTCTGGTAGATTTTTAGTTACTGGATTCAAAGGAGGTCAACACTTAAAATAAATGACTAGAAGCAAAGATTGAGACAGAATGAGGACGACTGGTAGATTATTTACTTAGGTAAACTGAGGTTTTACTGTTGAATCCCCATTACTAAAGCCTCAATAGCTGTGCTGTGTTCTTACATTTTAATAGCTGATGCTAGATTCACCCCCTGATCCCCCCCACCTCTCCACCTTGTCATTCACCTTTCATTAACTGTCCAAGAGGTTAGCAATTTTCTCTATTCTAAAAGTTAAATCATTCCTTGTTCCTTATCGTTCTGAAGATATTAATGTAACTGATTTCAGTTTCTTCAAGCTGCCTTGGACTTGCTTCTGGCTATATCTTGATTTATATCAACATATTCAAAGCCTTGTTAATGTCACCCAGGGTATACTGTCAATTTGAATAAACTTTCGAGAAAATTTTCACACATCTCCTCTCACTGACAGGTTCATGAAACAAGGCATATGTTTCTGCCATTACCAAATTACTGACATACAACACAGAAAGTACATTTTCATTAATTACAGGACTGTATCAGAAATACCTTGACACTGAAGCAAGTGAAGGTACCCATTATGCACACACTAATGGCACTCTTGTTCCTCTCCCACAAAGCCACGATACAAAATGCCAAACATTTGTCATCATGATGTTAAATAGTTAGAGAATATGGGTCACTTTTGACAAGTGTCTACACTTGAAGAATTTTTAGTAAATAATTCTTTTTGTAGTTTTAACCTAACAAATGAGCAAATAGATGATATAGATGGATAGATGGATGGATAGATGGATGGATGAATAGATAGATTTAGATAAGATGATTCTATTGACACTAACTTTTATGCCCTAAAAATATTTTTTTCCAGTATACCTCTGAAGAATGAGAATAGAAAGGCTACAGTTTATATATAAACATGAGGCATGTCAGTTGGACAGAAAGTCAACACTACAGGAACCAATATATAATTTACAAAATCAATATGTGGCAAGATGAAGGATATATTTGAGGAATAAAATTTGGAGACACTGATTGTATGGAGAATTATTGCTAGTAAGAAAGAATAAGGACCTAAACTGGACTCTGATGGTAGAAATTAGTTTGGATGCCAAAAGAGGTAGTACATACATAGTTTATTGCTGTGTCAAAATTCACAGGTATCATTCTACAACTTGAAATCATCTCCAAATGTTCCACAAATGTTCTACTTTCTGAAGAAAATAATTCAGTCACTCTGCTATAACATTTACATTTTCTGTGCTAAATTTCCTGCAGAATAATCTCCATTCCATTTATTCTATTTTTGCCATATATTATTAAATATAGCATTCTACTTCTACAAATTAATTTTGAAATCTGATTCAACATTTACAGAGTATTTTCTATGTGCCTATAAACCTGTGTCTGCTATTTTGGAAATCTGAAAACCACTAGACCATATAATTGATAAAGTTATCAAGTATCTACTATGTTTCAGGCTATATTTTAAGTATGAATATAATAGTGAACACAGTAGATAAAATAATCACCTCCAGGAGACAGAATATTCAGCTTATAAAGAAAACAGGTGGTAAATAAGATTTTTCTGTATCAGTTTCCCTTGAATATTTGTGAAAAACAGTAACTGAGAGGGTATCAGCCTGGGGAAATAAATATAAAGAAGTAAAGGAACATATTATTGACAAGCTCAGTTCTAACAAGGTATTATAGAAGATGAGAAGTAAACCATACTGATATCTAGTATACCTTAGTTGTGCTAGGTTTCTAGTACGTTCTAGTTCAAGAATATTCTAATTCATGTAAAGTGTGAACACAGGGCTCTGAAGTAGAAGCAAAACTAGGGTATTTGCCTTATAGCTGGGAAATGCATGGTGATCAAAAAGGAATGAGAAGGAATGGAGAGAGGAAGATGGTGTAAGATAGGAACATGCCCCTACTGTGTAGACCATTGTAAAAAATAAGGTTTTACTGAGAGTATAAATTTTTAATTAAAAGATAATAATAAATACATTTTATTGGATTTAGATTTTAACAAAGCACTGAAATCTAAGAAGCTAATCAGGAGGCAATTTCCGTAAACTTGACAAAAGAGGGTATTATTTTGGACTGGGTGATAGTTATGTTGTGAAGAAGAATTGCTTAGATTCTGAAAAACTTCTATTTGATAGGTTTGCAGATAAGATAGTATTAGAGGAGACAGTTTGGCTCAGGAGGACTTAGAAGTCAGATTGCCATTTACTGAGAAATCATATTCTTTAGGTGAAATTTTCAGGGAAAATTCCAGAAGTTGGATTTTAACCTGCCAACTTCAGGTTAAAGTTGAAGCACAGGTGTTGACTGGGTAGTAGGATGTAGTTTTTTGTTAGGAGAACAAAACAAAATTGAAAACAAATATTGAGGAGTTTGATTTGGGTGTCAGTAGGACAGTGGCAAGTTGTGTCACCCCTGATAGTGCCGAGGGACTACTCATAGTACCATGATTGGGGATCACATCTGGCCTACTCAGAGTTTCATATGTGAGGTAGAGGATTCAACCAGTCTGCCATGGGCAAGAAGAGAACTTTAACCCCTATAATATCTCTGGACCAAGGAAATGTGCTTTTGATATTCAATATGTCAGTGACGAGATATCATTCTAATTATATTATTTTTAAAAAATAAAATTAAAAGGACAGACATAGGAAGATTGCACTCATCTGTGGAATATAAGGTAACAAAATGGGAGACTAACACCCAAGAATAGTAGAAATAAGTACCAATAGGATTACTCCACAGCTTAGAAGCTGGCCTCACATGCTGGGGTAAAAGGCAGCTCAGACAGAGAAGGGACCACCAAGTAAAGGGTGCTTGGAGGACCTGCTCAGAATGGGAGATGTGTGCTGAGAGTAGACTATAGATTGAATACCATGGCCACTCAGTACCTCTATTGCAAACCACAGCACCCATAAGGAGAAAGAACAAAAGAGAATGCCCTGCTGCAGAGGCGGGGTGGGGTGGGGGGTATGGGGTGAGGGTGGTGGGAGGGATACTGGGCTCATTGGTGGTGGAGAATGGGCACTTGTGGAGTGATGGGTACCCAATCATTATATGACTGAAACACAAGCATGAAAGTTTATGAGTCTGTAACTGTACCTCATAGTGATTCACTAATTATAAACAAAAGAAGAAAGAACTACCTTTAATGTGAATCGTGCCTGTCCCCTCCTTGTGTTAACATGATCAGACATAAGAAATAAATGAAGAAAAAAAAGTTCAGTAAAAAAATAATAATAATTAAATTAAATTAAAAGTTTGAGTGAGTCCCTCTAGTCTTTCAAATGCTTAATAGGGTTTATTGGCTAAGTGTAAGTGACCGGAATTAGCTCCTAGAAAACATTTCCTTTAATCTTAGGAAGTTCTACAGCTAGCTTCAGACTGTAATCTTTGAAGTAGGAGAGTGAGACTTGAAGATGTCACCAATAGAAAGAAGCTCTTTCTGAGCTTACAGGGAGGAGGAGAGAGGGAGGCAAGAAGCTGAGGAGATGAGGGGAAGGTAGAGAGGGAATGGTGAGAGAAGAGAGTTGGGGAGCAGGTAGAGAAGGAGAAAGTAAAGACGGAGAAAGATAAAGACAGAGAAAGAGAGAGGGGAATGAAATGTTGATGGGGCAAGATGTGATTATTTTTCTCACAATCCCAAGCATTGGATGGAAAAATAATCCTGATTTAGTCTAAGAAATGTGTTGAATCTCCTCTCCTCTCCCTTCACTTCATATTTCTCAACCTTTTCACCTCTTCCCTGGACAATGACAGGAACCAAACTTCACAGATACCACCTGAACCACAATTCAAACTCAAGTCTCTATACCTTATATTGATCCTATATGCCCCCAAATAATTATGTGACTGAGTTACTCTCACTTAAAATTTGTCTTTGCCTTGACAAGAACCTAAACTATAAACTCCAGGTTATCTCTTACTCTGATACCCATTTGTAAGTCGCCCTTCCATTATTCTTCTCCTATGACCAACAATAATGATATTGTGGCCATCCTCTTTCTAAAAATCAGTCTGTCGGTAACATTCTTTGTTCTTTCTTCTCTGTCTTTGCATGTGTGTGCATTTGGGCAGGGGTGAGGTTCTTTAACTGTTTTTAAGGGAACCAGTCCTGGAAAATCTCTACCAGCCTGGCCAGTGGTTCTGTAGTAGCCCCTGGTGTGCCAGGTACCACCAGGGTCACCCTGGACACAGTCTGGATGTCATGTGACCTGGAAGTGGAACCCCAGTGCTGTCCAAACAATGTACATGTTTGAAATTCTGCATTATGTCCACAGTACTTACTTTATTTTTCCAGTCTATAAATATTCCAGCCTCGAGAGACAAACTTTTATTCATTTATAAAGCAAGGCTTAAAATGTCGCCTCCTTTATGTTTGGATAGAATGTCTACATCAACTCCTATAGTACTCCTTACTACTCTCTGTCACAGCAACTGACATCTGTTACAGGGACGATCCCTACTCCTGCTCTGAAGCCATAGCTCTGCTGCCTACAATTCTCTAAAGCGCTCAGGGGTAACTACTCTCCCTAGCACAAGGGGTTTGTGACATTCTACCACACATATGATCTGCCTTCATTTGCTTGTGAATACTGCTTCAATAACCCCCCTCCCAATTTCCTACTCACCCTCCAATACTTAATTTGGAGGGTGAGTAGGAAATACTTAATACTTAATACTGAATGTGGTTTTCTCTATGAAACTTGTGTGCCCTTAACCAGGCAATCTCAACTTCATTTTTCCAATACAAATCACATAATTATCATATCTGTGACTCTTCTGATAAGTTTTATGAACAGTCTGTGATTCACTTGTACTTGTGTCATTTGTACTATTTAGTACATAATATTCAGTAGCACTGTAGCACTGTTGTCCTGTTGTTCTTTGATTTGCTCGAGTGGGCACCAGTAATGTCTCCATTGTGAGATTTGTTTATGTTTTTGGCATATCGAATATGCCACAGGTAGCTTGCCAGGCTCTGCCGTGCAGGCGGGATACTCTCCATAGCTTGCTGGGCTCTCTGGGAGAGACAGAGGAATGGAACCTGATCGGCTGCGTGCAAGGCAAACACCCTAACCGCTCTAATAAATATTCCCCTAGCTATGTATTATGGTGCATTTTGATTATGAGGTTAAGATTTCTTCCTGAATAGAAACAAAAGCTAATATATAATTTGTAAATTATATCCAACTATTTACAAGTCCAATCCCTTTCTCTACTAGGAGTCTAAAATCATTCTGCACTTATTCAATAAAAAGAAATGGAATGTATCGGGTTTCCTGCAATAAGTTATTTCAGACCTGAGGAATATTTAGAGAAATAGAAATATCCCCATCTCCTGACTGTGCAGTGAGACTCACAGCCACACAGAGACCTGATCTTAATACCCATTTCTCACAGCTTAATTGCATGAGAGGTGAATTTGGAGCAATAGCACCACAGGTAGGGCATTTGCCTTGAATGTGGCTGACCTGGGTTTGATTGTTCTGTCCCTCTCAGAGACCCCGGCAAGCTACAGAAAGTATTCCGCCTGCATGGAGAGCCTGGCAAGCTACCCGTGTTGTATTCGATATGCCAAAAACAGTAGCAAGTCTCACAATGGAGACGTTACTGGTGCCCGTTCGAGCAAATCCATGAACAAAGGGGACAGTGCTACAGTGCAGACAGTGGCAAAAAAATCTAAATATTATCTCTCTTGTTTCATTTCTCTGTGTATGTGTATGTTTGTATGTCTGTGTGAGTTAGAAAGATAAAATAGAGAAAACAAGCACACAGTAGACAAAACTAAGTAACAGTAATTTTCTCCCAAGTAGCTACCAGAAATATGTGAGAGCATTCTGACATGATAAAGACATTAATAATGTACATTTACCCTCAGTGAAAAGGAGCTAATTACTATCCTCCCATAAAATATTTGAACAATTAATAGTCATAAATATTATTTATCCAGAAACATAACATTCAAATTTTATCCTTATAATTATATCCTTGGAATTATATCCTTGGAAAGCAGAGGGTAAATAACTTTTAAAAAAATTCTGAAACACTAAGAAAACCATACTTGAACATATTTTTTTCTTAATTAACGTATTAAGAAAGGACCAGCAGAGGAATCCAGGTTTGCAGGACCCGGGACTGAGATCTCCAAGCCTGCTCGGATTGGGACTGAGCCTTCTCCACCCAGACCCCCATTTTCCAGTAGTTTGGCAGCCACACCCATAAACTGCCTCTGGTGCTGTGTAACCCTACCAACGGCCAACATCCAGAGACTATAAAACCAAGTTCCCGGAAGCCTTGTTCTCTCTCTTGGAGATCCTGACAAACTTCCAAGAGTCTATTGCCCACACGGGAGAGCCTTGCAAACTCCCCATGGCATATTCATATCCCAAATACAATAAAAAATATATTCATACCTCTTGGAGAACCCGGCAATCTACTGAGAGTATCCCGCCCGCATGGCAGAGCCTGGCAAGCTATCTGTGTCGTATTTGATATCCCAAAAATAGTAACGATAGGTCTCATTCCCCTGACCCTGAAAGAGCCTCCAATTGTGGGAAAGATGAGTAAGGAGAGGCTGTTAAAATCTCGGGGCTGAGTCTACTAGAGACATTACTGGTGCCCGCTCGAGTAAATCAATGAACAACAGGATGACAGTGATACAGTGAACTTATTAAGATGATTTCTGGTTTTCAAAAATATTTAATACAAATATTATTGATTTTTTAAACCTCTGACATCTTTAAGATTTTTGCCTTGAAAAAACTTTTTCAGTGCATTTCTTTAATGAAGCAGAGTTCCTTTAACTCCTTTTTCCATATTACATAATAAACATTAATTAATTATGTGGGGTAGTCCTAAGATCTTGTTTACTCTGAGGTTGGATAGGAAAAAGTAGAAATGGGTCTTAAGATGATCATATTTTATAGTCAATATTTAGTTATTAATCTGGTGCTCTAAATAATGTAGATTTTTGTTACATTTGGTTACAGATTACAATTTTTTTCAAACTACAGGAGCATTTCAAGCATTGCAATTTATATCTAGGGCAAATAAAATGTCTATAATAAATCTAAATTAGATAAAGAAATAGATGAAGGCCTGCTGCTCTCAATATAGCCTCTGGATTTGTCTTAAAAGTGGCCCCCAAACCAGAATTGTAACGTTTATGCAGAGATAGAGGTTTTTCTGACTCATTCAAGGAAATCAGGCTCCAATGTATGTATTGGTCCCCACAGTCACATCTAGAGGACCTCATGTTCTTATAATCAAGAAGACATGACAAGGCCTCTGATGCTTTCAATTCTAGTTATACTATATTGGCACAGTGATAATGTGCCCTTCTCTGTTTAGGATTAAGTTGCACATTCTTCATATTTTATTTTCCTAAAGATTAGGTCTTCTTGGAGCCGACCAACAGCAGACTAACATACCACCCCAAAGATAAAAGTTGTGCTGTGTCCTTATAGGAAAATCAATGGGATTAACTGTGCTTTTAGTGACCATAAGATCTTTCATTACTACCAATCTTCTCCTTTAGTGAGAGAACACTTTAGTGAAAATGAAAGAAACCCAGTTTCCTCCATGTTGTCAATCACTGTATCACTGTCATCCCAGTGATTATCGATTTTCTTGAGTGGGAGCCAGTAATGTCTCCATACATTCTCACCCTGAGATTTTAGCAGCCTCTTTTAACTCGGTGTCAATATGAATTACAAAGTGGGATATTCAGAAAGAGTTCTGGAGTCACTGGAGACTGCTGTTGAGACCAGTTAGTGTCTAATATTTCCACATTCTTATTTTAAAGAAAAATAATTTTACTATAATCCAACATATGTTAAAGGGTTTAAGCTGAAAAAAATTAAAATAGAGCAAGTGAATATACCTGCAAATAATTTTGATGCATATAACTATGAATTATTTCAAGACACTCTATTATACATTTTCAATAAATATTTTAAGTAAAATTGATAGTATTCCTATTTGAGATACCATATTGTAAATAATAGTGCTTATTTCTTTTCACTTGCCTAGGAAATATACATATAACATATATTTTTATCAAATATAAGATGATATATGTATGTATATATTTATGAATCATCAAATATATGATGATACATATGTATGTGTACACATATATCCATAGACATATATGTATCCAAAATATCCAAACATTTCCATATACATATACTCACATGCACTTATATCATCCTAGATTTGATATAACAATGTCTAAAATGGCTAGAGATTCAACTTATTAGAAAATAATATTATTAATATTAAAGGAGAATGTTTTATTCTCCAAAACCAATGGATTGAACTAACTAGAAGTATAGCCCAACAGCCATCCTATGTAGATATCCTTCCCTACTTGTAAAGTCTATTTGCCTCATTGTCTCTGAAACAGTCCGATCCTTTGAACTATGGACTAATTTTTTTATGACATCATTATTCTCAAGTAAATAGCAGAGTGATGATTGTTATAGTAGATGTGAAAACAGGATGTTATGAAGACATATAGATGATGTTACCAGTTATCAAAGAGGCATTAGCTAAAATTCATTATTTATTGAGGGCAAAGAATAGTTGAAAAAGAAAACTTACATAAAAATCAATAAAGAATTTATACTTATGGAGAAGGAAAGTAATAAATGATAATTAGGATTAGATTCTGAACAGTTATATATGATTTACTTAACCTGATATGTATCCAGAATGTTATAAGGAGTCAAGGGATAACTTCAGCAGAGAAAAGAGTATGACCACATTACATTTTAGAAAGACAACTCTGGAGGTGATGTGGAGAATAGGTTCAATTAAGTTAAGACAGAAGACTCAATTTAGAAGTAACTAAAATGTATTTTCCCCCATGGAGAAATGGTGATTGATTGAATCAGGGCAGTGTCTTGTGAGAATAGAGACAGGGTGGATCTCAGAAATGTAAACCAGATTGAGGATCAACCAGATGGGAAAGAAGATTGAAAGTACAAAATTTAGAATGATTCATAAGTTATTAACTTGGAAAAATATATGGATGATACATAGTTGACAGAGTCATGAACTTAAAGTTCCCTGGGAGTTCGCTATTGGTAGAGAGAGTGGAAATAAGAAGCCAAATAAATGATAGTTTATGAGGTTGGGAGATAGCTCAAATTGTTGTAGTACATATCTGTCATGCCCATGACCTGAGCCACGGGTAGCTTGCCAGGCTTTGCCGTGAAGGCAGGATACTCTCAGTAGTTTGCTGGACTCTCCAAGAAGGACTGAGAAGTTGAACCTCGGTTGGCGGCTTGCAAGGTCAACATCCTACCTGCTGTGTTATCACTCTAGTCCTAGGCAGTACTATAATTTATTTTAATCTTCATTTCATTTTATCATGACAAAATATGTGACATAATATTTACTATTAAGTAATAGTACTAGCCTCCATATTACATATGGAATTTTTTTTAATTATCCTTTTGAAGATGATCTAGATGATTTATTATCCAGTAAGCTAACCTGTGGAGTGAGAAGTGACAACTAAAGGTTAGCTTCCGGGGAAGAGCAAAGTTCTATGATAGAATAGAACAAATAGAATAGAGCAAAAAATCTGGAAAGACATTACACTGGGTAGAGCACTTGCATTGCACATGACCAACCGGAATTCCATCCCAACACTCCTGATGGTCCCCCAAGCACTGCCAGGAGTAATCCCTTAATGCAGGGCCAGGAATAAGCCCTATGCATAGCTGACTAACTCAAAAAAGAACAACAAATGAAGGAGCAAAGAGAAAAAATATGGAAATGCAGGAATTCTAGACAATAAATATCTAGAGGAATGAAATGAAATATATATATATACATAAAGAAATATAACATGTGGTATCTAGTCTGTATTTAGCATTTAGCACACCCAGAGACATTAGAACAAAGGAAGTGTCATGGATTTTTCAGGGTTGAAATCAGACAGGTGTGTTCAGGCATAATTATGAAAAGGAAAACAAGACAAAGAAAACAAAAATTGAATTTTTAAAATACTTTTGCTATAAATACAGGAGAGAGACTAGCACTCTCTGTGGAATGCATTGAGTTATTTTTGTTATGTTTTGTTTTACAGACATACAAACTTTCGTGATTACGTGTCAGTCATACAATGATAAAGTACCCATCCCTCCACCAGTGCCCCTTTTCCACGACCAATGTATCCCTTCCACCCCCCTGCCCCCCCATCTCTGTGGCAGGCACATTCCGTTTTACTCTTTCTCTCCTTTTGGGTGTTATGGTTTATGATACAAGTAGTAAGTGGACCACCATGTTTGGTTCTTAGTCTACTTTCAGCAAGGTCCCAGGGTGGTAGTATAGCAGGAAAACCCTTACCTTGAACACAGCTGACCTTGGTTCAATCCCTGGAACCAATATGATGCCCCAACCCTGCCCTTAGTGATCACTGAGCACAGAGCCACAGTAAGCCTTGAGCAAAACTACCAGGTATGCCCCAAAAGCAAAAACATTTTTTTCCTTAATTTAAAACACTGTGGTTTACATAAAATAGTCACTGATATGGTTTTATACCCAAAACTTCCAACTTCGCACCTTCCACCAAAGTATTCACATTCCTCAACCATTGTCTATGTGACACCCCTCCTGCCCCCCTCCCAATGCTCCAATCTGTCCTCACTTGTGGAGCTTCAACTTAAAACCAATTCTCAGTTTCTATTACATTTGAGCATTTGTTATTCCCCTGTCATGCTTTATATTCCACATATAAGAGTGATAATTCTCTCTATGCCTCTCCTTCTAACAAACTTCACTCAGCAAGATACCCTCTAGAACCCCCACGTGGCAGCAAATTTTTTTTTATACCTGAGTAATGTTCTTTTGTGTATATGTATATATGTACCATAATGTGTTTATTCAGTCATCTGGTATCTAATCAAGCATATAGAAAGTATTAGTTTACCTGTGATCAGTTTTTTAAATGTTAACATATTTAACAATCTTTTATAAAAATATTTTTGGAATAGGATATATATTTTATACCTACAAAACATATCAATTTGGACTCCCCATCTGGAAATCTCAGCAGACACGTGTGGAGACAATTACTGAGAAGGGAAGTGCAGATTTAGATACTCAAAGCTCTGTGAAGAACTTTGAAATTTACTTTGAAGTAGAATCTACCAAAAAACCTCAGAGCAGAAAACAGGCATTATTTAATTCACACTTTTTTTAACAGGAACACAATTTATTGTATTAAAAGACTAAAAGTGGAAAGGGACAGAGTTCATAGACTATTGCAATATCCCACTGAGATGTGATAGCAGCTGAGGTGTCAGTTTGAAAACTGTGAGGATTAGTTGGGTTCTTAATATGATTTATTTTGGTTTGACTCTATTTTTATTTCATCTTCGTTTGGTATTTTTGTCTATACCTAGCAGTGATTATGAACTACCCCAGGCTTGGTACTCAAGGGCCATTCATTCCCTGACATGCCTGGATGAACATTTGGTGATGACTAGCTAATGTTTGGTCTTTCACATGCAAGTTAAGTCCTCTATTACTGAGCCACATCCCTGGTATTAGATGTATTTTAAAAGAAAATTTACCACCTGTTGGCATGTTATTTGCTAAATGTGAAGGAAACAGTTAAAAATATAACTGGGGGCGGGGAGAAGGAGACAATAGTGCTTTTCAAAACCTCTCAGATAATTCCAGTGTGCAATGTTGATCAAGAGTTATTGGTCTAATGATGCACTGAAATTAGAAATAAATCACACACACAAACAGAAACCAAATGAAACACCTGGAAATTAAATAGCTCACTGTTGAACGATGAGTGCCTTAGAAAGGAAATCAAAGAGGAAATAAAAAGATTCCTGGAAATGAACAAAAATGAGGACACGAGTTACCAAAACTTATGGGACACAGCAAAAGCTATGCTAAGAGGAAAGTATATAGCTCTACAAGCATTTCTCAGGAATGAGGAGCTAGCCCACATAAGTAACCTAACTTCACAGCTTAAGAGCCTGGAGAATGACGAACAAAAGGAACCCAATCCGAACAGAGGGAAGGAAATAAAAAAACTCCAGGCAGAAATTAATGAGATGGAACCCAAAAAACAATCTGAAAGATCAATGAAACCAAGAGCTGGTTCTTCAAGAAAATAAACAAAATCGACAAGCCTCTAGCAAGACTCACAAAGAAAGGGAGAGAGAAAACCCTAATAAACCAAATCAGAAATGAAAAGGGGGACATCAAAAGAGAAACTACAGAAAGTCAAAGGATCCTCAGGGGTTACTTTGAGAAGCCTTATGACACAAAATAAGAAAACCTTGAAGAAATGGATAAATTCCTGGATTCCTATAGCCTCCCAAGACTGAACCAAGAAGACCTGGAATACCTGAACAGACCTAACACCATCAAGGACATTGTAATAAAAAGTCTTCTCAAACACAAAAGCCCTGGCTCAGATGGATTCACTGGTGAATTATTCCAAATCTTTAAAGAGGACTT
This sequence comes from Sorex araneus, assembly GCF_027595985.1. Lineage (NCBI taxonomy): Eukaryota > Metazoa > Chordata > Mammalia > Eulipotyphla > Soricidae > Sorex > Sorex araneus. The sequence continues at coordinate 59,334,015 of NC_073309.1, read as the reverse complement.
ACACCCAATCCTCTTTAAACTTTTATAGGAAACTGAAGTATCAGAAACACTTCCAAACAGTTTCTATGAAGCAAATATCACCCTAATACCAAAAGCAGACAGAGATACTACAAAGAAAGAGAATTACAGGCTGATATCATTAATGAATACAGAGGCAAAGATCCTCAACAAAATATAAGCAAATAGAATCTAACGACCCATCAAAAAAACCATACACCATGACGAGGTAGGATTCATCCCAGGGATGCAAGGATGGTTTAACATTTGGAAATCAATAAACATAATCCATCATATAAACAAAAGAAAAGATATGATCATATCAATATAAACAGAAAAAGCATTTGACAAGATCCAGCACTCATTTATGATGAAAACTCTCAGGAAAATGGGCATCGACGGAACTTTCCTCAATATAGTCAAAACCATTACCACAAGCCCACGGCAAGTATCATCCTCAATGGGGAATAACTAAAAGCCTTCCGTCTAAGATCAGGCACAAGTTAAGGTCTTGCCCACTCTCACCACTCCTATTCAATATAGTACTGGAAGTACTGGCCATAGCAGTTAGGCAAGAAAAAGATATCAAGGGAATACAGATAGAAAAGGAAGAGGTCAAGCTACCACAATTTGCAGACGATATGATACTATACTTAGAAAACTCTAAAGACTCTACAGAAAAGCTCATAAAAACAACAGCTCTGTATTGTAAGTGGCAGGCTACAAAATCAACACCCAAAAGTTCATGACTTTTTTTATATTAAAAATAACAAAAGAGAAGAAAGAGACATTTAAAAAAACTATCCTGTGCACAGTAGTATCTCAGAAAATCAGGTGCCTTGGAATCATCTAACCAAAAAGGTGAAGGACCTATACAATGAAAATTACAAAACACTACTTCAAGAAATAAAAGAGGACACTAGGAAATGGAGACACATCCCCTGTTCATGGATAGGGAGGATTAACATTATCAAAATGGCAATACTGCCCAAAGCACTATACAAATTTAATGAGGTCCTATCAGGATATCCATGATATTTTTCAAAGAAATAGACAAAATATTTCAAATACAAAGACAAATATTTCAAAGAAATAGACACTCCTGAAATTCATATGGAACAATAAACCCCCACAAATAGCTAAAGCAATCCTTGGGAAAAACAAGATGGGTGGCATCACCTTCCCCAACTTCAAACTGTACTACAAAGCAGTAGTAATTAAAATAACATGGTATTGGGCTAGAAACAGACCTGTAGACCAAAGGAAAAGAGTTGACTATTCTGTCACAGACCCCCAAATATATGGCCCCCAAATCTTTGACAAAGGGGCAAGAAATGTGAAGTGGAACAAGGAAAGCCTCTTCAATAAGTGGTGCTGGGGGGGCTGGAGCAATTGCACAGCGGGTAGGGTGTTTGCCTTGCATCCCATATGGTCCCCTGAGGACCTCCAGGCGTAATTCCTGAGTACAGAGCCAGGAGTAACCCCTGAGAATTGCTTGGTGTGACCCAAAAAGCAAAAAAAAAAAAAATAAGTGGTGCTGGGAAAACTATATAGCTACCTACAAACAAATAAAATCTGACCTCTGTCTAGTGCCAGGCACAAAAGTCAGATTAAAGTGAATTAAAGACCTCAATATCAGACATAAATCTATAAGGTACCTAAAAGAAAATGTAGGCAGAACCCTCCATGAAATTGAAGCTAAAAGCATCTTTAAGGATGAAGCACCACTGGTCAAGCACTTAGAAACAAACATAAACAAATGGGACTACATCAAACTAAGAAGCTTCTGCACTTCAAAAGAGACAGTGACCAAAATACAGAGAGAGCCCACAGAATGGGAAAAAATATTTACCCAATACCCATCTGATAAGGGATTAATATCCAGGATATACAAGAAACTAATAGAATTGTACAGGAAAAACACCTCCAAACCCATCAAAAAATGGGGAGAAGAAATTAACAGAAGCTTTCTCAAAAATAAATACAAATGGCCAAAAGGCACATGAAAAAATGCTGCACATCACTAGTCATCATGGAGTTGCAAATCAAAACAACAATGAGATATCATCTCACACCACAGAAACTTGCACACATTCAAAAGAACAAAAACAACCAATGCTGGCATGAATGTTGGGGAAAGGCACACTCTTTCACTGTTGGTGGGAATTCCAGCTGGTCCAGCCTTTTTGGAAAACATGGACAGTCCTTCAAAAACTAGAAATTGAGATTCCATGTGACCCTGAAATATCAATTCTGAGAATATATCCCGAGGGTGCAAAAAAGCACAGCAGAAATGACATATGTACCTATACATTCATTGCAGCACTGTTCACAGTAGCCAAAATCTGGAAATAGACCAAGTGCTTGAGAACAGACGACTGGTTAAAGAAACTTTGGTACATCTATTCAATGGAATGCTATGTAGCTGTTAGGAGAGATGAAGTTATGAAATTTTCTTATAAGTGGATAAACATGGAGACTATCATACTATGTGAAATGAGTTTGAAAGAGAAGGACGGATATAGAAGCACTGCACTCATTTGTGGAATATAAAATAACATAACATGAGACTGACACCCAAGGACAGTCGATAGAAGATTCAGGAAGATTGCTCCATAGTTGGAAGCCTGCCTTGTGAGCGGAAGGAAGAAGGCAGCTGAAATAGAGAAGGGATCACTAAGAAAATGAGGGTTGGAGGAATCAATTGGGATGGGAGATGTGGACCGAAAGTAGATAATAAACTAAATATGATAACCTCTCAGTATCTGCATTGCAAACCATAATGCCCAAAAGTAGAGAGAGAGTACAGGGAACATTATTCACCATGGAGGGAGGGGGAGGATGGGAATGGGGTAGGTAAACCTGGAATAATGGTGGTGGGGAATATGCACTGGTAGAGGGATGGGTGTTTGATCATTATATGATTTTAAACTCAGACATGAAAGCTTGTAAATATTCTCACAGTGAATCACTTGTCACTTGTCACTTGTCCACTACCCAGCCACCGCCATGCTCCAGGCTGCTCTCTGGACACTTGGCCCGAACCACACGCACTAGTGAAGCCCCACAAAACCAAGTAAGCAGAACTTTGTGACCTTAAACTCTAGGCTCAAGGAGACCCGGAAACAAGATCCTCTGTCTGTCTCCTCCAATTTCCAGCATCTGAGGGAGGGGGTCAAATCCAGTAGCCCCACCCTACCCAAGCCAGATAAATACCTCACCCGCTGACCCCCACTACATCCACTACCCAGCCACCGCCATGCTCCAGGCCACTGTCCAGACCGCAGGCCACTTTGCGCGTTGTGGCCGCTTGACACACCATAAGACACTTAATACCCATTATTCCTGCAACATATTTGATGGGGTTCAAATATGGTGTGAACCATGGTAACACCTCTAAGAGTGATTGGAGGCTGCCCTAAAATCCTCCATCCCTCTCCGAGAGCCCTGCAAGCTACTGAAAGTATCTTGCCCAGACGGCAGAGCCTAGCAAGCTACCTGTAGCGTACTTGATATGCCTACACAGTAACAATAAGTCTCTCAGTGAGAGACGTTACTGGTGCCCGCTCGAACAAATCGATGAGCAACAGGATGACAGTGACAGTGACAGTGACAGTGACAACAGTAACAACAATCGGCCTCATTCACCTGACAACAAAAGAGCCCCCAATATGGCATCATTAAGAAAGATGAGCAAGGAGAGGCTGAAAAAATTTCAGAAAAGAACTAGACTGCCAAAACGAAGAAAAACTAAAATGATTGTCTGTACTTTCAATGCATGTAAGCTGGCATCAGAAACATCCATCGAGGACCTGATGGTGCAAGCACAGAAGATCCAGTATGACATCATTGGTCTGACCGAAACAAGGAGACATCAATCACATCACGCCATTTTTGACACTAGAGAAGAATTTTTCCTCAGAAAATGCAACAATAGAGGCATCTGTGGTGTCGGTGTCCTTGTCAACAGGAACTTGGCCATAAGCATTAATTCATTCAAATGCCTAACAACCCGAATCGGAAGATTATGCTTGAAGAGATGTGGCTCACTGCCTGCAGTTTCTATCTTTGTCGTCTACACACCAACATCCAATGATGATAAAGAAGAAATTGAGAGGTTCTACATGGAACTGGAGACGCTCTATAAAGAAGACCACACCTTCTACAAGATCATGGTTGGTGATTTTGATGCTAAGATAGGTCCAAGAAGATTGCCTGAAGAACTCCACATTGGGACACATGGCCTAGAATGGAACGATCAGGGTGAGAGACTGTCTGAATTCAGATGTCGACCAAAATCATTCATGGTAACTCACAGTTCCAGAAGGCCAAATCTAAAGGCTGGACATGGGATTCTCCTGGTGGACAGTTCCACAATGAAATTGACCACATCATATTCAATCAAAGGTTTTGCCTGACCAATGTTGCTGTTGTCCCAAAATTCCAAACGGGATTGGACCACCATCTCCTTTGTGCAAAATTCTACTTCACAGAGCAGGGAGAAAGGTCTGCAAAATTTAAGTCTAAGAAGGCAACTCCCAGAATGACCACCAACTGCGAGCTCTTTGACACTATTGCAGAAACGTGGGAAGATGCCGTCCTTGACAACATCGATGAGGAATACAATCAACTGGTACAGCACCTTCATAACTATATAAAGAATGCCGAGAGTGAGAAAGCCACAAGCAGACGCCTGTCTTCGGAAACTCTTGAGCTCATTCATCAACGTGATTTGGCATGAGCCTCAAGCAATGGTGAACCAATAAAATAAAATAAAAGAGTTATTTGTCTAATGGCAAATTGGACTTTTCCATCCTGATTTAATACCCATTACTTTGATTACCTAATACATGTTTCTTAAACTATAATTTAGATAGGGATATATTCGAATTTAGAGTTTTTACAGGTCTTATAGGGAAAAGACCTATGAGACCTTATAAGTTAGGCAAAGGAAAGTAAGTATCTGTAGGCTAAGAAATTATAAGATTAATAGTATGATTTAAAAAACAATCATGAAAAATAGATTAAAATCTTCTGAAGTTTCTGTGAAATAATAACACTTCCCCACCTAAATAGGCAAAGAAATTCTTGAGGAAAAAGACGATGGGAGGGGAGACTTTTAATTACAGTTTCAATTTTCTTGATATTAATGGATCTCTTCAGGTATTCCAAGTCTTCTTGATTCAGCCTTGGGAGATTGTAGGAATCCAGGAATTTATCCATTTATTTTAGGTTATCTTGTTTTTTGGCATACAGACTTTCAAAGTAGTCTCTGATGATCTTTTGAATTTCATTGGTTTCTGTTGTGATGTCCCCCTTTTCATTTCTGATTCGGTTTACTAGGGTTCTCTTTCTTTGTGAGTCTTGTTTATTGATCCTATTTATTTTCTCGAAGAACCAGCTCTTTCTTTCATTGATCTTTCAGATTGTTTTATGGGTTTCCATATTGTTAATCTCTGTCCTACGTTGTATTATTTCTTTCCTTCGCTCCAGTTTGGGTTCCTTCTGCAGGTACTTCTGATACTTTCCAAGCAATCCTGAAATTCATATGGAACAACAAATGCCCACAAATAACTAAAGCAATTCTTGGGAAAAAGATGATGGGAAGCATCACCCTCCCCAATCTTAAACTACTACAAAGCGGTAACAATTAAAACATCATAGTACTGGAACAAAGACAGAGCCCCAGACCAATGGAACAGGGTGGAATATCCCTACACACCACCCCAATTGTATGAACACATAATCTTTGATAAAGGAGCAAAAAATGTAAAGTGGTGCAAGGAGAGCCTCTTTAACAAATGGTGCTGGCATAACTGGCCAACCACATGCCAAAGAATGGGCTTAGACCTTGACCTGACACCATGCACAAAAGTCAGATCAAAATGGATTAAAGACCTCAACATCAGACCACAATTCATAAGGTACATTGAAGACAAGTTTGGAAAAAACCCTCCATGCTATTTAAGCCAAAGGTGTCTTCAAAGATGACATGGAACTAAGCAATCAAGTAGAAACATAAATAAACAAATGGGACTATATTAAACTAAGAAGCTTCTGCACTGCAAAAGACACAGTGACCCGAATATATGGGTAATCTACAGAATGGGAAAGGATATTCACCCAATACCCATCTGATAAAGGGTTGATATCAAGGGTATATGAGGCACTGGTTGAACTCTACAAGAAGAAAACATCCAGCCCCATCAGAAAATGGGGTGAAGAAATGAACACAAACTTTCTCAAGGAAGAAATATGAATGGCCAAAAGATACATGAAAAAATGCTCTGCATCACTAATCATTAGGGAGATGCAGATCAAAACATCACCTCACACCACCTCACACCACAGAGACTGGCACACATCCTAAAGAACAGAAGCAACCGCTGTTGGCATGGATGTGGGTAGAAAGGGACCTTCTACACTGCTGGTGGGAATGCCAACCCGTTCAACCCTTCTGGAAAACAATATGGCCACTCCTCAAAAAATTAGAAATTGAGCTCCCATTTGACCCAGCAATACCACTTCTTGGAATATACCCCAGAGAGGCAAAAAGATATAGTCGAAATGACATCTGCACATGTATGTTTATCTCAGCACTGTTTATGATAGCCAAAATCTGGAAAAAAACCAAATGCCTGAGAACAGATGACCAGCTAAAGAAACTTTGGTACATCTACACAATGGAATACTATGCAGCTATCAGAAAAGACGAAGTCATGAACTTTGCATACAAGTGGATCAACATGGAAAGTATCATGCTAAGTGAAATGAGTCAGAAAGAGAAACATAGACATAGAAGAATTGCACTCATCTGCGGAGTATAAAACAACAGAATGGAGGACTAACACCCACGAATAGCAGAAATAAGTACCAGATTTGCTCCATGGTTTGGAGGCCAGCCTCACATGCTAGGGGAATGGGCAGCTCAGATAGAGAAGGGAATACTAAGCAAAAATGTGCTTGGAGGACCCACTCGGGATGGGAGAGGTATGCTCAGAGCAGACTATAGACCCAACACATTGTCCACCCAAGACCTCCATTGCTAATCACAATGCCCAAGGGAGAAAGGGAACAGCAGGGGAATGCCTTGCCAAAGACTCGGGGTGGGAATGGGGTGGGGTGGGAGTGGGTGGGAGGGATGATGGGGTCATCAGTGGAGGACAGGCACTGGTGCAGGGATAGATACTCAAGTTGTATATGACTAAAACACAAGCACAAGAGCATGTAAACCTGTATCTGAACCCCCACGGTGATTCATTAATAAAAGAAAAAAATAAAATAAAAAAGAAGATGGGAGGCATTATTTTTCCTAATTTCAAACTTAATGCAGAACAATAGTAATTAAAGCACCATGGTACTAAAATAATGATAAACCCTCAAGTCAATGAAATAGAATTGAAAATTCAGATATAAGCCCTTAGGCATATTGTCAGTTAGTATTTGGTAAAGGAGCAGAAAATATGAATGGAGCAAGAAAAGCCTATTCAACACGTGTTATTGAGAAAACTGGTCAGCCACATACAAAACTATAAGCTTTGAGCTCTTTCTGACACCATCCACTCTACTAAAAATGGATTAAAAATCTCTATATCAGATCTGAATCCATAAGATACATAGAGAAAAATCATAAACCAGCTCTGCATAACATCGATACTAGAGGCATAATTAAAGATGAAATGCAAATGACCAAAAAAGTGGAAACAAATATGAGAAGAGCCAACAGATTAGGAGGAATTATTTACCCAATACCCAGCTAATAAATGAATATATACATTTTATATATTTATCACTGCAGCACTGTCGTCCCTTGTTCATTGATTTGCTTGAGTGGGCACCAGTAATGTCTCCATTGTGATACTTGTTACTGTTTTTGGCATAACAAATACACCACGGGTAGCTTGCCAGGCTCTACCGGGCAAGATACTCTCGGTAGTTTACTGTACTCTCCAAAGAGGGCCAGAGGAATCGAACCCAAGTCGGCCATGTGCAGGGCAAACGCCCTACCTGCTGTGCTATTGCTCCAGCCTGAAAGTAGTGAGTGGTCGCAAGGTCAACCTAATGTCAACCCGCTGCAAATCTCTTACTATACCTACTAATATTAAACTCTATCAAAGTATGTTTAGAAAATATGTAGTGTTTAGCATTTAATAGAGATCATAAACATTAGCATAATGTTTTTAACATATATATTTATATATATACATATATATATCCCACAGATAACCATGGGAATATATACTTAAGTAATCCCTTCCCCTGCCATTTTTTTTACTGGGGGGTGCCATACCCAGCAGTGATCAGGGATCAATCCTTGTGTGCTCAGGGAACCATATAGGGTGTTGGATTGGCTGCATACAAGTCAAGCACCCTATGCACTGTACTGTATCTCTGGACTCAGTGTTTGATTTCTACTCACATACTCTAGTAGTACCAAAGCATCTATAAAGTTTCACATGATTACTTCCAGAACTGTTAAGTACGAACATTCTTTTTAAGATATGCAACACAAAGATCAAGCTGTAAATTACATTGAATTATTTCCAATTACAATAGTCACATTTGTTATAAAGCAAGATTTTTTTAGAATGTATTATTTTAGTAACAGGAAGATGTCCCCAAGGGTCAGAGCACATACCTTTAAAGCAGGAGCCCAGATTACAATTCTGGGTTACCACATGGTCCCATAGCACCACCAGGTGTAACCCCCCCCCCACCAACCCTCACTATTCCTTCTATCTTTCCAAGTTATTCTTTTTACAGAAATAAAAAGGTATGTAAGAGCCTTCCCCATTATAGAATCTTTTTTTTTTGGAGGGTCACACCCATCGATGCACAGGGATTGCTCCTGGCTCATGCACTCAGGAATTAGCCCTGGCTGTGCTCAAGGGACCACATGGGATGCTGGGAATCAAACCTGGGTCAGCTGCATGCAAGGCAAATGCCCTACCTGCTGTGCTATTGCTCTAGTCCCAACCCATAATATAATCTTTTATGGCAAACTTCCTTCCCACCTATCTCAAGGAAAACACTTTTAGTGAAATTTTAGCGTGTGTGTTCAAAGCACAATATAGTTGTTTCCAGGATCGTGACACACAGAAGATCCAGTGGATTGATCATTTCATTGAAGAATTTCACACCAATGACAAATGGGTTATACTTGCATTGAAACAAATTAGAGAAATTTGTAGTTTATTTGGTGAAGCACCTCAAAACTTAAGGTAATGCTTTAATAGAAATCTTCAACATTTTATTCATGAATATAGTTGTAAAAAAAACAGCATATCCATTGGGACACTCAAGAGTTGAGTAGGATGGCTAGATGCTATTAGATTGGTTCGTTTGGAACAAAACAAGTTTCCCTGATCATATATTCACCTCTTTTGATTAATCTGATAAATTAGGGTTTTGGAAAGGACAGAAAAAAATAATTATATATTTATATATTCAAAATATATAAAGCACTTTAAAAGAATAAAAACATCTAGCCCTATCAAAAACTGGAGAGAATAGATTAACAGAAAATTCCTCAAAGAAAATTCCTCACTGTATGAGTGAAATGCAAACACAAAAGTTCATAAGTTAGTAACTGTACACCACAGTGATTCTCTAATAAAATTTTTTTTAAAAAATCCAATGGCCAAGAGGCAAATGAAGAAATGTTCTATATCACTAATCATCAGGGAAATGTAAACAAAAACAACAATGAAATACAACCTCACTCCCCATCACACACACAAGAAACCAATAACCAGTTTTGGTGAGGATGCGGAGATGAAAGGACCCTCCTCATTCACTTCTGGTAGAAATGTCTACTTATCCAGTCTTTTTAGAAAACAGTATGGATATTCCTCAAAAAAAACTTGAGCTTTCATATGACACAGAAATTCCACTGCTGGGGATATATCCAAGGGCACAAAGACATTGCACTTCTGTGTTAATTGCAGCATCATTCACAATAATCAGAATTTGGAAACAACCCAAGAACAGATGAGTAGATAATGAAACTATGGTACATCTACAAAATGTAATATACTACACAGCTGTTAGGAAAAGAAAATGTAAAGAAATTTGTTTATACATGGATGGACATGGAGAGTATCATGATGGGTGAAATGAGTCAGAGGGAGAACGACAGACATGAAATGACTACACTCATTTGCTGGATATAAAACCATATAGTATGAGAATAATACTCAAAGATAATAGAAACAAGTGCCAGGAGGAGTGTTCTAGAGTAGAAATATTGCCACCACAAGAAGGGGGGGTGGGAAATGTGGGAAAGAGAAGGGACCACTATGACAAGGGTAGCAGGAAATGATCACTTTGGACAAGAATGGGGTGCTGAAAGGAAGTGATATGCATTATATCCATTTAGTAATCATATAGTGAAACACAATACCTATATAGAAAAGGAAGAAAATTTATGCCTCAGAAATGGAGAAATCGTGGGGTGAGGGGGTGGGGTGGGGCATAGATCAGGAGGGAAACTGGAGACATTGGTGATGTCAAATGTGCACCAGTGGAAGGATAGGTGTCAGAACATCGTATGACTGAAACTGCATTATGAACAACTTTGTGACTGTGTATTTCATAGTGATTCAATAAGGGGGAAAAAACGAGGTGGGGCAGTAGGAAGACTTGCTCTTCAAGCCCTTGTAGAGAACACATGAAAAAGGAAAAAGACATGAGCAAAGAGAAATAGAGAGACCATTCTGGGATCTGTGTCCATCGCTCAAGTAAGAGATTTCAATGTCTTGATAGAAAACTTTTACAATATTGATCATTTTTATTTCTTGTTTGGAATTATAGTTACATATGTTTATTTGTTGTCTGAAATTCATGGAACTGTACACATCATATGTGTAACTATTATTTATACCATTTTTACCATATGTGTATATCTAAGTGATGCATTTCTAGAAATTCAATGGAAGAAACACAAATAAAAAGATAACATATCTCTTAAATGTACTATCACCATATTTTATATTTTTGCTTCATTTTTGTATAAAGTATATAAGATTCAGTATGTGACATTGAATACTTTATAACTGGTTTTGAATGCTGTGATTAAGAGTAGTTGGAATCAGTGTGTACTATATGCTCTTAAATGTTTTTAGTAGTTTTAAGAAGTACATGGTATCATAGTTTTGCTAAAAGGGCAAATTAGCTGGTGGAGGATTCCACCTAATGAATTACAGTTATGATATAGATTTTAAAGTATGAAACAGATCATTTAAAACAAGATTATGTTTTGAATGTTGAATGATTTTTGTGCTATTAAATGTTAACTGCTATTTTAAAATATTTGAGTATGTACTTAAATTATTAGAAAATCCTAATAGGTGTAAAATACTACATAGAATTCTAATATTGCTTAAAATTCAAGACTGATGATAGTTATCATTTCTGAACAATTGTATGGTGGTAAAGGTATGGTACATGCTTTGTGTCGATTCATTTAATCTTCATATTTATTTCATAAATTTGTAGTTGATATTATCTCATCCACACAACAGAGCCTGACAAGCCACCCGTGGCGTATTCAATATGCCAAAAACAGTAACAACAACTCTCACAATGGAGATGTTAATGGTGCCCGCTTGAGCAATTATATTAGGCATTGATTTTATTTTAACAACTCAATTTGTTCTCATTCTATTTTTACCTAGCTTCATCCACATTATATTTTGACTTTTTAAATGGCTTTACCAATAGCTTCAGGTAAAGCAGTTGTTCAGATTAAATCAAAGTAGTTTTTTGACAACAAATTAAATGCTGACCTCCAGAACTTTATGTCATGAGCATGGTGAGAGTCACTGTCACTGTGACTGTCATCCTGTTGCTGATAATTGAGATCCATTAGAATGATTCACCCATTCTCATTGTAGCTGTACAAATTTTAAATACTCAAGGTTCAAATATGGATTCTTCCATAGTGTGCCAAAAACTGTCATGTCTCATTAATATTTAATTTAATCTTTTAAATTAATATTTAATTTTAAAATAATTACTAATATAATCTTTGATTGCAGAACCCCATGATTGATTCAACTGTTAAGTTATTTCCTTGAAAATGTTTTAACAAATTCAATAAAATCTTAAAAAAATAGCTATTTTAGGGTTACCTTCTAGGTTCTATCATAGAATATCTGTTATTATTTGACTTTTAAAAGATCTTCCTAGCTTTTTGAGTAAGATTGTTATCTTCATGTAAAACCCGATGATTCTTGGTGACCTACTGAATATGGAACATAGAAAATATTGAAAAATCAAAGATGCCATTGAAGATCCACACCTTGGAAGAATATTATCTTCTTCCATTAACTGAGGTAAAGATGGTAGGTGAAGAGCAATATTGTGGAACAACAGTGACAGGTAAACCTGGCAAATTTTGTTTTATTTATTAAATTTTATTTATTTACTTTTATTTGGGGGCCATGCCACATTCTGCTAAAGGCTAACTCATGACTCTTCTCTGGAGTAACTCCTGTACTCCTGTACTTATGTCATTAGAAAACCATAAGTGGCTGGGGACTAAATGTGGGCCAGCTGTGTGCAAGGCAAGTTGTTCCATCTCTCCGTATTTATTTAGAGAATTTTCAGGTAGAGGTGATCCAAACAATTTAGCTTACACTGTACTTCAGGTGTCCTAGAAGGTAGTCAAGTTTGAGATATCAATACTGTAGTAAGTTCGGAAAGTGACTAATATTGTGAAAAGCATTTCAATCAACAGAGTAAAGAAGAGAAACAAGGGCCTCTTTTTAGTAGGAACTGCTGAAGTCTGATGACTTAAATAGGGAAAGATGAAGGAGAAGGACTGAAGATCCACAGAAAACAAAATATCTGAAGACAATCCAAAAAATGTTTAGAGGTAATGTGAAATTGGCAGTAGGAAATAGTTCTAATTACTACAGATTGGGTTAATAAAGACTATCTAACTTTAAGAATCTAGTTAATGAGGGCAAAAGGGTTAGCACCAGGGTTCGGGATTTGTCTTGCACACTTCTGAACCCAGTTTGGTCCCCTGCATTTAGCCCCAAGTCCCCACTAAGGATGATTATTGAGGGTAAGTCAGGAATAAAGACGGGCAGATGCATCCCCTCCCCTACAAGCAAACACAGCCTACTCAGTGAATTACTCCTGTGCCTCAATAGAAACTTGTTTTTTATGAGCACACAAAGCTAGAAACTGATTTTTAAAAATATTTTTCCTACTGCTGGAGTGATAGCACAGCGGGTAGGGTGTTTGCCTTGCATGTGGCCGACCCGCGTTCGATTCTTCCATCCCTCTTGGAGAGCCCCGGCAAGCTACCAAAAGTATCCCACCCACAGGGCAGGGCCTGGCAAGCTACCTGTGGCATATGCCAGAAACAGTAACAGCAAGTCTCACAATGAAGATGGTACTGGTGCCCGCTCGAGCAAACAATGAACAACTGGATGACAGTGCTACAGTGCAGTGCCATTGCTTTGACTTACACAGAGTCACAGAATATTACCTAACCATATAATAGTAAGATACACTGTACATTTAAACAACATTAAAGATGACAATGAATGTTAAAATACAGGAATGTTTCTATTGAGAGATACAGATGAAATTTTTATATACTTTCAGAAAGAATTTTGGTTTTAGTTTTGGACTTCATGAGGAAAAGAAATAGATACATAGAGATATAATAGATATATAGTATGAGGAGAAGCAAACGAGGAGGGAAAAAAATCAAAAATAGTTTTTAAGAGCAGTTGAACTGGATAAGTTAAGAAGAAAGTGGAGAGCCAGAAAGACAGCAAAGGGGTTAAGACATTTGACTTACAGCCAACCCAGGTTCAATTCCTCGAAGGATCTGCCATCTCTTGAACACTGGTAGGAGTGATCCCTTAGCTCAGAGCCAGGAACTAGCCTGATCACAGCCATCTGTGGACCTTCCCAGCAGGAAAGAGAGAGAGAGAGAGAGAGAGAGAGAGAGAGAGAGAGAGAGAGAGAGAGTACAATATACAGTGAAAAAAAGCACAGATTAAATATAACCAAGTTATATTTTTACCCATGAAAGTGTGTAAAACATCTGTCTATCATGTGGTCATTCTGGGTTTGGGGTTTGGGCTCACCTACCAAGTTTTGACATGGCGTATGGTCCCACAAGCATCCACAGAGGTGGTCTTTGAGCCAAGAGCCAGAGTAAGCCCTGAGGCCAACTTGCTGTGACCCATAAAAAAAAAGAAGTAGAAGAAAGTAAGAGAAAAAAGAAAGAGGGTATAGGCTGGGAAGTTCTTGAAGTAGAACTATTTCTTTAAAAAAATTAATAAAGATATATGAAAAAGGGGGAAAATTAGAGAACCCACTATCTTAATATTTTCAGTGACATAATATGGTTCAGTGACAATTTATTAGGGCATAATCTTGCCAAAGTAGAATGAAACGTTGAGGCAATTTAAATATTTTTAACTAACAGAACAGTATGTATAGGGGTTGACAAATACATTTAATGGTCTAACTGGATCAGACTCCATTATCATAAGAAATGTCCTTTATCAGATTCATTTCTTAGGGAAGTTTTTAAGTTTGTACAAAATTGATTAGAAGGTACCAAGATTATTCATATAGCCTTTGCCCATGGTGGAATGCTTTCACTTGTATCACTTGTCATCCCGTTGATCTTCGATTTGCTCAAGCGGGAGCCAGTAGCGTCTCCATCTGTCCCTGTTGCGTGCTAGTGTAACCCAATGGTATCTATTTGCTCCAGGAACAGTAAGAGGCTCAAACTGTTCATTCAGGGTTTTGACGAAGAAGTCTGACCATCTCGTTGATGGGCAGCCACATGGTCTTTTGTTGTCCTATGGAATCCAGTTGGTAACAGCTCTAGTCCAGCAGTCATCTCTGAATCGCTTTGCATGACCGGCCCATCTGATTTTTGGCAAATGAGACAGCGTTCCTGATTCTTTACTGTCAACAGAGATCGGAACTCCGGATTTCTTCTCTCACTTAAGTGAAACATGATACTTCAAGCATAGCTCTTTCAACTCCTCTTTGGGATACCCGAATAGCATTCTCATCCTGTTTGCATAGGGCCCAGGTCTCTGAGGCGTATGTTAGTAAAGGAAGAATGGTCGAGTTAAAAAGATGTGCCCAGAACCAGAGGTTCCTCGTCCTCTTAACCACTTCTTCAATGTTCTTGAAGGCGTTCCACACTGCTGTCTTCCTCCTGCACAGTTCTGGCACCAAGTCGTTCCTCATGTTGAGTTCTCGACCCAGGTATATATAGCTGCTGCATTCGGAGATGTTCGTTCCATTGAGAGCAAATGGAACATCAGGGATTAGTTCATTTTTCATGAACATTGTTTTGCTGAGATTCAGCTGCAGTTCAACCTTTCCACACTTTCCACGGTTGAAGATGGCCAGCATTTGTGCCGCTTGGCTAATGTTTGGTGTTATGAGAACGATGTCATCAGTGAAGCGGAGGTGGTGTAGTTGCCGACTGTCTATCTTCACTCCCATTCCTTCCCATTCCTGTCATCATATGACGTTCTCGAGGGTGGCACTGAAGAGTATCGGTGAAGTGGTATCACCCATTGGTGGAATGTTTTATTATATTCAAATAAGTAATGCTTTATTTGAAAGCATCATTCAACAGTTATTACAGACAAAGGGAATAAATAATATAAAGGGAAATAATAAATAAGGAAAACTATAACTTGTTGGTTGAATACCTTATACTCTACAGGTTTCATTCTTAGAAGTAGTAGTTTGATTCATTTCAGTTTTGTTTTGTTTTATTTTGCTTTGTTGTTTCCTTGTTTCCCGATGAGTTGAAAGCTATTTGTGCATTTCTGGGTGTGACCCATAAAGAAAAAAAAAGTGTCTCTCACAAAAGCAGGGTAGGAAGCAAATGGTGAGGGTGGGTTGGGGGCATGTGCTGGTGTATGGATGTGGACACTGGTACACAGTTGCATACGTAGTTACGCTATACCTCCACATTTCTTAGTACTGTCAGCGTATAGGATCACAGAAAATCTGATGGGGAAAGTTGCATCGAAGACCTCAAGCTCACTCAGCCTAAATAATAATACAGAGGCTCAACTAGGACAAATTGGCGTAGTAAATCCTCAGATAATAACTTTACCTCACCATTGTGAGAGGTAACAATGGTCACAAATTGACTTTTATTGATCAAGGTTTTGATAATCCCATTTGCCTTTGTGCTGAAGCAAATTTATTTGTACCTGCAAATGGGTAGTAGGTATGTGGGGACATTGGTGGAGGGAAGGTCACACTGGTGGTGGAATTGGTGTTGGAATATTTAATGCCTAAATCAACTATATTACTAACAATTTGATAAACAAACAGGGTGCAATATTTTTTAAAAATTCAGACATTTTTTCAAATGTTTTTTCCTATGTATAATAAGGAGTATGATGGCTGACATTTGTACTTCATGAGTTTTTGTAGTTACCTCAAAGGATCTTTTTCTGAGCTATTTCAAAGGTGAGTTTTAATGAATTTTGAAATTCCACATTCAATTCAGACAAGAAAGCCATATGCAGATGAACTTATTCTCAATCTGCTTATCATTGCTTTCCTTCAAACCCCAAATTGCATATAAACAGGAAAACTAATCAACTGAAGCAGAAACACAGTATCAATTAGGTTGATGCTTGGGATTGAAAAGACAGCAAAGAAAATTAATATCAATTAGTTTGATAATAAAATATCAAAACCATATAATATGTGTAAAGTTGGGATTTTGCAAATAATTTTTATATGAATGTTTAAAATCTTTCAAGTAAGTATAGATATTAATGTAGACAGGCAGGGAGATGCAGCTGTTTTCTGATTTTGACCTAAGTGTTGTGTTAGTTCATCACAGCAATTATATCTGTTATAATAACCCAGGTTACTTACAAGGCATTTAATGTCTATAAAAATTGAATTTGTTTACCCTCCTTGTCTTATGAATTACCCACACTTCCTTCTCTGTATTTTAAATGTTTCTAAAACTGCTATAGACTGTAGTGATAGCACAGCAGATACGGTGCTTGCCTTGCACGCAGACAACCTGGGTTTGCTTCCTCCATCCCTCTCGGAGAGCCCAGCAAGTAACCGAGAGTATCCTGCCCTCACGGCAGAGCCTGGCAAGTTCCCCATGTTGTATTCAATATGCCAAAAACAGTAACAAGTCTCACAATGGAGATGTTACTGGTGCCCGCTGGAGCAAATCGATAAACAACAGGATGACAGTGATACAGTGAAAACTGCTATATGTCAGGCAAATCATATGCGACTGTTATATGTTCACAGAGATTGTTTTAGTTAAAGTTTTCATTCCACTGTGTTAAAAAATGTAAAGGCCAGAGGATCATGCAGCTTGTCTTACTCTTGGTGCCACGTATAGTCCCCTGAGCACCACTGTGAGTGATTCCAAAGTGCAGATTCAAGGAGGAAGCCCAAGCAACACTGGGTGTGGCAAAAATATAAAAATTTCAAAATATTTTAAAAAAGAAATCTTTTAGGGGACGAGAGATAGTACATGGGGTAGGGTGCTTACCTTACAAGTGGTAGATCCGAGTTTGATCTCCTCCAGCACCCCCTAAGCCTCTCTGAGCCCACCAGGATTCCTGAGCCGAGAACAGGAGTAGCCTCTGAGCAACTACTGGATGCGGTAAAAACACACAGACTCTCTTGAAAATATATAATGAACAACTGAAAAAAGATGAATTCATTACTTCACAAGGGAGATAGCAAAATGTTGATGTCTGAAAGAAAATAAAGATAAATGATAGATGGGGATATGAATTATGTATTATTTATATACCTATATGTAATAACTAGTCCCACACACATATTTTTTTTCACTTTTTAACATTTTTTATTTATTTTTTAGTTAGGGAATCACTGTGAGGGTACAGTTACAGATTTACATATTTTCGTGCTCGTGTTTCCCTCATACGATGTTCGAGAACCCATCCCTCCACCAGTGCCCATTCTCCAACACCAATAAACCCAGTATTCCTCCCACTCCCAAATCCCTTCTCCCCCCTCCCCACCCTGCCTCTGTGGCAGGGTATTCCCTTTTGTTCTCTCTCTCCAATTGGGTGTTGTGGTTTGCAATAGGGGTGTTGAGTGGCCATTGTGTTCAGTCTCTAGTCTACTTTCAGCACGCATCTCCTTTCCCTCGAGTGGTCTCCAAACACATTTTACTTGGTTTTCCCTTCTCTATCTGAGCTGCCTTTTCCCCAGAATGTGAGGTCAGTATCCAAGCCATGGAGCCAACCTCCTGGTACTTATTTCTACTATTCTTGGGTGCTAGTTTCCTACTCTGTTATTTTATATTCCACAGTACAATCTTTCTATGTCTGTCTCTCTCTTTCTGATTCATTTCACTTAGCATGATACTTTCCATGTTGATCCACTTATATGCAAAGTTCATGACTTCATTTTTTCTAACAGCTGCATAATATTCCATTGTATAGATGTACCAAAGTTTCTTTAACCAGTCATCTGTTCTCAGGCACTCGGGTTTTTTCCAGATTCTGGCTGTTGTAAACAGTGCCACGATGAACATATAAGTGCAGATGTCATTTCGACTATACTTTTTTACTTCTCCAGAATATATTCCCAGCCGTGGTATTGCTGGGTCAAATGGGAGCTCAATTTCTAATTTTTTGAGAAGCGTCCATATTGTTTTCCAAAAGGACTGAACCAGTCAGCATTCCCATGAGCAGTGTGGAAGGTGTAACTTATAATATGTGTGTTTTCCCACACACATAAGTTACTAAATTCTCACATATTCTAGATTAATAGTATATATCCTTAGATAATAAAATGCAATGCCTTTATACTGAATAGAAATCAATTCTATTTGCATTTGAAATAAAACATCTTTATTCATATGAATTTGCACAATTCTTGACTTTTTAAGTTAACCCCTTTCCCTTTAGAGTTAAAAATTACTGTATCACTGTCACCCTGTTGTTCATCAATTTACTCAAGCAGATGCCAGTAAGGTCTCCATTCATCCCAGCCCTGAGATTTTAGCAGCCTCTCCTACTCATCTTTCCCAATGATTGGAGGCTTCTTTCAGGGTCAGGGGAATGAGACCTGTTGCTACTGTTTTTGGCATATCAAACATGCCACGGGGAGCTTGCCAGGCTCTGTCGTACGGGCGGATACACTTGGTAGCTTGCTGGGCATATATATTTATTTTCCTGTATGGTGATGTGTCACACAGCAGCTTTGTGGCCGCATGGTTGAGAAATATGTTCACTCATATGTGAGGCGTGGCTGGAGCATGTGGAAAGCAGCATGGAGCATGGCGGCAGTTGAGTAGTGAAGATCGGCTGCTGGGATTGGGTCCCTTGGGGCAGAAAGTGCTCTCACCCGACCCCCTCTGGGGCACCCTGAGTTAAAACAGCCTGGCTCAGAGTCTGATGGTATGGTTATGGGGGACTTATTTTATGCACCCTTCCCAGAGTTAAAAATAATCTTTTCAATAGGAGAAGAACTAAAGGCATATTGTTGACATATTATATATAACTCAGATTCTCTAGTTCTGTGTCTTGGATAATTTTTATTAAACCATTATTTTCTAGTATACACCAAATTTTTAGTTCTTTTATCCTTTATAAAAATGCTTTGAACAACCTCAAGAAAATTCTTGGACCCACTGAATCCTCTATTGTTCACCAGGTATATCACCAATATCACACTTTAGATCAAAACAATAATTATTATGCATGTCTTTTCTCTCTCCTCAATGACTAATCATATTCCTAGAATGTAGGAGCAATCAACTTACACTATCATTAGGAAATCCTAGTTAGAAACCTAGTTCTATCATTTAGTAGCTATATTACTTTGGACAACTTATTCAAACAGGGAGGATATTATTGATCTCATCTTAACAAAATTATATCTAAACCATTGAATTTGGTGGGGCTCAGGGGTTATACCAATTCCTTTATATGGATTAATAAATTTAACCCTCATAATGCACTTTGAGGGCCAAATTTATATTAATTATATAGGGAAATAAATAGAGGAAGTAATTTGATCAAATAAAATGATTGAGTTTAGATAAGACTGTTTTATGTCTTGTCCTAAAAATAATAATTATTAACTTAATTTTTATTCTCTTAAATCTTCAGAGCCTAATGCCTAACTTCTAATTTCATGTGTACAAATAATGAAACATTTACAATAAACTGTCCTGAAACTAAGTTAAGTTTTAATATGTTATTAAACATATAACCTCATAGTTACTTTGTGTAACTTACTTATGAGACTGCCATATCAATGGCCAGTTGTCCTTAGTATTTGGAAACATGAAAGGGCTGCTTTACTTTTGCTCTTTAATCCCCCGAGCATTTTATTGCATTGATATTTGCACTCAAAAGCCATAGACATCTATAACTCTATAGAACTCAGCATTCAACAGTATGCTCACAAGGTCTAAAGCTCTATAACACCTGATCTGTGTAGACCACAATAAAATTGGGGGGGGGGGGTAAAGCAAGCATGAGAGTTACAAAGCCATCACAACATAACCGAAGACCTAAAGTAACTCCAGACCTCTAAAGGAACTGAAGGTAAAATGATTTCTGTGAAACAATGACATTTTAGTGCACCGGAAAAAAAGTATTTAGATTTGGAACAATGGATCGGTGAGAGGGTTGGCAAAACAAACAGCAAAAGAGCTTGGAAATGGGAACAGAACTATCATTTGTTTTTCTTTTTTTGTGTTTAATTCTCAATACTATTTATTGTTTAGGCACTATTATTTACAATATATTGTTATTATGCTTTCAAGGCTACTAAGAAGAGGAGTCCAGCAAATTAGATTGTCGTAGTAGTTACTTTAATGCTCGAAATAATTTATTAAATAACCAATGATAAAATGACCAATTTTTAGTTATTTACTCAATAAGTAAGCTTAAGAAAAATAAATTGTAGATACTGAAGAGACAGTACAGTAGGTACAATGCTTACCTTGAGTGCTTCTGCACAGGGTTGAGTCCCCAGCCACACATAACACCCTCACGCCCTGCCAGAAGTCATCCCTGAACAGAGGCAGGAGTCAGCTCTGAACGTCGCCAGCTATGGCCCTGAAGCAAAACAAGAAGACTGAACCCTTTTGTTTCTCCTGTAGCCTTCAAGGGAATTTTACATTTTTAAGTCTTTCTCTGGGAGTGCTGAGGAAATAATGCTGTATTTTTTGTTTGAGTGAAGAATTTGGGTTGCTTGATTATGATTTTGCATAAATAAAAAATGTATTTATAAGTGTGCAATATCTATTTAATTCATTGGCTGTTCGTGGGCAGGTTCAATTTTCAGATATAATGAGACATTCTAGAGAATAAAGGAGATGAATATATACTTTATCAAACAAAACAAGATGGCTCATAAAAGAGTCAACTGGATAGAATTTTATAATGCTTTACAAAGATTGCCATGATTCTGTCTCACCAAAAGTACTGCATACATTATTTACTCAAAGGAATAAATTTAAAATTTCTAAGATTATCAACCTTAATTCTTTAGAAATAATGATTTATCTAATAATCACATCAGTCTTGAGATACATACATACATGTTGAGGTATATCTCATATACATATCTCAACATTGATGCAAATATATATTCATATATATATTCATATATACATACACATGTGTTTGTGTGTGTAAATCCCACAACAGTGAGGAGATGTGTAAATCCCCCTCACTCCCGCTGAGATTACATGTGAAAGGAAGTTCTTGAGCTCTCTGGGCAGCTCTCTCTCGCCACCCGTTTCTCCACCAGGCGCAGCTGTTGCCTTGGATGGATGAAGGAAGAATGAGGGCCAAGCTGGTTGCTGATTAGTTGCCATTCATTCAATCTCTCGTCTCTCCCGGCTCTCTCCAACCCTCTGTGTGCATGTGTGTATCTCTCTCTAACCACGCAATTGTTTCTTCCTGCTGTATCTGTCCTCCCTCTCTCTCTCTCTCTCTCTCTCTCTCTCTCTCTCTCTCTCTCTCTCTCTCTCTCTCTCTCTCTCTCTCTCTCTCTCTCTCTCTCTCTCCTTTTCTCTTCTTCTTAAATTCCCCCTTTGTCCCCAGAGCTGCTCTATTTTATCCTCTCCCCATGCCTCCACAACTACGCCTCCCCACAGGAAGTGCAATAAAAAATGTTTGTCCAGACTTCCCAACCACCTGCAGCCCACAAGGGCAAAACAGCCCTTAAGGTGTGTTTCTCCTCTCCTTAGAAATGCAACTTAATTAGCAGCTTTAATTCTCCTTCCTAATACTTATCATTCTGTATGGACACAGTAATAGACACTTTTAGGCTTATAGGGTGACTCTTCTGTGGGTATCTCACCTCAGACTCAGACTACAGTGCTCAGGCCAAATTAATCATTCCTAACCCATGAATGCTCAAGGCCCCTCTCCACAAGTTTGGATAAGCCTCACACATTAAGGAACCAGCAGAGGAACCCAGGTGTGTGGGACCTGGGGCTGAGACCTCCCAGCCTGCTCAGATTGGGACTGGGCCTTTCAGCCCCGATGTTCCATTTTCCAGTAGCTAGGAGGTCACACCCAGGGACTGCCCCAGTGCTGTGTAATCCTAGCTATGGCCAACATCCAAAGACTATAAAACCAAGCTCCAGGAAGCTTATTGCTTATAGCCTAGTTCTCCCTCTAGGAGAACTTGGCAAGCTACCGAGAGTTTCCTGCCCCCATGAGAGAACCTCACAAACTCCCCATGGCATATTCATATGCCAAAACCAGTAACGATGATGGTCTCATTCCCCTGACCCTGAAAGAGCCTCTAATGCGGCACCATTTTAGAAGCCATAGAGAGGCTTCTTAAATCTCAGGGCTAGGACGAATGGAGACATTACTAAGACTGCTCGAGAAATTCGATAATCAACGGGATTATGATGATGATGAACACAACCAGGGTTCAAATCTAGTTATTACTTTGGGATCATGACAGCATTTGTCTTTGACCAAGCTCTTAACTTATAGTTAAGCATTACGCATTTTGGCCAGGCCCATATTGATGCCAGGGTAGCTCATCGCTCACCACTTGCCCTGGGTACATCCAGTCCCTCGTCAGGAAACTGCCTTGGGGATCTAGGAAGTAAGGGCAACTGAGGCTTAAGAACAGAGAGCAGATGTCCAGGAGGTAATATTATCTGGAGTCAGTCAACTCCCAAGACACAGGCTTGTCTTTTTTTTTTTTAAGTCTCTTTAAATTTATTCTTATGTCAGACTCAAATAAATGTAATGTCTCTTAAACTTGGCACCAATTAAACCAGAGCTAAATTTTTCTGTGTCTTACTTTATGAACAAATATTCTTGTATCACTTGTCATCCCGTTGATCTTCGATTTGCTTGAGCGGGCACCAGTCACGTCTCCATTTGTCCCTGTCACGTGCTAGTGCAGCCCAAAGATATCTGCTTGCTCCAGGAACAGGAAGAGCCTCAAATCATTCATTCAGGGAGTTGACAAAGAAATCTGACCATCAAGTTGGAGGGTGGCCACGAGGTCTTCTGACATCCCTTGAAATCCAGTCAGTAACAGCTCTAGTCCAGCGCTCATCTCTGAATCGCATTACATGACCGGCCCATCTGATTTCTGATGCCTTGGCAAACAAGACAGCATCCCTGATTTTTGACTGTCGACAGAGGTCAGAACTCCGGATTCCTTCTCTCACTTGAGTGAGACATGATATTCCTAGCATAGCTCTTTCGATTCCTCTTTGGGATACCCTAATACCATTCTAATCCTGTTTGCATAGGGCTCAGATCTCTGAGGCATATGTTAGTACAGAGAGAACAGTGAAGTCAAAAAGATGTGCCAGGAGTCAGAGATTCTTCATTCTCTTAACCACTTCTTCAACGCTCTTGAAGGCATTCCACACTGCTCTCTTCCTCCTGTGCAGTTCTGGCACCAAGTCATTCTTCATGTTGATTTCTCATCCCAGATATACATAGATGCTGCATTTGGAGATGGTCGTTCCATTGAGAGCAAATGGAGCTTCAGGGACCAGTTCATTTTTCATGAACATTGTCTTGTTGAGAGTCAGCTGCAATCTGACCTTTCCACACTCGTGGTCGAAGTCGGCCAGCATTTGTGCCGCTTGGCTAATATTTGGCGTTATGAGAACTATGTCATCAGTGAAGCAGAGGTGGTGTAATTGCTGACCGTCTATCTTCACTCCCATTCCTTCCCATTTCAGTCGTCACATGATGTTCTCGAGAGTGGCAATGAAGAGTTTCGGTGAAATGGTATCACCCTGCCTCACCCCTCTCTTTACATCAACGATCACTTCCTTGTAGAATGGCGAGATCTTGATAGTGAATCCACAATACAACTTGCAGAGGATTTTGATATACTGAGTTTGAACGCCCTGTTTGCCCAGGGCTTCGATGACCGCCTCAGTCTCAATGGAATCGAAGGCCTTCTTTAAGTCGATGAATGTTAGATAGAGCAGCATCTTGAACTCTCGAGAAACTTCAATGAATTTGGTCATTGTGTGGATATGTTCTATCATGCTAAATCCCCTTCAGAACCCAGCTTGCTTGCATAGTTGTCCTTCATCTAGTATTCTGCCTATTCTATTCAGGATGACACGAGTGAACAACTTGCAGACGACAGACAACAGGCAGATTGGGCATAGTTGCCGATGTCGTGGATGTCTCCCTTCTTGTACAACAGAACGATCCTACTGGTTTTCCACTGAGATGGAACCTTGCTTTCAGACAGGTAGCGTGTGAATAGTCAAGACAGTGTATTGATGAGTACTAGCAGCAGAGTCTTCAGGTGTTCGGGTCTGACCCTGTCCGGACCAGGTGCTATAAGCATCTTTACCAAAGAAATGGTGTGTCAGATTTCAGAAGGGAGAATATTGACATATCCATCCTGCGGAATTTGGTATGTGGGCAGGTGGACATGGCTGTCAAAGAGATCCAAGTAGAAGTCGTGAATAATCCTCTCCATTGCTTTTCTGGAAGATGTGATAGATCCATCGGGACGTCTGAGGGCAGTCATCTTGGTCTTGTAGTTGGCAAAGGACAGGCCAGCATTGTAAATACTTTTCCCGGCTTCTGCTGCACTGGCCAACACTGCTGCTTTTCTCTCTCTGAGGTCTTCCTTTATCGCATCTCTGCACAGCTTTGTGAGCTCGGAAGTTAGCTTGTGGTTGCCTGAGGCTCGCGCCAAACCACATTGACAAATGAGCTCAGAGTTTCTGAAGAAAGGCGTCTGTTTTTGGCTTTCTCACTCTCGGCATTCTTCACACAGTCATGGAGGTGCTTAACCAGTCGATCTTATTCCTCGTTGATGTTGTCAAGGACATGGTAACAACTCTATGGGCGTTTGGAGGCCGCCCTAAAAGCCTTCGTCCATCTCGGAGAGCCCAGCAAGCTACCAAGAGTATCCTGTCCACACGGCAGAGCCTAGAAAGCTTCCTGTGGTGTATTTGATATGCCAACAACAGTAACAACAATTTGCCTCATTCCCCTGTCACCAAAAGAGCCCCCAATATGGCAGCATTAAGAAAGATGAACAAGGAGAGGCTGAAAAAATCTCGGGGATGAACTAAACAGCCAAAACAAAGAAAGACTAAAATGATTGTCTGATCGAAATGAGGAGACATCAATCACATCACACAATTTTTGACACTGGAGAACAATTCTTCCTCAGAACATGTGACTACAGAGGCGTTGGTGGCGTCGGTGTCCTTGTCAACATGAACTTGGCCATGAGCATCAATTCATTCGAATGCCTAACAACCCGAATTGGACGATTACGCTTTAATAGATGTGGCTCACTGACTGCAGTTTCTATCTTCGTCGTCTATGCACCAACTTCCAACTATGATGAAGAAGAAATTGAGAGGTTCTACATGGAACTGGAGACGTTCTATAGAGAAGACCACACCTTCTACAAGATCATTGTTGGTGATTTTAATGCCAAGGTAGGTCCGAGAAGGTTGTCCGAAGAACTCCACATTGGGACTCATGGCCTAGAATGGAACGATCAGGGTGAGAGACTGTCTGAATTTATCTTGTCGACGAAGACCATCCATGGTAACTCAAAGTTCCAGAAGGCCGAATCTAAAGGCTGGACATGGGAGTCTCCTGGTGGACAGTTCCACAATGAAATTGACCACATCATATTCAATCAAAGGTTTTGCCTGACCAATGTTGCTGTTTTCTCAAAATTCCAAACGGGATTGGACCACCATCTCCTTTGTGCAAAATTCTACTTCACAGATCGGGGAGAAAAGTCTGTAAAATTTAATTCTAAGAAGGCAACTCCCAGAATGACCACCAACTCCGAGCTCTTTGGCACTATTGCAGCAACGTAGGAAGATGAACAAACATTAACTTTTAGAAATCAAGTACTACTGACATCTATGTAATTTTTTTCTTTAAACAAAAATTAGCCTAGACTCAGCAGAAATTCAAATGTAAACTATATCATTTTATCAAGAAAACTGGATTTTTTTTTTACAAATTGTTTATTGAATCACTCTGAGGACAGTTACAAACCTTTTGGGTTTAATTCTCAGTCATACAATGATGAAACACCCGACCCTTCACCAATGCACAGTTTCCACCACCAAAACCCCCCAGTAAACTACCCATCCAACACCCTCCCCCTACCTGTGTAGCAGATGATTTCCACATTACTCTCTCTCTACTTTGATTACCTTCATTATTTTGTCACCAGACCCACCATTATTGTTTGGGATTTTCTCCCAACACACAGACCTGCCGAAATGGCAAAATTAGACAATTTGTTTTTTATTGCTGATTATGAATAGCATATGATGTCATGGCCGTTGCGCAATTTTGGAATTCTGAAATTTTAATAAATAAATATTATAAATATGGGAGGATTTCTGCAAAAAGCCGCTGGGTTCCAAGATTCCTTTGTGTGTCTCTGGGATCATGGTCTCATGGCCGTTAAGCAACTTGATCAGTAGCCAGAGGGGCTGTTCATAGGTGGCAACTGGGTTCTCATTGGGGCAGGGGAGGACAAGGGCCAGTTCCACCCCCATACCTTGAGGCCCCGCATGTCTCATCACTGCTGGCCCGTACCTGTCTGTCAAGTGGCCTCTGGAAGATGGTGGCCACCAAGCCGCCAGGAGAATAGGTGGAGGGACAACACCTTTTCCCATTTGGGGTAGCCCGGTGCCGATAACCTAATGCAAAGTCCAGATGCATTTCTTCCAAAAACCACTGGGTTCTGATATTCCTTTGTCTCTGGGATCATGGCCATTAAGCAGCTTATCAGTAACTGAAGAGACCAGGATTGTCTTTTTTAACTGTCTTCTTGTATACATACATAAAGCTCTGAAATAATTAGCCATGCAAAGGACAATAAGGAGAAGAAAAAGACAATATTTACAAGTCAGAGTCTGATCAGGAGACAAAGGTAATTGACAGGTTGGGAGGCAATCAACAAGCACAAGCTCCCAGCATCCAGGGAGGAAGGGCAAACCAAAATTATCATATATATATATATATATATATATATACATATATATATATTGCTTAAACTGTAAGGAATATAAAAAATTAGGTCATATACCTGAAAAGATGTAGATGTAGGTAGGTAAGTAGCTTTCACCTTCATTGGATTTCTCCTTTTACTAGTCCTTCTATAACGTATTAGACAGGATGTATATCAGCATTGCTTTGACAACACGATTACAATCTCATAGAAAACAAAAGGGACAGAGAAATAGGACAGGGCTTGTGAAACTTGGCCTTGCCAACCTCAGTTTGATCCCTGATGATACCACGTGGCTCCTCAGCAGCACTGGGAATGACCTCTGAGCACTGGGAATGCTCTGGGAATGACCTCTGAGAGTTGGGAGTAGTCCCAGAGCAACAATGGATATGATCCCAAGTCAAAAAGAAAAGACAAAAAGTAAGAAAGGGTTTATATGGGTTATGTTTATTTAATAGAGTAAAAATTTATTGTCTTGGAAAAGCAAGACTCCAACTTTTAATGTCAAAAATCTAACTTTCAATTGTCATTATTAGGACTTAAAGATGGGAAGATTCACTTTGTACCTCTGACATATTTTAGTTTTTTAAGAACAAAAGGTTAAAGAAAATTTGGACATTTTTTTAAAAAAAGAAAATTAATAATATGAAGAATAATTATATAAATAATTTAAAATATTTATTATTTTATTAACTTAAAAGTCACATTATTATGTGACTGAGTCTATCATGTGTGATGATCAAAGCATCTTAAAATTTTGAAGATTAGCATATAAAATAACAGCTAATCTAGCTCTTTTAATTCCCTTGTCAACTATCCAATTATTTAAATGTGATAATTCATAAATCTGATTTAGAATTAAATCATTCTTTCCTAGTTGAGCCACGGATCTAATATTAGTGGCTTAAATCAAGCAGTTCCCTTCCACTGCTTTTATAAATGGATAATCTTCCAAACCACAAACTGATTTGTTGTTCAATAATTCTACAGCTAAAAGAACTATAGATATGTGACTATATGACAAACCATTCAATTTCTTACTTCTCCAAAAAGAGAGGAAATCTAAACAATTCCACACTCTTTTTGTAATTTTGATTTATTCATCGACAGTAAATACATTTTCTGTCTTGTTAAATGCAGTTCTCAAGCTTTAGAAACTAGCCCCTTTACTCATTGTACAAAAGGCCATGCCATTTAGAAACCAATCATTAAGAGAGAGTGGATGTTGGCCCCACTTCCCCGATATTGATGAATCGTAGGTGAGTCTAATCTATTACGTCCAACAGAGCCTATGAAGTAGAAAAAGGAAAAAGGAAAGCAAAAGGAATTAAAGATTTAACTCAGTTTCATGGGCAAACTATTGCTAGGTATATCAGTAGTTTTTTTTTCTCTTCCTACATTACATAATCCCCAAAGAAAAAAGAAATTGGAGCAGCATTGTATTCCAAAATAAATGCTAATGTATCTGTAATCAAGATAGAAAAAAAAGAAAAAAGATTTTTTATTATAATTACAACCAATGCATGCTGGGATTCTCAAGTTGGATTGTGCACTGTGGAATAATAAAATAAAAAAAAAGAATGTATTCCCTTTCATCATTACCATCAAAGTACACACAGCTAAGAAATTTGCCATTAGATAAAAGATTAGCAGTGTGACTGATTTTCCTGTTTACATGATTAAGTGCCCTTGTGTGGTCTAATGTATGTTACGAGATGACTCAATATTTGAAGGTCAGTTACTGAGAATACAAAGTAACAGTAAGAAAGAAGATAAAAGCTCGCCTGTGGCAAAAACATTTTGTAAGAAAAGAAACATCTGGTAGTGACTGTCATATTTACAGGACTAGAATTCAACCCTAAGTACCTTGAGAAAAGACACAGGCGAAATATAGTTATATAATGAAGAATGACTCTGTTTTTTTATGGAAATATATTCTTTACAATACAGGAAACAAGAGTCAGTTAATTTTTAGCTAACCTAGAAGTTTATATCATTGATCAGAAGCAAGAAAAATACGTTGGTAGATTGAAATGCTACTGTTTCTGCAAAAAACTGCCCCAACATAAGAGACATAAAACAATGCAAATTTATTCCATTATAGCTTTGGAAGTTCAAAGTCTGCATTCAGTGTGTTATCTGGACTGTGTTTCTTTTTGGAGCCTTAGAGGGAAGTCTGTTTTCTTACCTTTTTCAACTCCAGAAACTCTTATCACTCAACTTGTGGTCCCTTCCTCACATAAACCTAACTTCTATAACATCTCACAGTCCCCATTCACTGTTAATTAGTTTCATTTTGTTTTTTTTTTGGTTTGGGTTTTGATTCTTTTTTTTTTTCCTTTTTTTTTTGGGGGGGGTCACACCAAGCTATGCACAGGGGATACTCCTGGCTTTATACTCAGGAATTACTCCTGGCGGTGCTTGGAGGACCAGATGGGATGCTGGGAATCAAACCCGGGTCAGCCACATGCAAGGCAAAAGCCCTACCTGCTGTGCTATTGCTCCAGCCCCTGGGTTTTGATTCTTAAGCCATGACCAGCTGTGTTCAGGGCTTACAGCACAGAAGGACCATTCCTGGCAGTGCTCAGAAGACTGTACCTGATGCCAGAGTTGGCCTCATGCAAGATAAACACTTTAACCCTTTTCCACCTCACTGCTACCCCATCCCATTCATTCTTTTATTCCTGTTAAAGGGCCCAATATATGACCTACTAGCAATCACCTCCCATATCAAAATATCCAAATTACAGTAATGATAGCCATAGGTTTATCAGTTTCATTGCTCTTAAACAAAAGACCTTGCTCTAAATTAATAAAAATAAACAATAGATACACCTCATCTAGGGAGTTAGAGGTCAGACTAGTAATTTCTCTCAGGGAATAAGCTTGGTAGGGTGAACAGGGAATAACCTTGGTAGGGTGAATGACGAGCCATCATAATAATGATACTACTTTCTTTTGTCATCAGGGTGCTGTTTACAGGAATGCTCACTTTATGTGAAGTCACTGAGCACCTTATCGTAACACATGTGATCTTTCCTGTACGATATGCGTCAATAAAAATCAACTTAAACAAACAAATAATATTAAGATGTCTGGATTTTCTCCCAGGTGGCTGTGTTTATTAATTACTCACTGTAACATCTGTTGCCCCAATATTCAAAGTATTTCTTTTTATCTGCAATTATTCGAGTATTTCCCATGTTGATCTAATAAAAGCTTCAATCTAAACTCTTACATATATTTTATTAGTTTAATTATCATAAGGCAGAATTTTTTGTGTTATAATTTTTATAGTTTCATTGTATCCTGCTATAGACTGTAAATATAGACTATAGTTATTTGAATTATATCCCTGAAAATGACTTACTATTTAATATACATCTTAGTCCATTTTAATAAAAAATTATGAAAACAAAGGAAAAAAAGCTAAACCAAGTCTAAATTGCACTATGAATAAATTATATCTAAGTGTATTATAACCATCGTGGGCTGGAGCAATAGCACAGTGGGTAGGGCGTTTTCCTTGCATGTGGCTGACCCGGGTTTGTGATTCCTCCGTCCCTCTCGGAGAGCCTGGCAAGCTACCAAGAGTATCCCGCCCATATGGCAGAGCCTGGCAAGCTACCTGTGGTGTATTGGATATGCCAAAAACAGTAACAAGTCTCACAATGGAGACGTTACTGGTTCCCGCTCGAGCAAATTGATGGACAACGGTATGACAGTGTTACAGTGCTATAACCATCAGTAAAGGTAAATATCAAAGGAGAAAGTGTGAAAAATAGTATTTAAATAACAGATAGAAGAAAATTGAGGGGCTGAAATGATAGTACAGCAGGTAAGGAGCTTTCTTTGCACACTGTTATCCAAGATCTATTGCAGCACCGCATATAGTCACCCTGTCTCAGAGTAATTCCCTGGAGCCAGGTGTGGCCCAAGCATCCCGCTACCAAATAAAACTATTATATTTTTACTATGAATAGCATAACAAAACATAATCTGAAGATAATGTCAATAAATGAATTTCAAAATATTTTATGACAAGTGACTTTTCAAATTCATTCCCAAGATGATGATTAAAATAATATAATTACATAAAATTATTAAATATTAACACTTCTATTTTTAGATTATGGCCTAGGTAGATTGCACTGAATTGTATATAAAATCACCAATTTCGACAGGAGGGAGATCTCGGGATGGGGGAGCATTACCAGCGCCGCTCTCCACCCAGATGTGATCTGGGTGGCCGCACATGTGCGGCCCCTTTGTTGCTGAACGCCCACGATCCCAGAGGCCATCTAACTACTCTTGGCACCAGCGGCTTCTTGCAGAAATGCCTCCAGACTGTAAACTAAGCCATGGCCCCATGCCGCCACAGGAGGGGAAAGGTTTTTCTCTCTCGGCTTTTTCTTTGGGAGGTGCAGGGGGAAGTAGTGGTGACAGCCATCTTATAAGGCCCACTAAACAGAGGTACGAGCTTGCTTTTTCTTTGGGAGGTGCAGGGGGAAGTAGTGGTGACAGCCATCTTATAAGGCCCACTAAACAGAGGTACGAGCTTGCAATGATGCAATTTTTGACAGAAATTTCCCTGGGCTTAGATACTAAAACACAGAAATCCAAAACCTCCTATCTCTTCATTCTCAGCAAGGGAAAACAAATTATCAAATGCTGTCTTTTCAGCAGGTTCGATTTTGGGGGGGAAATTCCAAATAATAATAGTGAGTTTTATGTTGAAATATTGAATGTAATCAAAGTAAAGAGAAAGTAAAGTAAAAATTATTATCTACACAGGCGGGGGGTGGGGAGTGGGTGGGAGGTACCCCACTACCAAGGTACTGGGGTTCTTGATAGTGGAACATGGGGACTGGTGAAGTGATGGGTGTTTGAACATTGTGTCACTGAGACTTAAGACTAAAATCTTTGTAACTTTTCACATGGCAATTCAATAATTTTTTTTAAATCACCAATTTCATTATATTAAAACAAAGCACTGGGGAAATGGTTGATGGATATATTCTAGCAAACAAAGAATTTAATTTGTGATAGTGTCAAATATATTTGTTACCAGGGAAATATATTCAGGATCGATGTGAAAACCAAGAGATGATATCAAATAATATTTCCAACGCTAAAGTTATGTACTGAGGTTAACGAAAACTGAGCTTAATAAGGATTTGCTCCATAGAATGAATTACTTACTATTTTATTTTCAGTATTGTATTCATGACTCCTTGAATTTCTGCTACTGCTACAAGCAAAGGCAAATACAGTTTTCAGAAGACATTATTTAATGTTAGAGTTTCTGTTTTATTCAAAATAAATTAATAAATAAATGTAATAGCAAAAATTCAGAATCTTGTTAGCATAAATCTTACATTGGCAATTTTTTTCATAACAGCTATGATCGTCAATCTTTTATGAAAACCTTGTCTACTATTTTAATAAGTTAAAATATACTAAGCTTTATATCACAATCCATGTCTTTGACTCATATCATACATTTAGCTTACTGTGACACTAAAATCCCTTGATTTACAACTTAGTATGTAACTAAAAATAAAAAATAAGAATTTATACCTACATTGTCGAATTTTTATCACATCTATACTTTGCAAAATGGTGTAAAGGCAATTAATCAAATACTTTGATCCATATTTATAGGAAAACTTAAGAAAGCTTTTGACTATTATTTTCTTTTTGTATTTTAACCATTAAAAAGTAATCTAATTTAATTTCCAGGTGATTTTAATCCTAAAATTTTTATTCTCTCATTTAATTTTTAAAAGTTGATTTTATTCTTTGATTTTAATGTTAGAAACCCCAAATAAGCAGATGAATTAAGTTTAATGTTCCCTGTTTTCAAATCAACCCACAATCAGATAAAAAAATATTGTACTTTCATTCCTTCTCAGGAATATTATAAATATATTTATTTTACAAAAAAAATAAAAGACATTAGGATTATTCAGATGATCCACATATTTTACATCCCCTGTATGTAAAATACATGGATTCAGCTGTATTCACCATCTACATTCACCGTGTCTGGAATATGTTCATCAAATATTCTGGTCTGCTATTCATTGTTGTATATTTTTCCTTTAAGACTCCAAAGCAGAGATCAAAACTGGGACTAGTGCAACATAGCAGGCACTTTAATCCTTTAAATTAAGAAATAATTAAATTATTTATTTATGGATGATTACTTGCTAGTAATTAGCATCTCCACATTTTAAGGACATCCATTTAAAGTGTCAATACATGTTAGGATAGTGAAAAATAGTTTCAACTGAGCACTCTTTTATTTTATTTTTTTCTTTGGGGAACATATCCAGAGTTGCTCAGGGCCTATTCCTGACTATGTATGTGTTCAAACATCACCCTTGGCAGTGCCCTGGACAACTTATGGGCTATTAACAAACCTGGGCAAGGCGCATTCCAGCAGGTTTTTCTTAATGTTTCTTTTTTAAAACTTGGACACCATATTAAGCCCTCTTCTAATTCCACAGTCATCCTAAAAGAAAGGGTAGCAGGTGTGTTTCAATTGAGCTGTTTAAAATATTCTGACAAGGATCAGTTTGGCTTATCACGAAATGGAGGTTCTTTTAAGACTGATACTCAATTCCCCTGCAAAAGCAAATTCAAATATTGATAGTGCAACTGGGTAAGTTTTTCACCTGGAGGTTATAGAATACTTATATATTGTGTTTATTTTCAAATTTCCTATTTATTTTAAAGAGCAAAAATTACATATCACTTTGCCTAAATTTGTGACTGCATCTGAGTTACACTAAAATTAGGACAATTTTATTTTCTCAATGGTTCTGTGTTAAAACTTGGACACTGACCGAATGTGCTAGCCTCTCAGTATCTGTATTGTAAACCATAGTGCACAAAGTAGAGAGAGAGAGTATGAGGAAAAGTGTCTTCCATGGAGGCAGGGATAAGAGTGGAATGGGAGGGGGAGTACTGGGGACATTGGTGTTGGAAAATGTGCACTGGTGGAGGGATGGGTGTTCAATCATTGTATGACTGAAACACAAACTTGAAAGCTTTGTAAATGTAACTCATGGTGATTCAAAAAAAATGCAAAGAAAGAAAACCCCCAACTTGGACACTGAGTATGAATGTGAGGACAAATATAAGTTTCCTACAAGTTCTGTGTATAAGCATGTTCCTTTTGGCAAACCTAGACTCTGAAAAAAAATTCTTCCCCAAGGTTAAGTCCTTAAGAAGTGTTCTTAAGAAGTCTTTATGAAAAGGAGAGAGCGGGGGCTGGAGAGATAGCACAGTGGATAGGGTGTTTGCCTTGCACGCAGCCAACCCGGGTTCGATTCCCAGCATTCCATATGGTCCCTTGAGCACCCTCGGGAGTAATTCCTGAGTGCATGAGCAGGAGTAACCCCTGTGCATTGCTGGGTGTGACCCAAAAAGCAAAAAAACAAAGAAGAAAGAAAAGGGGAGAGTGGGTTCAAGAGATAACACAGGGATTAAGGTGTTTATCCTTCATGCAGCTGACCCTGATTTAAACCCCAGCACTATATACAGCCCCTGAAGACTACTATTTCTGATCTCTGACGCAGAACCAGTAGTAGGCACCCAACAGACCAGGCGTGGTTCCCAAATCAGGAGATTATAAGGAAGAGAAAAAGTGAGAGTTTATTTTTGTTAGTTGAACTGGGAAGTTTGAGTCTTTGAGTTTGGAGTCTCCATGCTGATGTGTCATTGGTCACAAATTCCTATGATGTGAGTATTTTAGAAAGCTCCCCAGTTCACTCAAATTCCCTTACTCTGCATCCAGCTATTCCTTAGGGTAAAAGATGATCTGTTCCACTTCCAGAATTCTTCCGTCCTGCACTTGTGGGAAGCGTAATTGGGAGGGTCCAGATCTGAGGCGAAGACATCAAGACCCTATGTTCCTCCAGCAAAGGCTCAAAGTTCTTCCTTGAAGTTAGAGTGAAAAACAGAACAAGCAGGAAGATCAGAGGACTCTGTGTCCCCCATTGTACTTGAACATTCTCAAAACTCATCCAGGCCTTCGAGGGACCGAACACTGGCCTCAGACTCTCAGAGGGTGTTTGTCTGCTTAATGGCACCTACGAAAATCTTTCTTATTCTTTGTCATTTTTCTTCACTTTTTCTTTTCCTTTCCATATGATCAGATTCCAAGACTCACTTCCTCTTTTCCACATTTGCAAATAAGACAGCTGGAAGTGTGCTAGCAACCTGATGTCTTTTATTACCACATTCTTGTGGGGGGAAAATTTCAGTACAATGTTCTTTAATCATTTTGACATAACTCAGAAGTATGTTTCATTGGAGAATTTTTTTAGCCTTACTAGCTACTATCACCCAGCTTGGGAGTAAGGGGTTTCCTTTGATGTGTCCTAAGGAGAAAATATTATATAAATCACGAGTGGAGTTCTTGGTGGTAGAGATCAAGTGGAAAAGAATCAAGGCTTTGACTGTCATGTGAAGAAGTTGATAAGCTTCTGATGGAGAATGTACTTTTGAACATTTTGAACATTTGGCATCTTTTGCCAAAACCAGTACCATCAGCAACATTTCTCTCCAAGTTTTAATTATTACATCTAAGTTTGATTCATGACCTTAAATTATCAAGTCATCAAACTAAGATGTCATGAATAAGGTTGGATATGGATTTTAATTAGTTACAGAAAATCTATTACTTATGAGCAGTTGATACTAAATGTTTCATCTTTCCTTGGTCCCTTACAAATGAAGTGCTATGTAATTTGGGGTCTTGATGAAGGCAGGCATGAATGAAAAGAGACTCTGTCTGACCTACCCCTCTAATTTTCTATGAAGAGACACCTAAAGACCTTGGTGCTGTATCCGTAGAAGTTCCCTTTGGTGTTCAGATGTACAATTTCACTTTTGAAATATTCATCTTATCAATTCAATTGGAGAGCTTTCATCTTTTCTATAGAAATTTTAAACAACTTAAATTTATTGTTCTAATTGTTATTTAGATATCATCTTCTATGATCCTATTTTACGCTCTTATTTTACTGTTTCATTCTTAATAGCATAATTAATCATTTTAAAATGCATTCCAACCTTTGAAACACTAGAATCATCTTTTTTTCATACTGCCTTCGAAACAAAAAGTTGAACACTTTTATAGCTTCTCTTTGACACTGTCCATATATCTTTATATCATTTTGAAAGTGAAGTTCATTAATTATCACTTTTTTGTTCTTTTGTATCTATTTTACTTGAGAATCATACCCATTAAAAGTTTTTGTACTAGCTTTTCTTTAATTTTGGTTCTGTATTCTAATTTATTTTTATTAGTCTTTTCCCTATCTTGATTATGTCATTTAATTAAATCTAATTGTCTCATCTCAAAAACAACAACCCATTTAGGGGTACAATTGTACTCATACTTTGAGAATAAGTCTCATTAAATGAGTCTCATTTAACTCTCTAATGCTCCTCATTGATCCCATGAGTCTTTTTGAGATCTCTTTGTTCCTATCATGATATATCATACACAATACATTTTGGTAAAATATTAAAGAATGATCAAATTGAAAACAATAGGGGACTGTACTAAATAAACTGTATTAGAAATTACAAAAGAAAGAAAACAGTTTCCATGTCTAAAATATGAAACACACATTTTAAGATACTACATGACACACCTGAACATTTTTATTTGGATAAATTATGTAATCAATAGCCGTTTAATATATTATATCAATATATATTGACACTAAATATTAAAGTAAAAATTGTAGGGGTCATTATTGTGGGTTAAGTAATAAAACAAATGCTTGGTGAAAATGAAGTTATGTGTTTATCCCTTGGTACCACTTGATATAACAGTAGGTTGGCCTAAAAAATTTAAATTAAAAATCAATAAAATAAAGACAAAGTTACAATTACGATGTATTTTAAATTTCATTAATAGTTATTACTGTATTGGTGGGCTGGAGCAATAGCATAGCGGTAGTGCATTCGCCTTTCATGCGGCCAACCCATGTTCAATTTTTCTACCCCTCTCGAAGAGCCCGGCAAGCTACCGAGAGTGTCTAGCCAGCACGGCAGAGCCTGGCAAGCTACCCGTGGCATATTCGATATGCCAAAACCAGTAACAATAAGTCTCACAATGAGAGAGGTTACTGGTGCCCACTCAAACAAATCAATGGGCAATGAGATGACAGTGATAGTGACAGTGACTGTATTGGTAGGGGTAGCAATTTATTATTTGTATTTTTAATTGTTTAGATTTGGATTTATTTGGAACATACTAGAACTCATAATTTTTCTCAATTTCCAAACCTGGGAATTTATTTACTTATAGATCTTGTACATTTTCTTTTACCATTGATTTGCCTTTGTTCTCATTCTTCATTGATCTATATTCTTCTCTGAGAACACCCTTTGCGCATATATAATATTCTCATTCTTCTCTCAATGCATCTTTTTTTAAATTGCTTTAGTCTGTCTTATACTTCACTTATCTAATTTTCTTTAAAGGTAATTATATTATACTACAAAGTGTATTTTCAAAACTTATTTTAATTTCTGAATCTTGAGATAAAAAACTAAGAATCTGCACAAAAATTCTTTAGGAACTCATGATATATTTTTGTGTGTGATTTTTCTCTTTGATGCTTAAAAATATTTTGCTTATTTAAAAAATTATATTTTCTTTAAATTAGTATGTGTTACTAATTAATTTGTTTGTATCTGGGCAATACTTGAAAAACCCAAATTTTAAATTTGGGAAATAGACAAAGTTAGCACTCTAGCACTATCATCTCATTGTTCATTGATTTTCTTGAGTGGGCACGTCTCCATTGTGAGACTTGTTGTTACTGTTTTTGGTATATCGACTACACCATGGGAAGATTGCCAGGCTCTGCCATGCAGGGAGGATACTCTCGGTAGCTTGCCAGCCTCTCTGAGAGAGATGGAGGAATCGAACCCAGGTCGACTGCGTGCAAGGCAAACGCCCTACCTGCTGTGCTGTCGCGATAGGCAAAGTTAAGATGTTCTATTCACTTACTCCAAAACTCAAATATTTTCTGAACACATACCATTGTTGAAAAATAATAATAAATAGAATGCAACCCTTGATCTCATATTGACAATTCTATACAACAGCATCAGGAGAAAGCAATGAATAGAAATGAATGAGCTTAGTAAAAACCATATGCTAGAATCTACAAAAACACTCTTTCAAGAAAACCAAACTAATAGACAAAATAAAACAATTTTCAGCAGCAGTATAAATAAATTGTGGTATATCCATACAACAGGATAGGAAAGATAAAATAAAAAGTATAACATACTCCTAATGATGCATGCACTCTCAGATTTAATACTAAGCAATACAAATAAAAATGTTCAGACAATACAAAACTTAAATTCATTTCTAGGGGTGAATGGTTATCCCAGTTGGGGAAGCCAGCTATGACTAGGAGAGAACTCAAGAGGACCCCTAAAAAACTAGCATCATTTTAATTATTGTCTTGAAAAGTAGTTATACACATATCTTTGGTGTGTGAAATTTTATTGTAAAACACATTTGTGACTTTTCCACTTCTATTTTTCTGTATGTGTCCTCCTTTTTATTTGTGCAATTTATTTTAGCATTTATTTTGGAAATTAGTGAGATGCAGATAGAGCCAAACTGCATAAAAGAGAAGCTGGATATCTGTAAGCTAACTACTGGCAATATCTATTATTAATATGGTATTTAGTGATATGATATACCTTATGCCACAAAACAAAAGTAGATGTGCTATAAATGAAGAGATTGAGATCATTCTTATGAGAAATCAAAATGATTTCATAGGGAATTTTTCAGGGTAGAGATTTGTGTGCACAGAAAGACTAAGTACAATGAACTTACTTTAAGTATTATAGCAGCATGGGATCACACCTTAGTATTTATGAGATGAGCGTTGTAACTTGAACAGTTATAAATATTAATAAATATACATGTGAATATTGGACTGAATATCGTTTGTGGGTCATCAGAGTGGAAAGGAAACAAAACTTTTCTCAACATGTTATATTTGGGATGAACTTATCATTAATTTATATTTAAAAATTATAAATTTGAGCATATTTTTTATGGATTTTGACTTATTCACTAAAAATAGATCTGGCAGAGTTCTATTTAGTATCAACATGTTGAAAATATGAAATGTGACAAATAGCACAGCAGAAAGACTTACATACCGCAAGTTGTGAAGATTTCCAATTTAATAACATTCTTCCAGATTTACCTCTGCTTACACATTTTGAAAAAATGATAGCAATATTTAGAATTTCAGATTTAGATAATATGTGATTAAAATTATATCTATTCAAATTTTAAGTAAATGTTGTACCAAAACCTATATCTATCTGCTTTTTTAATGAATCCGAACTACTCTAGAGCTATTAATGTCATTTTCAGCAGTATTACTCATTTGTCTTCACAACTTAAGAAAACATAAAGTCCCCCAAATCTGAACTTCATCAATCAGCTAGTCACATGTTTGTGTCTAAAATAAGTCAGTGATGATTTCTATCAGGTCTGAGAAGAGAAAATTAAACACAAAGCAGCTTTGAATTGCCCCACGACCAGCAAGTTGTCTGAGTCAACATAACTTCCTACAAGCATTTTTTTTCCTCCCTAAAAAAGGTCCTGTGATTATCACTATGAGAATTGTAGACAACTCTGTCATCCTCCAACGAATCTGGAAAAATGATGTCACTTACAACAGATAAACTGTGAAATATAAATGAAGGATAGAGCAGATGTAGAATCAAAAGAAGAAACATACCTTTAAAAAATAACCTTCAAAATTAAATCTTACCTCATGTAGCTGTGACAAATGAGAAAACACTAAGGGGAGATAAAGAGACAGCTGAGGGGTATGGAGCAGCATCAGAAGCCCCCTGTGGCATGTCACCCTTTCCTTGTAGTTACCAGCTTTAGCACTTTATGCAAATAGCCACCTGCTTTAAGTATACTACAAACTTCTGCCACTCTCTAAAGGAGTTTGAAAAACTCCCTAAAGACAAATAATAGGTGAAAAAGAAAACAAAACCTGTTTACTTGCCCACGCTGGGCAATTTGGTTAAACAAATTTGCTTGATTATAATCTCTAGTTTGCAAGTAAACAAAGTCAAATGAGGAAAATGAGATTAAGTGAGAACAAGATCACTACATGCATTTTTAGTGG
Source organism: Sorex araneus (assembly GCF_027595985.1). NCBI lineage: Eukaryota > Metazoa > Chordata > Mammalia > Eulipotyphla > Soricidae > Sorex > Sorex araneus. The sequence goes on along the minus strand of NC_073309.1, from coordinate 59,293,300 downwards.
GGGAAAAATCTCTATAGTATTATTATATTTGGATACACAACTAAAGAAATTTCTAGATTTCTCACATTAAATCTGTACTGGCGTATCAGTATTCCACAAACCAGAAGAAATCTCTGGTTGATTAGAATCACTTAGCCAACTAGGTCACAAAAAGCAGTTTGAAGACCATCACTAAGTTTCATCATATGGCTTCCAGTATCATTCTCACTGCAACCCACCCAAGGCAGAAACTATACAGTAGATAACCAGTAGAGTTATACAGCACACGGCAATTTTTTTTAAGACTGAATTATTCCTTGACTACTATACTTTGATGGATTTTATTTTTAAATTACATAAGTAGAGACTAAGAAAGAAAAATGCTTAGATTTGGGTGTCAAGAGCCAATGGGTATGTCATGGGAGATTTTTTATCTTGCCCCAATATCTAGAACAAAGCGAAGAAGGAAGAAGCTCATATATATGGGAAGCAAATGCACCTAACCAGGTTCATTTCCTACTTGTTGTGTGACCTTAGGCAAGTCATTTTTTCCCTCTCCTCTCAACTTTAGAGTACCCCTGGTGAAATGTAGTTGGTAATAATAATTCTTCCTGGGATTGTTTCAAGAATGTAATTAGATAATGCCTGTGAAAGCACTTTGCGAGCTCAGAAGTGCTCTGCAAATGTAAGGGATAAAAGATTGGAAAGTTGCCTCTGGGTGGCTCCTTCTCAAATATGCCCTGATATCAACATTTTAGTGGTGGAAAGCACTGCTAATATTTCTCATTGGCACTATTCTACTGCAGAAGTAATCTAAGTAGAAGAAATATGATTTTCCTTGAGACTCAATAAAGCTATTTTCATTTTAATTGGAAATTTGTGGCATATAAAAACACTTATTTTTCCTGAATTGACCATTTTTGAAAAAAATTAAAACGGAACTTACCCTTTGTCTGATGGAAAAATCTGAATGTCAGAGGAAATCTCTCCTATTCTTGCCAACACCTCTCTCGGTGTGACCTTGAACGTATTTCTCTTACTGCTCTTCGCATCCATCGTTCAGTAAATAAATACTTGTAAAGTCTGGAAAGTAAGCCAAATATTTGATATAATCACTTTGAAAAACAAAGAGAGGACAGAAGACAAACGTTTAATACATCTTTTATCTCAGAGACAAAAAATGGTAATGACTGTGCTACTCGAATCTCAGATTTGGTATAAGGATGAAATGATAGCCTGGAAAGAAACTTGGCAAAATTATCAAAAGATATGTAAATGCCAAGTGGTATTATTAGACATGGGATCATCAGCAGCATATAGACAGTTAAAGGATATTTAATGTACAGAAGTGGGGACATTCATGTTTATGGAGTATTTGCTGCCTACAGAATATAGTCATATATTATTTCAGACACATAACAAATGTGTTAAGTAGATATTAAACAATGCTTTTGATGAGTGAGAAAAAGAGACTCATATTAATCAAAACAACAACTAAATGAATATGTCACTATTCCAACCCAGGTCAGTCTGACCACAAAGACTACAGTAATACCATATATTATTTGTTGTTAAGAGCTTTAGAAATCCAAGTCACCTTTTGGCAGGAAATGAGTCAAGTGGCAATAACTGGCTGCAAAAATGGCAAGAAAATATTCTCTCAACTTACTTTTTAAAAGGCTTTTGAAAGAGAGAAACAAAAATTAATTAATATGGGAACAAAACGCTATATTTAATATTATCATTACCTTTTCTATTTTGAAGATATCTTTAATTAAGGCAATGTGATTTACAAAGTTCATAATAAAGTTTCAGGCACATGATGTTCTGTTGCCAATTCCACAACCAAAGTGACCTTCCCTCCTCCAACATCCCCCATCTCCCTCCCAAACCCTGAGCCTGCCTCCTTGGCAGGCACATTTTTAATTATTTTAATTATTTTCGTTATTGTGATTTGAGTCTCCTACCTGCAAGGGAGCGATAGCACAGCAGGGAGGGCGTTTGCCTTGCACGTGGCCAACCCGGGTTCGACTCCTCCGTCCCTCTCAGAGAGCGTGGCAAGCTATAGAGAGTACTCTGCCCACAGCAGAGGCTGGCAAGCTCCCCGGGGTGTATTCAATATGCCAAAAAACAGTAACAACAAGTCTCACAATGGAGACGTTACTGGTGCCAGCTGAAGCAAATCGATGAGCAGCGGGACGACAGTGCTACAGTGCTATGTGCAATGTTGTTGGTTCTGTCTCTAGACATATGCATATACTTCTACATCATTGATGTGTGAAGGGCACTAGATCCCCACCTTTGTTATCTCCTGCCCACCTCTACATACTTGTACTTTTCCCTTTATACCTTCCCTTTCGTATTCTCATATCTATAATCTGGAGTCCAGGGTGTTCTAAGTATAACCCCGCCCCCTTTCATACTTAGCATTCTCCTGTCCTGTTACTCTATATAATCTCCTAGACTTTACTCATGTCTAGAATAATTTCTGTATAAAAGCAAAAGTAATTTGTTTTTCCCTCTGAATCCTGGGTTTTTGATGGATGGCCAAACTGGACTTCGGTAAGCATATGGTTAAAACTTTATTTAGAGAAGAAGGCACAAATCAAAATTTCTGTGCTGCTTTTTGTGTGGAATACCATGCCAAGCAAAATACAAAAGGTAGCTTAAATCCTAGATATATTAAAATCAAAAGTTTAACATCTAATATCCTCTCTTCAATCAGGTATGGATTTACAAAACATTTTATTATGGTTGTTATTTTCCTACCTCAAACTCTGGACTAAACCCACTAAGCATAAAGATTGTGAGTTATACTGGTGTGATTTGTAAATTTTATTTTCAACCCATATAGCAAAATGAGAAAAACTTTGGTGGCTTGCAAAAGTTAGAAACTGCTAAAAAGTGACCAAAATGACACATACAAATCAAGCATCCTGGATTTATGTTGTAATAGCAATGACTAGAAAGAAAATTTTATTTATTTTTTTTTAATTTGTTCTTCCACCTCCATTTACTCCTTTCTCAGTAAAAAATGTCTGAGATCCTGAGTGCTAGCCTCTGAGAAATGATTCCATATTAACACATAGTTTGAGGTATATATTTCCCTCCTTCCTTCCTTCCTTCCTTCCTTCCTTCCTTCCTTCCTTCCTTCCTTCCTTCCTTCCTTCCTTCCTTCCTTCCTCCTTTCTTCCTCCTTCCTCCCTTCCTTCTTCCTCCCTTCCTCCTCCCTCCCTCCCTCCCTCTCTCTCTCTTTCTTCCTTCCTTTCTTTCTTTCTTTTTTTTTTGTTTTTCTTTTTTTTTAATTTAAATTTTATTGAATCACCATGTGGAGGGTTACATAGTTCTCAGGATTATGTCAGTTATACAATACTCAAACACCCTTCCCTTCACCCGTGCCCATATTCCATCACCAACCACCCCATTATACCTCCCGCCCCCTCCCGCCCCCCCAGTCCCCGCCCTTGTAAGTGATAAGTTTCACTTCGTTTACGCTTTATCTTGGTTACAGTCCAGGTTTCAACACATAATTCACTATTGTTGCTAGGGTTTCCCTCCAAAAAAGAAAAGACAGTCCCACTGTCAAGGAAGCATTTGATAGCTCTCCATTGCTGAGAATGTAGAGATATTAAGTCCCGCTGTTTGTTACATAACTTTTCTATTTTTTTCCCCCCTCGTCCCGCGCCACCGAGATCACGCCTGTTTAGTAATCACCACGCTGCCTGACAAAGGGAAAACAAACCAAAAAAGATGGTTATTTCCCGTCATCAGCCGGCGTGGGGCTCTGGCTTAGTTGATAGTCTGGTAGAATGTCTGCAAGCAGTTTCTGGAACCAAAAGTAATACGCTGGTATCGGCCCCGGCTCGAGATTCCACCAGCGTCCCGCTGTTCCAAGTACATAATAATTTATTCCCTTTTATCCCATTCCCACGCCACAGGTCCGTGTCAGCTTAATGGACATCATACTATGGTTAACGCCACGCCACGTTTCTTCCCGAGAAAGAAGGATATTTCTTCTCAGCCGGCGTGGGGATATGGCTTAGTTCAGTCTATAGAGATGGCTACCACTTTGGTAGCCTTCAATATTTCAGCAAAAGACTTACTATTCTTGTTAGGATTTCCCACCAAAGTCCGACCCGTTAAAAGGGAACCATTTCATATTGGTGATGATTAAATGACAATAGGTTGCACGGCCATGGCAGCGGCCTTGCGGCTTTGAATTTCTGTATAAAGTCCAGGGAAAGTACAGCCAGAAATTACACGTCGCTACAAACTTTAACCCTATTATGGTCCCCCCAAAGTCCAACCCATTACAAAGGAACCATTTCATATTGCCGATGATTAGATGACATTAGGCTGCCGCGGCCGCGCGGTTTGGGGTTTCTATATAAAGTCCAGGGAAAATTCTGTTTAAAATTCTATCACTACAATCTTTTACCCTTCAACAAAAAACTCAGTACTATTGTTTGGAGTTTCCCCCCACCGTAAGCCCTGCCAAAAAGGAACATTTACACGTTGCTGACAATCAAGAGATATTAAGTTTTGGATTTCTATATGAAGTCCAAGGAAAATTCTTTTGGTAATTGCATCACTCGCTGGCAGCGCCTGGGCCAGAAGCTCTGAGCACACAGTTTGGAGGCATTTGGGGGGCACCGCTCGTGTCCAAAGTGGTTCAGTTGCCTCCGGGGTCAATCTCGTGCAGGGCCGGAAAGGAGCGTCCCCACATGGCTCTGTGCTTAAATGTTGGCCGGCACAGGGCAGATCCGGAAGTCCCGCCCATCGGCTTTCCCGGGCTTCCTGTATAGTCTAAAAACCGGCCATTGCCTCGCTGCATTCAAAAAGAAAGAGTTGAGAGAGAAAAGACCATACCCTGCCGGCAGCGCCTGGGCCAGAAGCTCCGAGCACACAGTTTGGAGGCATTTGGGGGGAGCCACTCGTGTCCAAAGTGGTTCAGTTGCCTCCGGGGTCGATCTTGCGTGGGGCTGGAAAGCTAGAAAGAAAATTTTAAATGATTGGATCTCTGGCTGACATAAGTTACTATGAATTAACACGTTTCACTCACTGCAGGAAGAAAACTACTAGTATTAATTTAGATCTCCTAAATATTAGACTCTGTTGGAGTTTTTTTTTAACATATTATCTTGTTTACTTTCCACAAAATCTCTGATGAAATAATATTTTATATTCCTTCTAGATTACAGAATTGATATTTAGAATTCAAATATAGTCAACCAATGAACACTTTTCAAGCCAGAGAGAAAGCACAGTGGGTAAGTCCCTTGTCTTGCACACAGAAGACCTGGGTTCAACTCTAGGACACCCTATAGAGTCTTCCCAGGCACCATCCGGAGTGATCCCTAAGCACAGAGCCAGGAGTAGGTCCTGAATGAACACAGTGCAGTGTGGCCCCCAAACAAAACGAAAAACCACCACCCACAACAAAAAATTACAACTCCCTCTGTTTCAATGAAAGCAAGATGGTGGGAACAGAAACTCAAAGGATAAAGGGTTTTCTGTTTTGATTTGTTGTTGCTTGGGATCACACCTGTCTCTCTCAGGGCTTCTCTTGGCTGCGTGCTTAGTGAGCACTCCTTGCAAGTCTCAGTGGATCATACTCAGTGCTTGGAATCAAATCCACCTTGGTCAGTTGCCTGCTAGACAAGCACCCTGGCAGATGTGCTATCGCCCCAGCCTGCTAATTGGTTTTATAGGCAGAACTATTTTAGGCCTTTAAAAATGTCCTCAGATGGGGAGAAATTAGAGTCCATTTGGTGACCCAGGTGTATCATGTCTTTCACTCACTGGCTTCACAGGTTAAAGAGTCAACATGCTGAGTTCTGGCTTGTTTACTACAAAAGAGATGTACCACAAACTGCACTCTTTCCTGTAGTCTGAGAAGGAAATAGCATGATTCCTGGGAAATTAGCATAAACAGATTGGAAGCCTGAATATATACACATAAATATGTCTATATGCATATCAAGATATCATCCTACTTACTAAAAAGTGGATTTTTATTTATTAAAAATGTTGATTATCTGATATGATGGCAACAGTTTCTACCAGATTCAGCAGTTCTGAGGGTCCTACTTATGTAGACACATAGATAGATTGGAATAGAATTTTTATTTTGATACTGAAAAATGATTAGACTTACTACTCTAAATTCTAAGTTCTTCCTTAAATTATTATTGCTACAGAATTATTTGGACTGGAGTGATAGCATAATGGGTAGGGCATTTGCCTTGCTTGCAACCGACCTGGGTTCAATTTCTCCGTTTCGAGAGCCCAGCAAGCTACCAAGAGTATCCCGCCCCAACAGCAGTGCCTGGCAAGCTCCCCGTGGCATATTCGATGTGCCAAAAACAGTAAAAAACCTCACAATGGAGATGTTACTGGTGCCCACTAGAGTAAATTGATTAACAATGGGATGATAGTGCTGCAATGCAAAAAGAATAATCTATTAGTTTTTAATATATAACTAATTGATACTTAATATATGGTATAAGGTGACTTGAAGTCTTGTAAACCATACTTTTAGGTTTTGTACCTAGAAATTTATATTTTGATAATCAGCTTGAATCTTTCTCCACAATCTGGGCAGTAAGAATGGGCCAGGATAACACAGCGGGTAGGGGACTCGCTTTGCACGCATCAACCGGGGTTTGATCCCCTGCACCACATATGGTCCCCTAGGCCTTGACATTAGTGATACCTGAGCTCAGAGCCAGGAGTAAGATGTGGCCCCAAGAAAATAAACAAGAAAGGAATGGGCAAGGTTAACAGAAATATTTAATCCAAGACAATGTTCATTGTCCAGTCAGTTGACGATGGGCATGAAGATAGAACAGTGCATACGGAACTGAAAGTTCACTTGGGGAGACAGAAAATAGCCACATGATAGTCATCTTGGTCACTGTCACTGTCATCCATTGCTCATCGATTTGCTTGAGTGGGCACCAGTAACATCTCCATTGTGAGACTTGTTGTTACTGTTTTGGGCATATCGAATATGCCACGGGTAGCTTGCCAGGCTCTGCCGTGTGGGCAGGATACTCTTGTTAGCCTGCTGGGCTCTCTGAGAGGGACGGAGGAATCAAACCTGGGTCAGCTGCGTGCAAGGCAAACACCCTACCCGCTGTGATTAAGAATAGTTAGGTTGACAGGTGAGGATGTGCTGGGGGTTGAGGCGGGGAGGAAACATGAGAAACTGGTGGAGGGAAACTGACATGCTAGTGGGTCTGGTGTTAAAATATATGCTTAGAACTCAATTATCAATAACTCTGTCACAGCCCTTTCATACAAAATAAATAAATAGGGAGCTAAAGGGTAAATAGAGGTGTAATGGAAAGACAGTGAAATCTATCCCAGTGTTTAAGAACCCCCTCAACTTGGGAAACATACAGCAACTACCGGGCCGTTGTCAGGACAAGTGTTTGGTGATAGCGGAAGCTCACAACAGAGAAAAGGCCACATCAAACCCAAAGCAGGACAAGCAGCTCACAACGCAGATCAGGGACTAGAAAACATTAGAAACTGGAACAGTGTGCAAAGGGAATGTATGCAGAGGGCATTCAGGAGGTGGCATGAGTGGGAGCAGTTTGCAGCAAAACACAAAGGAGGGGAGGGGAGGAGAGGGGAGGTGAGGGGAGGAGAGGGGAGGGAAGGGAAGGGGAGGGGAGGGGAGGGAAGGGAGGGGAGTAAAGGGAGGGGAGGGGAGGGGAGGGTAAGGAAGGGGAGGGAAGGGCAGGGAGGGGAGGGGAGAGGAGGGCAGGGGAGGGGAGGGGAGGGAGGGAAGAGAAGGGATGGGAAGGGAAGGGAAGGGAAGCTAAGGCTTCAGTGGCTAGAGCACGGAAGGGAAGGGAAGGTAAGGGAAGGGAAGGGAAGGGAAGGGAAGGGAAGGGAAGGGAAGGGAAGGGAAGGGAAGGGAAGGGAAGGGAAGGGAAGGGAAGGGAAGGGAAGGGAAGGGAAGGGAAGGGAAGGGAAGGGAAGGGAAGGGAAGGGAAGGGAAGGGAAGGGAAGGGAAGGGAAGGGAAGGGAAGGGAAGGGAAGGGAAGGGAAGGGAAGGGAAGGGAAGGGAAGGGAAGGGAAGGGAAGGGAAGGGAAGGGAAGGGAAGGGAAAGGAAGGGAAAGGGAGGAGAGGGGAGGGGAGAGGAGGGGAAGGGAGAGGAGGGGAAGGGGAGTGAAGGGAGGGAGGGAAGGGGAGGGGAAGGGGGACTCAGAGCAAGGCCAGGTGGCCTGAATGTAAATTTGCCCCATGGGCATGTCAGAGTTCCTTGGGTTATACTGGAATATCCCCATTCTGATTCTGAAGCCTCCAGATTGACATTCCATTGCTATTGTTGATCCCTGGGTGTAGGAGATAGGATGGATGCTGTTTCTGCTCTTTTAGTAAGTGAGGAACGAGTAGTAACCATGGGACCCTTCCAGCCAGTTGGATTCAGCTTTTCTTGAGACTGATCTGCTTGAGAATTCATTTAGGGCTTTGAGCCCATCTTTGGTGTCACATCGACTGCATTCAGAGACCATCTTCTTGGCGCACATTGCTGCCTTAGTGCAAGGTACTTTTTGTCTCCCACTGGAAGATGGATTCATTCATTTCAGAGGTATCATAGTATTGAACAGCTGGTCAATGCTTCTCACTGTCTCTCTTCTCACACACTTCTGCTTTGTCAGCCACAGATCCCATGGTGAAAGGCTGCAAAAACCAGAGAAAATGTGTTATAAAAGCAACTACTCTGATGAACAAATCAAATAGATCCACTGGAGAGAAGCAAAAACTCCAAAATTTGTTTTCTTGTCATTTTCAAACCTAAGAAAAAGAGTTACTGATATAGAGGTCATGTATTGGGATGATCTGGTATTTTCAAAGTTCTATGCATACTATAATAATGTATATGTTATTTTATGGAGGTAAATTATGCAACCAAAGCATGGACTTTAAACTATTCAAACTTCACAATGCAATTTAGTCATTTCTGCTGCTTAAAGGCACATTACCTGAATCTCAAAGCCACTGCTAACTCATCACCGGATTCAGCTTAGCTAGCCTCGCTCCATAATCAAATTATCATGGACAATCTTTGGTCTAAGTGAAAATCATATTTTTCCATTATTACATTTTGTACCATTTGTTGATGTTTACGTTGATAGAGGGATCATAATATATTATGCCAGTATCCCCCTAAATAATCATAAGTTTGGGGGGATACTGGCATAATGGTTGGCTCTGGCATACTAAGACACAGTAATTTGACTTGAGAGCTAAGGCTTCAGTGGCTAGAGCACAGGCTTTTCACGCATGAGTTCTGGGTTAGCTTCCTACACATTCTGGTCCTTTGAGCAATCAGGGAGTACCACTCTCCCCAAACAACATCATCAACAACAACAATAGATCATGTAACTCTAAGTGATTAAGCATATTTTCTAGTGTTAGTGTATTTCAATATTTTTGGCTGTTTGAGCTTCCTAAAATCACTCTGTTCCTATATTCTTTTTTGTTTACTTAGTAAATTCATATGTAAGGGGGAAAACTATTTTATTTTAGAAGATTACAGTAACCCTACCTAGAGTGGATTATCATAGGGAGTAAAACAAGTAATGTATAGATTACATTCTTAGAAAAGTGTATGGTGAGCCAGAGAGGTAGCTCACAGGGTTGAATGCATGCTTCACCTGTGAAAGGACTGGATTTCATCCCTGGCATGAGCCTCGAGTGCCCCTGGAAGTGATTCTTGAGCAGAGCCAGGAGATGCCACCAAGCACCACTGGATTTGGCCCAACCCACCACTCCCCAAAGCTACCTGGTAAACAGTAAGTATTTAGTAAATGTTGCTATCAATCAGTGTTTTCAAAGTCTGTGTATAAATTATGATATATTATTATGTTTTTAAAAGATTAGTAGCATTATACTCACTTTCATTACTATCATAATTGTACCCCTTTCTGACCCACAACTACCATAAGGTGTCAAATTAAGAACTATAGTTATTCCCCTGTATTCTTAAGGAGATGCATTCAAATTCAAACCATTGATGCTCAATACCAAATCCATGACCTCAAACAATTGGTTACAAATTGCACAAGTAGCTATTTATACAACACAGATTTCTGATTTCCCAATATTGTAGGTCAGCCTCGATTTCTTAGGGCACAATCAAGGTTTTACCAGATCTGTGAACCTTTTTATCTCTGGAGAGGAATTAGTTTATTTGCTTGGGTTGTTTGAAGTATTCAGCTCCTTGTCTTTACTGGACTAGGCTTCCTATTTTCATTCTGGCAATCAATGAACAGCTGTTTTCCACTTATGAAGACCAACCATTCTTTCCTCAAGGCTTACCTCCTAGATCATCAAGTGAAACAAAAAAGAATCCTGTTTTTCTCATGTCTCAAATATCTTCTATTTACTTTTCTGTATAGTTCTCTATACAGAGAGCTCTATAAGTAAAAATAGTAAAACACTCAAACCTTCTACAAAGAAATTTTAATCACACCTTAAACATGAGGCTAATGCTGAAAAAAAGTATAGGAAAATAGGTCAGCTCTGTAAGAAACAAATTACAAATTATTAAAGTGGTAAATAAGAGAAAGTAAATAAAACAACAGGTATAAAAATATTAATTTGACATTGCTGACTACCATCTTAAAAGGAATTATAAAAAAAGAGTTCAGCGACTTAAAGATGTATATATATATATATATATATATATATATATATATATATATTAGTAGAATATGTGATAAAGGTTAAATGTTGAAATTTATTAATGCATGATGGAATTTAATAAAAAGAGAGAAATAATAATAGATTCACAAATGAAGAAAATAAATAGGGTCGAGAGAAAGAGTATAGAGATTAAGGTATTTGCCTTGTATACCACTGACCCTAGTCTGAACTCCTCACACCACATTTGATCACCTGTACAATCAACCCCCAGCTGTATTCCTGAGCTCAGAGTCAGAAATAGCCCTTGAGAATCACTGGTGTTGATGGTCCTGCAAATGAAAATTTATAAAAAGGCAATTTTATATGATTGGATAAATATTCATAGTTAATAAATATATACAAACTCTTCATTCCACATATATGTAATTTAGAATGACCACATTCTTCAAATTTTATTTTTTTAAACAAAGACAATATTTTATTAGATAGGAATGTTTTCCTAGTGATAGGATCTGTAAGGACTTAAGTCAGGGAAACTGCACAAAACTATGTAGAATATTTATCAGAACATTATTTATCAAAGAAAAACATTAATGATGTTTACATATGACTAAACTTATTCTTTTTATAATGAATGTCCTATGTAATCACCATTTTTATGACTTTGAACAAACATGCAATTTTTGATATTGAAAACAATATAATGAAAAATCTATTCACGATATCTTGGGGGAAAAGCAAGGTATTAAATTTTGAAAAATAATTTGAGAAGCAAATCCAAGCCCTACTGAAGCAATTATATACAGTCTTTAGACTGCTTTGGAAACATCCAAAATACAAATTTAAAACTGTTGAACTGTAGATCAAAAATGAGAGCCAGGCATTCATATGATTTCATGAAGACGAGGGTAAACAGCAAATTTAGAAAGATACTAGCATGAATAGAATTAGATTCCGTCATTCATTTTCACTGAATGATTTAGAATTAACCCTGATTTCTTATTATTTACTGAGTAAGATTTATGGAATTATACAAGATTGAAAATATTGGTAGTTAATATTTAATCTAAAAGGGCTTGGTAATGACATGATCATTCAGTCAAAGACAATTCAGTATTGGAAATGAGACATGATTACTTCACATTCAGACAGAATTTATAATACGAAAGTGATAGTGACACTTAATCCTAGGTAGAGAGTGTAAATTTCACCTTTCGCACTATGAGTAATGAATAATCAACTGAGGAATAATTGCAGTCATAAAATACCATTCTTCATAAAACGTTATCTCTCAGAGCATATTTGCATGATTTGAAAATAGTAAGATTTGAAATGGTCACTTCCAACAAGTATCTGAAAGGGTTGAGTTGTCAGTAACAAAGGAAAATACAGGATCATAAGCTTGCCAATTAATAAATATAATATAGTTGATAGAAGATAAAGAGTTGTGTTTCCATATTTCATACCTTTTACCAAGTAAGAATAGACCTATAATTTTGAGATATTAAACACACAGAGCTTCCATATGCTAGAACAAAAGTGTTTTCTTCATTATCATATTTCTCCAAAAATCATTTTATTTTCTTCATTATGTATTTCCATATAAAAATCTATTATTCGCAAAACCTTTGAATTTTATCCAAAATATTACTGCAATAATTGTCCACTTTGGTGGTGTCCATATGTTATTTGCAATTCTTCAAACTAGATATCATATTTACATTTTTCAAGTAATAAAACAATAATTCTGTTTTCTAGTAGAAATTGTACTCTACTAAGTAATTAATTGGAAAATCTTTTAAATTTCTTAATGAGTATTTCCTTTTACCTTTGAAGGCGTATCCAAGAGAGGTCAAGGTCACTACCTGGATTTTTCCTCACTCAAGTACAATATTAGAAAGCTAAAGGAAGTTAAATGAATGGAAAAAGAAAGGTTATCGCCAAAGTCCATGAATATGACCTTACAATTATTTGTGATCTCCTTAAAAGACATAGGAGCATTTCTTGATCAGTATTGAATTGTAAGTTGGAGGGTTTATGCAGGTCACTCAACACTAGACTCTCAGAGAAAACTCAAGGTATTCCCCAACTCTGCAGTAACAATGAGTTTGGGATAATGTTAAGAAATAGTCATATTATTTTTATGTGCATATACTTATTTATATGTACACATGTCTATGTATATTTTTCATTTTAGTTCTTTGTTATTTTGACAGCATTTATGTATGCACACAATAATCCCCGAAAATTTATAAATTTTCATATTTAACAATTCCACTATTTAATAAATTTTCACTATGTAAAATTTAACTATTTTCACTACCAACATTATCTAATGATTTATAAACTTATCTATGAGCCACAGTGGTGAGAAGCAAGACTTGAGTGTTCTTTAAAAAAGGAGAAATTACTGGGGCCAGTAAGATTGTTCAGTGGGTATGACACTTCCCTTGATCACCAGGTCTTGAATCAGCAGATTCCCTTGATAACTTAATCAGCTCACATGGTCCCTGATTCATACCAGAAATGATTCCTAAGTGTGCAGACAGAGAGAGTCGTAAGCCCTGAGTGCCTCCCGATGTGTCTCCAAAACAAAAGCAAAACAAGCAAGAGAGAGAAACACACACACACACACACACACACACACACACACACACACACACACAATAGTAGATTCCTAATCACTTTTCGACTCTACTTGTTGAAACATTAGCATACTTCCCTACCTATTTTATGTAGTGTGATCATTCATACTAAGCTTGCAAAAGCTCAGAGCTAGATTTGTCGTGTTTCCGCATAAGGGTTAGGCTCTGCCAGGAGACAGCACTGATAATAAATGTGTTTTATGAATTCACACTAATAACTAGAAAACCAATACAAATTGCAGAACTTTAGAGATTAATGAGAATGCAGAGATATACAATAAGCAAATCAAGTCTACTTCATCAAGCAAATGTTCTCTGCTATATAATAACAAAGATAATTGAAGAGTCCTCTGGCAGCAACGGTCTAAGAGTTTAATAACGACTTGGCTGTAATTTACATGCCAATCAGAAACTGACACATGACAAGTTCTGAAGCATAAATGCCTAATTTGAGAAGCATTCTTATCATTTATTAATTTCAAAGTTGACTTAAAGAATTACACTTTAGAGATTAAAATGATAGTCAAAGATTCTGAAGGAAGGACCAGTCACTCTGGATTTAACTTAAAGTTATTATATCTTTTTAATTCACTTTTTTTGGCTTCTGTATAATCACAAAATTACTTTTTAAATATTATAAGAAAAATGTAAAGCAACCAAATTGATACAGTTTCCTACTCACGGAATTCACTACCAACACTATCTAATAATGGAATTATATTAGTTTTATGCCCTTGGACTAGTTTTTTTGCTGACCTTTGGTGCATTCCTCCATGAAAGAATAACTAGGCACATTGTAGATTGTTGTGAGAAGTAATTGAGATAAATTGTAGGTTTATTCAATTGCAAATTAAAATTAGACCTTGCATTTCATTGGCACCGCCCATTATTTCTTTACATGAGGCTACACAAATTAGTTTTTAAATTTAGAGAATTAGAGGAAATAAAGAGCAGAAACTATCATGACAAGAGTAGAGAAAATCCAATTGAAGAAATAGAAAATGCTGATTTTTTTTCCTTTATATACTTCATTTTCTAAATAAATAAGTCAGAAAGCAGATGAAAGATTGTCCTCATAAAGGACAGGGAGAAAGGAAATGTGTGATCAGCCACATTTCAGAACTAAAGAAACTGTTTTATGAAGAACACAGTGCTTTCAATTATTTATAAAAGGTGGAGAAGTAGGAGGAGAAGAAGAAGGAGGAGAAGGAGGAGGAGGAAGTGCAACAAGCCAGGATTTAGAGCAGATAAGAAACAACAGCAATAATGGTCCTGCCAGACAGAGGGAAAAATTCAGAGACTACTAAAATAACGGCTATTATCAGATAACCATGACTTTAGTCTCAAGGATTTTTAAGCAACAAATGTCCAAAAGTATACTAAAAAAGAAAGTAAGTAAACTATCTTTTTTTTTTAAAAATCGAATCACTGTGAGAACAGATCAAAGCTTTCCAGTTTAAGTCTCGGTCATACAATGATCAAACACCCATCCCTTCACCAGTGCACATTTTCTACCACCAAGAACCCCAGTAAACGCCCCATCCCACCTCTCCCCCTGCCTGTGTGGCAGATGATTTCCACTTTACTCTCTCTCCACTTGGATCACATTCAATACTTCGGCAAAAGACCCACCATTATTATTTGGAATTTCCCCCAACAATCAGACCTGCCAAAAAGGCATCATTAGATAAATTGTTCTCTATTGTTGATATTGAAGAGCATATGATGTCATGTGGCTGCGAAGCGGTCATGCAATTTTTGATTTCTGATATTTTAGTAATAAGTCAGGAGGGATTTCTGCCAAGAGCCTCCGGGTTCTGAGATTGGTCTGTGTGCCTCTGGGATTATGGCCATTCAGGAGCCAGGAAATGTTCGTGGGTGGCAACTCAGAGTCTTGTTGGGGTAGGGAGAGGGGCTGGTTCCACCCCCATCCCATGAGGCCCTGCATGTCATGTCACTGCAGTCTCATACCTGGCTGTCCAATAGGCTCTGAAAAGGTGGTGGCCACCGCGCTGCTGGAGAGAAAAGGTGGAAGGGACAAACACCTTTCCCCACCCATGGCGCTGTAGATTAATGCTCAGTCCAGATGAATTTCTGCTAAAAACCACTGGGTTCCAAGATTGGTCTGTGTGCGTCTGGGATCATGGACATTCAGGAGCTAGGAGCTGTTAGAGGGCGGCAACTCGGGCCTCATCAGGGTGGGGAGAGGGGCTGGTTCCACCCTCCATCCCGTGAAGACCCACATGTCACTGCTTTCTCTCTCTCTCTAGTTTTGGGAAGGGGTGGATGCTAGATCATTTATTTTCCATTGCTCACTTTGCATAGCAGGAAAGGTCGTGTGGCTGTGTAAGTGGCTGCGTGCTTCAGAGGAATCGTCCTGATAGCTACATACTGGAGCCATGCCTGTAGAAGCTCATGGTCGCCGGAATTCCATCTGGGGAAGGCGGGCAGACTGCACCTGCTCCATCTGGGTCGTCCCAGAGATATCGGCTCTGTGGGGCCCGTAGGATTCTCCAGTGTTGCAGTGCCCACTGGGTTTCTTCACTGCTGAGTGTGGCTGCAAGCTATCTTGAAGCACATGAGAAACCCCTCAGTAATTCCTGAGTAAAGTCAGAAGGACATATCAGAGAAATGGAGAGGACTACTGAAAAGCATAAGAACAATTCAAAATATGGGCCATAAAGGATTTTGTACCATATATTTAGCCCCACTAAACACAAGCTTCTAGAAAACAAAAGCACGTCTTAAAAGCAGTGTAGATCCTATACTGGCCAGCACTGTGTTGGGCACAGGATAGCTATTTAATAGATTTCTATTGACTTTCATAGTGGATAGGCTGGCTGAATTGATCAATAAATAAATAAGTTGAGAGGCTACTTTAAAATAAATTGACAAACAAGACATAAATAAATCACCAAGAACAGATGGCAGCCAACCAAATGTTTTTAAAGCAGTTCAGAGGACACTGGAATTGCTGGCTAAAATGTTTAATCTTTCATTAGAATTGGACACTGCACCGAAAAGTTGGCGTATTGCCATCTTGTGTTTAGAAAGGGCTAGCAAAGTGACCTTGGAATTGCGTTTCTGCAACAGAGTTGAAATTAGTAAATTATGTAATAAATGCCATTAATGAAATAAGCAGGTTATATTTGTTATTGGCAAAGTGAAATGGGCCAGTATGTGGAATTAAATTTAACTAAGTTGGCATTTATATTTTGAAGATATATAAAGGAGATTAAAAGAGAAACCAGTAAGTTTTTTCAACTTTTAAAAAACATCTTGGGAAGAATCCCAGTCAACAAATTCACCCAAAGATTAGAGAAAATGCTTACTCATGAGGGAAAATAATACTGACTTTTAGTATAGGAAACAAAGATAGGACTATATTGCTTTTCTTTATATATGTGTGTGTGTGCGTTTGTGTGTGCATACTGAATTATGTAAGCCGTGCTTACGGGAAAGACTTAATATCTCATAACTGATTTCAAAGAGGGAGTAAATAAAGAATGCGTATTTAAGAAATAAAGAGTGAAGTACTTTTCAGGCAGAGACAATGTGTGCAAATAGTTTAGAGACAGTGTCTGCTGTGTCAGGGACTGCCTCAGGTGTTCAGGTGAGAGAGAAATGGGAAGTGTGGTCAGAAGCCAGCTCCTGTGCACAGCCCTTGTAAGGATGACACAATCCCTCTGGCAAAAGGAAGATACATCATATAAAGCATGGAATGGAACTGAATCAAATGACAAAATTAATTTGGGATTAGAACACGAAGGAAAGTCATAGGACCTGGACATGAGAAAACAAATAAGCAACAAAATTAAGGTAAAGTGAAAGTCTTTGGTGTCTTTTCAGGTGGTGAGAAAAGTCAATGATAAATTGGTTGTTCTGCCTGTTCCAGTGTTTCAGGGGTTAACATGTAAAACAAATAAGTTATCTTAGAAAAGCATAGGTATGGGAAGCTTTACAGAGTTTAGCATATGATATTTAATTAAACAGAAAATGTCAACTGAGAAAAATGTGTTAATTATTATGAATGTAGACATATAAACTTATGTAAGAGATAATTAAAATCCCCAGGTTATTTATGTTATTCTATTTTTTAATACAATTTCACAACATTGAGAACTCCCTTGCCAATTCCCATCTAAGGCAGTGTGCTATTACCTCCTCTTCAGGTTATTTGGATAATCTTGTTATCATTCTCTGATTCCAATCTAATTATCCTCAAAACTATTTACATTATGGTAGCTGGTATGTTCTCAGACCACTAATTCCTCAAACTTATAAATGCTGTTTATTGCCTCTCTATGGAACTATTTTTTGGAACATCAGCAGTCTCTGAAAGTCCTTAAGGTCGAAATCTTGAAATATGACTCTCTTTGTTTCACCATTTCCCAACGTTATTTGACTACAGAATATCCTCTTAAAATAAATTTGCTTTTATTTTCCAAATAAGAGTTTAATTCTCAAGAAATTTCTCTGACCAAGAGCTAGAGTGATAGTACAGCGGGTAGGGCATTTGCCTTGCATGTGGCCAACCAGGGTTCAATCCCCGGCAGCCCATATGGTACCCAAAGCATGGCCAAGAATAATTCCTAAGTGCAGAATCAGGAATAACTCCTGAGCATCGCTGGCTGTGACCGAAAATGAAAAAAAAAAAAAACACAGAAAGTCGAGTCAATCTTCCATAAAATTTTTTCCCCTTGCAGGAAAACTGTTAATTAGTATACACTAATGATGTGCTTATTTTTTTATATTAATGTGTGTCTTGTATGGCTTGTCTTTGCCTTTGATTTTAAACATGTTAAAACATCATTTCCAAGATCCAGAGCAAGAGTACAACTGATAGGACATTTACCTTGCACACGCCAACCGCAGGTTGATCTTAGTATGTGGTCCCCCAAGCACTGTTAGGAGTAATTCTTGAGAGCAGAGACAGGAGTAATCCCTGAGCATAACCGGGTGTTACCCAAAAGAAAATTAATTAATTAATTAATCAATTAATCAATGCACTGGAGCAATAGCACAGCAGGTAGGAGTTTGCCTTGGACATGGCCGACCTGGGTTTGATTCCTCCATACCTCTGAGAGAGCCCGGCAAGCTACCGAGAGTATCCCACCCGCATGGCAGAGCCTGGCAAGCTACCCGTGGTGTATTCCATATGCCAAAAACAGTAACAACAAGTCTCACAATGGAGGCCTTACTGGTTCCCGCTCCAGCAATTAGATGAACAACAGGATGGCAGTGCTACAGTGCTAATTAATCAATTAAACAAAATAAAACATCATTCCCAGTGGCTCAGGAGAGAACACAAAGATAGAACACACGATTTGCATATGTAAAGCCCCAAGTTTAATCCCTGGTACTGAGTATTTGCCCCAAGTTCTATTAGGCATCACGGTGGAATCATGAGGTTCCTGAAAACAACTAGAGACGTGCTTATAAAAAACTAAAATGTCCTTTTCAGAAAGAAATAAATAAACCATACAGTCTAATAATACTATTTCCATTTTTATACATGGTAGTTTTTGCCATTTTTCCAGATTTTGCCAATGTTATTTCTATAAAGATATTTACTTGATTGCTTTTTTTTTATTGTTGTTGTTGTTGTTTATTTTGGAGTCACTTCCAATCAAGTGCTGGAGTTACTCCTAACCCTGTGCTCAGGTATTAAACTTCGCAGTGCTTCGTAGACCATATGGGGTGCCAGAAATAGAACCCAGGTTTGACACAGGCAAGGCCAACAACCTACCTACTGTACAATCACTCCAGCCCTAAGGTTATTTAGGTTATTTATTGAGACAGGAGGATTTAAGGAAAAGTAGAGGATTAGGCCATGCTCTGATTACTAAATTTCAGATCAAATTGCACTAACTAGTATCAATAATATTTCTATACTTCCCTTAATAATAAGTGATATACACACAATTTAATTTGTTAAGGTTTTAAGATCAAGCTCCTGGAAGAGAGCGACACAGTCTTTTGCCCCCGAGCCTGACTGTCTTCAAATGGGGCCCCTCAGAGGGGGTGGGTTGAGTTTCCCACCTGCCCCAAGCAGAGCCCTCAATGGCCGAGGACCTCTGAAACCCAGATACAGCCATGCTCAAGGCCCCTCTCCACAAGTTCGGACGAGTCTCACGCAAGAAGAAACCAACAGAGGAACCCAGGTGTGTGGGACCCGGGGCCAAGATATTCAAGCCTGCTCAGATCAGGACTAGGCCTCTTCCACCCGAATCCCCCATTTTCCAGTAGCTAGATGGTCATGCCCAGAAACTGCCCCTGGGGCCATGTAATCCCATCAATGACCAAGATCCAGAGACTCTAAGACGAAGCTCCTGGAATCTTATAGCCTAATTCTCCGCTTTGAACCTGGCAAGCTACTGAGAGTTTTCTGCCTGCATGGGAGAGCCTGGCAAGCTCCCTGTGGCGTATTCATATGCAAAAACCAGTAACAATGATGGGTCTCATTCCCCTGACCCTGAAAGAGCCTCCATGATGCACCATTGAGAAGGACTAGTAAAAAGGGGCTTCTAAAATCTCAGAGCTAGATTGAATGGAGACGGTACTGAGACTGCTCAAGAAATTCGATGATCAACGGAATGATGATGGTGATGATCATGATCACAATCACGAAATCCCATTGTTTGTCGAGTTGCTCGAGCGGTCTCAGTAACCTCTATATTCATCCTAATGTAGATTTTAGGAACCTCTCTAAATGATGATGACGATGATGATATGAAGGTTTTATAATGATCAAAATAACACCAAATGCTAACTCAGATCGCAAACCTATTATAGGTTGCCATCCTTTTGTGAAAAAGCAAGCAAGCAAGCAAACAAACAAACAAACCTAAAAAATAATGCTCAGGCTTTCTCTCTTGGACCAGGCAGAATGACTCCTACACAAAAAGGGCGGTCAGAAGGGACGCTCCACCATCAACCAGGTGGTGACCTGAGAAATACCATCAACACCCACGGGCACATCCATGAAGTGGGTTTCAAGAAGCAGGCACCTTGGGCACTCAGACAGAGCCAGAAGTTTCCCATGAAGGAGATGGGTACCTGATGTGCACCCCTGATTAACACCAGGCTCAACAAAGCAGTCTGACTAAATGAAAAATAAATGTCCTAGACCAATCCATGTGCATATGTCCAGAAAGTGTAATGAGGACAAAGTTTGTTCACCAAACAAACTTTGTACAATGGTTGCCTCTGTGCCCGTCACCATTTTCAAAACTGCAGACAATCAATGTGGATGAGAAGTAAATTGATGACTTAATAAAATTATAGTCACACACATACACACAAAATGTAATGCTCATTGCATGGCTAGAATGGAGATAAGGAAAGAAGTTATCAGTGATACGTATTGCAGCTTGGCTTACTAATAAAATTAAACATATATAACCCAATTGAAAGTGAAGCAAAGCTCATCTTGACTTTGTCACAGATATCAGACCAAATCAAGCTACGGTAGTAGCCTTGAAAAAAAGAACCATACAGTTATCTACTGGAATATCTTAAAAAGTTGGTTAAGTAGGAGATGTACACCACAGTAAACACCATAAATATACTAATCAGTCCTATTTCCTCAGCTACTTCCCCAAAAATTCTTTTGCCAGGAAAGCTATAACACTGTAGCACTGTCATCCTGTTGCTCATTGATTCGCCCGAGCAGGCACCAGTAACATCTCCATTCTGAGACTTGTTTTTACTGTTTGTGGCATATTGAATATGCCACGGGTAGCTTGCCAGGCTCTGCCTTGTGGGCAGGATACTCTCGATAGCTTGCCAGGCTCCCTGAGAGGCATGGAGGAATTGAACCCGGGTCGACCTCTTGCAAGGCAAATGCCCTACCCACTGTGCTATCACTCCAGTCTTATTAGATGTTTTTAAAATAAAAAGGTTTGTTCCCCCTAAAGATATATTAAAGCTGTGTGATTAAAGACAACCCAAGCCACAAAACTCTGAACTTGTTGGAAGTTCAGTAATATTAAAAAACATTCACACTTTTTAGGTTGCCAGGAGAGCTACTACTCCTAAAACACTTATCCCTCTAGACCTTTAGCCACCTCTCCCTGACTTCTTGTATTCCTGATAAATTCTTCTTCCTTGACTATTGCACTTTTTTGAAATAGAACCACTAGGTATAAATCAATCACACTTTTCCTTTCTTTTAATTTTGCTTAAAGAGATGGAGATACGACATAGTTATTTCTTGAATGTGAGGTTATAACCTTTATCTGACCAGCATTATATCCAGATAAACAGAGAAAATGCAAACTCTTCTTTCAAAGTGTAAGAAAAGTGTATAAACCTTTGCCATGTGATAGTTTTTGTACTGTCTCATCCATTTGCCAGACCCATTTTGTTGCAAATGCATGAAAAATCAAAATGACCATATAAGAATATCCTGTCATACATCCTGCTATTCTTAATGCACCTTGTACTTTGGCCAACAACTCTCAAATATTTATTACTATATCTATGCCTAAATTCAACTGTTGTTGTCCCCGACCATCCCCAACCATTCTAAGCTACTATATTGTTTTCATCCATTCATTCTATAGACATCTACTGAAAGCTTGTGATTGACAGAGATCTGAGGAGGGGAGACAAGTGCTAAAAAAGAACAATCTAACAGAAAAATAATATAAATTTTAATAGTTTACATTGCCATGCTCTCTGAGAGGAACGGAGAATGTATATCAGAGAATACAAGCAAGTATGTTTAAGCCAAACACATGTGTGCTGTTTTACACACATCAGGGGGCTAGACTGGCAAGCTCCCCGTGGCATATTCGATATGCCAAATATCGAATAATAACAGGCCTCATTCCCCTGACCCTGAAAGAGCCTCCCATCATTGGGAAAGACGAGTGAGGAGAGGCTATTAAACCTAAGGGCTGGGATGAATGGAGATGTTGCTGGTTCCTGCTCCAGCAAATCAATGAACAACGGGATGACAGTGATACAGTGACAGTGCTTTTACATTGAAAAAAACAGAAAAAGATACAAAGATAAATCCAAGAAAACAAAAAAAGAAATGTCAAATAGTATAAAATGTTAGACATAAAATGAAATATATATATACATATATATATATATATATATATATATATATATATATATATATATATGGCTGCAGCTAGGTTCCAGTGGTCTTCCGCCACTGGGAACTCTGCTTGGGGTGGGGAGGAAAGCTGGAGCCAATCCTGGAGCCAATCCCCTCCGTGGGGCCCCGGGGAAGACAGCCAGGCGTGCGGGCAAGAGGCTCTCTGCAGAGAACCTAGCTGCAGCCATGCTGGAGGCTCCTCTCTACACATTTGGACAGGCCTCATGCATGAAGGTACCGGCAGAGGAACCCAGGTGTGTGTAGTCCCATCAACGGTCAACATCCAGAGACTTAAATGCAAGCTCTCAGAAGAGAGTGATGCAGAGAGTCTCTTGCCCGCACGCCTGGCTGTCTTCCGCGGGGCACCTCGGAGGGGATGGGCTCCAGCTTCCCTCCCCACCCCAAGCAGAGCTCTCTGCTGAAGACCACCGGAACCTAGCTGCAGCCATGCTGGAGGCTCCCCTCTACACGTTCAGACAGGCCTCATGCATGAAGGTACCAGCAAAGGAACCCAGGTGTGTGTAATCCCATCAATGGTCAACATCCAGAGACTTAAAAGCAAGCTCTCAGAAGTGATATCTTTAGCCTACCTCTCCCTCTAGAAGAAACTGGCAATCTTCTGAGAGTTCCCTGCCCCCATGGGACAGCCTTGCAAGCTCCCCATTGTGTATTCATATGCAAAATCCAGTAACAAGCTGGATCTCACTCCCCTGACCCTGAAGAGCCCCCAGTGCAACATTGTTAGGAGGGCCAAGTTGAAATAGACTTCTAAGATCTCAGGGAAAGGACGAAATGAGATGTTACTCAGCCTGCCCGAGAAATCGGTGATTAACAGGATATTGTGATTGTGATATATATATATATATATTAGAAATTAACAGGAAGTTCTTTTAATTTGCACTTTCTGAGATATGAATGACAAAATAACCATGCTTGAAAAGACCTGTCACTTTATCACTGTCATCCAGTTGCCCATCGATTTGCTCAAGCGAGCACCAGTAACGTCTCCATTGTGAGACTTGTTGTTATGGTTTTTGGCATATTGAATACACCAAGGGTAGCTTGCCAGGTTCAGCCGTGTGGGCTTTCCAGGCTCTCCAAGAAGGATGGAGGAATCAAACTCAGGTCGGCCGAGTGCATGGCAAATACCCTACCTGCTGTGTGAGAGTAAAATTGAGAAAGAGCAAGTTAGGATGAGCAGAACAGAGGGAGTAACCTGTGTTAGGGAACAGAAAGTAGATTACAATTGACAGAACTTTAGAAGGAAAGTGACAGGCGATAGTGACTTTTTAAGAACGCATCAGAAGATTGGATTTTATTCCAAATATAAGAAGAAACTCCTTTAACACCATATTGAACTAAAAATTTTAACAAATTGAAGTAATTATTAGGCAATTCCCAAGTATGTTTCTGAAATTGTTTCTATTCCTCAAACTCGATTCAAATAACCTGCCCATTTTACTAAACTATTTCTTCTAAATTCTGACCAAAACCCTTCTCCTTATTAGGAGTTCTGATAAGACATATAATTTTGGAAATCAATTTTGAGATTTTGAAGGCTAAACTTTGAAACAACATGGTTTGAGACCAAATTTTAATTCCAATTGCCTAAATCTATAATAACTTTCTGAGTCGTCTCAGCTATCTCTGCCAGAGATAATAATGCTTGCCTTACAAAGGTGTTGCGAGTATTAAATGACAATTTTAATGGTAAGTATCTTCACACCTATTATGTGAAACATAGTACAGGGTTTTAAAAGATTAGTTTCCTTAATCCCACCACTTGTATTTATTCAACAAATGCCTCTTGATTTTCCAGTGGCATAGCAATAGGATAGAAATTGTGAAATGTTACAGAGATCAATCACATACAAACCTTACCTTTAAGAAGTCTTTGATACCTCATCCTCTAAAAGAAGGCATCATTCAATCAAATACCGTCAGTAAAGAAATGAACATTATGTTAAATCACTTGTCCTTAACTTCTTTATATCTCCATGTCAAAGTTGTTAATTCTTTTTCAAGCTTCATATATTGAAAAGTAAGTGACTCCTCGGTGGTTGAACATGGCAACCCAACACATGCTTACATAAGACTAATAACAAACAGCTAAAGCAGAAAAATCCCCAAACTCCAACTTGATTGCTCATGTTAGAATTACCTATACATTGCAAACCTAATGCTGAGTCTAAATTTAAAAATATATATTTTATATTAGCCAGATGTAAAAACACCTATCTGCAGGAGTCATCATGAACGTGATTAGCCATATTAGAGTCACTGGGCAAGGGCTATGAACTGGGTTGAATGTGTCCCCACTGAAATTTATATTCAAGTGCTAGGTCCTTTTACCTGTGAATATGATCTTATTTGGAATCAAAAATAGATTATGTGTAATTTAGGGATTACCTTAATCCAATGACATTTGTCCTTAAAAGAGAAAAAAGCTGAGACATCATGACACAGAGAAGGCCAGGTAATATAGTGACAGGGAATATGGGTGAGCATTTACCCTTTATAATTTATGATTTTGTATTTTAGAATAGATGTCACAAAATTATAGCATTAGGTCATATGGAATTTTATTTTTGCTTAGTTGAGAAATCTTCATTTGTTTTCCATAAGAGCTGAACTAGATGACATTGCTGTCAACAGAGAATGAGAATGCCTTTCTCATCTAATTTTTATTAAAACTGAATATATCTAATATTTTTGATAAATGGCATTCTCACTGCCACAAGATGATATCTTGTTATTGTTTTATTTCCATTTAGCTAGTAACATATGACAATTTTCACATTTCAATACCAAATGATGACAGACTACCTATTTGTATGTCCTCTTTGGGAAAATGTTTGTTCATCTCTTATTCCTTTTCCTTTGGGTTGGTTGTTGAATTTCTGCTGTCGATATTTGTGAGTGCTTTATAAACTTGGATGTTTTTTCCTTTTTTCTGCTGTATTCTATGTAAATATTTTCTTCCATTCTGCAGGGTGACTTTTTATTTTATCTTGTTAATTCTAAAGGGTATATGCATACTCATGCTTATTGCAATACAATAGCCAGGATGCGAAAACAACCCAAATGCTTGATGACAGATGAGTGAAAGTTATGGTACATGTACACAATGGAATACTACACAACTGTAAGGAAAGATAAAATCAAGAAGTTTGCTACAACAGGAAAGACTTGGGTGGGGGGTACCACATTAAGCAAAATAAGGCAGAGGAAGCAGTGTGAATACCAGAAGAGTTCACTCCTCTGTGGAATAGTAAAAATATGAGAATAAACAGAATAAAACAATGACAAAAACTTGGCATTAGTAATAATACATAACCTATCACTAAATAGATAAACAGTATAGGGATAAATGGGAAGATCAGACTAAAAGAAACATAGGGATAAGTTTATGTTGGAGGGTCATGGGAACTTTGGTGGTTGAGGAGTATAGTTATTTTGTATAATAATACCATAAACTTTAATATTTTTTAACTACATAAAAAGATCACTGTCACTCTCACTGTCATCCCATTGTTCATCAATCTGCTCGGGCGGACATCAGTAACGTCTCCATTGTGAGACTTGTTGTTACTGTGTTTGGCATATTGAATACGCCACGGGGAGTATTTGCCAGACTGTAAAGTCTGCAAAAAACTTTGCAGAGCTTGCCAGGCTCTGCCCTGTGAGCGAGATACTCTCCGTACCTTGCCAGGCTCCCCGAGAGGGGCGGAGAAATCAAACCCGGATTGACCGCATGTAAGACAAAGGCCCTGCTGTACTATTGCTCCAATCCACATAAAAGATAATAAAAAATATTTAATAATAAAGATACTGGCAGAGTTTGAAACTAAGGAATATGAAGAACTACCAGAAGCCAGAAGAGACAAGGCAGGAGTTAACACTCAAGACCTAAATGGCACCTTATGCTTTTCATGCTCTCTAGAATCTCTACTCCTTAAAGATACTTTTCTATTGGATATTCATTATTATAAATCTGCTTCTCTAGGAAAATCTTTTGCTCAATTGGTTTGTTCTTCAAAATTCCTATTCCTTCTGCAAATCCCAGAATGTAATATTTACCACATCCTCCATTATTAAAAAAAGATATGTAATAGTTTCCACTAAATAAGCCACTATAGCTCTCTTGATTTAGGAAATGATTTACATATATTTATTTTTGTCTTGTTAACTCCAGACGGTGGCGGTTATTTGATACTACACTCATTCTTCACTGTATACTATTTTGTTTTTATTGTTATTTTACTAGTTGGAATTTGCTTTTTATAAGAATTGAAAATGCTAAAAGTACATGATTAAGATCCTCCTTGCACTTGAAACTGTGCAGAGTCCCAGACAAATCAAAGATGGTGTTGCTACCTAGAGAAATTGTAAATATATGTAAAAGTCATAACTGCATCTACAGTCTAAAAGATATACCTATGTAAGTAAGTGCAAACAGATTCATCTGTTCGCTTAAAGGTCAAATGGGCAGTCAGTCACATCTACTACATTGTTAGTAGAAAAGCTGCTTTCCATTTTAAATAGAAGCTAAACTCTATTGGTGCATAAGTTGTTTGGAAATGAGGATGTGCCCTTTCCTGTTTATTCCAGAGGCAGCAGTTTTATGACTTCTGCTATAACACTATATTTTTGCTAGGGACAATTATGACCATAAAGGGAATTGTGTGGTAAAAACTACAGAATCTGCCGTTAGGCAAGAAGATGACCTTTTTACTCAGCTGGCTTGCCAAATTTGAGCAGGTTTTTAGCATTTGGGAGAGATTTATGACCACTAAAGGAAACATGATTGCCAACCATAAGATCTGAAGTCTTCATTGCTTTAAAACAACTGTGCAAACAGAAACAACTTGAGATTTATATCCATTAAAAAACTCTGTGCTCAATAGCACTTTTCTCCTGAGCGCTGAAAGTTGGAGTTTCTTCTACTCTATACCACATGTCCTGCCCCTTCACTGAAGGCTTTCTAATGCCCTCAAGAATCTGCCCATTTAGTGACTTTACAGGCACCCTTGGAACAGTGATATTTGCAAAGGTAGAATTTCCCATGAGTAACATCAACTCTAGATCAAAAGGAATAGATCTTAGTTTATAAGCCTGCTTACCAAGAAACTTTGGGCAATACATTATTAATAACTTAGTTGATCCTGATGACCAAGAAGAAAGAACATTAGGGGACATGAACTGGTAATGGAAGGGCCTCTCATTATGCATCCTTCTAGCTGGAAACAGGCATTGATTATGTGAGCAATAAATACAAAA
Source organism: Sorex araneus (assembly GCF_027595985.1). NCBI lineage: Eukaryota > Metazoa > Chordata > Mammalia > Eulipotyphla > Soricidae > Sorex > Sorex araneus. The sequence continues at coordinate 59,265,618 of NC_073309.1, read as the reverse complement.
GATCTTTCCACTAATGGAAGAGGCTAAAGGGCATGAACAAAGGCAACATAATTAAGATCTCAATCAACGTGAATTATAAAATAATCAAAATCAATTGTTTAAACATTAAATAGCAATTGATTAAAATGTGTGCATTGAAAAATAAACTGAGAATAATATTTGTATAAATAACACAGGACTACAAATTAAAAAGAAAAATATTATTTACAAAAAATTAGTGATTTCTATTTTCTTAAATTATAACTAACTTTTAAGATGTTTCATCAACATAAACTTAATTTCCAAGATAATATTTCAGAGGAAACCAATAATACAAGTAAAATTAACAAAGATCAGACCACACTTTAAGAGTGGCTTTGGGTCCTACTTCAATATCTAGTGTTTCATAAGGGAAATTTGCTCTATCAGATTCACAGATACAAAGCAATTAAATATGGGGCAGAATTTCTATGTTTATTGCAGCACTATTTACAGTAGCCAGAATCTGAGAATAACTCATGTGCCTGAGAACAGATGACTTGATAAAGAAACTATGATACATCTTCACAATGGAATACTGCACAGCCACCAGGAAAAATGAAGTCATAGAATTTGCAAAACAGTGGATGGACATGTACAAAATTATGCTGAGTGAAATGAGTCCAAGGAAGAGAGATACAGACATAGACTAATTGGATTCACTGGTGAGACATAAAAAAATAATGTGAGATTATTAACCAAGGAAGTAGAAAGGAGGGCCAGGAGGACCAGTTCATGTGAAGCTTGCCATAAGTTGGGGGTGGGGAGGTCAGTGAGGACAGAGACCAGTATGACAATGGTACTTGTCTGGACTATGATCCCTTTGGACAAGATCTGAGTCCAGATAAAAAGAGATAAAGGGATATACACAATAACCTCTCACTACCTGAATTGCAAACCATGGTACCCAGAAGAAAAGAGAGGAACAGAGAGAGAGACAGACAGAGACAGAGAGAAGAAAAGTGTTTCTGTAGAGGCAGGTTGGCAGGGGGATAGGAGGGAACTGGGGAGATTGGTAGTGGACACTGGTAAAGAGACAGTGTTGTAACATTGTATGATGAAACCCAATCATGTACAACTTTATAGCTGTGTATCTCATAGTGACTCAATTTTATTTTTTTTAATTTTTATTAGTGAAACACCATGAGGTTTTCATGGTGAAATTTGTAGACTTACTTACAAATTATCATGCCTGTGTTTCAGTTGTACAATGATTGAGTACCCATCCCTCCACCAGTGCCCATTTTCCACCACCAATGATCCCAGTATCCCTCCTACCACCCACAACCCCATCCACCCCCCCACCCCACTTCTGTAGCAGGGCATTCCCTTTTGCTCTCTCTCTCCTTTTGGGTGTTGTGGTTTGCAATATAGGTACTGAGTGGCCATCATGTTCGGTCTATAGTCTACTTTTAGCCCGCATCTCTCATCCTGAGCGGGTCCTCCAGACACCCTTTACTTGATGTTCCCTTCTCTATTTGGGCTGCCCTTTACCCCAGCTTCCCAGCCATGGAACAAACCTCCTGGTACTTATCTCGACTATTCTTGGGTGCTAGTTTCCCATTCTGTTGCTTTATATTCCACAGGTGAGTGCAATCTTTCTATGTCATAGTGACTCAATTTTTCAAAAATAGATGGAGGCAGAGACTGATGTGAATGCTGCTTCAAGTGTAAGAATGCCTGGAGATGAAAGAATTCTATGAATTCTATTTAGCAACTTCAGAGAAATCACTTTCTTAGGACTTCATTTCAGAGTCCTGGCCTTTGAAATATGAAAGAATAAATTTTTGTTGTTTTAAGATACCCAGTTTGAGCAATTTGTTATATAAACTCTAGGAAAATTATTCATCAAGAACATGGCATAAAAACAAATAAAAATGGTCAATAAATATTAAAAGTTATTTGAGCATCAGTTTTTGAGAAATATTGGCCACTTATAATTTTGCCTTTTTCTCTTCCTCTGTCCCTCTTGGAGAGGCTGGCAAGCTACTGAAAGTATCCTGCCTGCACAGCAGAGCCTTGCAAGCTACCTGTGGCATATTCGATATGCCAAAAATAGTTAACAACAAGTCTCACAATGGAGACGTTACTGGTGCCCGCTCGAGCAAATCGATGAAAAATGGGATGACAGTACTACAGTGCTCTGCTTCCGTATATCATATTCTTGATAAAGCTGCTAGAATGTTATATATATATATTTATATATATATATATGAACAATTATTTAAATATGGGGTTTGGGGCCAGAGAGATAATTTGGTGAACTCGAGTGACTGTTTTGCATGCAGGAGATCTGAGTTCAATCCCTGGCACCTGTGGTTCATCAAGCACTGCCATGGGCAAACAAACGCCAAAAGGAGAATTTGGTGTCACATGTAAGAATTGCCAGATGTAGCCCCAAGGCCAAAAGTTAAATACAGGTTAAATAAAACTCCTTCTAAAAGTCAGCTAGTGCCTACAATATTCAGTTCAATTTGGTTATAAGTAAAACAAATTCTAATGTCAGAGACCTTAACAATTAATATATCGACACAGTGCTAGAATAATGTTCTAACAGTGTCGGGAAGTATTCATTCTAAAGTTAATTTTCTTTAAAAGGGTGTTTTTTTGGTTAGCTTATCATTTTAGATACTTATTGTAGTATAAGACATAATGAAAATAGTCAAAGCCAGGAAACAAAGATGAAACTCACTTTTTAGAAAAAATTTTGCTTGGACCAATCTTGCCTTTTTTTTTTCTAGGAGCAAAAGCACTTATAAAACTTTCCTGGTCAATTCACCAATTCCATATACTATCTGTTAAAGCAACTTTGCATAATCAATCCTGGATGGGAGGAAGATTTAGAAAAGGAAAACAGTTTTTCTGATTTCCCCAGATCAATTACAGTTCATTAGCCAGTTATGGTCCTTGCCTATCCATACCGAAACTTTAATATGTTAGCTATAAAACTTGCATCTGGTGACATTTTTTTATATCTCATACATTTGTCTTCCATAGTCACAGTTTTTTCACTAATATTTTTTAAATAAAATGAATTTCTAATAGGACATTTTACATTATTTACTTTTTCTGGTTTTTCATTTTTTTGCTCTTCATATGAAACACCTCCTGGTGTTTCAAATCTTAGTTAAATATCATTCTCTCAGTTAAATATCACAAGCATTTAAATTTTCCCTAAATTGCCGACCAGTCAATGACTACCATATAACCAATAAAACCTAGTGTGTTTTATTATTTCACTTATGTCTACTCCCTTGTAACAACCCAATCTCCAACAAGAACTAGAGCTCAAACTTTCTCTTTCTTTCTTTCTTTCTTTCTTTCTTTCTTTCTTTCTTTCTTTCTTTCTTTCTTTCTTTCTTTCTTTCTTTCTTTCTTTCTTTCTTTCTCTCTTTCTTTCTCTCTCTCTTTCTTTCTCTCTCTCTTTCTTTCTCTCTCTCTTTCTTTCTTTCTCTCTCTCTTTCTCTCTCTCTCTTTCTTTCTTTCTTTCTCTCTTTCTCTTTCTTTTTCTCTTTCTTTCTTTCTCTCTTTCTCTCTCTTTTTCTCTTTCTCTCTTTCTTTCTCTTTCTTTCTTTCTTTCTTTCTTTCTTTCTTTCTTTCTTTCTTTCTTTCTTTCTTTCTTTCTTTCTTTCTTTCTTTCTCTCTCTCTTTCTTTCTCTCTCTCTTTCTTTCTTTATCTTTCTTTCATCTTTTCTTTCTTTCTTTCTTTCATCTTTTCTTTCTTTCTTTCTTTCTTTCTTTCTTTCTTTCTTTCTTTCTTTCTTTCTTTCTTTCTTTCTTTCTTTCCTTTTCTTTTTTGTCACAGTGAGAAACACAGTTACAAAGCTATTCATGATGCGGTTTCACTCATACATCCCTTCACCAGTGTTCACTTCCCACCACCAATGGTAGGCACCTCTCTCTCTCTCTCTCACTCTCTCACTCTTCCTCCCCTTTTGGTGGAATGAAAGCATTTCTAACAGAAGTAACCATGTCAATGGACTGGAGCAATAGCACAACTGGTAGGGCTTTTGCCTTGCACGTGGCCGACCTTGGTTTGATTCCTCCGCCCCCTCGGAGAGCTGAGCAAGCTACAGAGTGTATCTAGCCCAAAACAGCAAGCTCCCTGCGGTGTATTCGATATATGAAAAACAGGAACAACAAGTCTCACAATGGAGACATTACTGGTGCCCACTTGAGAAAATCTATGAGCAGTGACAGTGACACAGTGAACCATGTTAATAAGATGTTGATATTTCTAGGAATTTTGAATTTTTTACCCAAAGAGAAAAAAATAGTTACAGATTAAGAAAATAATTTAATGGATTAACAAATGCCATATATTTAACCCCCAAATATAGTTTTTTAAAGTACATATTGTAATCTTAATTCTTTTAGGATTAAATATAGATTATTACAAAAAACGATTTGACACTAATTCATGTGAAGACCTAAAAGGTTTTAGCTCGCCACAAAATTAGTGTCTGCCAATGATCAATTAATTCACTTAAAAGATCAATTCAATATTAGTCTGTGTAAAATAACTGCCCTGTCCAATCAAAAACACTCCCAGACACCTTTATGGTTGGATTGTAGCAAAATTAAACTATTTTGTATTCAATTTCTTATGCCAGTGAAATAAATCTTTACTATTTACATGATATAATAAAATGTTAGTGGAGAATTGAAATCTAAATTTTAAATTGGGTAAAGAGAACTTAGTGGCATATGTAGCATGTACACACAAAGCCAGAAATTATAAATTCATTTTACACAGTAATATATGGTGTTTATTCTACTTATACATTTTAATTATGTAAGATCCATTTTACTTATATATAAATGTGAAAACTTTCAAGCATTTTGTTCCTTTGCCACATAAACCATATGAACCTAGAGTAGTGTGTAATCTTTAAGTTAAATAAGAGTTCTAAGATATACTTACGGCTCCAGTTAAAAACAAGTGAGGAACTGTGCTGACAAGTTTATTCCTTTATTTTTTTTAATTATTTATTTTACTGAATCACCATGTGGAACGTTACAAAGTTCTCAGGCTTATGTCTCAGTTATACAATGCTCAAACAACCGTCCCTTCACCAGTGCCCATATTCCACCACCAAAAACCACAGTATACCTCCCACCCCCCACCCCCCACTCTCACCTGCATAACTGATAAACTTCACCCCATTTTCTCTTTACCTTGATTACATTCCATATTTCAACAGAAAACTCACTATTGTTGTTGGAGTCCCCCCCAAAAAAACACCCCTACTGACAAGGAAGCATTTGATAATTAGTTTTCCATTGCTGAGAATGAAGAGATATGAAGTCCACCGCGCCATGTGGTTTAGGATTTCTGTATTTTAGTAATTAAGTCCAGGGAGATTTATGTTAGAAGTTGCATCATTTCCCTTCCTGGGGCAGCATGGGGCAATGGCTTAGTTCACAGTCTAGAGACATGGCTGCAAGCAGTTTCTGAGACCAAAAGTAGTCTAGCTGGCCTCCAGGTCATGGTCAGTCAGCAGCAAAGCGGCTGCACAAAAGTGTGGCCACCCAGGTCGAGGCTCGGCAGAGCGCGCACCCGTATGAGTCTCAGCCCCCGCCTGAGACTCAAGTTTATTCCTTTAAAGATTAATAGATAGACAGATAAATAGATATACAGACAGACAGACAGACAAGTATATTTATACAATCAATAGAACTCAGCTAGGCTTTTTATCCCTAACCCCAAATAATATAGGTCTGTTTTCTTTTAAATCTCCAGGTTTAGAATTTTACCCACGGTGCAGTCTTTTACATCCATCGGGAACTTTACTGATGTTAGGGGTTATATATCAAAAAGGTTTCATTCTCCCATAGCAGAGTCAGTTTGGCCAATAACAATGGTGAATGTTGGTAAAATGTACTTCACTGGGAATTTCCTCCTCATCTTCATTCTTCCAGGTCCATAGATGACAGTATTCAACTTTCAGATATACAAATAAATGGATCTCCAAGTCAAATCAGCTTATGAGCTGGAGATGTTTTCCTATGATTTATATTTTATTTCTACCGGTGCTTTAAACAGTAGCATTACTTACTAGATCAATGTTATACAATACTACACTATGTATTTGGGCAGGGGTAGGTAGAAAAATTCATAAAAAGTATGAATTTTTAACATGGCTCCTTCCATTATAGCAAATTGCAGTCATGTTACTTAACAAAAGGAATATTTTCTTTAGAATTCATTATTATCTATCTTATAGCCATAAAATATTATCGCAGCCTTCACTAACTGAAATATTCAATAATTTGATGACTGTTTTATTGTTTTCTACCAAAAAAACTTTTTACTAATAGATGGTTTGTACATATAAAAACAATACACAGTTTTACTGAGGAAACAGGAAGATATCCACTGATATCTTCTGATAAACACTGGTGAATAATCTTAAATATTAAAAAATATTCTTATATTAATGTCAGAGTCTTAAAGAATTTTTTTTAAAAAAGTGTAACTTCTGAGTGGAATAGAATTACCTTCAGGGATACTGTACCTAATGTCTGCATTCATCAGTGCAGGATAGAGTATGTATAAGCCAAGAAGAAGTGAGCAATTTGCTCATTCAAGACAGGTCTAATCTACTATGTGCCTGAAGCTGATGTTCTCAGCGAAAGCTATAAAATTTATTTTTGAATTGATGTCAAATATTTTTGATAGGTTTCAAGAATAAAATCTGAAGCTAGAGAATTAAGGAAAAAGTTTTATAGCTGAACTTCAGTTGAATATATTTACATCATGAAATCAGCAGAAGCTACATTGCTAGTGCTATATTATTCCAAAGAAGCAGTTGTTAAACATTTACCAAAGCAAAACCTATAGCTGCAGGGGAACATGGGAAAATAAAACATTTTTCTTTATTTATTATTCTAATTCACTAGAGCGATAGCACAGTGGGTAGGGTGTTTGCCTTGCCCAAGGCCAACCTGGATCGATTTCTCCATCCTTCTCGGAGAGCCCAGCGGGATACTCTCGGCAAGCTACCAAGAGTATCCTGCCAGCATGGCAGAGCCTGGCAAGCTACCCATGGTGTATTTGATATGCCAAAAATGGTAACAACAAGTCTCACAATGGAGATATTACTAGTGCCCGCTCAAGCAAATCGATGAACAACAGGATGACAGTGCTACAATGCAGTGCTATTATTCTAATTTACCTATCTATTTTTGGTTTGGTAAGCACAGTTTGCAGTGCTTGGGTATTACTCCTGGCACAGTGCTCAGGGGCTGCTCCTGCACATTCTCAAGGACCATATGGTGCCAAGTATTTAGCTCAGAGCCGCTGTATACAAAGCATGTGCTTCAAACCTTTGAGCTCTGGGTTTGGAATAATAGAGATCGAGCAATAGTCCAGCAAGTAGGGCAATTGCCTTGCAGGCAGCTGACCAGGAATAAATGCCCAGCAGCCCAGATGGTCACCAGACCCTTAACGCAGAACCAGGAGTAAGAACTGAACACCTGTTTTAAATTTTACATTAAACAAAAACCCTACAGGGATTCTAAATTATCAATTCTATTTTAAATATTATTTATTCAAGTTATTTTTATAAAAGGACCTAAATTTATTTTTTTCACCAGAATTTTAAAATGGAAGATAGAAGAAGTAAAATTAAATTATATACTTTGATGTTTTAGAATTTATTATAAAATGAAAACTTCATTCAGTTTACTAATGTCATAAGTTGTAATCATCTTTACAAATTGGAAAAAAAAAACCTGAAACACCTCTGACCTTGACTCTGAAGTGGTACACTGGGTACAGGTGTTTTCCTTGCATGCAGCCTGCCTGGGTTCAATCCCTGGCATCCTATATATCCCACAAGCTCCAGAGGGAGTGACCCCTGAACAGGACCAGTTGTACCCTCTGAGGACTGCTGGGTGTGGCCCCCAAACAAACCAGCAAACAAAAACACTGACCTAAAATGATTAAGAAAATTTAGTTTTAATATTTCCATAACAAAGGAACGCATTGTACCTGGATATTCTGATACAAAAGGATAATACTACATAGTGTAAAATGAGGTGGAAGTAGTAGAACAAAGGATAGAATTTGTATATTCAGAGAAAGTGAAGAGAACATACCATGAATTAATAGTGATTAACCTTAGAAATGATATAGAAAATGTATAGAGTTATTTTTTTTTTTTTTTTTGCTTTTTGGGTCACACCCGGCAATGCACAGGGGTCATTCCTGGCTCATGCACTCAGGAATTACCCCTGGCGGTGCTCAGGGGGACCATATGGGATGCTGGGATTCGAACCCGGGTCAGCCGCGTGCAAGGCAAACGCCCTACCCGCTGTGCTATCTCTCCAGCCCCGAAAATGTATAGAGTTATTTTAATCTTTTTATCCACAAAGAGAATGCCTTTCCTTGTACTTTCTTCCCTCCCTCCCTCCCTCCCTTCCTTCCTTCTTTCCTTCCTTCCTTCCTTCCTTCCTTCCTTCCTTCCTTCCTTCCTTCCTTCCTTCCTTCCTTCCTTCCTTCCTTCCTTCCTTCCTTCCTTCCTTCCTTCCTTCCCCTTCTTTCCTTTCTTTCCTTCTTTCTTTTTTGAACATACCCAGCAGTGTTCAGCACCTACTCTGACTTTGTGTTCAGGGCTCACTACTGGAGGGAAGGGGCAGGGGAGACAGAGATGGTGACAGGGGTCAAATCTCTGTCAGCTGGATGAAGGCCAAGACCTTACCTGCTGGTCAATTTCTCCAGCTAGAATTTTTGTTTCTTAAAATTTGTATCTGAATGTATGCATGGAAATAAAGCACAATGATGTCTAATAGTAGTGGAGAACATATACTAATAAGAATTCACATATTTTGGTGAAATAACGTTGATGATAAATTTGACTAAATATGGGCTAAGAGCGATAGCACAGTGGAGAGGGTGTTTGCCTTGCATATGGCCAACCTGGGTTCGATTCCTTTGTCTCTCATGGAGAGCCCCGCAAGCTACGGAGAGTATCACACCTGCATGGCAGAGCCTGGCAAGCTCCCTGTGGCGTATTCGATGTGCCAAAAACAGTAACAACAAGTCTCACAATGGAGACGTTACTGGTGCCCAATCAAGCAAATCTATGAACAACGGGATGACTGTGCTACAGTACATGAGCTAAGAAATTTTCAATGACTCAATGCCATTGGCCAAGCAAATAGATTTGAACATGAACAAATGGGACTACATGAAGTTAAGAAGCTCCTTTACCATAAAAGGGATGAAAATGAGAATAAAATGAAAACCCACCAAAAGAGAGAAAATATTTTCCTACCATTTATCAAAATGGGTTAATATCTAAGATATATAGTGTACTTATAAAACTTAGAAACATCAAAAAATAATGAAAACCCCATAAAAATTGAAAAAATATAAACAGACACTTCCTTTAAGAAGCTATACAGGTGGCTAATAGATATATAAAATAATTGTCACTATCATTTATCATAAGGGAAAGGCAAATCAAAACAATGACATAATACCTCACACCAATAAGTCTGACTTACATTAAAAGAGAACAAAAGAAAACGGGCCAGAATGGATATAGGGGAAAGGAATCTTCACCTACTGCTGGTGAGAATGTCACTGCTTCATCCTCTTTGGAAAACATCATGGACACTTCTCAAAAAAATAAGAACTGGAAATTCTATACACATCAACAATTCCATGTCTGGGCATCAACCAAAGGTCCCCAAAGAACTATCTTCCAAAGACATTTGTGCCACAAGGTTCATTGTCACACTATCCACAATACACAATATCCAATATCTGGAAACAACCCAAGTACCAAAGAACAGATGGATGGATAAAGAAACTGTGGTACATATACCCAGTGGAATATTACTCAGCTATAAGAACAAAAGAAATCACTCAATTTGCCACTATGTGGATGGGAATTTATCATGCTGAGTGAAGTCAGTTAGAAGGGAAGGAAAAGATACAAAATGATCACTCTCATATGTGGGATATAAAGAACTATAGCAAGAAAGCAATGGATGGCCAAAGGCAACAAAAACCATCAAAATAACTGAGTTTACCTGAGGGGGTGGGGTGTAACGGAAGGAGACCTTAGACACTTTTGGAGGAAAGTGTGCATGCTTGTGATGGATATATGTAAAAAACTAAGGCTTGCCGAGGGGCGAGTGCACTCTCGGGCTCTCCGGGTGGCTCTGTCTCACCGCACGCATTTGGTGCCCTGGAACAGAACCGCAGTGTGTGGACTGGATCGGGACGGCTGGTGGTCAAGGACAGGCAAAGGAAGAACGAGGACCAAGCTGGTTGCTGATTAGTTACCATTTATTCAATCTTCCATCTTTCTCATCTCCCGCACTCCCAGCTCAGGCCTCTCTCTGGATCAACTGCTGCCTCTCCCTGGCTTCTCTGTCTCTTCCTTCTCTCTCCCACCTTGCCTTCTGGCTACACCCAGCCAGGTAGCAAAATCAACATAAGAAAGCCCTTCCTGAGGGCAGGGCATTCCAAAGCCCTTCCTCACTCTTAAGGATTTTTCTTTTCCTTAGTCCAGACACTTATTAACATCTTAATACTAGTTATTTTTGTATCGACATAGCAAGAGATACATTGAGTTTTGCAAGGCAGTCCTCCTGGCAACTTGCCACAGGCTCAGACCACAGCACTCAGGCCAGATTAATCCTTCCTCACCCTAGCAGGGTCCAAATCTAGTTATCACTGTTTGGATCATGACAGCATTTGTCCATGACCAAGCTCTTAACTTATAGTTAAGCGTTAGGCACTTTGGCCAGGCCCATCTCGATGCCAGGGTAGCACACAAATCACCGCTTGCCCTTGGTCCTTCTCGTCCCACGTAGGGACCCTGCTTTGGGGATGCTAGGAAGTAGGGGCAACTGAGGCTTAGGTCAAGAGAACAGATGCCCTGGAGGAAACTATCATGTAGAGTCAAATGACTCCCAGGTTACAAAAGCATAACATTTGTTAAGTCTTCCTGTGTCCATACAAAAAGGACATGGCTCTGAATAAACTATGCAAAGGACTCAAGGAGAAGAGAAAAACATTATTTACAAGTCAACAGAACACTAAGAAAGAAGCTACAAATAAACAAAGAGGAATAGGAGCACTGTAACAGGAGTAACCCAATAAACCTAAACTACCTGAGGCTATGTTATCCTACAGATATAGAATTGGAACTTTACATTTCATAAAACTATCATTAACAGGTACGTCAATAAAAATGGGATAAAACAAATGAAACAAGCAGCTCCTACTACAAAAGAAAAAAAATGTGTATGAAAAAGAACAGATGCCAAAGCCAGAATAATTTTCAGGAAGCATAAGTGTATGCCTCACAGCTTGACCACCCTCCTGCCCAAAGGTAACTGTCCTGGCCTTATGGACAGGACAGTACCACAGGGCAAGAAACAACCATCCCCTTCATCACTGGAGATGTCTGAATTTGTAAGGGTGAACTTTCTACAGAGAACTGCGTGAAGTGATCTAAATTTTTTTTTTAATTTTTTTTATTGAATCACCAAGTGGAGGGTTACATAGTTCTCAGGATTATGTCAGTTATACAATACTCAAACACCCTTCCCTTCACCAGTGCCCATCTTCCATCACCAACCCCCCCAGTATATCTGCCGCCCCCTCCCACCTCCCCAGTCCCCACCCTTGTACGAGATAAGTTTCACTTCGTTTACGCTTTATCTCGATTACATTCCATGTTTCAACACACAACTCACTACCGTTGCTGGGGTTTCCCCCCAAAAAGAAAAAGACAGTCCTATTGCCAAGGAAGCATTTGATAGTTCTCCATTGCTAAGAATATAGAGATATTAAGTCCCGCTGTTTGTTACATAACTTTTCTTTTTCCCCCTTGCCCTGCGCCACCAAGTTCACGCCTGTTTAGTAATCGCCACACTGTCTGACAAAGGGAAAAAAAACGAAGAGGATGATTATTTCCCGTCATCAGCCGGCGTGGGGCTCTGGCTTAGTTGATAGTCTAGTAGAGTGTCTGCAAGCAGTTTCTGGAACCAAAGGTCTTGCGCTGGTATCAGCTCCGGCTCGAGATTCCACCAGCGTCCTGCTGTTCCATGTACATAATTTTTCCCCTTATATCCCATTCCCATGCCACCAGGTCTGTTTGCTTAATGGACATCACACTATGTTTGACACCACGCCGCGTTTCTTCCCGAGAAAGAAGGATATTTCTTCTCAGCCGGCGTGGGGATATAGCTTAGTCCAGTCTAGAGAGATGGCTACCACTTCGATTGCCTTCAATATTTCAGCAAAAGACTTACTATTCTTGTTAGGATCTCCCACAAAAGTCCGACCCATTAAGAAGGAACCATTACATATTGCTGATACTAAGATGACATTAGGTCACGCGGCCGCGGCTGTGCGGTTTTGGGTTTCTGTATAAAGTCCAGGGAAAGTACAACCAGAAATAACATCACTATAAACTTTTACCCTTTTATGGTGCTCCTAAGATGGAGAAACCTAGAGAGAGGTTCAGCGTCTCCATTTTGCACTCAGAAAGCCGTGGACCCTGCGCTGTGCTCGGGAGGAAGGGATTGAGAGAGAGAAGTTAAAAGAATTGGGGATGATTAGATGACATTAGGTTGCGCGGCTGCGGCAGCGGCTGCGGCAGCAGCCGCGCGGTTTTGGGTTTCTGTATAGAGTCCAGGGAAAATTCTGCCTGAAATTCTATCACTACAATCTTTTACACTTTTATGGTGCTCATAAGATGGGAAAACCTAGAGAAATACCGGGCCCCCGCACGGGCGGAAGTGGGAAAGCTCCCTTGTCCTCCTCAGTCATATTGGGGCTGCGGGCGCGGCGAAGTGGGGAAGCCCACGTGGCTGCACTCTCTTTAAGTGTCCGAAGTGGGCGGAGACCGGTACTTCCCCGCCCTCGACCTCCCGCCAGCCGCGCCACGCATTTGGGTGCGTCTCTCCATTTTGTGCTCAGAGAAGTGGGGTGGAGGCTGTGCTGTGCCCAGGAGAGGTTGAGGGAGAGAGAGAGAGATTAAAAAAAAAAAGAGAGAGAAACTCCGGGCCCCCGCACGGGGGGCCTGGCGGAAACGCTCAAATCACATACTGCAGGTTGCTGGCGGGCTGCTGGTGTCCAAAGCAGCTCCCTTGTCCTCCTCAGTCATACTTGGGCTGCGGGCGCGGCGAAGTCTGATCTAAATGTTTTTAAAATTAAGATCTTTGTTCCATGTTAGCATGTAATCTAAGATCAGATAGGAATACAAACCCATATTTTCAGTGACTCCAATTGTGAAGCTGTGAACACTTAAGTCTAACAATTTTTTATTGATTAAATTAATTATGAGATGTAGATACAGTTTTATTCACACATTGGTATAGAAACTTGTTAACTTTTTGGATTTTTTAAAAAGTGAGACTGCAGTACATTTTATATGCTCTGACTAATTTCTTTAATATAAGTGGAAATGTCACTGGAATTCAGTCCAGAAATATTAATTATTTGGTACAGAAGGAATGGAATGAAAAACAAATGCTATGCAGCCAAATATATGCTGAATGAACCCTCAGTCAGCCACAATCTAGAAGTGTCAATTTAAGTATTTGTTTGTGGCAAATTACACATCCTCGCTGAACATGAGAGTGCTTTGAATGGAACCAGACAGGATAAGGGAAATTGAATGATGAGATGACAATTGCTCGATCAGTTAGAATGGTTACAAGAGATCTTTCTAAGGGTTTAAGAAAATAAACCTGGAAGGAATAAAAGTCACCATCACTGTCATCCCATTGCTCACCGATTTGCTCGAGTGGGCACCAGTAACATCTCCATTGTGAGACTTGTTGTTACTATTTTTGGCATATTGAATATGCCATGGGGAGCTGCCAGGCTCTGCCGTGTGGGCAGGATACAGGATACTCTCCATAGCTTGCCGGGCTCTCCAAGAGAGATGGAGGAATCAAACCCAGGTTGGCCATGTGCAATGCAAATGCCCTACCTGCTGTGCTATCACTCCAGTCCAAGGAATAAGAGTAGAGAGAAATTGTCCAAAATATCCAAAGAATGGGATTCTGGCAATAGGAGCTACAAATGTGGGTGTTCCTGAAGTATTTCAGTAGGTACTGAATAAGCAGAGGTCAAGAAGACACAGCAAAATTACCCTATTTCCAGTAGTAGAATTTGTGGGAATTAGTTTTCTTAAAAAGAAAACCCATCCTTGAAACACACTCATTTAGTTTGAATGTTTGCAATTAGCAAGAAGTACTTTTACATGGAAGACAGCAAAAAATATTTACATTTAGAAAAAGAGAAAATAACAAGTTGTTCTCTTTCTGATTACTCCATCCAGTGAGCATTATTATCAGTGTTCAGTTTTGGGAAAATACCACATTCATACATTCTAAGCAGGATTCAAAGCCATCTGGTTATTCCATTTCCCAGGAGAGGATTTAGTGGTAAGAGTGTGTATTCATGACTATGGTTGGGACAATGCCATTTTAATAGCTTTCACCTTACCACTCTCTTCCAAGCTTGTTTGATTAGAGTCCATTTTTAACTTTAGATGACTTCTTTTAAATGGGTTTCCTTCATGTGCCAAAAATAATGAGCATGTATTTTAAAAATAGAAAATGAATTTGATAAAATATTTTGCTAGGCTAGAAATGTTTTCAGTAGTTCATTAACTGCAAAATAATTCCCCACTGAATGTCAGAGATCCTATGCAAGATGTTGCCTGGGGCTAAATAATGTGTGTTCACCTTTTAATCACACTGACAGAGGGGAAATGGAAAGCAAGTCCACCTGTATTCAACATGCGGTCTTTATTTTAATGGAGAGGAACTGAAGCGTGAACAGTACAAAGTATCAGATAATTCAAAAACAGTTTATGGTTTGTTAGGGTGAGTAAAGCTTTACTTTGTAAGTATTTTCAATAACCTTAGAATTCATTCCCGTTAAAATAATAAAATCACATTGTAAAAACATGATGCAAGTTAGCAGTACATCACTCTTGTCTATTTCTGCCTTATTTTAAGTCAATAATGGACAAACTGACAGCAAACCTTTATTCCCAGACTGCCTAATCACGATTGCCAAGAGCCAGATATAGATACATATATACATATATACACATATATATGCACATATATGTATATACATATATGTATATATGGCTGGAGCGAGAGCAAAGCAGGTAGGGCTTTGCCTTGCATGCGGCCGATCCAGGTTTGATTCATCCATCCCTCTCGTAGAGTCCAGGAAGCTACTGAGAGTATCTCACCCACACAGCAGAGCCTGACAAGCTATCCATGGTGTATTCAACATGCCAACAACAGTAACAAGTCTCACAATGGAGACCTGCTCGAGCAAATCAATGAGCAATGGGGTAACAGTGATACAGTTATATGTATATACACAATGCACACACACGTATATACATATATGTGTATGTGTTTATCTCTGGCTCGATATTTAAATACAGATGAGTTAATAATTATACCAATACATGATGAGTCCTACATACTGTTTATCATCTATTGTATGTATTGTGCTTCACAGCTACATTTTAGCACATTGCTTGGCAGAGAAAAAGAATATTGGTCTGTTGAAATTAAGAAATAACTCCAGACCATAAAAATTGTATTCTTCATATTATAGTAAAAGAAAAAAGAAGTTTGCAGTTTTATTTTAGAAGCAGTTATATTCCTTCTATTTTTGATTCTTCAATGAACCAGGTAAGAAGGTCAGCCCAACGATGCAGCATAATTGCATATTTTTATTTCTTTTGTTGGCAAGTACCATCCCAATCTCAACTTTTTATGTTTACTTTTATATGCTTGATGTCTATGAATGCAATTTTAAGAAGTCACAATTAATTTCAATGAAAGATTGTTGATGATTCTGAATATAAATAAATATTGTTCATTGTTCAGCTTTAAGTTATTATGTAAAATAATGCTTTGGTTTGGTCTTGCATGGGGGTATTGCTGATCGGGATACCAAAAATTTAAGAAAATTAAGTGTGGAGTGATACTACAGCAGGTCGGGCCCTTGCCTTGCATGCAGCTGACCCAGGTTTGATTCCCTGGATTCCATATTGTCTCTTGAGCACCACCAGGACAGATTCTTGAGCACAGAGCCAGGAGTAACACCTGTAAGCATCGCTTGGTATGCCCCCCCCCCTAAATTTGAAAGGCAAAAAAAATGTAAAAAAAAAAAAAGAAAATTGAGTGCACCCAAATCTACGATGACCACTTATCCTATAAAATCAACAAATAAAAAGAGAGGAATTTTTAAGCAAAGTATTGGCATTCCAATTAGCAATATGTTTTGCAGAGCATTTAAGAAAACATGCTTCTTGCTATTACTTTCTCTTTTCCTACCAATAGACCATTACATGCATTGGTGCTTACTTTAATGCTGCACCAATGTATGTAATGGTCTATTGGTAGGAAATACACCAATGTATGTGCTACCTTCAGAGCACATATACACATTACTGGGGGTTGGGGGTGCGGGTGGATTTGTGGCCACATCCAGCAGTTCTCAAGAAGCTACTTCTGGCTCTGCCCTCAGGGATCACGCCTGACAATGGTCAGAAACCAGTATGTGGTGGTGGGGATCTCACGGAGTCATCAGCAAGCTAGATGAGTGCCCTGTCTCCCATGCTATCTCTAAAGTTCCTGTCTTTCTACTTTTATTCCTCAGAATCCTTCAAGAGAGTTGCAAAGTAGCAGCACAGGCAATAATCAACAGTGTGGGGCTGCGTTATTGAGCATAGCTCTCTTGTGAGCATAGCTCTCTGGCGCCTGCTCTAGCAAAGATCAACGGGATGGCGAGTGATACAAGCTCTCTTGTGATAGTTCGCAAAGTATAGGCCACGAGTCACTACTGTCAAAAGACATTTCTTTGCATGGTGAAATACTTTTCTGCCTTTCTTTAATGGGTCTGATTTAGACACAATTCAACCAGCTAGTTCACACTGTTGTTACAGCCCAAAAGAAAATTTGATCGTTCATCATGACCTTTAGTTGGAATATTCCTATCATATATGAAGAGAACCACCTTCGTCAGTGGAGAAGTCTCCTGACGTTTCTGACTTCTGCACACTGCTGGTGATCTTACTTTTGATCTCACGTCTTAAACTCCTCTTCCAAACACATTAACATCCGGTAAAACAGCATTTAAAGCTTTGTTTGTTTATTTGTTTTTTTGTTTTTAAAATCTAGAACCTCATTTATCTGAACCTCATTTATCTCCCTCTAGCAATTTAACGTTTTTAAATTACGCTGCCTCAATGTCCTGGGAATGCTCTATTTATGACACATTACTTTCACTTCAATTTCATTTTGTGGGTGGGTGCATCATAGTGGGAGGTGAAGCAGAAGAGAAAGTTCATTAAATAATCATTTTTGCACTTTATAATATATGCACCTAATAAATGCATTGAGAGAATTAAAATATTCCACAGAAAATGTATTCAGAGGCAAGTTGAAATATGATTTGAGCAATTATAAAAATATATTTATCAAATTCAGACAACCAATTTGTATATTCTAGGGAAAAAACTTCACTTAAATGTTATTTTTTATTATGCATCATTATGACCAAACCTTAACATTTAGTTTCTACTGCAATCACACTTCCATTTTCCTACCTACTATGCCTCTAATGCATTATGCTTTAAAAAATGCATACATTTAAAAAATGTATTTATAGTTATATACATGTATGTTGGAGAAAACAGGTAAAAATAAAACCAAAATGTTTTAATAATGAAATAATTCAAATGGATACACTATTATGCTGAAATTCTTTTTTAATTATTTATTTCATACCATTCACAGTAAAGATTAATCTATTTTCAAATATAATTCTGGGCTGAGTTTCCTTTCTTGCCAGTAATTTTGACATATGGGTTAATGTCTAAAAAACTTAATATATTATTTCTTTTTAATTTTATTTTTAAAAACCTGGTATCATGAGCTTTCAGACCCTCTAACTATGATACAGGACATAACTTTCCTTGGTAATATTTTTTCTTCATGAGGATCCTCCCTACTGTCCTTACTCTATTAGATGCAGTAGCAAATACTCATTGCTTAGGGGTAAAAAAGAAATAGGTCACAAGTTTTATGTTTTGTGTGTTTTTTCTTCAACAGACACTACTTCACCCTAATTCGTTCTGGGGAATCTCAGTGCTGAGCACTGCTCGGGCATCCTGGGAAACTCACCAAGTGCTTCCCCAGCAAACAGGGCAGAGGTTTAATTCGGGCACTGAAAATTGAATGCTACTTCAGGCCCTATGGTGCTGGCGCAGGGAAATTCCCAAACCACCCAGGAGGTGCTGGAGTATACAAAGCTGAGCCCCTCAGTATTCAGGGGAATTTGTGGTGCCGGGTATGGAACAGGGCAAGGTTCCATCACCCCTGTACTATCATCCCTCCAGCTCTACTCCAATCTCCTGACCTGTAGAATGAATTTTAAGAGCAAAATTCAAAAAAGTGGACTGGAGCAATACCACAGCGGGAAGGGTGTTTGCCTTGCACGTGGCCAACTCTGAGGTTCAATTTTCAGCATCCCATATGGTCCCCTGAGCACCACCAGGAGTAATTCCTGAGTGCAAAGCCAGGAGTAACCTCTTTGCATCGCTGAGTGTGACCCAAAAAAGCAAAAAAAAAAAAAAGATTCAAAAAAGTTAAATCAAGACAAGAAGACTCAATTGGAAAGAGATCATTAAGGTTCTACAGTCTTCCTCTTATAGATATAGAAACTTGGACAAATGATTTGATAGAGTTCCAAACCTAGCAGATAGCTCTGTAAACAGAAAAGAGTCATGTGCAGTGGGTTTATGTTTCTGTGTGTGTGTGTGTAAACTGAAGTTACCACTTGTATGAAACGATTCAAAAAAGCTTTTTTGCCACCAGCATATGATAACAATTTGTTGATTTTTACCTCCAGCGAGAGTGTCTAGATTGCAGTTCTATGCTGCACGATTCAGAATCTGTGGCAACAGCTACAGAATTCAAGGCATTGTTTTGGACTTTTGCCTTTCACTGTTTTTTCCAGGACCTCTGACTATTTGGTTTTCCTTTTTTCACAGTAGTTGTAGTAGTTCAAAATAGTTCCACATATTTTGGAGCAGTCTGTTTATTGTTGTATTCTTCAAACTCTAAATCAACATATACAAACTAATTTTAGGAATTAAAGGAGAACCAGCAGACCATTGGGAGAACTGTATCGCTGTCATCTCTTTCTGTAGGATAACATAGCCTCTGATAGTTTAGGTTTATTGGGTAATTCCCGTCACAGTGCTCCCACTAATCTGTGTTTATTTGTAACTTCTTTCTTTGTGTTCTGTTGACTTGTAAATATTGTTTTTCTCTTCTTCTTAAGTCCTTTGCATAGTTTATTCAGAGCCATGTCCTTTTGTATGGACACAGGAAGACTATAGCAAATGCTATGCTTTTGTAACCTGGGAATCATTTGACTCTACATGATAGTTTCCTCCTGGGCATCTGTTCTCTTGACCTAAGCCTCAGTTGCCCTTACTTCCTAGCACCCCCAAAATCAGGGTCCCGATGAGGGATGTGACAGACCCAGGGCAAGCAGTGAGTTGTGTGCTATCCTGGCATGGAGATGGGCCTGGCCAAAGCGCCTAATGCTTAACTATAAGTTAAGAGCTTGATCATGGACAAATGCTGTCATGATCCAAAAAGTAATAATAGATTTGGACCCTGCTAGGGTTAGGAATGATTAATCTGGTTTGAGTGCTATAGTCTGAGTCTGTGGCAAAATGTTGCCAGGAGAGCTGCCTTGCAAGCCTCAATGTATCTCTTGCTATGCCCATACAGAAATAACTAGTATTAAGATGTTAATGAGTGTTTGGACTAAGGAAAAGAGAAAAACCCCTTAAGAGGTATTTTGCCTACTGGTAGTCAGGAAGGGCTTTGAAATGTCCCTAGGTTGTATTCCCTTTGAACCTGGCAGCCCTCAAAAAGGGCTTTCTTATGTTGATTTTCTACCTGGCTGTGTGTGCATAGCCTAGGGGCTAGGGGCAGAGAGAAGAAGAGCGGAGAGAGATGAGAGAGGGGGCTGTGGTAGATCAAGAGGAAGGATGGAGCTAGGAGTACAGGAGATGAGAAACATGGAAGATTGAATAAACAGTAACTAATCAGCAACCAGCTTGGTCCTCATTCTTCCTTCTCCTGTCCTTGGCCAACAGGAGAAGGAAGAATGAGGACCAAGCTGGTCTCGATCCAGCCCATAAACAGCGGTTCCAGAACACCTAACATAGCGGTGAAACAGAGCTGCGCAGAGGGCCTGTAAGTGCACACGCCCTTCAGCGTGCATAGTTTTTTACACCTTTGCTCATTGATTTGCCCCAGTGGGCACCAGTAATGTCTCCATTGTGAGACTTATTGTTACTGTTTTTGGCATATCGAATACACCATGGGGAGCTTGCCAGGCTCTGCTGTGTGGGCGAGATACTCTTGATAGCTTGCCAGGCTCTCCAAGAGGGACAGAGGAGTTGAACCCTGGTTAGCCGTGTGAAAGGCAAACGCCCTACCCACTGGGCTATCGATTCAGCCCTTGACCTATGTAAATTAGAAAATTAAAACCATTTAATAAAATATAATAAAAGTGTTTATTCTCATTTACATAAGTAGGTTTTCAACTCTGGAATCTAAAGGACGTGGCATTAAATTTTATTTGGTATTCGGATCTCATAATAGAACTACTCTTGAAGAGGAGGGCAGGTTAAGAGTCAAGAACTGAAGGGCAGGTTAAGGGTTAATTGCTGAAGTTGCCCTTGGTAACTACTTGACTGCTTTGAAAGATGTCTTCAGGACCTACCGCTGGGCAGGACTCTGTCACCAAATGGGCCAACAAACTGCCCCTAGGAACTGTAAACAAACATCTGCTCAGAACGGTCAACAAATGTTGAAATTAGCATATTAAGTGAAATAGGTGTGGTTTTCCCTTTTGTATGGTTTTCCTATGGTTTCCTATGGTTTTCCTATTGATCCAATACCTGTGATTTTCTTTGATATGTATGATTCTCCTTTGATTCAATACATGTAATTTTCCCCCAATATGTGTGATCCCCTTTGATATATAGATGTGAGATTTTCATTTGTCAACAAATGTTTAGATATGCAAATTAAGTGACCTATGTGATTCCCTTTGATATGTGAGATTTTCATTTCTCCCCCAAAAGGGTATAAAAACAGCTAGCTTTTTGAGTTCGGGGCCTTCAGTTATGCCACGCTATTGAGGCACAATTGAAGGTCCCAATATAGCTATATTGGCTTAAATAAACCCCATGCATTTGCAGAAAGAGTTGTCTTGGTTTTGTTCTTTTGTCTCTCCGAGCCTCCCCCAGGCAGAGATCTGCCGCCCCTAACACTCTTGGCTCTCAGATGAG
Organism: Sorex araneus; assembly: GCF_027595985.1. Lineage (NCBI taxonomy): Eukaryota > Metazoa > Chordata > Mammalia > Eulipotyphla > Soricidae > Sorex > Sorex araneus. The sequence continues at coordinate 59,244,205 of NC_073309.1, read as the reverse complement.
GATCAAGATGGATTTCTAGGGAGGAGAGTGTTTCTGAGCTAAGTGTGGGAGACAGGAAAGGATGGGAGGAGGTGGGGACATTCAGAGAACACTTTCCTTAAATCAAAGGCAATGTCCGGTGAGGGGCAGAGCTGAGAGCTGTCAACACCGGAATTGCAGGAAGCTGAGTGAATGGTCTTCAAAGTGCACAGGAAATTTTTGGAAAACTTGACTGCATTCACCACAATCCAACAATTACGCATTAATGGCGTTAATGCTTGTCACTCAAATAGAACACTTGACCCAGTAACTGGATTGCCTTTTTTTCTAAATAAAAATTATTTTCTAAAAAAGTGTTAGTTGAATTAACTTAAATTTTTCCTTGAAAAGCCCAACTGATATGAATCATCTTTCTATGAGGGAAGTCAAATTGCATCCCATAAGCTGTGTATCTAGGATAGTATTCCTAACACTTCTCTGTCTAGCTATTTATATTTTCTCCAGTATATGCTTACTAGCCACATAACTATAATTCCTTCTGGGAAATATACTTAACAGAATATTTTAAATGCTTGCTCATTATATTCCATGTTTCCAGTCAACATATTCAAGATTGAGAATTAATAAAAAAAACATAAACTTATTAAGCTGATTGCTATCTTCAGGTTATATATAATTAGAATGAATTCTAATTCATTTTAAGTGTATAAATTATATAGCACTCTTATTGACTGTAAATACATCTTGCCACTAATGAAAAGTGTGGCCATAAGCCATCTTCCAGGTCCATAGACTTAACCACTTTTTTAAAATTGCCAGATAATTGGTTTACAAGGACTTCGGAAGGTGGCTCTTCCATAACATGGGAGAACTTTGGGGGTACGTTTTCCCAACCGATTCATAGTTCTTAACCAGTCACTTGCAATCCTAAAAAATATCTTCTGAGAAACTGTTCAGAGCTGCACAGAGTAAGCAAAATGCATAATACTGACATTCAAACCTGGCAGAACCCTTGTTGTTGCTCCCAGAATGTATGCTGTTTTCCCATACCTCAGCATTATGTGGCACTTACTGCTATTGAAAAACCAGTCTGGTAATAGCAGCTTCTAAGCTTAGCTTTGCCCTATTGTAAAATTCTACCATGGAGCTTCTCATTGATGTTAATGCCATTTTCACAAGTGTAATGTTTATCATGAAGATAACGGCATGATCTTGAGGCTCTCAAAGGATCATAATCAGCTGGAGTGTGTGTCTTTCAGGCTCATGGAATTGACGTAGGATGGCCAGGTTTCTCTGCACTTTAATCCATACCTTCATTATATGGTATATACATTTTTACTTCATAGCATATAGCCATCACTTTTCTGGTTTCTAAGAGCTCTCTTCACAGCATGGTATTTGTGAGATGATAAAGGTCTTATATTAGACTTTAAATTATTGTCTTCTGGCGAGTATTCCCATATCAGTATATTTTCCCTTAGCAAAATTTTGATCAAAACTCCTTGGATCTAGCAAATTCACTGTCAGATTTGTAAAACTCTGTCCTGCTTACCAGTACATGTTGGTCCCATTCTACCAGATCTATGAACATAGAGCCTCTTTCCTCCATTTTACCAATTCAGAACAACCCTTAGGTTTTTTGTGAGACACGATTTTCTGTATAATTCTCAATCCAGGGAGTTTGCTAGATTTTTCCAGGATTTTTTCCATATCTACAAGCTCAGAAGTACTCTGGGTTCCAAGGTCTTCAGAATTTTATATTAGATATCTCTAAGTTTCAGAGTCCTATTCCTTCTTACTGTGTCTTTATTTCATTTGAGGAATCTACATAGATTTGAAACTAACCTACTTTGGAACTCTGTGACTTTTATCATTAAATATTGAATCTCATCCTCAGTTTTGGCTGCACTCTGTCTCTAAGAAATATTTTTATTTATATAGAGGAATCCATAATTTATTTATCTAGTGGAATCCTCTCAAGTTTATACTTCACTTTCAATTAGACATTCAAAGCCTGGTATTCTCCAACACATCACTATTACACAATACTGTACATCTAATATGATAGTTTTTATAATTATTACTTATCCCACTTAAACATGAAATACTGTCGATCATTAATCAATAATCCGTTTTACTCAGTTCACCATCAGTAAAATTTGTGAACAATTAACACCACCAAAATATGCCAGGGCTACCATTCTTGCCAGCTACCCAATAGTTAACATTGCATTTTAATTATGCTCTCTATGTCATTCCCAGTAACTCTCTTTTAGGCTCTTTCCATGACACTGAAACTGATAAGGAAATACATCTGCAGTAAAATACAATGAAATTCATTTGTGAACATAACCCGCAGGGAAGTGTAGAAAAGCATCAACGCAGAGATGTTTGAAGTTCAAATGAAGGTATGGCAGAGATTTGAGAATGTGACTATTCCATTGAGAACTCAGGAGCTGAGATAGTGCAAGGGAATTTATCTAAATTAAGACCAAGGGGTGAGTTATTACTACTGCCCCACAGTTGCTGAATGCTGGTTACTTAGGAGGAATGGGTACACCTTTTGAAGGCAATTGAAGGAATATACATGTGAGCTGGTTGACAGGTTTTGATTTGCGTATACGTCCATCCTGAAGAGAATATTCAAGGAGAAACTATAGCATTTGCCATACAAGGTTATTTCAGCTGTAAAAATAAAATGGAAATATAAGGCAAATATTCAGATAAAATTTTAGAATAAATATTCTGTCACATATTTTCTGAATGAATAAAGAGAAGACAGGAGAGAAATTTCTTTATATACCTGTCATACTACATCATGTCTTATGCAGAATATATATATATATATATATGTGCTAAGTGAAAAAATGAATAAAAAATTGAGGCTACTATTTCCACTTTATGAAAATGTCACTTGCATATATTATTTAATTATAAATAACTTAAGTGATCTCTGTCCCAACTCATACCTATTATCATTTATGAAGATAGAAGCTTTTATGTTTCCTTTTAACCTTTATATCATCTCATAGAAATGGTTAATTTATATGGGTATATTTCACATTTGGTAAGGAATTTACCCTAACCAATAAATCCTTAATATAAAATAGATGATTAAGCAAATGGAATATTTAACAGATATTATTTATAAATTTTATTGATCCATACCAAATAATGTTAAGGGTGCTTTAAAAATCAGTAATTAAAGAAGTATTTTAAGATAACTTTTAAAATATTCAACTCTTCTTTTTCACGCAAATAATATCAAGTCACTTCTAACCAAAAGGGCTAATTTTTACCTTGATATTACTGATATTAATTTTATATTAGACTTTTAAATTTCATATTAGACTTTTATTTTCAGGTATATTAAAACTTTAAAGTATAATAAATTTTCACCAAGGATATTTAGATTTTATAATTATCTTTAGGGCATTGTACACTTGAACTATTAGTCCATATAGTGTCATATTTTTCTTGCATAAAGACTAATAATACTGCTACAATAAATCAAGATATTTAATTAAATGGAGCTATGTAATTATAACTATAAAATACCTACCTACAAGCTATGAGAAGTTCCAAGTGTAGCTTTAAAATTGAGGCTTCCAAAATAAAAATTAAATTTTTAATAATAGAGGATACATTTTATTTTGATGAGAAGTGACATTTACACAGTCAAAAGAATTTTAAGTTTATTTTGCAAACTTTCTGAACATCTATTTTCCAGTCAAACATCATGCTAGAGTTTTGAAATTAAGCAGTGAATAAGATATTTTATTACATATCTGCCTTCATGAATATGATATATTGAGTGAAAATATTATTAAAATTAGTATAATTCAAAATAATATATTATAATTCAAAATAATAATAATAGAATAAGGTTAGCATGAACAAAGAAAAATGTTTGAAATTATAAGGATAAGAGAAAACTTTATAGTAACTTCTATCATATTATCAGAACTAAAGTATTGTATTTTCTTCTCTGTCTCCCAACTAAGCTGTGAATTTATGAATCTTCAGTTCAAGTATTCCTGTACCATCAGAGTTTTAAGGAAATATGTGGTCGTCTAACTTTCAAGTGAGCTCACATAGCAATTATCTACACCTAGAAGGTTGTGTGCTGATTACATAAAGAACTTTCCAGAATAAAAAGGATGTCTTAGATGATGCACACAGTCAGTTGGTATGTTTAATTTTCACCTTGAGGCATGAATAGAAAAGTATTACTGAAGTACTTGGCTGAATTAGAATGCCTTGAGCAACACAATAGAATATTTAAAGTGTAAAAATTATCTTCAGCATAACATATCTAAGAGATCATCAGGTTATCGAGTTTCTCAGGTCACACTTTTATTTTGTTTGGATTTCCATCACTAACACTTTTTGAGGGGTTAGGGGATAGATTGCATACCCAATTGTGCCCAGACCTGGTTCTGCACTTAAGGATCACTTCTGGTGCACATCAGGTCCCTCATGGGATGCCAGGGATCAAACCCTGGTCGCCCTCTTGCAATTAAATTAGGATTGGGAAAAAACAGAACACAATATTATAAAAGTCAGATGACAAGTCCACTGTTAACATACTCAAGAGTGAAAATCTGAAAGTTTAAGATAATTTCCTCTGTCATGATTGCTCTTCATAGTTTTAAATTCATAGTGCAATTAGGCAAGAGGGAAAAGAGAAAAAAATCATATAGTTGGAAAGAAATTAAAATAATTTCTCTTTACAGATATGATATTACTCCTAAAAATTCTATAGGAGCTCACCAAAAACACCAGAAATATTTTTAAAATGTAGTAAATAAGCAAGACACAAAATCAATACACACAAAAAATAAGTTGCGTTTTCATAACCAATAAGCTAGTGGGAAAAGACATGAATAAGACAATGTCATTTATAATTGCATTTTTTAAATGATAAAGTGTAGAATCTAAGAAAGCAAATGACTCAAAGACCTATGCACTAAAAACTATAGGAAATTATAAAAGACACAAATTAAGAATAAACTATCACATATTTATGGTGTCTTGAAAAATAAGACAGAAATAAATTAATAGAACAGAGGGGCTTTATTGGTATGAATGTAGCTTAAATTGGGAAGGTTGCTCACCAGTTCAAGCTAGATAATGATCTTAGAAGATAGTAGAGTAGGGGTCTGATTTGATACTGGAGAGATAGGATGACGTAGCTGTTTATACATATTCTAGTAGTGTTGTCAAAAACTCATGCATATTCATGAGAATAGTGAGCATGTGTAACTGAGGAACATATAATTAACATATGTGAAATAACATAAAGCTCATGTTCAGAAAATGGTAAGAAACCATCATTAAAGGTGCAAATTTTAGTGTGATGATAAAGAAAAAGGTAACTGAGGAAGACTGTACTGCAGTTTGTCACTGGCTATGACTGTCTGATTAGAGGCCTGCACTTTGTATTTATGTATCAATACAAAAGTATTCCTAACACCCTAATCACAGCACTGGTAAAGCCTGAAGGTCCCCCAAGTACTGCTGGATGTGACCCCCGCGACCAAGCACTGTCAAGGGGTCCTGGTGGTTCCAGATTCCACAGAGACTGAGAAGGTCACATCTCTGTGTCCTTGCACTGAGCAGTCTGGCATAGGTGACCGGATATTGCCTGGAATGTCTCCTGGACCCCCAGGTTCTATGCTCACTCCCCCGACCCCCGCAACCCCCCGCAACTGCCTACTCAGAACCCAATGAGTGTAACGAGGTAGGTTTTCCCTGGGAAAGGCGGTTAACACTCTCTAAAGTATAGGCTTCAACACAATCTGTTTTAGCTGTTCCTAGAGTTGACTGTTTCCGAGGGAAAGAGAAGTAGCAACATTGTAACACACGTTCACAGTGGAAGAAGAAACCTTGTTAGAGTGGCTGTGTTACTGAAAACAAAGACTAAAGACTTGACTGTAATACCTGAAACCACAAAATACAGAAAACAGGAAATACACTTGCAGTTATCAACTGCAGGGTTATCTTTGGGAATTAAATTTGAACAGCCAAGGAAACAAAAGAAAATAAATAAATAAATAAATAGCACTATAGCCTGTCATCCCGTTGTTCATCAATTTGCTCCAACGGGCACCAGCAACATCTCCATTGTGAGACTTGTGACTTTTTTTGGCATATCGAATATGCTACAAGTAGCTTGCCAGTCTCTGCCATGTGGGTGAGATACTCTCCATAGCTTGCTGGGCTCTCTGAGAGGCCTGGAAAAATCAAACCTGGGTCAACCTTGTGCAAGATAATAAGTAAATAAATAATGTGAACGGTACTAAACTAAAAAGCATTTGTACAGAGAGAGGAAAGGGCACAGAATAGAGGCAATCAAGACAAAATTCAGTCTAGGATTCTCATTTATCTCATCCCATTTTCTTCTAGTTTGCAATCTCTGTGGAGAAAGTTGATGCCCTGATCAAGGCTGACCTAGGTGTCATAATAAGTTAGCCCACACACCCCGAGAACCCACATACCCCGAGAACCTTGGATATGTTTATCATTGACTTTTGGAAATTTTTTAATTGGTAATCTGCATGCTGGAAAGTGAACTATACATAACTCCCATTGAAAGCAAACTGAAAGTGGATCACAGATCTAAAAAGCTCCCAACAGATGCAGACAACATTTTAGTGATCTTGGATTTAGTTTTTAACTAAAATCATAATTGACAACTTTATAAAAAACTGAGCACATACATTTTATTAAAAACACTTCTGTGAAATAAAAGTGGAGAAAATATTTAAAAGACATATATATTTATATTTTATATATTTTGTATGTAATTAATATAGTTTCATATATAAAGGATCATATCTCAAATATACAAAATTGAATGGTGAAAAAAAGAACTAGAGGGGTTAGAGTGATAGTATAGCGGGTCGGGCCAACCCGGGTTTGAATTCCAGTATCCCATATGGTCCCCTGAACACCGCCAGGAGTAATTCCTGAGTGCATGAGCCAGGAGTAACCCCTGTACATCGCCAAAAGCAAAAAGCAAAAAATAAAATAAAATAAATAAAATGCACTCATTGAAAAAAAAAAAGAAGTGGAGCTATAGCTCAGCAGGCAGTACTCTTGCATATGGTTGATCTGAGTTTTATCCCCAGCACCCCACTTAATTGGGTCTTCGAGTCCCACCAGAATTAATGCCTGAGCACACAGCAATGGCCAAGCCTTGCACAGCCAGGTGTGGCCCCCAAAACCTCCAAATATGAGAGCAAACAAAAAAAGTTCTCAAGAGAAAAAAAATGTCAAAACTCATAATATTTCACCAAGTACACAGAAGACAAATATGAGAATGAAAGATATGTATTATAATTTTTATTAAGGGAAATGCAAATTAAATCAATAACAATATAGCTTTGCACATCTATTAGAATACCCATCTATTAGGATGGGTAGAAGTTAATAGTGTATTAATACAAATAGCTACCACAAATAATGAGGAACTAAATCAGGCATTGCTTATGATAATGGGAATTGTTATGAACACCTACAGGATTTGGAAGTTGTCAATAAAGTTAAGTGTAGGGTTGGCAAATCTTTGGAAATGAGTGCAATCTACGAAACTGGAATACTTAACTGTACACAACATTAGTTTCATTTGACAGGCTGTTTTCCATTGGTATATGAATCAGCAATTTTGAAAGCCCAGTATGTGAAACTGGAATAATTAAAGTAATTGACTAGCAGATGGTTGAAACCAAGTTTCTCACTGTTGGAGGGAAGGTATTCACAAGGGAAGATTTAAATGATCCACTTGGTGATAGATTAGTTAGAAACTAATTTTGTTTACATGTTTGTTTTAATGTAGATACAGGTGGGCATAAAAGAAGAAACATGGGCATAAAGATAGGAATATTGATAGCTACATGTAAATGGGTGAGTAGCAGTGTTGCCCCATTGTTCATGGATTTGCTTGAGCTGGCACCAGTAACATCTCATTGTGAGACTTGTGACAGTTTTTGGCATATTGAGTATGTCACGGGTAGCTTGCCAGGCTCTGCCTAGCGGGCAGGATACTCTCGGTAGCTTGCTGGGCTCTCCGAGAGGGACCAAGGAATCAAACCCAGGTCAGCCGCATAATTCTACATATCTATTAGTGTAGGCAGCTTAGAGACAATGAGAGCTCAGTAGTAATGGTCAACCTAGTGCACAGATCACGATTTCTGGCTTCATTTTCCAAAGAAAGAACCAGAGTCCCTGAAGCAAGGATTCATTCTAAAAATGGAGCAGGAAATATACAAGATGTGTCTGTAGCGTCAAAAATAAATGTTCAAAGAAAAAAAACAGATTGGCTTCTATGAAAAGCTCTAAGGAACAACTGAAACAGCTTAGCAGGGTCAAAACAGAAACAATTAGAGAACAGAAATTCGTAAGATATAGACCAGTTAATAAGATCCAGGGGCCAGAGAGATAGTGCTGCTGATAAGGCACTTGCCTTGCACATGGTCCCACAGCTCTGATTATTGACAGTGAACCCTACTAGGAATGATCCCTGAGCAGTGATCTAGGAGTAAGCCCTGAAAACATCTAGATATGGGTCAAAAACAAAAGTTAAATAAACAAAAGATAGTAGTAATAGTAGTAATAGTATATAGCCAGGATTTGACTCGATAAATTGACAGTGTGATTACATGACATTTTAATTAATCTCCAGTCCTGCAAAATAACAGTAATAATAATAGTAGTAGTAGCAATAATAATAAATACTTAATGATAATGATATATTGTTTATCAATTATTTGTGACAAATATGACATTAATTCAAGTTGTTAATATTAAAAGAAACTGGATATAGACAATTCTTCTAGTATTTGGAAATAATTATCTAATTCTAATACTATTGAATACAGAATTTTCTAAAATCACATATCTTCCTCTCAAGAGGTAACCATGTGTTTATGCTTTGTAATAAATAACTATGTATAAGTTATGTCACATTCCAAAGATCACCGAAAGGTCCCAGCCTCAAGGTTTCAGACTGTATTAAATATGTAGATCCCCAAAGTACACAGTGAAAACCAATGTTATGCCAAAACCCCTATATCCTAAGCAAAACAAATTTTAGACCAAGTTTTTAATTCATTAAAAAAGTAAAAAAAGCTGTCCTGCATTTTCTGCCTCGTTAAATTTTACATTGTTTTAAATCTTTATTGCTTTTACATGAAATAGATTGCAGATTCCAGAATAAAATTCACTTAGATAAGTAAATTACTTTTGTGCTGTATATTTCCAGACATTAATAGCATCATTTGCATGCTAAAGAAATGAAATTCTTATTCTGCTCTGGCCACCAAGGATTAATTTAATGAATTGAGTGGAGTTTGTATTGCCTTCTGAGAGAGAGAAGGTTAAAAGGTACATTTTACTAAATATTTAAAATCTTTAACCTTTGAAGTATAGATCTCCATAATTTAAAAAAGATAGATACTTAAAACACAGCTGTATCTTGCTTTAAATATCTCCTTTTTGAAAATATTAGAGGTAATCTACATGATTTCTGAATTAATATATAATATTATTATCATGTTATTATTCTGCTATAGAAAAATTTCTAAAGATGCTAATCAGATTTTTTTCTGCTTTCTGTTTTACCAAGTCTGAACGACAGAGGATCTTTTACATGTTTATAAAGTAGTTTTAAGTGTCCTTTCCCTGTCTGTTTTCTGAAGAAACACATGAGGTCATTTTAAATTCAGATTTTTATTCCTAAATGAATGACTTTAAGACCTATATTTGAATTTTAATTTTACCACTTGTAGAAAAATTAAGAACTACATTTTGATTTGTGTTTTGAAAATTATCAATTAATCAGTTCACATATTGATCACTTAACTTTTAAATAGAAAACAGTCATGTATGAAAGGGTTTTGTGAAACAATGAACATATATGTTTATATGCATATATAGTGCATCAATTCATTTCTTTTATCAAATAAAATATCTCCCTATATCATCCCATATTAAACCTATTATAAGAAATTTATCAATTTGCAAGATGATCGAGGGATCAATATAAATATCTTAGGTAGTAGTCAGAAAAAACTCTTAAAGCAATCTCAATAGGGGAGAATAGTCTGTATAAAATGTGAAACTAAATTGCTGTCTGGACTTCAATACACAATACTTAATATAAGAACAGAATTTAAAGTAATAGAATTTCTTGAATCATTTAATGTAATCCACTCATCATTCATCAAATAATAAATCTTCTATTTATTATTTCATTCAACATTAAGAAAGTAGATTCTTAGAGACTTGGGCTTAAGTGATCATTTCATATACAGACATATTTCCTATCATTTCATTTTTATACACATAGATAAATATACATATACATGTCTATGTCTCTGAAAATAAACTACTAAATATAACAATTTTAAAAGATAATTTATAAAACATTTTTAATCATAGACACAGTCTCTTCATTACTGTCATTCAAGTCTCTTTGCAACCTTCGGACATGAAGACTAAAGTAAATTATTTTCATGAGAATTGCTATTTGTATAAAATGCCACCTTACCTCTCTCACAGGTAATTTATATTGTTGCTTTTTATACCTATGTATGAGTCATATTTGTCTGTTTTTTTGCAGATGTATTTTTGTGTGTGTGGAAAATTAGGCATTTAGGTAATATATTGCAGCAACGTCAGCTACTGCTTCCTGCTTCCCCGCCCCCTCTCCAGGATTTACTTTTGTTTGCTTGTTTGTTCACTTATGACTATTTTAGTGACGTCTTTTGCAGCTGCTAGATGAAACTTCTGATTTTGTTTCTCCTCACTTTGGACGTTGTTGCATGCAGTCACTGGGTAATCAGTGTTTAACCAGGGTTTTCTTCTGGACCTGAGAGCTCTTTTGCCAGGGATAGGGTACTTGTCTTCCACGTGATCAGCCTGGGTTCAATTCCTGAGTGCTGCCAGGTGTACACCCGCCCCCGCAAAACAAAACAAAACAAAACAAAAATAGCAGGGCTCCCTTTGTTTATTTCCCTGTTCTCTCTTTAAAGCTGTCTGTCTTTGGGGGTAGAGCAATAGTACAGCGGGTAGGGCATTTGCTTTGCACATGGCCAACCCCGGTTGGATCCCGAGCATTCCATAAGGTCCCCAAAGCACTGCCAGGAGTAATTCCTGAGTGCAGAGCCAGGAGAGACCTCTGAGCATCGCTGAATGCCCAAAAACAAAACAAAACAAAAAAGCTGTCTGTCTTTATTGGTATCAAGCCTAGCTTTAGCTCATCAATTACTCTAAATATAGGTTAAGAATTTGTGTGTTTGGGTGTGTTAGGGTGTGTGTGTTGGGGGGGAGGGGGTTGACACTGCCCTCAGTAAGAAATTACTTCATGATGGGGTCAGAGTGCTAGGACAGTGAGTATGGTATTTGCCTTGCATGTGGCCAACCCAGGTACCATCCATGACATCCCATGGATAGAAACCGAATACACCAGGAGTGATCCCAGAGCACAGGACCAGGGATTATCCCTGAGCACTTCCAGGTGTGGCTCAAAAACAAAGAAAATAAAAATTTTATTATCTTGTCTCATTAAATTTCGGCATGAGGGAACTGAGCGATAGCACAGCGGTAGGGCATTTGCCTTGCATGCGGCCAACCTTGGTTCGATCCCCGGCATCCTATATGCTCCCTCAAGCACCACCAGGAGTAATTCCTGAGTGGAAAGCCAGAAGTAACCACTGAGCATCAAACTGGGTGTGACCCAAAAAGCAAAAAAATAAAAATAAAAATAAATACATTTTGGCAAGAACAAATTTAAAGCTAGTCCTGGAGGTTTGTTCTGACTCTAAGAGATGTTTTCTTGGTTTAATACCTTCTTATTTCTGCCACACCAGCTGGCCATCGATTTAGCTGGGTGATCACAGAGAACAGTCTCTTCTTAACTACTTTCTACCTAAATCTCCATTGCTTTTTAGTGTCTTTAATACTGAAATTGGACTTTTTTTTTTAAGAAAAAGTTACTGTTTTGGTGAAAGTTTTGGAGTTTTGTTTTCATGAACTCTCTCTTCCCTGAGCACATGTCATGGGTGCTGGGAATGCGCAAGAGCTTCTCTAATTCTCAGCTTGCCTCTCCTGAATTAAAAATGACCTATACATGAGACAATGTAAAGGCAATCAGGACCCTAATATATTTGGTTTGCCATTTATAACTATTAATGTTCATCGTAATTAGGAGCTGCATGAAGGAAAGAAACTTGCTGTTTTCCAGCTCTAGCACTGTCCCATTGTTCATCGATTTGCTCGAGCAGGCACCAGTCACATTTCCATTCTGAGACTTGTTGTTACTGTTTTTGGCATATCGAATACACCATGGGGAGCTTGCCAGGCTCTGCCTGTGGGTGAGATACTCTCGTGAGCATGCTGGCTCTCCAAGAGGGACTGAGGAATCAAACCCGAGTCGGCTGCATGCAAGGTGAATGCCCTACCTGCTGTACAGCTGTACTTACAAAATAAATAAATAAATATATATATATATATACATATATACACACACATATATACACACACACACACACACAAACCATTATATATTGCAGCATCAGTACAATAGCTGGGACACAGGATCAACCCAGGTGTTTAAAGACAGAGGAGTGGATATGGTAGGTGTGGCGTATATGCACAACGGAATGCTGTGCAACTGTCAGGAGAGATGCAATATGCCGTTTACAGCAACTTGGCTGTAACTAGAGTATGTTGTGTTAACTGCAGTAACTCAGAAAAAAAGTACAAATCCTGGATAATCTCACTTATATGTGATATTCAGGATAAAAAGAAAGCAGAATGCAAGGTATCGAAGGTACGAAACCTATATTATCCTTGAGCTTCAGGTATTAAAAAAGAAGGACAGGGGAAGACAGACATCAAGGGGGAAATTTAAGGAGAAAATTAGGAGGTAAGACGGGAGGCATATGAAGCAGATTGGTTGTGTATAGGTGTGGTCCAGATTATAACATATTTATATATAACCACAGATTCTACAGCACTACAGCATGAGACACAAACTACAATGACCAAATATAAAGTATGCTTGCCAAGAAGGCAGGTAAGGAGGCGGGTGGGACCATTGGTAGAAGGAATGGGTCCTGCGGGTGAGATTTTTGCACAAACGTTGTATTCCTGAAACCCAAAGATTTGCAAATATTTTTAAAAACTCAAAAATGTGCAAGACTCTGTAAACCACAGTACTTAAATTTAAAAATGATTTTGTAAATCATACTACAGTCCTCGTCATCCAGCTCTAATCTGCCGCAGATAAACATTGAATATCTTCTGCTTTTTTGCTCTATGTCAATTTAGCCATTTCCCTTCCCATTTAAATGATAAGGAAAGAGAAAGAAGTGAAATTCAAATAAGAAAGTTCATTATTTTATTATAATGCCACATAAATGTTGGTACGGGTTGAGGTTGAGAAATATGGTAAAATCAGTTTTTTCAATTATTATGAACTTCAATTATTCAGGGATACCTCTTCCTTATTAAAATAAATAACTTTGAGTGAATGCAACTTATTTTGATAGAATTTAGATTTCATAGTGTTCAACTTCATTATCTGGAACTATATTTTCATTTTCAAAGACTCTAGGCAATTTAGGAAATCTCTTTATTGCTATTTTTCCTTTCTTTGGGAAGGCTGGCACTAAGTATTTCATGCATCGAGGAAGCAATAAACCAGAATGGTGTCCATGTGGCCTCTTTTTTGTACTTTATTGATTGCAAGATATATATTGCATTGTATTCCTGACAATGGCTGTCATATTTAGAAAACATTTTGAGTTATAACTATATGCATAGATTATCAGTTTTATTTGTGCAAACTATGTGTACATACATGAATAAATTGTAATTCCAAATTTCTCAAAGAAAGTTGTAAACCTAAATGGTTAAATATTTGTAAATGCTTGCTTTCTTACTGAATAAATGTCCCACATTAACCTATGACACCAGAAGGTCTTAACTGAATTTCTGTAATGAAGAAAGTGGGTCAAGAAGTTTAGTCATAGTCTTAAGCAAGCTATTTAATTTCAGATGTCTTCCAAATAAAATGAATATAATTATGGATTTTATGAGGAATATATTCTTGAACTTCAACATAATCATGTTAGATTGTTGAGATATACAGACATCGTATTATGCACATAGTTTACTATATAGTGATTACACAATTTTTTACTCCTTTCTTTGATTGAGCTGAGAAATCAGTTCAAAAAGTAATTTTATTTGATCTTTTTCAAATGTGTGAGTCTTTTTCCTTCCACAAATCTTACTATTTTGTCATAGTCCCATAATTGTTCTTACTCTCTCTAATCATTCCTTCCTTAGTCTACTCGCAGTCCTGCATATTATCTTTTAAAGATAGATAACAAATTGTTACTCTGGAGGAAAAAAATCTTCAATATTCCATCATTAAGATGATAGCTTTACATTGGCATTAAAAGTCACAATACACTCTAATTCACATTTCCAGTTCATTCACCATCTGTACTACTTACTATCTTCCTCCTTCCATCCATCACCGCAAAACAATCATAGACATATTATGTATATTTCATAGCACGGGGTCATCCCCTTGTTCATTGATTTGCTCAAGCGGGCACCAGTAATGTCTCCATTGTGAGATTTATTGTTACTGTTTTTGGCATATCAAATACGCCACGGGGAGCTTGCCAGGCTCTGCCGTGCGGGTGGGATACTCTTGGTAGCTTGCCGGGCTCTCGGAGAGGGACAGAGGAATCGAACTTGGGTCGGCCTCATGCAAGGCTAATGCCCTACCTGCTGTGCTATTGCTCCAGTCCATAAACATATGGCTCACTTTTCCTGATTTACAACCTTGATTTGAATTTTTTACATTTCCCTTCAAAGCTCTTTCTTATGTATGGTGAACCTTGAAATACCCTTAAAAGCACATCTGATTCCCATGAACTGATTCATACCTATTCTCCAGAATTTCTGCATCATGCATTTTAGAGTCTCTCGCATTTGCTGGGGCATCGTGTTAACACTACTTTTCCTGAAGATTCCTTAAACAGACACTTTATTATAACTCTGTGTTTGATTTTTTATTACAATTCTAGCACTAGGCAAGAACTTTTCAATTCCTTAATAATGCTCTCAGCGAACCCTCATACCAGAAAGACTCATGAGTTCTAGAATGTCAACCCAAACATGGTACAACCAGATACATTATTTATTTTATTTTTCATGACAACTATGTCAGAATATCTCTTTTAGAAAATATTCGATAAAGACATAATAAGTTTAATTTAAAGAGATCACCTTATAGTTTCAAAATATGCTTTGGAAAACAAAGTTGTAGACTTGTTTATTTAATTTTTTATTTTTATTTTTATTTTTTTTTGCTTTTTGGGTCACACCTGGCTATGCACAGGGGTTACTCCTGGCTCTGCACTCAGGAATTACTCCTGGCGGTGCTGAGGGGACCATATGGGACTCTGGGAATCGAACCCGGGTCAGCCGTGTGCAAGGCAAATGCCCTACCCGCTGTGCTATTGCTCCAGCCCCTGTAGACTTGTTTAAATACACAGAATACATAATTCCATGTATTCATGGCAGAATACATAATCATATATAATACGTAATAATATCAATGCCCAATAACTAAATAAGAAAGTTAATTCCAACTGCTTGTCCAGAGATTTTTTCCCCCCAAACCAGTTTTGTCTCAGAGATAACTATGATATGAACTATTGTTGTAATACTCTAATATTGTGGAAAAATATAGCGGAAATCAAATTATTGCCTTACATATGCATCTTTCCTCCTATAAATAGAAAGGATTTATTGCTTATTATAGCAAAATGTGTTTAAAGTGAATAAATATATTATCTTATTGTGTACACTATACTGCATTTTAGAAAGAAGAGAAAGGTAAGCTAAATGTGTTAACATAGAACTGTGTCTAGGACATATGGTGCAATTAAAAATAGTTTCAAATTTCAAAATGGCTTTACATCTTTTCTGTGTTTAAACTCTAAAATACATGAGACTATAGATCCCCTAGAAATGCACACACAAACACACACACACACACACACACACACACACACACAAGTACATAGAAAGTTCTGGAAAATCATGTACCAAACAGAGAAGTTATCACAAGGAGAGCTAACAGGATGGGATACTGGTGACCAAACTAAACCCTAGATGTTTTTAAATAAATGTGTATGTGATTTCAACTTTTTAACAAGAAAAATATATTCTGGTAAGCAACATGCCAGGGTTAAAAATCCTATTTCTGCCATTTAATACTTGCATAATTGAATAATATATTCTTGTTAACTGTTTCCTATCTATAAAACATTTATAATCTAATTATTAAGTAGACATAGTTTATTTCATGGGATATAAATATTTTTTTAATTTTAATAATTAGATGCTATATTAAACAGTAGAAATTTTATATAGGAAAGATATACAACCATTTTCCCGAGGTATATATTTTACTTTTAAAATATTCTATTTTATATATGAGAAGCTTACGTCCACTCTTGATTGGAACTGAAAATAAAAACCAGAAATTTAGAATTTTTTTATTTTAGTTATTGGGTTAGGTTAAATAATTTAACGTTTATCTTTGCAACAACAATGAAATAGTGTTGAGATTTTTGCAAATGTAAAATTCTAGCAAAACATAGTAAATATTTTCTCTATTTTATAAATACTATCAAAATTTATTCTTATATCTGGCAGCATCAGTTTCCTTCTCTTGTTAGCATTTTTTTTCTTCTTGGGGCATACCATCAATGCACAGGCTACTCCTGGCTCTGCACTCAGGAATTACCCCTGGCAGTGCTCAGGGGACCATATGGGATGCTAGGAATCGAACCCTTGTCAGCTGTGTGCAAGGCAAACACTCTACCTGCTATGCTATTGCTCCAGCCTTGGTAGCATTTTTTTAATTAAATTTTTTTCTTTAAACACCACAAATGTATTTTCAGTGTTTTTGACCTGTCAACATTTAGAAAATTATGAATACATGGCAAAACAATGTCACAGAGTCTAAATATCTATATAAGGGTAGAAGTGGCTCAAATAATCAGAAAAGGAGACTTGATCACTCCTGACCTGAATGAGTTCAAAAAGAATGCTTAGTACTAGGTAAAGATAAAAAATATTATTGCTGAATTAATATTACTGGACCTCTGGCACCTCATGCCCTGAAGCCAGTCATGGAACACCTGCTCCTGGAACGAGGGAGCAACTTTATATGTTAGAGCAAAGGCAAGGGAACAGGATTCAAAATCCAAGCCTTCCACCATCCCTGATCTGGTCTTTAAGCTGAATAAGAGGATTTCCTGATCGGCACAGGAAGAGTTGAGGAGACGGCTGTCACTAGTCTGTCACAGGATTAGATTTCACGAACTGTGGAGTCTTGAGTAGTTGATCACCCACTCTGCTTTGCTCTGCGCATGTTCAGAGCCCCCGCCATGGCTTACTACAGGGCTTGAACAGGGGAAATCATCTCGGTTTCTGTTATGATGTGTCTGTATTTTAACAGGGCTAAGCGTGTTCCAAGGAAATAGTGACAGCGATTTGACAACAAGGTGAGAAAACTGGGTGAGAGCAACTCTAGGGGCTTAGGGAGCTCTAACATTAACTCTGTAAAACTGCTACTTTATTTTACAATTCTACTTTAATCAAAGGTTGATCTGAGACAGCAGCAGCGAACATACTTTGTTTATCTTATACAGCCAAATGCCTTAAAATCGCCTATTCTCTAACTGCCTTTAGTTTAATTTTAAGAAAACCTATTGCTGAAAATGTTTTTGCTCAGCATCACTACCCACCATTTCCTGGACAGGTTCACTATATGTCTGAAACTGTGGCAGATACTAATACCATAAATATTAATAAGTGACATTCCTTGCCTTTATAAAAATTAATATATAGAGAAGCAGATAAGTAGACAAAATCTTTTTTAAAATGTATCTGCTAGATCTAAATTCATCACACACACACACACACACACACACAGACACACACAGCTCTTTAAAAGGAATTAGGCTTCAGTACTGAGTACGTTAGCTCCTTACAGAAAAGCAACCCAAATTCCCAGTGACAGATGAATAGATGACAAAATTATGCCATATCTATGCAATGGAATATTATGAAGCTATAAGAAACAGTGAAATTGTGCAACTTGTGTGGAACTGAACAGGACTGTGTTAAGCAAATTAAGTCAGAGGAAGAAGGACAAATACCAGGTGATCTCACTCATCTGTAGTGAAGACAGGAATGAAACTTCCGAGCATCTGTGGGAATCATTGTTAAACATTTCTGTAAGTGACACCTAGGCCACATTAATTTCCAAGTGTTTCCATTTGAGATGATCAGGCCTCACACCAGTCTCTTTTTCTACTAAGTCTGTTAGGAATAAATGAAAACAAGCCTTTTCCCTAGATAAAGAAGTGATATTACTAAGGAGTGCGGGGAAGAAGTAGACTAAAAACAACAGAAGAACATTGCTTGAGAATCTTGAGCACTGTGGTGATGGTTAGGTGGATAAATGTGCATAAGACCATAAATATTAACACTATCTTTATAAATTGTTATAAAAATATTTTTATAATATTGTGTGGTTACCTTCACTACACAATAGATGAATAGCCAGTTTCAGTTCACATAGAAAGTAATTAAAGCCTTATTATGTTTTAAAAGTATAGCCGAATGAATTTACATAACACATTTACACAAACAATCTTAACTCTGCTATATATTAATTGTCTGTATCAATGATTTTTTTCAATGTGTTTTCTAGCAGGCTTATATCAAACTTTTCCTGGCTCAATCTATATTATCTCTATCTCCTATGTATCTGTAGCCTGAACATTTCTCCAATTGTATTGCATTTTAAGATGTTTCAGTAAGAGGATCTATTTACAACATGCTTCTCCTTAGGCTCTGAAACTTACCTTAATCAGAAGACTTAGAGGATTTTAATTACTATAAAGCAGTTTGTCTTAAAGCCAGGAGGTTTCACCAGCTCCGAATCTGAGCATTTGAGAACCGTTTGGGAATGTGTGAGGATTACTATCCTGTGGACACCTGTTAGACGTTTCTGTGAGTGATAGCTTGGCAGCATTACTTTCCAAGTGCTTCTGTTTGAGGTAATGAGGCCTGACACCAGCCTGTGTTTCTACTAAGTCTATTAGGAATAATTTTTAGTTGATGCAGTTCTCTTAAAGCCAAATCAGAGAGCTGTGCTGTAAATAAAGCTCACTCTTCCTCTCAGTAGGTAACTGTGTGATTACTCCCACTAACTTTATTTCTTTACCCCTGCCAAACTGTGAAACTCACCAAGGAGGTTCCTGGCTGTAAAAAAGAAAAGAATAGAGCTTTCAGGAGCTATAATGATGTGTACTTTACCAGCTATTGACTGGAACAATAAAACAAGTAGTAATTGCCTGATGCTGTGTCAGGTGATCTTTGGATTTTACATTTAAAAGAATTCAGAGGCGATAATACATAACAAGTAAAAGTGACATTTTCAATATCACAGCTAGATCATAGCAAGCCTACAATTTTCATGTGAACACAGAGTCCTCCTGTCAGCTTTTTCAGCGTATCACAAATTCCACTGCAGTATTTGGACTTTGAAAGAATTGTAAATAAATGCTATGGCTACTAATTTTCAGTAAATGATTCTGGTCGTGAATATTTTCTACTCTCTGAGCTTGTGTAGTATGTGCAGATGTATAAATCTGAATCGTTCAACTCAGCATTTAAAGATCAGCCTTTATTTGTACTTTTTCATTTCTGTTGTAACACTGACTGATCTACCTACTACTGACTCATAGTAGGTTTTTGGTAATAATTCTGGGGTTGGTTTAACTCATTAGATTTTCTTCTGCTGTGTTTACTAGTAACATGGTAAGAATATTAGAGGAGCTAGAGGCTTTAGCCAATTTTACAGAGGATGATAAAATAATTTTTTAAAGGAATTGTATGTTCTTTTCAGTAAAAATAAAACACCACAAATACTAAGGCAAATTTATTTCTGCTAAGTATGTGAATGTACATAAATCATACATTTTTGATACAAGACTCAAAGATAGTTGTTTTACCAGTAAAAAATGTAAGTGGTTTGGGTCCAGAGATATAGTACAGGAACAAAAGGCTTTTCCCTTGCATACAGCACACAGCTGACCTGAATTCATATCCTTGTGCATCCCTAAGCAAAACCAGGAGTGATCCTAAGCACAAAACTGCAGTGAGCCTTGAGCACTGCCACGTGTGATCCAGAAACACACACACACACACACACACACACACACTTTATCTCTTTCTCTCTTTCTCTCTCTCTCTCTCTCTCTCTCTCTCTCTCTCTCTCTCTCTCACACACACACACACACACACACACACCAAGAGATAATAATTATTTCAAGAGGAAATATTTCAAATGAAACATAGCATTTTATATCACATTGGCATCTATTAGTTACTGAATTAGGGAACAGTAGTGACAAAAATTTAAAAAACCACACGCACACATATCAATAGACTTTTTGAAGGAATAAAATTTACCAAAATATATCAGTATTTTTAGCAAATTCGAGTGACTTTTACCATAAAGAAACAAATGCAGTACTTAATGAGTATTGTATAGCATGCATTGAGCTTGTATGACATTGTTGCAACCAAGCCTCAGGTGTTAATATAGTTTATCCATAATTTAAGTATATATTACAATACATATTAAACATAGCATAGAATCCTTATTTTTCAATAAATGTATCAATCAACACCCATGATTTGCCCTTTTTTTCTAAAATGTTAACCCCATAATATTTTAAGACACAGGCAAAATTCTAATATGTTTGAAATACGAATTGACCAGCTCTCCAAAAGTAAATTGACCAGCTCTCCAAACAGCAGTTATTAAGACTTTAGATAGTCCCATCTAATCCCAAATTGGCATATTCAATTACCAGTTACCCTCATTTACAAAGGAAAATCAAATAGTTTTGCATCTTTTTCTTGCACCCCAGGTCTAGATAAAGGATCAATAGAAATCCTTCTTTATCTCTCTTCTTTCTCAGCAAATGTGGCTTACCACCAAAACCAATGTGGTTTCAATGCAGTCCCTCTAGCTACTACACAACGAACTACTCTTTGACAGATAACTCAGAAGCTATCAGACTATTTTGGACAAAGGATAGTAATTCACCTCAAAATACTGCCAAATTGGAGAAATAAATAAGAGTAAGGTTGATGTCCCTTTAATTCTGCAGCTCAGCTCAAGACTTGTGAAACACTAAGTGAGTTATATAACTGCAGGACCTACTGCTGTTCTTTGTGACAGCTTTTACTGCTTCCTGACATTGAAAAGCAAATCATCATGCCCTAATAACCAGGCAACTTGGAGGTACCAGCATATGAACACACATGTTGCAGTAAACATTTGTCTATGGATATATGCTATTATTCTAGCACAAAGAGTAAAAGTTAATAAACCAAGTATAAGTCTGCAAAACTGCAAAGCCAGGAGTAGTTTATCTACTTAGTGGAAGCAATTTCTTTTTGCAACATGAGGCACAACTTAGTTTTGTAAAATTAAGTCCAGATTAAAGCAAAGGATTGTTCTTGTGAGTACATCTATAAAGAAAGGAAGCTTTGGGGTTTTACTTCCAGAGGAATTATGTACCATAAATATATTTTAGGAGTCCTGCCCAATTTTAATCATCAGCATCCTCGCTTTCATAAGTGCCTAATGAGCTATTACTCAAGCCAAAATGTTGTAGGCTTTCTGGTTATCACTTATTATTCAGACCAACTGTCTCATGACTATGTAACATATCCTATCCCATCAGTGTCTACAGCCTGGAAAAAGTTGGATGTGTTTTTCTTCTTATTTTGAACGGTGGAATTCAGATAAATGTGAATCAAAAGAAGATTTGACCTTTTATAAAATTAGTGATTATAGCTTGCTGGCTTGTTGAGTAAAAACAGAAATTATTTAACGAGAAGCTATGTTCCAAATGAAAATGAAAAGCATGCATAGCAGACTCAAAGAAATAAACAGAATTGCATACACCTAAACTTAAAGTATGGATTTTTGTTCCCATGGGACCTTCGTTTGGAAGGTAAACTCACCCCCGACCCCTCCCCCCCACAAAAAAAAAAACAAAGTGGAACTCTCATTATCAGATGAGAGTACAATATTATAACCAAATTGAATAGGGGAGAGAATTTGTCAGAAACTTACTTTATAATATAAAATGGGTATTTTCTATATCTAGTTCTAAAATATAGGACTGGAGAAATAGCACAGCAGGTAGGGCGTTTGCCTTGCATGAGGACAACCTGGGTTTGATTCCTCTGTCTCTCTCAGACAGGCCAGCAAGCTACCGAGAGTATTCCACCCTAATGACAGAGCTTGGCAAACTACCCATGGCGTATTCGATATGCAAAAAAAAGGTAAGAACTAGTCTCACAATGGAGACGTTACTGGTTCCCGCTCAAGCAATGGGATAACACTGCTACAGTGTTACAGTTTAAAAATAAACATGATTCCAGTTTAATGCTGCTATTGAGGTTTCTGGAGCATTTACCTTTTATGGAAAAAGCCCAATGAATTAGCTAAAGGGTAACTTATACAATTCTTAAATCCTCTAACACGACTAAGATATTGTTCTCTGTAACTTTAGAGACCAGATTTGCAGATTAAAAACCAAGGGGCTATGTGATATGATGCATTGGCTTAATTCACCAGCTACCCTCTTCTTTAAGTTACTAAGAGACCAAATCTTTAAACCTGACATATGGAAGAGTGGGTGATATATTGGATTAATTTTGTAGCCCCTGACTTTCATTTTAGGTCCCATGTGTTTCTATGGATATTTGTCTCTATCACAGCCACATCAAACCAAACACCTGATTTGTCCATTCATTTGGTCAAGTACCTCTCCAAACAGAGAGACCTTAGGGAGAAGACGAGTTCAAGATGTGTATCCCATTTCCCAAGTTAATTCAAATATATTTTTCTTCCAGTTTTGTAGAGTACTCCCTCTGTTTTCTTTCCCTCCAATCCATTCAGGACTTCAAAGTCATAGTTTTGGGGCATTCTCCCTCTTTTTTCTTTCACTTGTGAATCTATAGGTTATAAAAATTTTCCATATTCTGTTTAATGCTAAACATCAGAGTTTACAGAGTTTGTAGTCGTACTTCCTCTGATGCTATTCTTTTTCCTATACCATCTTTGTCTAAGTTTGGGGTTATAAATGTTTTCCAAGTTCATTCTGCTTCAACAAGCATGGAATACAAATTTACTGTGGATAAAGTAAAGGAGATTTTACAAGCAACAGAACCATACATCAACTATATAACCACCTGAGACATTTAGAAATCAGGTATAAAACAATATCTGTACTTTGAATATAAAAAACATTTAATGTACTGTATTTCACATAATTCGCATAGCAATAAAAAATGAAAATAATACATTGCAATGTAAACTTACATGTTGGAAGATTAGGCAACTTTCTCAAGGTCCACAGCTAGAAAATGTCAATATTAGAAACTTAACCAGATTTAGTTAATCCATAACTCCAAATTACATTATTTTTGATGAAGGGTAAATAAATTGCAATTTAAAACAATATACTGATTGACATCACTTAGAACACACAATATATGCTATAGCTATGGTATATTTAAGCTTCCTAGTAATGTATAATTGATTATCTGCATGATATATACATATCATGTTATATAGAGTGTGTTATTATATATGATATATTCCTGTAGTTACCTTATTTAAAAAAATCATAATATTTTTATATTAAACATATATCTTCCTCACAAGACCATTCTCTAAAAAGGGAAAGAAAATAATAAATTATCCTAAGCATATACCCCAAGAAGGAAATTAGGATGATCGTCTTTATTCTAAATTCTGATATCAGCTTTATAATTTTTAGGTTGCCCAGAATTTTACCATAGCTCTCTATTTTATCAATGCCCTATGATCAACTGCCATACTTTTTTTTTTATTTATTTTGCTGAAGGAGGGGGTGTCAGCTCAGCAGTATCCAAGAGTTACTCTTGGTTTTGCACTTAGGAATCTCTTGTTGTGGTTCTCAGGGGACCATAAGGGATGCTGTGGATTAAACCTGGGTTGACTACTTGCAAGCACCTTATACAATCACTCTGGCCCTTTGATGTACATTTTAAACATGAATTATCTGAGAAGCATTATAAATCTAACTATGAAATATCAATATAGTCAATAAGTACTTGTTAGTTTCACAATGAGGACTCTTAAATGTGGCATACAACTTAATTGGCAGACTGGACTGGAGAGATATTACAGCATGTCAGGCACTTCCGTTGCATGTGTCTAACCCAGGTTAGATTCCAAGCAAGCCACATGGTTCCCAGAGGTCTGCCAGAAGTGCTCCTTGAGTGTAGATCCAGATGTGAGGCCTGAGGACAGAGAAGTAGAATGTAAGTAGGCATGTAAGTAGAAGGAGGCATGCTGCAGAATTTTATGAAAAGATAATTTTGTGAAAACAGACTTTGCTGCACTGGTGATTTTAAATGGAATTTGATAAAAGAAGAAATGGCGGCAGAATCTCCTGCTCCTGCGCCAGGCTGTCTTCACCAGTGCCCCTTGGAGGAGGGCGGGTTGAGTTTCCCTCCCTGCCCCAAGCAGAGCCCAGACAGCTGAAGACCTCAGAACCCAGCCACAGCTATGCTCAAGGCCCCTCTCCACATGCTCAGATGAGCCTCACGCATGAAGGAACCAGCAGAGGAACACAGGTATGTGGGACCCATGGCTGAGATCTCCAAGGTTGCTCAGATTGGGACTGGGCCTCCTCCACCCAGATCCCCAGTATTACAGTAGCTTGACAGTCACACCCACAAAGTGCCACCCCTACCCCCATGTAATCTCATCAGTGGTCAAGATCCAGAAACTGTAAAATAAAGCTCCTGGAAGAGAGTGATGCATTGTTTCCTGGAGTGTGCAGCTGCATTCGTGGCTGCACGACCTCTTACACTCTAGCCCACTGATGTACCTAAAGTAGCACAAGTGTGTTTGGTTTTAACATATTTGCTTGTATTCTTGTATACACAGGCCTAAATGGCCCCAGAATGAAATACAACAACCTTTACACACTTCCCTCTTATTGTGGTGGGAAGATGCTCGTGGATTGGGTGGGTGTTTGATTATTATCTGTAATGAACTAATGTGAACTGTAGCACTGTAGTACTGTCATCCTGTATGAAAATAAAATGTATAAAAATCGTAAATAAAAAAAAAGAAATGGCAAATTGCGTATATTTTGATCCCTTTAATGGATAACCTGGTAGCCATTTCTAAACTTCATGTCTGAACTTCAGTGAACTGTTACTTTCTCACATTCAATATGACTGTCTCACTATCTATCACTATCATCCCGTTGATTGTTGATTTTCTCGAGTGGTCCCAGTAAAATCTCCATTCGTCCTAGCCCTGAGATTTTAGAAGCTTCTTTTCACTCATCCTTTCTAATGGTGCCACATTGAAGTCTCTTTCAGGATCAGGATATAAGACCCATCATTGTTTCTGGTTTAGACATATGAATACATCACAGGTGCTTGCCAGGATCTCCCATGCAGGCAGGAAACCTCTGTAGTTTGTCAGGTTCTCTGAGAGGGAGAACTAGGCTATAAGAGGAGCTTGGTATTATAGTCTCTGATCTTGGCCATCGATGGGATTACATGGCACCGGGGGCAGTTTGTGGGTGTGGCTGCCAGGCTACTGGAAAATGGGGGTCTAGGTGGAGGACGGGGAAGACCAGGCTTGGAGATCTTAGGCCCGGGTTCTACATACCTGGGTTCCTCTACCAGTTCCTTCATATGTGAGGCTCATCTGAACACGTGGAGAGGAGCCTTGAGCATGATTGTGGCTGGGTTCCTGAGGTCTTCAGCTGTCGGGGCTCTGCTTGGGGCAGGGAGGGAACCTCAACCTGCCCCCTCCGAGGGGCCCTGCTGAGGACAGCCAGACACGGGGGCAAGAAAGAGACTCTTCACTCAATATGACTAGTAGCTAAAATTATATCTCTCCTGCCAGTTGAAGTTTCTGCAATGTAAATGATCCTGTTATTCTTTACATAAACATCTGGTGAGGCCAGGCTGTTGTTTTAATACTATATAGTAAGGTGTGTGTGTGTGTGTGTGTGTGTGTGAGAGAGAGAGAGAGAGAGAGAGAGAGAGAGAGAGAGAGAGAGGTCTACTTGCCTCTACTCCAAGGTTTAAATTAGGTTCATGTTTCTCTATTCCAACAAAGATAGAGAATGACTCATGTCCTGATTGCCTCAGGAAATGTTGGTAAAGGGAAAATAAGCATTTCTGGCAGTGAAGTGATCCATCCGCTCAGAATAACTGTCCCAGATAAATGGGCTTTGAAATGGGGAGTAATCAGCCTTTCCATTCATTATGTAGAACTATAAGAGAGTTTCTTTTAGTCTCTTTGTTTAATGTAATATCTTAAGGACCTGTCTGGATATAATGGTGGATGAAGCTCACTCCAACTATGACTCATGAAGAATGAAGCTGTGATGTTTCTGATATGTTGAGAAATGACAAATTGTCGCCCATTTTAGTAAATTGATAGAACCCAAATGCATGTGTGGGGGTTATCAAGTATTATGGAATTCTTGTATAAAATTCAGCTCAAAGAGAAAGTAGATTAATGTCAACATAATTTCTATTCATGCTACGGTGGCAGCTCAGTGTAAGTAAGGAGGTGGGATATTTAAAGAGCTTTAGGAAACTTGGGTTAATAGTCCAAACTTTTCCAGAAATAAAAATGTGGTCATGAGAAAAGCTGATATATATATAATGTTTTAAACATTTTAAATTATAACACAGTGTCATCTTTATGTTCTTGATAAGTAAAAATCCCAGCACTGTTTATCATATGGTCCATCTCAATGGAAATTTCTCTGCTACAGCTATCCAGAAGGTCAAAATCAGAGTCCAAATTTGGACATTTCCCAAAGACAAACAGTGTGGGGCATATTTAATACCAGCTTATTCTGGATACGATCTAAAGTTTATCCTCTGACTTAGCCTTCAGCAAAGACTTTAAAACTGTTCACTATTTTCAGGACTCTTTATTTAATGTTTTATCAAATCTGGAAGCTGAAGAGGAAAAAGAATAACTTTTCTTTATCAGTCTAAGTGATGGTAGAACAACCAGTTGAAATGTGAAAGGTTGTCAAGTCATCACCTCTTTGTCTACATGAAGCCAAATAACAATGAGCATGATTGATGTTTTTTATTTTTTAGTAAAAATTTGTTCAGTTGCTGAAGCATGTCCATCAAAGCTTTTAAATGAGCATACCTTTTATTTTCTTCACAAACCAATTTCAAATAAATTATTTTGTTTGTTCTAATTTACCAAAAAGAAAGTCAGTACTATCTATAGAAAAGGTATTTTAACACTTGTTTTAAAAATGAAAATGTAAGTGGGATTTGCACAGAATAAGCATAACTCTCCCAACTATTTTGTTTTATTTTCAACTAAGTGGAATAGAAACAACTACAGAGTTCTACACTTTATGTACTAGAGTGCATATTTTAACTTGTCCAAATAAAATGTTCAGTAAATACACTTAGTTGGAGCTTATTACTTCCTGTTATCAATAGCAGAGTCTCCAGCTACTTACTGGATAATTTCCTTTATAATTACTGGTTATATGCTGAGAATCATTGTCTTGAATAGTCTTGTTCATAGAAAACTGAGGGACTTTCCGTTTGCCTCCTCTACTTCAAGTTAAAATAATTTTGGCTTCAAAGATACACATTCCTAATTAAGTACCAATGAACTGCTACTGTACATTGTAGAGATCTGGAACTAAACAAAATAATTTGATTGAGATATCTTGATTATAAGTCTTCTAATCAGAGGATATATTTCTATATCTATACTACTCAAACACTGATTCTGCCAACCATTATAATTCTACTTGTCTTGAGGCTGTTGATATGCTGCTAAGGTGTCATTCTCATCAGAGGTCAGAAGACCTTTATATTCCAGGTATCAAACCCAGGGCATACACAGACATAGCATGAGTGCTAAACCTCTAAGTTATATTCTCTGTTCTCCCTATCACTTTTTAAAACAAATTTTCAGATTTTATGTCAAATCCTAAGACTGGTGATACTGGAACTTCCTGTCTACTAGTGTTTTTCTTCTTAAGGGGGATTTATAACCCTAAATAAGATAATCAGATATCAACAGTTTCACCTGTTTATTTAAGATTTAGTTTCGTTTTTCACTTACTGAGGTCCAGTAGTATTGAACAAGAAAATTATTTCTTCTTTTGGCTTCCATTAAAATAGCAAGAGTCTGAATCCTTGAACTATAGATGGAGAGAATCTACCATTTGTATCAGTCTGACCTATAAATAAATATATTTATTCCTTTATTCAACAGACTTTATTGAATGTCAATGGTACAGGGAACAAGATAGGCGCATGAAACTTTATGGAACATACAATATAGCTGATGATTCAGATATTGACAAAGTAATCAGGGGAGGTGTTCCAGAAGGATGAGGTGTGTTTGTGGGGGGCTTTCATGACTATTTTACAGGGAACAAAGTAGATCTAGAGCACCGAAAACAGCTGTTCACCAGAAGTGACTGGATATTTATGCTGTAATGTGAAGTATCACTATGAATCTGTTTAGATTCAGGCAGCTGGAAAAATTCAATGACTGGATTAGCTAATTTTGTGTCATTTGACTAGACTCTAGTACTCAGTTATTCAATTAAACAGTCATCTAACTTTTCTGCGGAGGTATTTTGTAGATGTGATTAGCATTTACTATCAGTTGATTTTAATTAGAAGAGATTTTCCTTGCTAATCTAGGTGAACCTCATGTAATCAGTTGAAAGGCCTTTAGATCAAAACTGAAGTTTTCCTAAAAAGAAGAAATTCCATTTCCAGGTTGAAACTTCAGCTCCTGCATTTAAGTTTACAGCCTGGTTGAATTTACACTTTTGGTACTTGCTAGTCCCACAAGTGTGGAGTCAAATTTATTAAATTTATTGAACTAAATCACAACTAGACTCTCTGAGCACCGCCCCCCCCGTCTATTTCTCTCTCACACACATGCACATACAAGTACACAGGAATTTTACTACTGACTCAAAGAATATACATATGTGAACATGCACAAGTATGTATATGTATGTATATGTACATACAGTAGGGACCCAATCAATACAATTTTTTTTTAACCAGCAAGTAGGATACTGTAGTAAGCAATTACCTTAAAATAGCAGTAACTATGAAATTCAGCAATAGCAAATATTGGAATAATTTCCAGCCACATGATAGAAAAAAGGATTAATTAACTTGAGAAGATTTTTACTAAAAGCATGTATGTTAAGGGGATCTCTCTGTAAGAATTGAGGAACATGTTATTATACACAGTAGGAAACAAAATAGTATGAAGTGGCAGAAATCTTAACTGAATTGCATCATTCTGTAATTGTATATTAAGGAGAACTTGTAAACAATGAAGTCAGATGTTTAGCTGATTCCTAAGTTTGGAATTTATAGTCTTACTTATTTTAGTAACGTCCCGATTGTGAGACTTGTTGTTACTGTTTTTGGCCTATCAAAAAAGCCAGGGGTAGCTTGCCAGGCTCTGCCATGATGACAGTGCTACAGTGCTACTTATTTTAGTAAATTACGGCAAAAAAGAACTAAATTGAGGAAAGAGATATTGTGCAAAAAAAAAAAAAAGAGCTAGCACTTGATGATTTAGGATGTTATTAGCCTGGTCATTACTCATTATTTGCAAAGGATGCTAGAATTTAAAAAAAAAAAAAGTCATTGTTGAGAAAGTATGCTCTGAACAGAAGTCTAAGGATATTAACAACTTTTTAAAAAAGACAGTAGGTGTGTGAAGATTCATTAATCCAACTGACTATCATAGCAGAAGTCAGGTACAGTAGATAGACAAATAGGCCCATGATGTTTTGAAAACAATATATTCATAGAAGAAATCTTACTAGCTTGGTCAGAAAAGTACATAAACTTAACTTAGTGAAGGATGATTGATGGACTCCAAAATTCTACAGGTAGGAAAGACATTGAGTTAAACCAGCAACAAACATTCACTACCATTCAAGAAAACAGAAGAATGAATACAAAGGCGACAGAAAGGTTACAGTATAGAGGATAAGGACCTCTGTAGGTACATGGATATACATATCCCTCAAAGAGAATAGTCCACAATCCTCTCATAAGACATCACAACACTGACAGCTACTGGTAATTGTGACTTCCTCCAGTTTGCACTGATTTCAATTATTAATTTTATACAATTACTGATGCCTCTTTTCCAATTTGTTTTCAAATGCTACTGGGAAGCACAGTTATCTATAATGTAAGAGAGATTTGGGACTTATAAATTGAGATAATTTGCCTCAATTCTGGTTTTCCCTTTTCCAGTACCTAAAGAAAAATTTTCCTATAATTTCCTATAACAATGTCAATTAGGTGAGTACTCTTTGTATTTTCTGATTATGCGTAATCATCATAGATTACGTGTATCTTCCTGATGTTGTTGCTGAAATGCTTTAATAACCTGGAATGGTTGCAGGAACCTAACCCAGGACTGCTCAAAGACTTTACCGCTGAACCACATCTCTGGGACCTCAGTGCAGTGATACATTATTTCATGTTGCTTCACATGAAATATTTGACTTCCAGCTTTTTAAGTTTCCATAATTCTTTAATTTTCAAGCACAGTTTACTATGTTCTTTCCCCTGCTTAGTGCTCTTTACACACTACCCCTTTTAATTCTGCCAGTCAGTAGCTACCATGTTCTATAGCCAGTTCACATTACAAAATCTACATGCTACAAAGACTACATACCATTTCTATTTTCTACTGTCCTTGAAATGAATACCCAAACTGAGGCTTGTAACTTTAATACACTTATTTAAGTTGCTTGAGACTCATAATTCAATTCATATCCTATAAGCAATTTGAGGACATATATTATGTCTTAAACTTTTGCCAACACCAAAACATAAGGAATAAAGCAAGCAATGCCATAAAAGCTATAAATATCGTGAGTGACAGAAGCCAGGTGATGAAAAGCATTTCTGAATCAGCAGGAAATCTTTTTCAAATCTTACTTGCCCATCCCTATTTCTGAAATATAACCAAAGAAGTTAACTTCAAAGCGCGGTTCTTAAAATTCAAGCGTTATGATCATATAGGATGTTGTCTGAATACAGCTCTCCAGGTTGCTTTTGCAAGGATTCTGCAGTGAGGACTTTGACATCTCTATTTTTTACCAAGTCAATCAGCTGGTTCTGATTCTTAAAGTCAAATGACAATCGTGATAAATATTGCCCTCAAATAAGGAGTGAAGCTAAAAATCCCACAGATGCAAGACCAAGTAGTAAGAGAAGCAAGCAATGGTTAGGCCTTACTGCCTATAAGATATGTTCCATCACTTTGGATTTTAAGATTCTCTAGTTTTAACTAGACTGTCGAATTTCTCACTTTTCAATCCAAACTTAAACTTGATTCTAGAAAGTCTTCTATGCACATAATGACACTTTTCAGTGGAATAAAAACATATGTAACTGTGAGTCGTTTAAGTCTGTTTTATAGACAGTCTCTTTAGTCAGTTTTACAAAGGAAGAAACTAAGGGACAAGGCATATTGTTCCTTGTCCAATATCATAATACATCGTGTAGCAGAACTGAGACTCAAACCCAGGATGCAGGCTTCAGAACTTAAGAACCATGATGACACCATGGTGTCTGTATCTAGGAGTCACTGCATGCTTTTCTCAGTTACTAAAGATGACAAAATCAATGAGTACTTATTTGTTAGTGGTTTTTATGAGTCATATTCTATGATTTTTAATAGAATAACATTCATCCCTTCCTTCAATTAACTGGCATTATGAAGGAGAATCAAAGCAAGTAAACTAGCAGGCAGTTGAATATAGATAGATAAAAATTACAGTTACAACTGAAAATAAGATAGGGCAGAAGATATTAAGATAAATATGTAGAAAAGGAATGTGTCTTAACTTTGCTGAAATTTTCAAAAGAATTGCCTCATAAACTGAAGTCTGAAAAACAATTGCGTCTAAAAAGCTCAAGGTAGTGGGTTCATGAACTATAAGCATTTGAAAGAAAATGACAATTGGTCAAATTTACAGTAAAAAAAAAAAGCTATGTGCAAAAAAAAAAGTAGGGTGGGAATATTGAAACATTGCTGGAACTTTAATCATTTGTTGTCACCGTGGACTGAAATGTTGCAAAGAGTAAGATTAATGATATAGGGAAAACTTGGATTTTTTTTTTCAAATTTCTCTCTTCAATTCATACCATATAAAATAAATTCAAACTCTAATTATTCTTCATTCTAAATGGTTTAGTTTGAATTTTTTTTGTTTGATGAATAATAATTAATCAAAAATTAGTGGTTTAAAAGACTTCACCTCAGTCCCATTCATTTAAACTAAGTTCTGATTGACTGATTAATCCAATAAATGAGTTCTTTACATCAAGGTAAACTGGGACATATGACTAAACATGACCCTTTTAAAACACAACAAAAAAGAAAATTCAGAATCCCGTGCATGAATATATCCAGTAAAAGAAAGCTAATCTAATACTTGAAAACTTGAATACTTTTTGTCAGTTGTTTAAACACTTCTAATTTATAGTTAAGGGCTATCATTTTCAATCTTCATTAACAAGCACAGGGCAATAAAGATGGATCACTATATTAATAAAACAGAATTATTATGTGTTATTTATATAGGGTAGCAATAAAATCATACCAAGGAAATTAAGCACCCTAGCATGCTATAATTTATATCATAGTAATGTCCTATATTGAAATCAGACTTAGCTTAACCAGTAAAGTAGGACAAATATTCAAAGAAGCGAAGGGGCATGAGAAAATAAAAGGCCAGTTTTTCCTGGAATATTGAAAATGTTTCGACTCATTTAAAAGTCATCATTTGAGGGGCTGGAGAGATGTAGGACGTTTGACTTGCATGCAGCTGACCCAGGTTTGATTCCCGGCATCCCATATGGTCCCCTGAGCACCACCGGGAGAAATTCCTGAGTACAAAGCCAGGAGTAACACCTATGTATCGCCAGGTGTGACCCAAAAAGCAAAAAAAAAAAAAAAAAAGGCATCATTTGAGAAATACAAGCTGAGATAAAGAAAGGTGAGTGACGGTGTATTCTCTCTGCCCTCTTTATCATCCATAATTAGTCATTGTTAAAGTTACCTTCATAAGAGCAAGTGAGGTAAAAAGTGTTTCAAGTATCTGAAGAAGACTCTCTCATTCTGATTTACCTTGACACCGAAGTAGAAGCTAGAGACATATCACGTATCTCTCTACAACACACCAATGTCTTGAGATACTTTCACCTCTTGAATGAAACCTCTCCCAAAAAATCAGCTCCCAACAAATTTTCTTAAATTTTATTTCATTTTATTTCATTTCTGTTTTTGGACCACATTCAGCAGTGCTCAGGACTCACTCCTGACTCTGCGCCAGGAATTACTGCTGGCAGTGCCTGGGGGAATGTGCAAGGTTGTAGAATTGAACCCAAGTTGGCTGCAAACAATGTAAATGCCTTACCCCCTGTACTCTGGCCCTCACAATATCTAAAAGTGCAAACCTAGGAGGAAACTTTATTCTTCTCCATTTATGCCTACTGAACCTTTAAAGTGTCATTAACATAAAATTTAGAGACAAAGTTAAACAGCTTGATTTATTAGAGTTTCTGAACACTAATTTTGAAAACTGTTTTAAGGCCGTCGTTTTACATTTGAGGCTCCACCAAGAGATGCACAGCAATATATCAGAAGGAAATAACCAGACATATATTGTGGACTGGAGCGATAGCACAGTGGGTAGAACATTTGCCTTGCACTCAGATGACCCGGGTTCGATTTATCCATCCCTCTCAGAGAGCCCGGCAAGCTACCAAAAGTATCCCACCCGCGAGGCAGAGCCTGGCAAGCTCCCCATGGTGTATTTGATATGCCAAAAACAGTAACAACAAGTCTCACAATGGAGACATTACTGGTGCCCACTCAAGCAAATCTATGAACAATGGGACGATAGTGCTACAGTGATATCTGTTGTATGATCTTGGAGAATCAATTTCACTCAATTTTTTGGAACAATAAAAATAATTGTTTATCTTGGAGTTGTTGTCTTTCCTAAAACCAACTAAAATGACCTTATTGGATATGATTCTAGAAAGAAAAAATTTAGGATATTTGTACTTTGGTGATAGGCACAATGTGGTAACATATATATAAAGAGAAGAAATTTAAGTAGAAGTTTTCTTGCATTAATAAATGACTTTAAATTTTGTTGTTTTGTGTGATGAGGAAGTCCACAATATTAGTGCTATACTTGAATTAAAGAGAAGAATCTTGAATGGAAAAACTAGCTTGAAGACTGATGGTTCTGCCAGAAGTGGCTTGCCATTTAAAAAATTATTATTATTTCAAGTCCTTATTATCACACACAAAATCATTGGCACACATTTATCATACCCCAATCTCCTATTCCTAATACACCCAAACACTTTTTTAGAACATGTGATTTACGTCTTCTCAGAAAACAAAACATCTTCCCTTCTTGGGGGTGGGAAGATGGCACAGAGAATGGATACCTGACTTATTATAACCCCGGTACCCCAAGCATCACTGGGGTAGCCC